>NC_064639.1:90452655-91652655 GCF_023864345.2 Schistocerca serialis cubense | reverse complement strand
TTCTTAACGTGGTCCGTATGCCAACCTCCTGCTGGCAGCGGACCGTTGTCAGAAGGAATGCTTTCAGCTCGGCCAATCAGGGTGGAAAAGTGCGGCGCCAGCATGACGCTCGCTTTCAAAAAATGTTCAAATGTGTGTGAATTCCTAAGGGACCAAACTGCTGATGTCATCGGTCCCTAGACGTACACAGTACTTAAACTAACTTATGCTAAGAACAACACACACACACACACACACACACACACACACACACACACACACACACACACACCATGCCCGAAGGAGGACTCGAACCTCCGGCGGGAGAGGCCGCGCAATCCGTGACATGGCGCCTCTAACAGCGCGGCCACTCCGCGCGGCTGAGGTGACTTTATTCTGACAACAGAAGACCTGCTATACCTGAAGCTTTCTCTGTCTGTTTGGGCAGAAGGTCGTGTCCCCTCGGCTCTCATCACGAGGTGTTTTTTCTGTGTGTGCCCGAATTCTGTCCCATACCCTCAGCGCTTAACGATTCGATAGTTCATGTAGCAAAAGAGTGAATACAGCGAGCACCAGGTTAAATCAGAGTATGCTAAAAAAAGAAGAAGATGAAGTCAACATATACAATCACTGTGATCTCATTAATCCGTCAAAGCTTTTATATTGTCGGAGCCTGCCTCTCAACTCTTCTCCACATGAATAATTTATCGTGAAATAAAACGAAAAGAAATGAGCCAAATAGGTTGCCACTTTTCAAAGTAAATTGAAATACATTTCTTCACCTTTATAATTGTTTAATATTTCGTATGTTTGAAATTTTGTTTGTGTTTTTAGCTTTGTTGATACGTTGAGTTTTGATTTTCCATCAATGCGTTCCCATTATCAATCCGTGCACCAATTTAACTCATGACCCAGAGAGTTATCGCCAGTTTCTACTCTGTCTGTAAGTGTATTGTGTGGATCACGAGCACTAGCAGAAGTCTGAAGAGAGCAGCCACCAGCCTGGAATCAGCAGTCTACATTAAACAGACCACAAGGATAGTATCTGCAGCAACCACTATCGCCAAACGACAACAACTGTAATGGTTCTTATCTCTGAGTGGTGTTTACTTCTGGGAAGTGACTATATTGTGTATTGTACTTAGTCTCACCCTGGGGGGATCCATCTTAGTGTTTAACTTGAAATAAATCTTATAGTAGTGTGTATGTTGCAATAAACGAGCCTTAATGTACGGTCAAGCTCAAAAGTATCCGAACGACCTAAATTGCATTTCGCCTGATTCGCATGCAACCCACATAACGCAGCTGTCTAGCAGGATCTCTAATCGCTCCTTGGTACAGTCGTTTGACTATTGAAAATGGTTCCAACAAGTCACCACTAGAAAACACTGCTCTGCATCGCAATAACTCAAGATGTAAAGTAATACCAAGATACTACAAATATCAGGGAACACCTTATCACAGATAAGACTGTCCTTAATGCTTGTAAGCTCACATTTATTGCAATAAATGACATACCTGAAATGTTACCACTCTCATTATCACGTCAAATAGGTAATGCACGCGGTAAGTTCGTCGTATTCACGGTTTCTTCTTCAAAGTAACATACCGTGCTTCTTATTTAACACAAAATGACATTAAAAATTTACGTTTTTCACTAGCAGCTAGTGGAGAATATGTATGAACTTCAAATGACGCGACGAACTGCCTCGTTCTGCATATGGATTCAAACCCATGTCATGCAGACTAAGATTTCGTGACTGACGGAAACTAACAGTCATTCCTGACTAGACACACAGAGAGTGATATACCTCGATTTTAGACAGTATCAGTTAGCAAATATCAACTTTAAATTACATAACGTAAACATCTTTAACGGACCTGAATTCCTACCCAGCATCTATTGTCCCTGTTAACGAACTACGACAGATGTTAAATATTGTTTCTTCACAACTAACTTACTTGAAACGCCATGAGGTAAAGCTTTGTGTTGGGCAGGGATTTGAACCCAGAACCTAATCGGATTGTTATCGAAGCACAATCAACTGTGACATATCGGATTTTCTCGGCAATAGCTAGATGTTTTAACTGAAATGACGAGACAAAACATTACTTTTTTCCTTCCCAGGACTCCAACCCGGCACCTATCGCTGTTATATTCTAGAGAAAACAAACGTTAAATATGGGTTTGTTACACCAGCAGCGACATGTGAGCATTTTTGAACTAGAAATAATATGACGAAGAGTTCAGTGCTGACTGGGAATCGAACTCCACACATATCGTTGTTGACTACATACAAAGAGACATCAGCTACCGAATTTTTCTCCACCAGCAGCTCGGAATAACATCCTTGAACTTACAGTGATTACTCAAATGGTTCTGTGTCTCACTGGGAGTAAAAAAACGTCAGATATCGTTAGTGTTGCCAACCTAATGAAAATGCATTAAAAATCAAATTTATTATCCAACAGCAGATAGGTGTTCTCATGCTAGAGCTTGATAATACATAATGAAAACTTTAGTGCCAAGCCAGGACTCGAACCCAATCACGCGCAATAAGTGGAGATGTTGAGGCATCTGCAGTTTTGAACAAACAACAAACTGTAGTCGAGCTGTATTGTCACGAAGGGATCAAATTCCGCGGTAAGGGCGGTCTGAGTTGAATTTCCAGTTCAGAACCAATTTTATCGACATACCTGTGACCCTACATAGCGTTTGTTTCGTCACCAGAAATAATTAACTAGTGTAAGCAAGGTTACTGGTCAAAGAGTTCCCACATTTCGCCACTCCTGACTTTATTGTGGTTCAACCTAACGTCTCTTTGGTAGAGAAGGAATATCACGTTTAATGTGAATTTCAGACCTACTACACTTGGCGTAGCCAGAAGAGAATAGAATCTGTCTCTTCCTATTAAAAATCATGGGCAGAAATTGGAATCGAACCCAGACCATCGTCATAGGAACCTATCATCAATCCAAAAGGCCAACAAATCCTCTTCTCTGAGGCTCATTTTCTATCGTAACACCATTGCGGCACACTCGATGCGAATTCTGACACAGGCTCCCTGTAGTGGTTTGCAGCACGTTCGGTACATTCATTTACTTGGTTGACCAAATCGCCATGAACTAGCTGCCTCGGCTATCCACTGCACACATTCGCTTCTATTTTGTAATCACCGAATAAAATCACGTAAACTGCCACATACACAGAACTGCCAGCAGTGTAGAATGTAAAAATGTATATAGGAAGTTCATATGGTTCAAATGGCTCTGAGCACTATAAGACTTAACAGCTCTGGTCATCAGTCCCCTAGAACTTAGAACTAGTT
The DNA here is from genome assembly GCF_023864345.2 of Schistocerca serialis cubense. Taxonomy (NCBI): domain Eukaryota; kingdom Metazoa; phylum Arthropoda; class Insecta; order Orthoptera; family Acrididae; genus Schistocerca; species Schistocerca serialis. The sequence continues at coordinate 91,649,347 of NC_064639.1, read as the reverse complement.
AAACCTAACTAACCTAAGGACATCACACACATCCATGCCCGACGCAGGATTCGTACCTGCGACCGTAGCAGTCGCACGGTTCCGGACTGCGCGCTTAGAACCGCGAGATCACCGCGGCCGGCGTATATAGGAAGTGTCCCTTTCCATATGAGCTACTCTATTGCGCGATTTGTTTGTGTAAACGTCCTGCAGTGAAAAAAGAAAAAAGAAAAAAAAAAGAAAAAATTAAGCTGTAACTGTCTGTCTCTCAGGAGTCTAGATCCGGCCATATGCATTATCTTACAGCACTTTGGAATGCGGAATTTCTGGAGGAAATTATATTGACTTCTGGAGAGATTGTAGCTACATGACAGCTAGTAGCGTAACGGTAAGCGTCGCGCACTGTAGATAAGACTTCGCGAGTTCTATTACATTCGCTGCTACATTTATTGAAACGCAATTCTGCTGTAGTTATCAATTTAATGGAACTTTGAACATAATTCCCTTCACTTCTCAACCCAAAATAGTCCCATGTGGAAAAAGGGCTAACGTTCTGCGACATTTTGTTCTTTTCAGGTTTGACGGCCAGGCAGCAGAATCTCCTCGAAGCTTTTGTATTGTGTGTGGGGAGAGCGCATCATTCCAAAATAGCCAGAAAAGTGTTCTCTACATTATCTGTCGTCTGATAGTGGCATTTTATTCTTCTTCAAACCTTGTTTGACAGCTTTAACTCAGAACAAGTTCTCTACATGCATGTGCATTGTCAGACTGTTATAGATAATACACTCCTGGAAATTGAAATAAGAATACCGTGAATTCATTGTCCCAGGAAGGGGAAACTTTATTGACACATTCCTGGGGTCAGATACATCACATGATCACACTGACAGAACCACAGGCACATAGACACAGGCAACAGAGCATGCACAATGTCGGCACTAGTACAGTGTATATCCACCTTTCGCAGCAATGCAGGCTGCTATTCTCCCATGGAGACGATCGTAGAGATGCTGGATGTAGTCCTGTGGAACGGCTTGCCATGCCATTTCCACCTGGCGCCTCAGTTGGAGCAGCGTTCGTGCTGGACGTGCAGACCGCGTGAGACGACGCTTAATCCAGTCCCAAACATGCTCAATGGGGGACAGATCCGGAGATCTTGCTGGCCAGGGTAGTTGACTTACACCTTCTAGAGCACGTTGGGTGGCACGGGATACATGCGGACGTGCATTGTCCTGTTGGAACAGCAAGTTCCCTTGCCGGTCTAGGAATGGTAGATCGATGGGTTCGATGACGGTTTGGATGTACCGTGCACTATTCAGTGTCCCCTCGACGATCACCAGTGGTGTACGGCCAGTGTAGGAGATCGCTCCCCACACCATGATGCCGGGTGTTGGCCCTGTGTGCCTCGGTCATATGCAGTCCTGATTGTGGCGCTCACCTGCACGGCGCCAAACACACATACGACCATCATTGGCACCAAGGCAGAAGCGACTCTCATCGCTGAAGACGACACGTCTCCATTCGTCCCTCCATTCACGCCTGTCGCGACACCACTGGAGGCGGGCTGCACGATGTTGGGGCGTGAGCGGAAGACGGCCTAACGGTGTGCGGGACCGTAGCCCAGCTTCATGGAGACGGTTGCGAATGGTCCTCGCCGATACCCCAGGAGCAACAGTGTCCCTAATTTGCTGGGAAGTGGCGGTGTGGTCCCCTACGGCACTGCGTAGGATCCTACGGTCTTGGCGTGCATCCGTGCGTCGCTGCGGTCCGGTCCCAGGTCGACGGGCACGTGCACCTTCCGCCGACCACTGGCGACAACATCGATTTACTGTGGAGACCTAACGCCCCGCGTGTTGAGCAATTCGGCGGTACGTCCACCCGGCCTCCCGCATGCCCACTATACGCCCTCGCTCAAAGTCCGTCAACTGCACATACGGTTCACGTCCACGCTGTCGTGGCATGCTACCAGTGTTAAAGACTGCGATGGAGCTCCGTATGCCACGGCAAACTGGCTGACACTGACGGCGGCGGTGCACAAATGCTGCGCAGCTAGCGCCATTCGACGGCCAACACCGCGGTTCCTGGTGTGTCCGCTGTGCCGTGCGTGTGATCATTGCTTGTACAGCCCTCTCGCAGTGTCCGGAGCAAGTATGGTGGATCTGACACACCGGTGTCAATGTGTTCTTTTTTCCATTTCCAGGAGTGTATTAGAGATTTCGCATATATCCTTTCTCACGTTTAGTATTGTTTTAACAACACTAAAAGATACCTTACGAATATTGTGCAGTGTATTATAAGAAATGAAATAAAACTACCCACGATAACCTTACGACGAAAGTCTGTTTTAATAAAACTGAGTATCTGTACACAAGCGTGTCTCTATCGGCACGAATTAGTAAAATACTACCCACTTAGATTTCTATTGGGTCTGTGTTTAATTGGTATGCTGTGTCATACTCAACAGGTATGCAAATGTGGCATTTCATAAACAAAGATATGTATTCATAGAAACCCAAAATCTGCTTGTCAGCAGCGGAAAGAGGCGTTACCTGTTGTGCAGCATTGTAAGTTTTTCACCATTGCACTATGAGCTGAAAGTATTTTCTTGCGATTAAATTTACAATCTTTTGTTACACCTCAAGCGATAATAACTCAGATTATTCAATGGAAATGACAGAAAAATCAAGTGAACTTTGAGGCTTAATTCTGTGGACACCAGGAAGTAACTCGTCGATCACAGAGTTGCCAAACATACTTAGCCCTGTTGCCAAATCTCAGTTACAGTACCAGCAGGAAGAAGACGAACCGATGTGATCCTACAGTGGGCTGGAAAGTGACCGTAGCTGGCGTCTCAAAGTCGCGGCTGCTACCGCCTGGAATACATAATGCGTCTGATTTGCATTTCTCTGACTAGGTTTAGGGACTGGAGCGTAGTTACTAATAATATTCAGAACTGACTGCAAACTAATAATCATAAATCAGTAACTCTCATAGTTGTTTTTATATTTATTTCGTAACTTTACTCAAAACAAGGAAACTCATTCACGAACGTTTTCGTGCCTCGCCGATAGTTGAGCACAACAAACAAATAAAAATAAAAAAGAATGTGTGTGTGTCTGTGTGTGTGTGATAGAGAGAGAGAAAGAGGGAGAGAGAGAGAGAGAGAGAGAGAGAGAGAGAGAGAGAGAGAGAGAGAGCTAGAGAAAGAGAGATAAAAATAAAAAAGAATGATAGAGAGTGTAACAAATTATTGTAAAGAAATTGATTACTGGTATGTAAAGAAATCTTTCATTAAAATGACACGTTCCACATCATTACGAAATATCGTATTCATGATCTATGGAACAAGTATTAATCTAATCTAATATAATCATTTCATATTGCTGACTAGCCGTGAAGAGTCATGAATTTTCGAAATTTTCGCCAATATCAGTAACCAAATCAAAACTTGAAAATAAAAGGCGACAGTTCTTGTAATAAACCGGGACTCCTATCAAGACCCTTTCATCCCTGTTAACTAACCCCGAAAGATGTCTGATATACCTCCATTTAGAAGTAAAAAAATTTTTGTATACATTTAAAGATGAAGAGCGTGATGTGAAGTTCTGTGACGGAGATACGAACCCAACACGTAATAGCATTGATAACTAAGTAAAATCAAATGTTACATATCGGTTTTTCTTACCAGCTGCTACGTGTTTGAATCTAAAATAAAGATACAAATTTTTGTGCCTGAGCGACAATCGACCCGCATTCCTATCGTTCTTCTTTATCGTCCACGAATATAGCTTAAGTATCATTTGCTTACTCACCAACAGTAAGATGTGTGCGTGTTAGACCAGAGACTGCAGTCTTGGAAAAAAGAACGAAATGATTGAACTATACTGTTCCGAGAGATTCAGATCCTCGAAAGAGGAGATACAAATTCGAATCACAGTTCATCACCAAATTTTTCAACGTCCCTAGTTCAATCAAGTACAAGTAAAATAAGAGCCCTGTTCATTTAAATGGCTATCTGTTCATCAAAAAAAAATTTTTCCAATGAAAGTAAGTTTACTGGCAACAGTAGTTCTGTTTACCATGACCTCCACCTATGTCATTTCCCAAAGTAAACCGGCTCTGTCCTGTTGGGAATGAAGGAACGTGATGTTTAATGCGGGTTCTGGATTATAACGTCTTTCTCTTGAGGTTACCAGTGGTAAAGCACATGACTGTTGTCAGTATGATGTTGCACCGCCCAGGGCCTGTAATGATAAAGGGCCCGTTTAGGTCAGGCATATAGTATACAGAAGTGGAAGAGAGAGCACCACTAAATTCTACAATCCGTATGCATTGCATACACACAGAAATTACTGTTACAGTGTACTTATGGATCCTAATGAGTGAATTGCATTTTTTCCGGTGAGAAAGAGCACTGGCAAACAGTCTTCGCTACATTAGGTTACTTAAACAGGTGTCACTCTGAGCTAGAATTTATGGGCAGCGACTAAGTGTAAGGACAATGCATCGGATGCGGGTTTTGCAACTGTGAAATACTTTCCTACATTATAGAAGCGAATATTAAATTTGAACTAATATTGCGAACATTTTGAACTTGGATAGCTTGGATAGCTTACAATGAAAATATTTCTGTTTATTGCGAGGGAAAACTATTGATTTTCTAAAACATTCACTGTCGTGCACAACTTGAAACAGGTCACGTCGACCAAATCATATGGAAGAACTGACAGCGACGTATAGCGGAAGGCAGTAAGATCCCTTGGCTTTTGGTTTGGCAGTATTCGACAGCCATTTCTAGGCGCAAGTAAATGAAGAAAGGCAGCGTGTTTTTGTTATCAAGTAACGTCTTCATCAATTACTTTAGTTTTAATGCAATCTACAAGTTATTGCTGATGTTTGATATTAACATGAAAAGCATTCCGTAGACAGGGAAAGAACCCGTTCTTGGGCAACTACATATATAATGACCAAAAGGCCTTAAATGATCTTCAAGCACGTGTGTTCCAGCAGCGGTATGAAGAAAATGATAGTAATAATAACGGTAATAATCGAATTATCCGATAACTTCACACTTCACCTTGGGTTTTCTCGAACTAAGAAATTTCCTGACTTAGTGAAAATTTCAAAATAGCTTCACATCGTGGCTATAATTCCTTGAAGAATCTTTACATCCTGATGACGTGAGAATAGCATAATCTCTGCGTCAGAAGCTTGCTTCTACTTAACCATTTCATAGACTCGCATTTTGTAAGCTAAGCTCATCAACCGTTACAACACACTCCTGGGGCTGAGAAATGTAGCCCCAACTTGTCTGGTGGAACGAACTATCACAAGTGCAATGCGCGGGTTCAGGCATTTACTTTTAAGAGGCACAAACAGATTTACTTTACCTCCGGTAACCTCAAGAGAAATACGTTATATTCCAGAATCCGCATTAAACATCACGTTCCTTCATTCCCAACGGGGCAGAGCCGGTTTACGTTGGGAAATGACATACGTGGAGGTCATGGTAAACTTACTTACACTTGAAGTAAAATTTTTTTGATGAACAGATAGCCATTTAAAGGAACAGGGTTCTTATTTTACTTGTACTTGATTGAACTACAGACGTTGCAAAATTTGGTGCTGGACTGTGAACCGAATTTGTATCTCCTCTTTTGAGGATCTGAATCTCTCGGAACACAATAGTTCAATCATTTCGTCCCTGTTTCCAAGACTCCAATCTTCTCTAGGTCTCCTCCAAATGTAAGTATCTGGGTCCGATTACTGATCCAGTACAAAAATAATTTCATTTCAAGCCCTATCGCGTGCACAACGGCCTGCTATTGAATATTAACGTGCATTTTTAATGTGTGTTCATGTGTTGCCAACAATTTCTGGTCAAACACGCACACATCTTACTTAAGCTATATTTGTGGACGAAAAAGAAGAATAATAAGAGTGAGGTTAGATTGTCTCTCAGGCAAAAAATTTGGATCCTTATTTTAGATTCAAACACGTAACAGCTGGTAAGAAAAACCGATAAGTAACATTTGATTTTACTCAGTAAACAATTCGATTACGTGTTGGCTTCGTATCTCGGTCACAGAATTTCACATCATGCGCTTCACCTTTAAATGCATACACACTTTGTTGCCTCGGAATAGAGGTATATCAGACATCTATCGGGGTTAGTTAACAGGGATGAAAGGGTCTTGATAGGAGTCCCGGTGTATTACAAAAACCGTCGCCTTTTATTTTCATGTTTAGATTTGGTTACTGATATTGGCGAAAATTTCGGTAATTAATGACTCTTCACGGCTAGTCAGCAATTGACATGATTAGATTAGAATAAATCAATACTTGTTGCATAGATCATGAATACGACATTTCGTAATGATGTGGAACGCGTTATTTTAATGAAAGATTTCTTTACATACCAGTATTCAGTTTCTTTACAACAACTTTTTACCCTCTCTATCATTCTTTTTTATTTTTATCTCTCCTTTTTTTGGTTCTCTATATATCTCTCTTTCTCTCTCTCCCCCCCCCCCCCTCTCTCTCTCTGCCGGCCGGTGTGGCCGTGCGGTTAAAGGCGCTTCAGTCTGGAACCGCGTGACCGCTATGGTCGCAGGTTCGAATCCTGCCTCGGGCATGGATGTGTGTGATGTCCTTAGGTTAGTTAGGTTTAATTTGGTACGCTCAACAACCGGCGAGGCACGAAAACGTTCGTGAATGAGTTTCTTAGTTTTGAGTAAAGTTACGAAAGAAATATGAAAACAACTATGAGAGTTACTGATTTATGATTATTAGTTTGCAGTCAGTTCTGAATATTATTAGTAACTACGCTCCAGTCCCTAAACCTAGTCAGAGAAATGCGAATCAGACGCATTATGTATTCCATGCCGTAGCAGCCGCGACTTTGAGACGCCAGCTACGGTCACTTTCCAGCCCACTGTAGGATCACATCGGTTCGTCTTCTTCCTGCTGGTACTGTAACTGAGATTTGGCAACAGGGCTAAGTATGTTTGGCAACTCTGTGATCGACGAGTTACTTCCTGGTGTCCACAGAATTAAGCCTCAAAGTTCACTTGATTTTTCTGTCATTTCCATTGAATAATCTGAGTTATTATCGCTTGAGGTGTAACTAAAGATTGGAAATTTACGGTTTTCAGCCCAGGAAATTCGTTGCACGTGGAAATCGCAACTAATCTTGTCCTGTAAATAGTGGTTTACGAGTTCTAGACACTATTGGCCTCGTAGGAGGAAGGCATAATACGTACCTCGTTGGTAGCTGTGTGCGGACGTGGTGACCTGTAGAAAAGCCCTGTTACGGTTCGCGGATCCAGTCTCGCACTCTCTGAAGTTTTTATCCCTTCTGTGAAAGAGCTACAAGCAGTCAGATCAAACATCGATAAGGAAATCGCAAGAAAATACTTTCAGCTCATAGTGCAATGGTGAAAAACTTACAATGCTGCACAACAGGTAACGCCTCTTTCCGCTGCTGACAAGCAGATTTTGGGTTTCTATGAATACATATCTTTGTTTATGAAATGCCACATTTGCATACCTGTTGAGTATGACACAGCATACCAATTAAACACAGACCCAATAGAAATCTAAGTGAGTAGTATTTTACTAATTCGTGCCGATAGAGACACGCTTGTGTACAGATACTCAGTTTTATTAAAACAGACTTTCGTCGTAAGGTTATCGTGGGTGGTTTTATTTCATTTCTTATAATACACTGCACAATATTCGTAAGGTTTCTTTTAGTGTTGTTAAAACAATACTAAACATGAGAAAGGATATATGCGAAATCTCTAATATTATCTATAACAGTCTGACAATGCACATGCATGTAGAGAACTTGTTCTGAGTTAAAGCTGTCAAACAAGGTTTGAAGAAGAATAAAATGCCACTATCAGACGACAGATAATGTAGAGAACACTTTTCTGGCTATTTTGGAATGATGCGCTCTCCCCACACACAATACAAAAGCTTCGAGGAGATTCTGCTGCCTGGCCGTCAAACCTGAAAAGAACAAAATGTCGCAGAACGTTAGCCCTTTTTCCACATGGGACTATTTTGGGTTGAGAAGTGAAGGGAATTATGTTCAAAGTTCCATTAAATTGATAACTACAGCAGAATTGCGTTTTAATAAATGTAGCAGCGAATGTAATAGAACTCGCGAAGTCTTATCTACAGTGCGCGACGCTTACCGTTACGCTACTAGCTGTCATGTAGCTACAACCCCTCCAGAAGTCAATATAATTTCCTCCAGAAATTCCTCATTCCAAAGTGCTGTAAGATAATGCATATGGCCGGATCTAGACTCCTGAGAGACAGACAGTTACAGCTTTTTTTTTTTTTTTTTTTTTCACTGCAGGACGTTCACAACAAACAAATCGCGCAATAGAGTAGTTCAAATGGAAAGGGACACTTCCTATATACATTTTTACATTCTACACTGCTGGCAGTTCTGTGTAGGTGGCAGTTACGTGATTTTATTTCGGTGATTACAAAATAGAATCGAATGTGTGCAGTGGGTAGCCGAGGCAGCTAGTTCATGGCGATTTGGTCAACCAAGTAAATGAATGTACCGAACGTGCTGCAAACCACTACAGGGAGCCTGTGTCAGAATTCGCATCGAGTGTGCCGCAATGGTGTTACGATAGAAAATGAGCCTCAGAGAAGAGGATTTGTTGGCCTTTTGGATTGATGATAGGTTCCTATGACGATGGTCTGGGTTCGATTCCAATTTCTGCCCATGATTTTTAATAGGAAGAGACAGATTCTATTCTCTTCTGGCTACGCCAAGTGTAGTAGGTCTGAAATTCACATTAAACGTGATATTCCTTCTCTACCAAAGAGACGTTAGGTTGAACCACAATAAAGTCAGGAGTGGCGAAATGTGGGAACTCTTTGACCAGTAACCTTGCTTACACTAGTTAATTATTTCTGGTGACGAAACAAACGCTATGTAGGGTCACAGGTATGTCGATAAAATTGGTTCTGAACTGGAAATTCAACTCAGACCGCCCTTACCGCGGAATTTGATCCCTTCGTGACAATACAGCTCGACTACAGTTTGCTGTTTGTTCAAAACTGCAGATGCCTCAACATCTCCACTTATTGCGCGTGATTGGGTTCGAATCCTGGCTTGGCACTAAAGTTTTCATTATGTATTATCAAGCTCTAGCATGAGAACACCTATCTGCTGTTGGATAATAAATTTGATTTTTAATGCATTTTCATTAGGTTGGCAACACTAACGATATCTGACGTTTTTTTACTCCCAGTGAGACACAGAACTATTTGAGAGATCACTGTAAGTTCAAGAATGTTATTTCGAGCTGCTGGTGGAGAAAAATTCGGTAGCTGATGTCTCTTTGTATGTAGTCAACAACGATATGTGTGGAGTTCGATTCCCAGTCAGCACTGAACTCTTCGTCATATTATTTCTAGTTCAAAAGTGCTCACATGTCGCTGCTGGTGTAACAAACCAATATTTAACGTTTGTTTTCTCTAGAATATAACAGCGATAGGTGCCGGGTTGGAGTCATGGGAAGGATAGAAGTAATGTTTCGTCTCGTCATTTCAGTTAAAACATCTAGCTACTGCCGAGAAAATCCGATATGTCACAGTTGATTGTGCTTCTATAACAATCCGATTAGGTTCTGGGTTCAAATCCCTGCCCAACACAAAGCTTTACCTCACGGCATTCCAAGTAAATTAGTTGTGAAGAAACAATATTTAACATCTCTCGTAGTTCGTTAACAGGGACAATAGATGCTGGGTAGGAATTCACGTCCGTTAAAGATGTTTACGTTATGTAATTTAAAGTTGATATTTGCTAACTGATACTGTCTAAAATCGAGGTATATCACTCTCTGTGTGTCTGGTCAGGAATGACTGTTAGTTTCTGTCAGTCACGAAATCTTAGTCTGCATGACATGGGTTTGAATCCATATGCAGAACGAGGCGGTTCGTCGCGTCATTTGAAGTTCATACATATTCTCCACTAGCTGCTAGTGAAAAACGTAAATTTTTAATGTCATTTTGTGTTAAATAATATTTATGGTATGTTAGTTGGAAGAGGAAATCATGAATACGACGAACTTACCACGTGCATTACCTATCTGACGTGATAATGAGAGTGGTAACTTTTCAGGTATGTCATTTATTGCAATAAATGTGAGCTTACAAGCATTAAGGACAGTCTTATCTGTGATAAGGTGTTCCCTGATATTTGTAGTATCGTGGTATTACTTTTCATCTTGAGTTACTGCGATACAGAGCCGAGTTTTCTAGTGGTGGCTTGTTGGCGCCATTTTCAATAGTCAAACGACTGTACCACGGAGCGATTAGAAGACCTGCTAGACAGCTGCTTTTTGCGGGTTGCATGCGAGTCAGGCGAATTGCAATTCAGGTCGTTCCTATAATTTTGAGCACGACTTTACATGGTGCTATTTAATTTTGTAGAGGTGTTCCGGAAGTCAATCATTACAGTGATCGCGCGACTGCTACGGTCGCAGGTTCGAATCCTGCCTCGGGCATGGATGTGTGTGGTGTCCTAGATTTAATTAGTTCTAAGTTCTAGGGGACTGATGACCACAGCTGTTAAGTCCCATAGTGCTCAGGGCCAAAAAAAATAATACAGTGGTGCAGTGACAGGAAATAAAACCAATACACATCACTATCATTAGAACATTACTATTGTCTTACCTTTCAAGGATAATAAGCCGACAAAAGATTTTAGGAATAAAATTAAACCAAAGAAACCAAAAAAGACATTCAGCTTCAGACACTCTTTATGACGTCATATACCGTAACCAATATGAAAGTACAACTGAGTAAGAAAACATGACGTTACATACAAGGTAACGAATACCGCCGGCCCTGGCGCGAGTAGTAGCACGAAGTAGGGCTCGCCGAAAAAACAAGAGAAGAGATTTACAATAAATATAAGAACGAAATCTGGGGTAAGATAGGGGTGGGGGACAAAGCAGATGAAAGCTACGTATCACAGAAGTAGTATGAAGTATTACGTAAGAGAGGAAATACAGATACTTTACATTTTACAAGTTCAGGAACTTGTTAAGCTGATTTGCTAAAATAGGGTGTGTTTGGCTGAAATTAAGAATGGGAAGGGGAGGAGGAGAGAGATGCCCACTGACAAGATTTATTTAATACATATATTCACAAATAGTGACAAAGATACTACTGTTCATAATTAAAATAAATACAACTATAATAAAAATAGCATGAACAAAACACACAAAGAAATAGGTATGCAACTTCTGTGCAGAACGGAAAAAGGAAAATCGTTTATATCAGCAATTACATAATGCCAAAATTTTAATGAAGGCAAAATGCTGTTAAAGTTCTGGTTGAAATACACCATTGCCAAAATGATAATAAAATGTAGTCCAGACTAGATATATATTGACTGTACACGTAATTTATGAATGCTAGGTATCTAAAAAAAGAGTAAGTACAAAGAAGGAGGTAGAGGAAATAAAAGAAGGAGGGACGAGGAAGGGGTAAGAAATTTTTAAGAAAAACACGAAGGGAGGGCACAACATGGATGGAAAATAAACAGATCGGTGGCACAGGACAACAAATGAACACTATACGAGAATAGAAATTAATTCACAAATCATTTTTAGTATGGTATGCGATGTAATTTTATGTTTCGTTTACGGTTTCCGTGTGATCAACAGTGTTAAACGCTGTCAGGCTTGGCCAGCACTTGGATGGTTCTTCCGAGCGCTGTGGGCAAGTGGAGAGTACTCAGCTCTTGTGAGACCAGCTGATTAAATATTTGGTTGAGAGGTAGCGGCAATGGTCACGAAATTTGACAACAGCCAGAAGAGTGGTGTACTAACTGCGTGCCCCTTCATATCCGCATCAAGTGAGTCTCATTGGCTGAAGATGGTATGGCAGTCAGGTGGCACCATGGGGCTACGGAGGCCTGTTTGGATGGAGAGCTTAAAGTGGTAGAAGCCAACCTCGGGCAAGATCGGTATGGATTCCGGAAAATTACAGGAACACGCGAAGCCATGCTGACCCTCTGCTTTCTCTTAGAAGATAGACTGAAGAAAAGCAAATGTACATCTAGCATTTGAAGATTTAGAGGAAACTTTTGGACACATTCCCATTCTTTGAAATTCTGAGGGTATCAGGAATAAAACACAGGGAGCGATAAGTTATCCACAACTTATACCGTACAAGACTGCTTTTTCAAGAGTAGAAAGACATGAAAAGGAAGAAGTAGTCGAGAAAGGAGTCAGACACGTTTGTAGCTTATACCCGATGTTATTCAGTCTGTACGTGGGGCAAGCAGTAAAGGAATTCATAGAGTAATATTGAAAGTTCCGGGAGAAGATATAAAAACTTGGCGGTTTGATGATGACATTCCAAGACTGTCTGAGACGGCAAAGAATCAGTTGAATGGAATGGGCAGCATCTTGAAAATAGGCTACAAAGTGGACATTAATTAAAATAGAACAATGGTAATGAAATGTGGTAGAATTAAACCAGGTGACTCTCAGATAACTAATCTAAGAAACGAGACATTAAAAGTAGTAGGTAAGTTTCATTATTTCGGAACCAAACTTACTGACGATGGCCGAAACAGAGAGGTATAAAGTTCAGCGAGAAAAATGTGTCTGAAACAAAGAAGCTATTTTTCATAGAATATAATTTTAAGTGTACGAAATCTTTTCTAAAAGTATTTGTAGGGACTGTATACTTGTACGGATATGAGAAGTGGACGATAAACAGTTCAGACAAAAGAGAATATAAGCTTTTGTAATGTGATACTGCTGTGGCCTTCTCCACCAGACATCACGGCGCCTAGAGTATTTTTTTTTTTTTTTTTTTTTTTTTTGTCATCAGTCTACTGACTGGTTTGATGCGTTTTTTTTTTTGTCATCAGTCTACTGACTGGTTTGATGCGGCCCGCCACGAATTCCTACCCTGTGCTAACTTCTTCATCTCAGAGTAGCACTTGCAACCTACGTCCTCAATTATTTGCTTGACGTATTCCAATCTCTGTCTTCCTCTGCAGTTTTTGCCCTCTACAGCTCCCTGTAGTACCATGGAAGTCATTCCCTCATGTCTTAGCAGATGTCCTATCATCCTGTCCCTTCTCCTTATCAGTGTATTCCACATATTCCTTTCCTCTCCGATTCTGCATAGAACCTCCTCATTCCTTACCTTATCAGTCCACCTAATTTTCAACATTCGTCTATTGCACCACATCTCAAATGCTTCGATTCTCTTCTGTTCCGGTTTTCCCACAGTCCATGTTTCACTACCATACAATGCTGTACTCCAGACGTACATCCTCAGAAATTTCTTCCTCAAATTAAGGCCGGTATTAGATATTAGTAGACGTCTCTTGGCCAGAAATGCCTTTTTTGCCATAGCGAGTCTGCTTTTGATGTCCTCCTTGCTCCGTCCGTCATTGGTTATTTTACGGCCTAGGTAGCAGAATTCCTTAACTTCATTGACTTCGTGACCATCAATCCTGATGTTAAGTTTCTCGCTGTTCTCATTTCTACTACTTCTCATTACCTTCTTCTCCGATTTACTCTCAAACCATACTGTGTACTCATTAGACTGTTCATTCCGTTCAGCAGATCATTTAATTCTTCACTTTCACTCAGGATAGCAATCTCATCAGTGAATCGTATCATTGATATTCTTTCACCTTGTATTTTAATTCCACACCTGAACCTTTCTTTTATTTCCATCATTGCTTCCTCGATGTACAGATTGAAGAGTAGGGGCGAAAGGCTACAGCCTTGTCTTACACCCTTCTTAATACGGGCACTTCGTTCTTCATCGTCCACTCTTATTATTCCCTCTTGGTTGTTGTACATATTGTATATGACCTGTCTCTCCCTATAGCTTACCTCTACTTTTTTCAGAATCTCGAACAGCTTGCACCATTTTATATTGTCGAACGCTTTTTCTTGGTCGAGAAATCCTATGAAAGTGTCTTGATTTTTCTTTAGCTTTGCTTCCATTACTAGCCGTAACGTCAGAATTGCCTCTCTCGTCCCTTTACTTTTCCTAAAGCCAATCTTGGAGAATTTGTTTTGGTTAATTGAACAGTCCAACAAATTGTTTTCGGACTTTGATTGTTAGTTTCTTCTGCCTACGTAGACATATCAGAAATTGCAAAGGAAAACTGAAAATTATATGGCTAGAAATTTATGATACAACTTGGCTTAAGGAAGTGATCGGTTGATACAGTGCATTCTGATGTGACAAGTTTTCGTCAGTTTGGCAGTAAAAGGAAGTGAGAGGAGTAAAAATTGCAGACGCAGACCGATGTTCAGACAGTAATCACGTTCACATAGACGCAGGTTGCAGTTAGTGTGCAGAGATCCAGAGGCTGGCGCACGATATACTAGTGCACAGAACTGCAACACACCAGTCATCGGACTGTTGACCACAAAACAACTCTAATTTTCACCGTCACCTAACACAATAGCGTTAGTAGCATACGCGTATGTCGATGCTAGGTATTTTTTTCACAAACTGTTTGGAAACCGTACTTGGCGAAGTCCGAACTCCACTGCTGGCATCAGTCAGCTTCATTGTATGAGAATGGCGCATACTTTCGTAGCATTTTTGTTCTGCATGTTGTTATTGCGGCTGCTTTGGGTTTATTTATGGATTGTCAGTTTTATTTGTAGTTCACGATCACCATCTGTGTTTACATATTGTCATTCTGAGATAATGTACGGAGCTGTGGACGCTAGAAAATGGAGTGCCAAGTGGAGAAATCGGAACATTTACGACATTTTCTTCTGTCTGAGTTTAATGGAGGAGTGACAGCGGAGGAGACAGCAAGAAACATTTGCGCCGTATATGAGGATGATGCCACTGGACAGAGCACTTCAGAAAATTATTTTTTTCATTTTAAGGAGGATGGTTTTGACATTAGTGACTCTCCACGCTCAGGAAGATCTTCAGGGTTTCAGGAAGATCGTTTAATTTCGTTAATCCATAATTATCCACGTCGAGAGCTGGCAAATGTAATGAACTGTGATCATTCCGCCATCGATGCATGCGATGGAGAAGGCTCAAAACTCTGGTGCCAGGTATAGCATGCTCTAAGCCAAAATCAGCAGGCGGTCAGGTGTGCACCTCTGCGTGCTCGCCATCCATTGGACCGTGAACAGCTCCGACGATTCCTGTCCTTTATTGTTACTGGTGACAGGAAATGGCGTCTTCATGCTAACCTGAGGAAGAGGAAGGAATGTTTGAGGCCAAACAAAGCAGGAACTCCCCGTACAAAGACCTGCGCTCATCCACAAAAGATAACGTTTTGCATCTGATGCCAGAGTGACTGTGTGGCGTACTACACTACTGGCCACTAAAGTTGCTACACCATGAAGATGACGTGCTACAGACACGAAATTTAACCGACAGGAAGACGATGCTGTGATATGCAAATGATTAGCTTTTCAAAGCGTTGCCACGAGGTTGGAGGCGACACCTACAACGTGTTGACATGAGGAAACTTTCCAACCGATTTCTCATACACAAACAGCAGTTGACCGGCGTTTCCTGGTGAAACGTTGTTGTGATGCCTAGTGTAAGGAGGAAAAATGCGTACCATCACGTTTCCGACTTTCATAAAGGAAGGATTGCAGCCTATCGTGATTGCGGTTTATCGTATCGCGACCTTGTTGCTCACGTTGGTCGAGGTCCAATGACTGTTAGCAGAATATGGAATCGGTGGGTTCAGGAGGGTAATACGGAACGCCGTGCTGGATCCCAACGGCCTCGTATCACTAGCAGTGGTGTACTCAACGACGAACCTGGGTGCACGAATGGCAAAACGTCATTTTTTTTCGGATGAATCCAGGTTCTGTTTACAGCATCCGTGTTTGGCGACGTCGCGGTGAACGCACATTGGAAGCGTGTATTCGTCATCGCCATACTGGTGTATCACCCATCGTGATGGTATGGGGTGCCATTGGTTACAGGTCTCGGTCACCTCTTGTTCGGATTGACGGCACTTTGAACACTGGGCGTTATATTTCAAACGTATTACGACCCGTGGCTCTACCCTTCATTCGATCCCTGCGAAACCCTACATTTCAGCAGGGTAATGCACGACCGCATGTTGCAGGTCCTGTACGGGACTTTCTGGATACATAAAATGCTCGACTGCTGCCCTGGCCAGCACATTCTCCAGATCTCTCACCAATTCAAAACGTCTGGCCAACGGTGGCCGAGCGACTGGCGCGTCACAATACGCCAGTCACTACTCTTGATGAACTGTGGTATCGTGTTGAAGCTCCATGGGCAGCTGTACCTGAACACGCCATCCAAGCTCTGTTTGACTCAATGCCCAGGCGTATCAAGACCGTTATTACGGCCAGAGGTGGTTGTTCTGGGTACTGGTTTCTCAGGACCTATGGACCCAAATTGCTTGAAAATGTAATCACATGTCAGTTCTAGTATAATATATTTGTCCAATGAATACCCGTTTATCATCTACATTTCTTCTTGGTGTAGCAATTTTAATGGTCAGTAGTGTACGAATTGCTTCATCGAGGTGTGACTGTCACTGCTGACATCTATTGTCAACAACTGAGACGTCTCGCAGACGCAGTACAAGAACAACGACCAGCAAGACCGCTTGATGTGGTGGTACTTCATGATAACGCCCGTCTGCATTCTGCTGGAGTGACGACAACCACTATAGAAGAGTAGGTTTGGGAAGCCATTCCGCACCCATCTTACTCACCCTGATTTTACGTCCCCATTTTCTCACCTCTTCCGTTTTTTGTCGAACAACCATCAAGGAATTACCTTTCCGGATGAAAATGCTCCCCGAACTCAGGTCAATGAGTTCTTTGCGTCAAAACAGCTGAATAGGGAACTTACCCCACCGTTTGCAGACTGTTGTAAATAGGGAAGGAGAATATATTATTGATAACTGAAGTCTCTTGTAAATAGTGAAGGAGAATATATTGGTTCAAATGGCTCTGAGCACTATGGGACAACTTCTGGGGTCATCAGTCCCCTAGAACTTAGAACTACTTAAACCTTACCAACCTAAGGACATCACACACATCCAAGCCCGAGGCAGGATTCGAACCTGCGAACGTAGCGGTCGCGCGGTTCCAGACTGTAGCGCCTAGAACCGCTCGGCCACCCCAGCCGGCGGAGAATACACTCCTGGAAATTGAAATAAGAACATCGTCAATTCATTGTCCCAGGAAGGGGAAACTTTATTGACACATTCCTGGGGTCAGATACATCACATGATCACACTGACAGAACCACAGGCACATAGACACAGGCAACAGAGCATGCACAATGTCGGCACTAGTACAGTGTATATCCACCTTTCGCAGCAATGCAGGCTGCTATTCTCCCATGGAGACGATCGTAGAGATGCTGGATGTAGTCCTGTGGAACGGCTTGCCATGCCATTTCCACCTGGCGCCTCAGTTGGACCAGCGTTCGTGCTGGACGTGCAGACCGCGTGAGACGACGCTTCATCCAGTCCCAAACATGCTCAATGGGGGACAGATCCGGAGATCTTGCTGGCCAGGGTAGTTGACTTACACCTTCTAGAGCACGTTGGGTGGCACGGGATACATGCGGACGTGCATTGTCCTGTTGGAACAGCAAGTTCCCTTGCCGGTCTAGGAATGGTAGAACGATGGGTTCGATGACGGTTTGGATGTACCGTGCACTATTCAGTGTCCCCTCGACGATCGCCAGTGGTGTACGGCCAGTGTAGGAGATCGCTCCCCACACCATGATGCCGGGTGTTGGCCCTGTGTGCCTCGGTCGTATGCACTCCTGATTGTGGCGCTCACCTGCACGGCGCCAAACACGCATACGACCATCATTGGCACCAAGGCAGAAGCGACTCTCATCGCTGAAGACGACACGTCTCCATTCGTCCCTCCATTCACGCCTGTCGCGACACCACTGGAGGCGGGCTGCACGATGTTGGGGCGTGAGCGGAAGACGGCCTAACGGTGTGCGGGACCGTAGCCCAGCTTCATGGAGACGGTTGCGAATGGTCCTCGCCGATACCCCAGGAGCAACAGTGTCCCTAATTTGCTGGGAAGTGGCGGTGCGGTCCCCTACGGCACTGCGTAGGATCCTACGGTCTTGGCGTGCATCCGTGCGTCGCTGCGGTCCGGTCCCAGGTCGACGGGCACGAGCACCTTCCGCCGACCACTGGCGACAACATCGATGTACTGTGGAGACCTCACGCCCCACGTGTTGAGCAATTCGGCGGTACGTCCACCCGGCCTCCCGCATGCCCACTATACGCCCTCGCTCAAAGTCCGTCAACTGCACATACGGTTCACGTCCACGCTGTCGTGGCATGCTACCAGTGTTAAAGACTGCGATGGAGCTCCGTATGCCACGGCAAACTGGCTGACACTGACGGCGGCGGTGCACAAACGCTGCGCAGCTAGCGCCATTCGACGGCCAACACCGCGGTTCCTGGTGTATCCGCTGTGCCGTGCGTGTGATCATTGCTTGTACAGCCCTCTCGCAGTGTCCGGAGCAAGTATGGTGGGTCTGACACACCGGTGTCAATGTGTTCTTTTTTCCATTTCCAGGAGTGTATATTACTGATAACTGAAGTCTCTGCTTTGTGTATCTGTCGTGCTTATTAAACTTATGGAAAAGCACTACGAACTCAAGCACCTACTCAGCATCAGGCAGTTTCTATGGTGTTTCGCATTCCCAACAGCATTGTTTTGGGTAACGCCCCTCTTCTCTGCTGCCTCCTTATGCATCATGGCTCGTCGATGGAGCTGGGAATTCCGTACAAGGAAAACGTTCCCTTACGTTTGTATCTGTAGATAAAATCTCTTACGATATTCAAAGCTCCTAGAAAAAAACTTCCGACTAACAACACTAGAATTCCGCATTCACAGATTACGATTTTTGTTGTTGCCTTCCGAAAATCTTCCTGCTCTTCAAGTCGTCCAATATTCAGTCGTTTCCACAAAGCTTTCCGATATCCTATGCGAGCTAGTAATAGCGAATACCCTGTTCAAGAATCACAAGAGGAGGAGGTATACTTGGAAAAGGCCGGGAGATACGGGAAGATTTCAATTAGATTACATCATGGTAAGACAGAGATTCCGAAATCAGATACTGGACTGTAAGGCGTACCCAGGAGCAGATATAGACTCAGATCACAATATAGTAGTGATGAAGAGTAGGCTGAAGTTCAAGACATTAGCCAGGAAGAATCAATACGCAAAGAAGTGGGATACGGAAGTACTAAGGAATGACGAGATACGTCTGAAGTTCTCTAACGCTATAGATACAGCAATAAGAAATAGCGCAGTAGGCAGTACAGTTGAAGAGGAATGGACATGTCTAAAAAGGGCCATCACAGAAGTTGGGAAGGAAAACATAGGTACAAAGAAGGTAGCTGCGAAGAAACCATGGGTAACAGAAGAAATACTTCAGTTGATTGATGAAAGGAGGAAGTACAAACATGTTCCGCGAAAATCAGGAATACAGAAATACAAGTCGCTGAGAAATGAAATAAATAGGAAGTGCAGGATAGTTAAGACGAAATGGTGGCAGGAAAAATGTGAAGACATCGAAAAAGATATGATTGTCGGAAGGACAGACTCAGCATACAGGAAAGTCAAAACAACCTTTGGTGACATTAAAAGCAAAGGTGGTAACATTAAGAGTGCAACGGGAATTCCACTGTTAAATGCAGAGGAGAGAGCAGATAGGTGGAAAGAACACATTGAAAGCCTCTATGAGGGTGAAGATTTGTCTGATGTGATAGAAGAAGAAACAGGAGTCGATTTAGAAGAGATAGGGGATCCAGTATTGGAATCGGAATTTAAAAGAGCTTTGGAGGACTTACGGTCAAATAAGGCAGAAGGGATAGATAACATTCCATCAGAATTTCTAAAATCATTGAGGGAAGTGGCAACAAAACGACTATTCACGTTGGTGTGTAGAATATATGAGTCTGGCGACATACCATCTGACTTTCGGAAAAGCATCATCCACACAATTCCGAAGACGGCAAGAGCTGACAAGTGCGAGAATTATCGCACAATCAGCTTAACAGCTCATGTATCGAAGCTGCTTACAAGAGTAATATACAGAAGAATGGAAAAGAAAATTGAGAATGCGCTAGGTGACGATCAGCTTGGCTTTAGGAAAAGTAAAGGGACGAGAGAGGCAATTCTGACGTTACGGCTAGTAATGGAAGCAAGGCTAAAGAAAAATCAAGACACTTTCATAGGATTTGTCGACCTGGAAAAAGCGTTCGACAATATAAAATGGTGCAAGCTGTTCGAGGTTCTGAAAAAAGTAGGGGTAAGCCATAGGGAGAGACGGGTCATATACAATATGTTCAACAACCGAGAGGGAATAATAAGAGTGGACGATCAAGAACGAAGTGCTCGTATTAAGAAGGGTGTAAGACAAGGCTGTAGCCTTTCGCCCCTACTCTTCAATCTGTACATCGAGGAAGCAATGATGGAAATAAAAGGAAGGTTCAGGAGTGGAATCAAAATGAAAGGATATCAATGATACGATTCGCTGAAGACATTGCTATCCTGAGTGAAAGTGAAGAAGAATTAAATGATCTGCTGAACGGAATGAACAGTCTAATGAGTACACAGTATGGTTTGAGAGTAAATCGGAGAAGAAGGTAATGAGAAGTAGTAGAAATGAGAACAGCGAGAAACTTAACATCAGGATTGATGGTCACGAAGTCAATGAAGTTAAGGAATTCTGCTACCTAGGCCGTAAAATAACCAATGACGGACGGAGCAAGGAGGACATCAAAAGCAGACTCGCTATGGCAAAAAAGGCATTTCTGGCCAAGAGACGTCTACTAATATCTAATACCGGCCTTAATTTGAGGAAGAAATTTCTGAGGATGTACGTCTGGAGTACAGCATTGTATGGTAGTGAAACATGGACTGTGGGAAAACCGGAACAGAAGAGAATCGAAGCATTTGAGATGTGGTGCAATAGACGAATGTTGAAAATTAGGTGGACTGATAAGGTAAGGAATGAGGAGGTTCTATGCAGAATCGGAGAGGAAAGGAATATGTGGAATACACTGATAAGGAGAAGGGACAGGATGATAGGACATCTGCTAAGACATGAGGGAATGACTTCCATGGTACTAGAGGGAGCTGTAGATGGCAAAAACTGCAGAGGAAGACAGACTGGAATACGTCAAGCAAATAATTGAGGACGTAGGTTGCAAGTGCTACTCTGAGATGAAGAGGTTAGCACAGGACAGGAATTCGTGGCGGGCCGCATCAAACCAGTCAGTAGACTGATGACCAAAAAAAAAAAAAAAAAAAAAAAATGCGAGCTATGAAAGTTCTCCCTCGAATTGGTCATACTTTTGAAATATTTATTGAGAAAAATCTGATTAATTAATTTTGAATTCGGTGAAAACTTGACTAATATGTTCTCGATGGTAGTTTTCCCCATTATTGATGTCATAGTATTTCCTAAAATTTGGATTCTATATTAGGTGTGACGTTCGTATAATAATGAATGTAATGCAAAGTATGCGGGATACCTGGTTTCTCTTTTTCCCGTACAAATCCTTCCTCATTAGATCATGTAACCGTAACGGCTTGTAAATTTTATTTTCAGCGGTCACTCTGAGTTATTACTACTATTGCCATCGGCGGAGAAACCCGGTATTGGCAGGGTATTTGTTTACAGATGAGGGTCCACGCCCTTGCCCCGCACCGTCTCTCCTTGGGTTTGATGTTTATGACGTCATTTCTCCTGAACTACGAGTCGAAAGTGATATAATTTTGCAGATACATTCAGCGACATATGTGGGTACTGTCTGAAAATGTACTTCGAATGTAGTTAGTAGCAACTAAATAATGAACCTAAACGTCATTCACGATACTGCAGTTTTTCACGCATCTCACTATGAAGTATCTCCTGAACTATGATTCGTTCAGTGATATAATTTTTCACTTACATTCAGCGCATTATGTGCATACTGCTGTAGACTGTGTTGCGAATCCATTTAGTATTACAGAAGTAATTAATTTTTAACATCATGTCGTAAGCATGAACAGCTGAAAAATATTAAATGGTAAACATTTTTCCTTTCACCATTTTCCAGGAGATATCAGCAAGAAAGAATTTGTTAAATGTTTCAAATTATGATTAAAGTTTGTTGCAAGTCGCTAAGTGCTCTCACTCTCAAATACTAGATGAATAAAGTCTGGAAATTCACGCAAGTCGGGCTACGCTTCTTTTCACGACCATTTCCACCCCTGCGATAGATGGGCTGTTCTTACCCCCACAACGACTGCTACCTGACAGTAAGGTATATGTGTAGCAAATCTAACAACTGAAATCGGTCCAGTGGTTCAGGAGGAAATGTGGAACACACACATACACATACACACGCACACACACACACACACACACACACACACACACACACACTCACAACACAGACACACCCGCAGATTTCCCTAATTTGTTTGGATGATTATTATTATTATTTTAGTACTATTATTATCGTACCTTTCAGTTTTTGTATAAACTGTGATAAAGGAAGAAGGGTCACACATTACAGCAGGGAAGGTGTAGTACCGTTAGTAACTGAAACTTTATGCGTTAAGATAAGCAATATTTAGGCAGAGCTGAACGAATTCAAAAGTCGTAGCCGGCTGGACCACTTTCGCTGCTTAATTACGAAGCAGGTAAGCCGGTCCCGCCGGCGCCGTCGCTAGACGTGTGCACGCGGTATCGTTCCAGCTACGCACGAAACGTCAAGATCAAAGAAAAACGCCGGTGCCAACCAGCTGCATACAAATTGCCCATTTTGCCTCCAGCTGCGCTCAAAGCTAATTGCAGGACAGTGATATAGTTAGTCCGTGTGGCGCCCGGACTAATTAAGCGACGGAACAAATGAGCAATATCAAACACGCCCGTCGTTAAATTAACGTACTTTAATTGTTTCGCTTACACTTGCCACGGGCGAGATTTAATATCGTCATATAACTGGCAGTTAAAATATTTTTATCATGTGCAAGCGCCGTATTGCGTGGAAAGATCGCACCTAATTAAAAGCAATTCAATTTTGACTCCTAGTTTTCAATGCCTGTTGTAGTGAATAATCTGCGGGCTTTGGCCTCACGTTGGAAACTAATCCCTTGGCGGCATTCTGTTATACTTTTTCACTTTTTGGAATGTAATGACCAATCGCGCACGTGAAAAACAATAATTAAATATTTCGAGCAAAGCGTTTGTCGAACAGTTTTCTTATTTGATTACGAAGTTTTTAATCAGGTGTTACCATCATTGGTACAATTTGGGCAAGAAAAACTATAGCGAAATAATGATCACAAGTAGACAGGCATGCTTACCTATGGCACGTACTAACTTTGCCTGTACCTCTCGGATAAAGACAATGCAGAGTAACGCTTTGTTCATGGACACATGGCAGAAAATCCAGAGGAACAGAATAAAAAAAGCGTTTGAGACAGAATACATTTCGGAAACAGTCTCTCTACCATCTGGTAACAATCAAACGATTTCATTAGATCTTTTAGTGAAAGACCACATCCATCACAATACGGAAACGTCAACTGACAATCAATCAAGCCGCTTGTACCGCCCCCCTTCTTTAAAGGCTACTTGCAACACATTAAAATTATAAAACCAATCATTGATCCATGCTTTAAGAAAATTGAACTGTACAATGAGTGGACGCGACAACATAGTGTCATGAGTCGGAAGGCGTTGCTCATAGCGTCCAGGCTGCCACCTTCCAGAGGCGGCTCTTCCGTTCGGCACAGCCTCAGTTACTGTCCCGTGGAGCCCAGCACACTTGCACGCTGCAGCACAAAGTCGTCATCAGGGGCGGGCTGGGCCCAGCCGGTGTTGGCCCAGCCGGCTGCCAGTACCAGCATGGGCTGGTCGGTCCACGCCTGCTGACGTCACGCCGGCATTTGTCAAGCTGACAAGTCAGTTTAGTTAAGTCGAGCGGGAGACGTCCTGCTATTACGTAAACACTGAGCACGTCATATATCACTGCTTTATCAGGTCTCTCAAGTCAGCATCTCACTTGTAAAAAATTTTACTTGTCGATGGGTTTCGGGCACAACTCAGCATTGACACTGAGAGTAAACATTCACTGGTAAGTTTAGATCCCATAAAATGCCTAAGTCCCTTCCTATCGATACACTACGGTAATTTTCAAATACAGGGTGGAGCAGAGGAAACGCATGTTTTTTGAACTGCTAGTACGAGGCGAAAAGAGGGGGTATTGACCTTGAATGAATGTTGGCAGACTGCCCATACAATGCAGTTTTAGTTGCTAGGGAGCGTTGTAGCATAGAGCCTCGTGTGTTCGTTGTCACAGTGCAACGTCTTTTCCGTCAAAATTTTAGAGTTGGACGTCGAGGATCAGTGCCTCGTCAAAATACTGTACTCAGATGGGTTGCAGCATTTTGAAGTACTGGATCTGTGATGAAAAAGAAAGCACCTGGTCCTCCCTGTTTAGTTCGTACTCCGGAAAATGTAGACAGAGTGAGAACGGCAGTTCTTGCTAGTCCGAAACGATCGGCTAGACGACAGGCTGTAGCGCTGGGTACGTCACGTCGTTTGCTTCACCGCATCTTACGTGATGATCTTAAGTTTCACCCATACAAGATAATGATCTTCCAGCAGTTTAGTGAAGGGGATTTCGTGCAGCGCAGAGAGTTTTGTCACGTGATGGACGAAATGTTTACGGAAGATGCTGATGCTACAGTCTTCATGAGTGATGAAGCACATTTTCATGTAGACGGTTACGTCAGTGTTCAAAATTGTCTGTATTGGGCGCCGGAGATCCCGCATAAATTACGACAAACACCTCTCCACAGTTTAAAGTAACAGTGTGGTGCTGCATTTCAAAGATTGGGGATGAACTTTCGAAGAGGACATCAGCGCGCTACATTTAAATGTTAAACAACTTTCTCCGTCCAAAACTTGAAAGGCGTCAAGTGAAGATGAGAGAAATATGATTTCAGCAGGATGATGCCACAGCTCACACGGCGACAGCATGCATTTCAAAAATTAGGATTGAACTTTTGAAGAGGACATCAGCGCGCTACATTTAAATGTTAAACAACTTTCTCCGTCCAAAACTTGAAAGGCGTCAAGTGAAGATGAGAGAAATATGATTTCAGCAGGATGATGCCACAGCTCACACGGTGAGAGCATGCATGGAAGTGGTTCGAAAAATGTTCCCAGGACATGCTATTTCGAGATATGGTAGTGTTTACTGGCCCCCTCGCTCACCCGATTTGTCGATATGCGTCTTCTTTTCGTGGAGATATTTGAAATCAAAAGTCTACCTGAACAAGCCTCGCACAGTCTACGACCTGAAAAATTCCATTCGTCAGGAAATTGAAGCCGTGCCGAATGAAATGTTGGGGAGAGCCAAATTTCGGGAGAGGATCCACATTTGTATCCAGCAAGAAGGACGTCATCTTCAAGACATTATTTTTCGAACCTAATTCAAGTATGTATACTTCAAAACTGCATTAAAAATTCTATCACTTAATGCTTGTTCTTATTATTTTTATCAAACCGTGTTCCTGTCATTCAACAGTAAAAAACATGCGTTTCCTCTGCTCCACCCTGTATATACACTCTAATACAATAAATAAGACTCTTCACGAAGGAATTATTCGGATAGGGCGGAAATAGGTAGATGTAGTTTTCATGTAGAGACAAACAAATTATTACAATTCCAGAAAAAACTGGATGATTTATTCAAGAGTCAATAACGCGTTGTTCCACCTCTGGCCCCTATGCAAGCAGTTATTCGGTTTGGAATTGATTCAATGAGTTGTTGGATGTTCTCCTGAGGGATGCCGTGCCAAATTCTGTCCAACTGGCGCGTTACATCGCCAAAATCTCGAAATAGTTGCAGGGCCCTACCGATAATGCTCCAAACGTTCTCATTTGGGGAGAGATCCGGTGAACCTGCTGGCCATGGCAACGTTTGGCAAACACGAAGCGGTAGAAACTCTCAGCGTGGGCGGGTGGGCATCATGTTACTGAATTGTAAGCCCAGGATGGCTTGCCATGAAGGGCAAGGAAACGAGGCGTAGAATAAATGTCGTCGACGTACCGCTGTGCTGTAAGGGTGCCTCAGCTGACAAAATGGTTCAAATGGCTCTGAGCACTATGGGACTTAACATCTGTGGTCATCAGTCCCCTAGAACTTAGAACTACTTAAACCTAACTAACCTAAGGACATCACACACATCCATGCCCGAGGCAGGATTTGAACCTGCGACCGTAGCAGTCGCGCGGTTCCGGACTGAACGCCTAGAACCGCTAGACCACCGCGGCCGGTCCTCACCTGACAACCAAGGGAGTCCTGCAACGAAGGAAAAAAATCGAGTCCCAGACCGTCACTGCTGGTTGTCGGACTGTATGGCGGGCGACAGTCAGGCCGCGGTCATTACGGCTCAGTTGGAAGCGGGACTCGTCACTGAGGGCAGTTGTGCTTCATTCAATGAGGCTTCAGGTGAAAGACGTGCGTGGAGAGGCCGCGGGCAGCCGTGAGATACCAACCTCAGTGTAACCCGCCAGGAGTTGGGGTCTGGGGTTCCATGTTCTTCATAGCAGGACCCCTTTTGTTGTCATCCGCGGCACACTAGCAGCACATCGGCATATTGCCTACATTCTACACGCCGTTTTCTTGCCCTTCATGACAAGCCATTTCAGCAACATGATGCCTGCCTACATACGGCGAGAGTGTCTACTGGTTGTCTTCGTTCTTGCCAAACCATTTCTTGGCTGTAAATGTTACCAGATCCCTCCCCAGATGAGAATGTTGGGCGTCATGTGGGCAGGATCCTCCAACCCTATTGGGATTTTAACGATCTACAGCGCCAATCGGACAGAGTTTGGCACGAAATCCTTCAGGAGGACAACGAACAATTTTATCAATCACTGTCAAGCCGAATAACTTCTTGCCTAAGGGCCAGAGGTGGACCAACCCGTTATTGACTTGCTCGATTCGTGAAGCCCTTACTCTTGAATAAATCATCAATTTTTTTAATTGTAGTAATTTGTCTGTACATGTACATCACATCTACCCATTTCCGTCCCATTCGTATAACGTTGAAAATGCGGGCATGTTAGCGCCAAAGATTCGCCGTCTTAATGGTGAGTTGTTCCACGAAGACCCCATGTCATTGTAGTTGATTATTATAAATGTTTGAAACATCGAAATCATATGGCAATAGCGATTAAATTTCTTCAGCCCTCATTAGAAAGTACAAACAGTTTACACCATTTCTTGACATTCACAATACAAAATTACGTGATGTGAACGGAGACTAAGTGCTATTAAGCAATGCAGTACGAGTCGCCTTGAGTGTGCCACCTCGAATTTTGTCTAATCTTACGCCTAAATAGGTCAATATGGACAAAATTTAAGCTATCTTTTTCAGTATATGTTTTCTAGTATTTTATGAGTGTTTCGATAATCTGTCAAATGTGTTTTTTTTTTTTTTTTAAAAAAAAAAAAAAACAATCTTCGAATGCGACATTCCTGCTTCTACCGTCCTTGGTTTCGAATATATACTATTCGGTTTCAGATGTGAACAAGAAACTCCTAAAAATAAAAAAAATGTAAAATATATTGAAACTGTTAAACATGTGTGTAGTGTAGTATTTCACAGCTACAGCCTATTCACAGGAAGTGCGTGGCCAATGAAGAAAACCAGTTCTCTTGAATGGGTCGATGCTTCTATTTTTCAAACGTTTCATTGACAGTGAAATTTATGACTTCTGTGCCTAATAAAGTGGAAAGCAAAAGGTAACGTTCAAGTTACATTGAAAATAAAATATTTAGTAGAATATGCAAGGATTTTATAACACGTTTCCTCTAGGGGCTCATCTAGTGTGTGTGTGTGTGTGTGTGTGTGTGTGTGTGTGTGTGTGTGTGTGTGTGTGTATGTGTGTGTGTTTGTCTATGTATGTGCATTACCTCTCAAATCCACAGTGACTGTCCCCTCTGTACTTTGCTTATAGACTTAATTTGTCAAGATTCTTTTAATGACATTTGTAAATCCATGTACCTTCCAACAGTTTTTTCAGGTATTTCATTTTTCTATAGTTCCTTTTCAGTGCAGCAGCTCGTAAATCAGTTAATAAACCTGTCTCCGTCCTGACGCCTCTTCTCCTCCCTCTCCCTGTTCTCGTGGGTGTGCATTTGCCAGAATGCTTTAGGTGGTTCTTTCTTGTGTAATGCAAGAGTGTCCAATGCTGTATTGTGTTGGCTCTCATGTGCACGAGATACGAGCGGTTAGAGACTGTCCCAACATCCTCCCACCTCCTTTCATCCTCTTCCCATCATCCCTCAAATTTAAACTCGTTGCCGGCCGAAGTGGCCGTGCGGTTAAAGGCGCTGCAGTCTGGAACCGCAAGACCGCTACGGTCGCAGGTTCGAATCCTGCCTCGGGCATGGATGTTTGTGATGTCCTTAGGTTAGTTAGGTTTAACTAGTTCTAAGTTCTAGGGGACTAATGACCTCAGCAGTTGAGTCCCATAGTGCTCAGAGCCATTTGAACCATTTAAACTCGTTATTTATTGATGTGCTCTTTTTTTTCATTTCCTTGGAGGCGTTTGCTCTTATAATTTTAAATGCCTTCAAGTGAAACGACAACTGCATTAAAAAAAATAAAGAAATAGAGGGAAGATTAAGGGGTTAGGGTTTAAAGTGCCGTCGACAACGAGGTCATTAGTGAAGAATCACAAACTCGGACTGTTTTATTAAGGAAAGGGAACGAAAGCGGCCGTGATCTATCAAAGGAGGCATCCGAAAATTGGCCAGGAGCGATTTAGAGAAGCCACAGAAAACCTAAATCAGAATTGCTGAACGCGGATTTGAACCGTCGTCCCCCACGGATACGAGTCCAGTGCACTTCCCACTGCGCCACCTCTCTCAGTGATAAGTGTACGGACACTTCTCTCGTACCTCAAGACGCTACTCACACGGGTAATCAAATTTTAAACATTTCAGTTACTGTGAAGTAGGCTATGAATTATTAATTTTACACAATCAAAATTTCAAAACAAGTTTTCTCCTCGACGTTCATTCGTCAGTCACTCCCTACAGTTGTTAACTACTATTCATTTTCGTCTTGTACATTTTTCGGATAGACGAGGATTCACATCGTGAAGGATCGAAAGTGACAGTCGGAAGCGGCGAGGTGCGTGGGTGGCGACCCTACACCGACCTGTCAGCTCCGAGCAAGTCTCATATCACTTCACTGTTGGTGCTCTGAAGTCAACGGTTCAGTTGCTGTTAGAAACTAAATTTGCTGACGCTTTATGGACGTTGTCCATCATCATACAAGCTCAACGAATATATGACGTCAAGAGTAACGCACACTCACGATTAGGTTTACATCTAATATAAAAGACCTTAATGTGTCACGTAATTGCATTCTTGACAGCGGAGCTCAATTGATCGCGAAATGGCGTTACAAAAACTAACTACTAATGAATTCCACTAGCTGGCATGTCTGTACGGTCGTAGTAGCGTTGGGAGATCACATTAAAAGTCCACAGAAAAATTAATAATAAAAATAGCATTAAGAAAGTTGCAATAATTTATTCATATTACCGGTTGCTGAGCTCCGTGTCTGTGGTTTATATTGTGTTCATTAATTCAGCAACCAGCCACTTTTCTATGTATTTTTTAAGCTAATACACATTCCACGCTTTTACCCATCTTCATTTAGCGTAATACATATTTGAATCTTCATTAACTTCACGGGAGGATTCAAGGAGGAGGGGGAGGGTGGCACGAGGGGATGGGCCGCCAGACAGTCCGAGAGGCGAGAAATAGAAGAGGTAAAAGAGAAAGAAAGGACGAAAGAGACAGAGAATCTCGATTAAACCATCATTTTTACTTACGAGCATCATGTAATTGTAAGGCTAAAAAAAATGCGAAAATCCTGTAATTAGTTTCTTGTTTCTTTTTTTGTCAGAGTTTATGACAAAAGTACAATAAAACATGACAGTGTTTATCGTTTCGTGGTTTTGTAGCAGATAAACGAGCTATTGCTTAGGTTTTACTCGCTACGCAAGTAAAGATAAATCTTTTACTGTTTGAAAAATTTGTGCAATATTGCAGCTGCTTTCAGGTTCACGCAATCAGATATTTTCAGTAAATATTCAATCTCTCTGGATTCTTTTCTAGATAGAAAGAAGTAGTATATCCACAATTTACCATAAATAGCTTTATTTGAAGCTACACTTTTCGATTTTGCATCATCGTCAGGCTTATCGCAGTTAGTTCATTTGCTGTTCTATGTGTCTTGACATTAGGCCAAAGTACTCTATTGGCACGTAGTACGTTGTATATTGCTTGGCGTTTTCATCAGGAACTACTTTACTTCAATGGTGATACATCACTTTACTTCTTGTTGAAAGGCAAAGTATGTAATTCATAGGGTATCAAAATTATAAATGTGAAAGTACTTTGTCGATGTGTGACCTTTCCACGGCTGAAACAATGAATCAAGTATGATGAAGTTTGGTAGGGACGTAACTTGAATCCTGAGGAAGAACCTTATATCAGTACGCAGAGGTGACAACAGTGAATCAAGGCAGCAACAGGTTTGATGGCAATGCACTCCTTAGCAGTACGGTGCACAGGCGATAAGCGTATCGTAAAACTGGAAACTACTGCAATGAGAGCATAGGCTTACCTCTCACGGTTCATCCATAATTACCATTTTTGTCTTCTGACTGCGCCTGCCGCAGCGAATCCGAAAGACAAAAATCGTGATTGTGGGCTAACCATAAGGATAAATATATATTCTCTTGAACTTTGTTTACTTTATGTAGCACATTAGGTCTGCCTTCAAACAGCGGAACAAACTTTCATCAAACGTAAGTCCTGACTATTCTGATTAAACTAACACTAAAACTTAGATAATAAAAAAACTGCATTTAAATCCATCCATTCGTGTCGGAATTGTAATGCCATTGACAAAGAGAGATGTGCGGTGGGCCAGCGACGGGGTCGGCGCACGTCGCGAATGGTGCTTCTCCAGTGTCTACTCGTCATAACATTACTACTGACACACGAGCGAAGCCGCAGGTAAACGCTTGTTCAATATATAAGTAAACAGACAACTAATTGATGAAGAACTTTCGGAAATGCTTACAAAATGGCTCTGAGCACTATGGGACTTAACTACTGAGGTCATCAGTCCCCTAGAACTTAGAACTACTTAAACCTAACTAACCTAAGGACATCACACACATCCATGCCCGAGGCAGGATTCGAACCTGCGACCGTAGCGGTCACGCGGTTCCAAACTGAAGCGCTTAGAACCGCACGGCCACTCCGGCCGGCCCGAAATGCTTACAGGTGGCATTCTGTTTTCGTAGCAATGTATGCTTTGAAGTTATTTGAGCTCCTGATGTAGCGTCAGTCAAACTTACTGAATAATTTGTTTTCTAGGAGCATTCAAACTCCCGTAACCATTTCTGAAATTCAGTACAATTCTTTGTAACTATTAAGATTTTATTTGTTTCAAATTAGAAACTTCGAGGCGCATTTCTCCGCGCATCAGATACAAAGGTTTTTCATGATGGTACAATATCTTTTAAAGTGACATTTATGTACAATTTTGACATCGGGAAAACTTTCTTGAATTGAACGTTGTGTAGAAACTTTACAAAGCACAAAGAAGAAACTGATTCAGTGCAGTGCAACACTCGAACACACTACTTATATACCGTAAGGGAATTTAAAGTTTAATGCGCTGTGAGGGACGTACACTATGTGTTCAAAAGTATCCGGACGCCAGGCTGAAAGTGACTAACAAGTTAGTGGTGCCCCCCACCGGTAATGCTGGAATTCAGTATGGTGTTGGCTCACCCTTACCCTTGATGACAGTTTCCACTCTCCCAGGTATACGTTCAGTCAGGTGCTGGAAGGTTTCTTGTGGAAAGGAAGCCCATCCGTCACGGAGTGCTGCACTGAGGAGCGGTATCGATGACGGTCGGTGAGGCCTGGCACGAAGTCGGCGTTCCAAAACATCCCAGAAGTGTTCTATAGAATTCAGGTCAACACTCTGTGCAGGCCAGTCCATTACAGGGATGTTACTGACGTGTAACCACTCCGCAACAGGCCGTGCATTATGAACAGGTGCTCGATCGTGTTGAAAGATCCAGTCGCCATCCGCAAATTGCTCCTCAACAGTGGGAAGCAAGAAATTGCTTAAAACATCAATGTAGACCTGTGCTGTGATAGTGCCACGCAAAACAGCAAGCGGTGCAAGCCTCCTCCATGAAAAACACGACAATACCACAACACCACCGCCTCCGAATTTTACCGTTGGCACTACACACGCTGACAGATGACGTTCACCGGCCATTAGCCATGCCCACACCTTGCCATCGGACCGCTACATTGTGTTCCGTGATTCGTCGCTCCACACAACACTTTTCCACTGTTCAATCGTCCAATGTTTTCGCTCCTTACGCCAAGCGATCCGTCGTTTCGCATTTACCAGCGTGATGTATGGCTTATGAGCAACCACTCGACCATGAAGTCCAAGTTTTCTCACCTCCCGCCTAACTGTCAAAGTACTTGCAGTGGATCCTGATGCAGTTTGGAATTGCTGTGTAATGGTCTGGATAGATGTCTACCTATTACACATTACGACCTCTTCAACTGTCGCCTGTCTCTGTCAGTCAGCAGAAGAGGTCGGCTTGTACGCTTTTGTGCTGTACGTGTCCCTTCACATTTCCACTTCATTATCTCATCGGAAACAGTGGACCTAGGGATTTTTAGGAGCGTGGAATTCTCGCGTACAGATCTATGACACAACTGACACCCAATCACCTGACCACGTTCCAAGTCCGTAAGTTCCGCGGAGCGCCCCATTCTGCTCTCTCACGATGTCTAATGACTACTAAGGTCGCTGATATGGAGTAACTGGCAGTAGATGGCAGCACAGTTTAACTGATATGAAAAATTTAGGTTTTGGGGAGGCGTCCGGATACTTTTGATCACATAGTATGTGTCATGATGTTACTCAGAGGCTCGTTCTCTAGAAATTCGTGAGGTGCAAAGTAAAGACAGTATGTGGTCATCCTGTGTGGCATGTGCACCTTTGCAACAACTGTTTGTCAGCTGGGCTCCAAGGGTAGAGATGAGGAGCGGTAAGCATCCCCCACGAAGTTGAAGTCTCCTCCTTTAGCCGTCTCCGCTCTTAGCTCGTCCTTTCTATGGAGACTGGAGGCACCAGATAATTTAAAATGTATCATCCGTAAAAACAAGAACAAAGGTCTGCTCTATGCAACTAGTCTGATTCCAGCTCGTCTGTTTCCAACCCATTCACGTTCCGCCGCAGAAACGCGGGCTAATTTATCGGTGAGGTTTTGGGTTTTCTCTACCCCTCTCCATCCGTCGGGGAGGGGACAAATTGACAGAAGGGAGATGTTAGAGGGGCTTTTTGGTTCTCTCAGACAGATTCCTACGTACGCATAGCATGTGTTTCCATCGAATTCACCGCACAGGTGTGGCGTAGCGTGGGCTGATGACAGTGGGCTGTTTAGTTCTACTCTCGACCTCTTCACTACGTCTTTCCCATACGTTGAGGACGGTGGCGACGTAGTCATTGATGATACAGCACTGGTCTACCTGTTGGTAACGATGTAAACGGTACAACCGAAAAGTTCTGAGATTGGTTTTATTCCTGGCGTGCGAGTATAGGCGACGTCAGCGCAGTAACTACGTTGGCAGCTTGAGGTAACAGTTGTAAACAAAAGGTGTGATTTCAACCGGTTGAAAACAGGCAGCAGGATGTGCGACCGTAGTTCGTCAGGGGTGGTGTGCCACAAAACACAATACGACAACGTAAAAAACATCTCCAAATTAATTCGTAAAGTCATTTTCCAGATTGTTTTGTCCCCTATACTTTGACTCTCGAAACAACAAACTATGTCGTGTACGTGTCTGGTGCGACTTGACTGAAATTAAAAACACATAGAGTTTTTTTCTTGGGATAAACATAACGGGTGATGAGACTTGGCGTTATCAACTACAAAATGACAGACTGCACAATGGGCCTCTGATAGTTCGCCATCACCGAAGAGAAGGTGACCGTTAGGCACGAGTCGAACAACATCCCAAAGTAGGACAGTTTGACGTGGTTGTGTGAACGTTCTCTGCGTTTTACTCAAGTAAGGGGACTGTAGAACACCTAAAGCACTAAAACCATCATCTTCACTTTTCTCCATTTTTGGTTAATGCAGTCCGAAACTTTTCGGACTGACGGGGTATTTGCGGCATCTGGGGTAAATTTGTAAGAAATAACTGTTTTGAGGGCATTTTCCCGACTGCAACGCCACTTACATTTACAGCTCTTTATGGCAGCTTCAGTTGGGAAAGTCTCCTTTGTGGCATCCTTTTTCTTTTTCTTTTTCTTTTCTGGAACATAGTTTTGGTTATTGAAGCAAATTAGTTTACAAAGCTTGGTACTTTCTGAGTAAACATAGGTTCTTTTGGCTTCCAAATACGGAATCTTCCTCGTTATGATGTTCTGGATTTTGTTCTCATTCTTAAAAACTTGCCAGTAACAGCTCCAGAAAGCATGATCACCTTTGCAGTTCACAGAGAATGCAGCAACTTTAAAGCGATTCCCATCTTCAGCTGCAGTTTAGCCGCATTTTTCACAAACTGCCCGCCCGTTGGACGCTGCCGTGATGGTTCCGTTGTGCTGACACTTGAAACGGTGCTTCAGTTTGGGGACTTGTGGTCTCACTTTTAGGTGAACGAATCTTCCATCTGTTTCTTCTACGCCTGTATCCATTAGTCACCTGTAAGTGTCAGCGTCATTCCATATATCTGTTGACTTCTGGCGTTGTTTGTCCAAGCACCCTTTCGTGAATCGAAACTGATCTTCCGCGTGTTTTCCTCTGTTTTTCTTCCTAATCTTCTAAGTAAAAGGCTACACACACCCTCTGAAATAATTGTTCTCTAAGCTTTTAATTTTTGACGTTGTATGTTTCGGTAAAGAGACTGGAATAGTTCTAAGTATATCCTCAGATCAAATGCTCTCGTGATATTTGTAATTCATAGGGTTGATTAGTTTGTATATTGTGCCATTTCCCGAGATCTTCAGAGCTTCCGCTGGTATTTTACCACAACCCAGTGCTTTCCTTTTTCTAAGATCTACAACGATCTTCCTCAGTTTATATTTCCATTCTGTCATGCTCGTGTATTCGTATAAGTCGTCTTTGATCCTATGTGTCATACACTGAAGAGCCAAAGAAACTGGTACAGTTGCGTAATACCGTTTAGGGCCCCGTGAGCAGACATAAGTACCGCAGCAAGATGTGTCATGGACTCGACTAATGTCTGAAGTAGTGCTGGAGGGCTGCGGGGCTGTCCATAAATCCATTAGAGAAGGTGGAGATCTCTTCTGAACAGCACGCTGCAATGAATCCCGTATATGCTCAATAATGTTCATGTCCGGGGAGTTTGGTGGCCAGGGGAAGTGTTTCAACTCAGAAGAGTGTTCCTGGAGCCTCTCTATAGAAATTCTGAACGAGTGGGGTGTCGCATTGTCCTGCTGGAATTACCCAAGTCCGTCGGAATGCACAATTGACATAAATGGATGCAGGTGATCAGAAAGGATGCTTACGAACGTGGTGTCACCTGTCGGAGTCGTATCTTGACGCATCAGGGATCCCATATGACTCAAACTTCACACGCCCCACGCCATTACAGAGCCTCCACAAGCTTGAACAGTCCCCTGCAGACTTACAGAGTCCATGGATTCATTAAGTTGTCTCCATACCCGTACACGTCCATCCTCTCAATACAATTTGAAACGAGACTCTCCGACCAGTCATCATGTTTCCAGTCATCAACAGTCCAATGTCGGCGTTGACGGGCCCAGCTGATGGATTAAGCTTTGTGTCGTGTAGCATCAAGGATACACGAGTGGGCCTTCGGCTCCGAAATCCCATATCGATGATGTTTCGGTGAATGGTTCGCACGCTGACACTGGGCCAGGATTGAAACCTGCAACAATTTGCGGAAAGGTTGCACTTCTGTCACGTTGAACGATTCCCATAAGTCCGACGTTGGTCACGTTATTGCAGGATCTTTTTCCGGCCGCAGCGATGTCGAAGATTTGATGTTTTACCGTATTCCTGATATGCACGGTGCACTCATGAAATGGTCGTACGGAAAAATCTCCAATTCATCGTTACCTCGGAGATTCTGTGTCCTGTCGCTCGTGCGTCTGCTATAACTCCACGTCCAAACTCACTCTAATCTTGATAACATGCCGTTTTAGCTGCAGTAACCGATCTAACAACTGAGCCAGTCACTTGTCTTATATAGGCGTTGCCCACCGCAGCGCCGTATTCTGCGTGTTTACATATCTCTGTATTTGAATATGCATGCCTATACCTGTTTCTTTGGCGCTTCAGTGTGTAATTCTTTAACATACTTCTTACATACCTGTTTGTTCTTTTCTCCGCATACAGTCATCTTTCCATTTTTATTTATTATAGTTTGTATGGGGTCTTTCATGGATTCTTTATTAGCTTGGTACTTAAGTTTCTCGCATTCGGTAGGACGACGGTTCAATCCCGTCTCCAGCCATCCTGATTTAGGTTTTCCGTGATTTCCCTAAATCGTTTCAGGCAAATGCCGGGATGGTTCCTTTGAAAGGGCACGGCCGAATTCCTTCCCGATCCTGCCCTAACCCGAGCTTGCGCTCCGTCTCTAATGACCTCGTTGTCGACGGGACGTTAAACACTAACCACCACCACCACCACTTAAGTTTTCTGTTCTTGGTTTCTGATTTACCTTGTTTATACAGATCTTCTACCTCCCGCACTGACTTTTCATGTATTTCTCTCTTTCCCGATTACTAATCTTCTAAGTTCATTATTCAATTTTTTTTCTTCAAGCCTGCATCACACAATCCAGCCACCCTTATTCCTTCTCTTCTTTACTTCTCCAAACTCTTCTTTAAGACTTTCATAATAGTGTCTTCCACCGTGTTCCGTTCTTCTGGTAAACTGATATTTGCTGCTGAATTTTCCAGTTTTACTTGAATGTTTTGAGAGTAGGCCATAGATCCTTCTGGGTTCAGTCACACCATATCCCATTTTCTTACCATCTTTCTTCTTTAATATGCTTGAACGTTTTTCGTATGTCTGCCACCATCACGCTGTGACTGTATCAATATCTACTTCAACGAAGGTTTTCGATATTTTCGTATTAAAGTTGAGACTCTAGTTGGAAATCATGAAATCTTTTTGGAACGCTGCATTATCAGCTGTCGTTTATCATGTGTATCGTCTTCAATGCTGCCTGTTAACAGTGATACAAGGCTATTAGTTTCTTTACCTCTAGTTTCTTTCCGAAGGTCAGTATTCTCGAACTACATTCTTACGTTTATCTTTCTCTGCAATGGTATTCCGGTGTCCCATTAATATAGTGTTAGCAGACCCTTGCCATTTTCAAATTCAAATGGCTCTGAGCACTATGGGACTTAACTTCTGAGGTCATCAGTCCCCTAGAACTTAGAACTGCTTAAACCTAACTAACCTAAGGACATCACACACATCCATGCCCAGGCAGAATTCGAACCTGCGACCGTAGCGGTCGCGCGGTTCCAGACTGTAGCGCCTAGAACCGCTCGGCCACTTCGGCCGGCCCTTGCCATTTTCTTCGAACATTTCTGCTATTTGTTTACACGTTATTGTTCTTGTGGTTTTAAGCCCGAGTGGTTTGATGCAATCTATCTACACGGCTGTAACCTGCGCAAGCGTTTTCATCTCTGTGTATCTGTTGCAACCTACATACATTTGAACCTGCGTGCCGCAGTGAAGCCTTGGTCTCACACTTCAATTTTTATCCCTCACACTTCCTTCCATTACGAAACTGCCAATTCCTGAACTGTTTATCGGCCACGTTCAACTTCTACGCAAGGCTGCATTCCAAACAAATACCATCAGAAAAGACCTTTAACATTTAAACTTGCATTCTATGTTAACACATATCTCTTTTTCAGTAACAATTTTCTTGTTGTTTCTAGTCTGCATTTTATGTTTTCCACGCTTTGGCCATCATGAGTTATTTTGGTGACCTAATACCAAAGTTTATCAACTACTTTTAGTGTCTCATTTCCTAATATAATTCCCTCGGTGTCACCTGATTTAATTCGATTACTTTCATTAACCCTGTGTTACTTCCATTGCCGGCCGGAGTGGCCGAGCGGTTCTAGACGCTACAGTCTGGAACCGCGCGACCGCTACGGTCGCAGGTTCGAATCCTGCCTCGGGCATGGATGTGTGTGATGTCCTTAGGTTAGTTAGGTTTAAGTAGTTCTAAGTACTAGGGGACTGATGACCTTAGAAGTTAAGACCCATAGTGCTCAGAGCCATTTGAGCCATTTTTTTTTACTTTCATTGTTGTTCGTCTTATAACCTCTTTTCATCACTTTATCACCGCCCGGGGTAGCCACGCGGTCTCAAGCGCCTTGCAACGGTTCGGGCGGCTGCCCCCATCCTGGGTTAGAGTCCTCCCTCTGGCATGGGTGTGTGTGTTGTCCTTAGCGTAAGTTCGTTTAAGTTAGATTAAGTAGCGCGTAGGCCTAGGGACCTATGACCCCAGCAGTTTGGTCCCAAAGGAACTTACCACCAATTTTTCCATCAGTCTATCTATTCCGTTCAACTGCTTTCCAAGTCTTATGCCGTCAGCTTGCAGCTTTTCGATTTTGAAGGCCCAAGGATTTTCTGAATATAGCTTGTCAACAAATAAGAACATTTCTACGACTACCGTCAGCGGCCTAAGTTCATACAGTAAAACCGTATGTGATAACGGCTTAACACTTATGAGGGACAGCAAAGAAGCTGCTGGCTTCTTGTCGCTAATCCCTCGCTCTCCTACAGGAAAAACGGCTCTTTACAGAAGGACCGAACTGCACCGAGTCGGTCGTACCGCCACAGTGTCGGCAGGCGACACGAGATAGTGCCGTTTTATTTCAGAGGCGTGCTGACAAGATCCGCCCGGGTGGTAGCAGATTTCAGAGTCTGAGGGAGTTCGCCCGTCGGGCGGGGCAGTTGGAATTCCTCGACCCAGCGTCCCGCACTCCTGTACTTTTTTGTAATATTAGGGAGTAGCGACGTAACGGGCTGTCACGATTAATAAAGGCGCCGCGCCAGACAGTGGCAGGTCCTCCGCCGCCTCCCGCCCCCCGCGCCCGCACAGAAGTAATAAACCAGCGCCGCCCCCCGCCCAGCAACCGGGTTCCTCATCTGTCTCCCAATTACTGCCGCCGCCGCCGCCACTACATCTGCATCCTCCGCCGCCAGCGGGCTGGTGCTCGTCAGCACTCGCAGACTGAGCGCCAGAGTCCTCTAGAGCACGTCCACGGAAACTTCCTTCCTCACGTTCCTGTCGAGTAAACCCAACTAGTCTTACTACTTCAGATAATGCAATTAATAGGTACACAAATGTTATTAATTCTCTTTCTTTCCATTTTTCTTTTTTGACGTTATTCCTTCATTCTCTAGTATTCAGTACCACTCTCGCTGAAGTGTCGAGACACTGAACAACTCTTTAACTAGGCCTATTTGCTTTTCTACCAAAAGATACCACTCCCACCTGTTCACTGTAACTTACTACAACAAAATAAGCTATAATTCCTATTCCACTTTCATCTGTACTAAAACGGTTCTGATTCTTGTGGGCTGTAAATGTACAGCTGGCCGCTGTGGCCGAGCGTTTCTAGGCGCTTCAGTCCGAAACTGCGCTGCTGCTACGGTCGCAGGTTCGAATCCTGCCTTGGGCATGGATGTTTGTGATGTCTTTAGGTTAGTTAAGTTTAAGTAGTTCTAAGTATAGTGAATTGATGACATCACATGTTAAGTCCCATAGTGCATAGAGCTATTATAACCATTTCTGTAAATGTACACACATCAAAAAAAGTTTTGCATCACCTCGGTTCTGAGAGTTCCGGAACCTGTAAAGAAAATTGGAATATAGATCAAAATAAACATCATTTCCGACCTTTTTATTGCTTTGAAAACCACACATTGCATTTTGTACCACCACACAGCGAGACCTTCAGAGGTGGTGGTCCAGATTGCTGCATGCACCGGTACCTCTATACCCAGTAGCACGTCCTCTTGCATTGATGGATGTCTGTATTCGTTATGGCATACTATTCAAAAGTTCATCAAGTTGGTCCAGGCTGTCCCACTCCCCAACGGCGATTCGGCGTGCATCCCTCAGAGTGGTTGGTGAGTCACATTGCCCATAAACAACCCCTTTTTAATCCATCCCAGGCATTGTTCAAATGGCTCTGAGCACTATGGGACTCAACGTCTGAGGTCATCAGTCCCCTAGAACTTAGAACTACTTAAACCTAACTAACGTAAGGACATCACACACATCCATGCCCGAGGCAGGATTCGAACCTGCGACCGTAGCGGTCTCGCGGTTCTGGACTATAGCGCCTAGAACCACACGGCCACCCCGGCCGGCCCCCAGACATGTTCCATACGGTTCATGTCTGGAGAACATGCTGGCCACTCTAGTCGAGAAATGTCGTTATCCTGAAGGGTCCTGGCGTCTCGTTTCCGTCTGGCCTGTTTATTCCATCCGCCGCCACCGACCTGCCTCTTTAATAATAGAGTCCCAGAAACCTTTCGCTCTACACAGTCCCTTGGTTTCTTCAAATTGAAACGTCTCTTCTTCATTGAGGCTGTGCTCCGCTACCGCGGATTTTTATTTTTGTCCGAGGCGGACGCTTCTCACATGTTCAGAAATGCGTTGTTCTATGCA
Organism: Schistocerca serialis cubense; assembly: GCF_023864345.2. NCBI lineage: Eukaryota > Metazoa > Arthropoda > Insecta > Orthoptera > Acrididae > Schistocerca > Schistocerca serialis. The sequence continues at coordinate 91,608,489 of NC_064639.1, read as the reverse complement.
ACGCTGCGTCTGTCCAATATATTGTTTCCCACATTCACAGGGAATACTGTAGACACCTGGTGTCCTTAAACCCAAGTTGTCCTTCATTGACCCAGCATATTTCCGATTTTAGCTGGAGGATGGAAGATGGTTTTTATCTTGTTCTTCTCCAGTATCCTGGCAATCTTGGCCGTGAGCGGCCCTGTGTACTGGAGGAACGCCAGACCTTTGTTGTTCTCTTCTTCCTGAAGGTCCTTCTCCTTTTTCTTCTTGCTCATCTTGAGAGCGGGTCGAATCTGCGTTTCAGTGTATCCATTCTTCTGGAAGGTTTTCTTCAGGTGCTGAAACTCAGTAGATAAACCGTCCTTGTCTCATATGTCATGAGCTCTGCGGACACGAGTAGTGAGCACGTATTTCCATTGTGATGGGTGATGGCAGCTGTTGGCGTTTTGGTACAGGTCTGTGTGTGTGTGTGTGTGTGTGTGTGTGTTCTGTTTTTCGGTAGGCCGAGTGTCCGATTTCTTCTTGATTAAGATATCGAGGAATTGTAGGTACCCATTCTCTTCTAATTCCATTGTGAGTTTGATGTTCTCGTGTATGCTGTTCAGATGGTTGAGAAATTCCTTGAGAGTGTCCTGGCCGTGCGGCCAGACTGCGAAATTATCGTCCACGTACCGATGAAAGACCTTGAGTTTAAGGCGTGCCGTCTCCAAGGCGGGTGCGGGTAAGCTACTACAAACAGCATAGTGAACGCATTATTGTGGCCAAGATAGACACGAAGCCCACACCTACACATCCCCTGCTACTAAGTATAATATTTCGCCAATAACTGATTGCTAGCGATACGAAATAATACTGACCGAAAATCAACGATGAGTGGACATTACACAAGTTTATATGCCAACTAGCTCTGCAGATGATGAAGAAATTGATGAAATGTATGGTGAGATAAAGGAAATTATTCAGGTAGTGAAGGGAGACGAAAATTTAATAGTCATGGATGACTAGAATTCGAGAGCAGGAAAAGGGAGAGAAGGAAACATAGTAGGTGAATATGGATTGGGGGAAAGAAATGAAAGAGGATGCCGTCTGGTAGAATTTTGCACAGAGCATAACTTAATCATAGCTAATACTTGGTTCAAGAATCATAAAAGAAGGTTGTACACATGGAATAATCCTGGAAATACTAGAAGGTATCAGATAGATTATATAATGGTAAGACAGACATTTAGGAACCAGGTATTAAATTGTAAGACATTTCCAGGGGCAGATGTAGACTCTGAACACAATCTACTGGTTACGAGCTGTAGATTAAAACTGAAAAAACTGCAAAAAGGTGGGAATTTAAGGAGGTGAGATGTACAGAGTTTCAGGGAGAGCATAAGGGAACAATTGTCACAAATGGGGGAAAGAAATACAGTAGAAGAAGAACGGGTAGCTCTGAGGGATGAAGTAGTGAAGGCAGCAGAGGATCAAGTAGGTAAAAAGACGAGGGCTAGTAGAAATCCTTGGGTAACAGAAGAAATATTGAATTTAATTGATGAAAGGAGAAAATATAAAAACGCAGTAAATGAAGCAGGCAAAAAGGAATACAAACGTCTCAAAAATGAGATCGATAGGAAGTGCAAAATGGCTAAGCAGGGATGGCTAGAGGACAAATGTAAGGATGTAGAGGCTTATCTCACTAGGGGTAAGACAGATACCGCCTACAGAAAAATTAAAGAGACCTTTGGAGAAAAGAGAACCACTTCCATGAATATCAAGAGCTCAGATGGAAACCCAGTTCTAAGCAAAGAAGGGAAAGCAGAAAGGTGGAAGGAGTATATAGGGGGTCTTTACGAGGGCGATGTACTTGAGGACAATATTATGAAAATGGGAGAGGATGTAGATGAAGACGAAATGGGAGATACGATACTGCGTGAAGAGTTTGACAGAGCACTGAAAGACCTGAGTCGAAACAAGGCCCCGGGAGTAGACAACATTCCATTAGAACTACTGACGGCCTTGGGAGAGCCAGGCCTGACAAAACTCTACCATCTGGTGAGCAAGATGTATGAGACAGGCGAAATACCCTCAGACTTCAAGAAGAATATAATAATTCCAATCCCAAAGAAAGCAGGTGCTGACAGATGTGAAAATTATCGAAGTATCAGTTTAATAAGCCACAGCTGCAAAATACTAACGCGAATTCTTTACAGACGAATGGAAAAACTAGTAGAAGCCAACCATTGGGAAGATCAGTTTGGATTCCGTACAAATATTGGAACACGTGAGGCAATACTGACCTTACGACTTATCTTAGAAGAAAGATTAAGAAAAAGCAAACCTACGTTTCTAGCATTTGTAGGCTTAGAGAAAGCTTTTGACAATGTTGACTGGAATACTCTCTTTCAAATTCTAAAGGTGGCAGGGGTAAAATACAGGGAGTGAAAGGCTATTTACAATTTGTACAGAAACCAGATGGCAGTTATAAGAGTCGAGGGACATGAAAGGGATGCAGTGGTTGGGAAGGGAGTGAGACAGGGTTGTAGCCTCTCCCCGATGTTATTCAATCTGTATATTGAGCAAGCAGTAAAGGAAACAAAAGAAAAATTCGGCTTAAGTATTAAAATCCATGGAGAAGAAATAAAAACTTTGAGGTTCGCCGATGACATTGTAATTCTGTCAGAGACAGCAAAGGACTTGGAAGAGCAGTTGAATGGAATGGACAGTGTCTTGAAAGAAGGATATAAGATGAACATCAACAAAAGCAAAACTAGGATAATGGAATTTAGTCGAATTAAGTTTGGTGACGCTGAGGGAATTAGATTAGGAAATGAGACACTTAAAGTAGTAAAGGAGTTTTGCTATTTGCGGAGCAAAGTAACTGATGATGGTCGAAGTAGAGAGGATATAAAATGTAGACTGGCAATGGCAAGAAAAGCGTTTCTGAAGAAGAGAAATTTGTTAACATCGAGTATAGATTTAAGTGTCAGGAAGACGTTTCTGAAAGTATTTGTATGGAGTGTAGCCATGTATGGAAGTGAAACATGGACGATAAATAGTTTAGACAAGAAGAGAATAGAAGCTTTCGAAATGTGGTGCTGCAGAAGAATGCTGAAGATTAGATGGGTAGATCACATAACTAATGAGGAGGTATTGAATAGAATTGTGGAGAAGAGGAGTTTGTGGCACAACTTGACAAGAAGAAGGGACCGGTTGGTAGGACATGTTCTGAGGCATCAAGGGATCACAAATTTAGCATTTGGAGGGCAGTGCGGAGGGTAAAAATCATAGAGGGAGACCAAGAGATGAATACACTAAGCAGATTCAGAAGGACGTCGGTTGCAGTACTGGGAGATGAAGAAGCTTGCACAGGGTAGAGTAGCATGGAGAGCTGCATCAAACCAGTCTCAGGACTGAAGACCACAACAACAATAACAACATGGAAAGTTTTGAGGTCGTTTTTACACTGGTTCCAGCAACAGACCCAGACGTTGCAGCAAATGAAACCTCACGACCCGCAGCAACGTTCTGAATTTGCCCTTCGGTTTTTGGCACTGATCGAAATTCATGACATGTGACCGGGCAATATTCCATGGAGTGGCGAGGCACATTTTTTTCTCTATGGGTTGCAGAGAATATTTATTTATTTATTTATGCATTTATTTTACCTGGCAAGATTAGGGCCTTCAGGCCCTCTCTTACACCTAACCAGGCATACTCAGATTCAACAAATTTCAGTGTCTACAGAAAATTAGGACATATAACATGTTATACAGTATTAATGTTAAAGAAAAGAAATAGAGATTATAAAAGTAGTACAATGATAATTATAACAATCAAAAAATAATTATAACAATCAAGAATAATAAAAATAATAATAATAATGATAATAATAATAATAATAATGACTATGTATATGAAAGTAAACATATTTTTCTTTTATGAGTGTCAGTCCTATTGCTAGTTGGGAATTTTCTCGTTATATTCTTGCAGCTTGTGAGTTATTCTCATCAAGCAGAGACATAATACGATGGAATGGGGTGAAAGAGATATAGAAGAGGTAGATAGGTTAGAGGAAGAGAAATAGAATGGTAAAATTCGAAGCTATGATGGAGAGGAGAAAGAAAAAAGATGAGGGGGGGGCACAACAATGGTGGCTATACCGTCCTTAATATGTAAGTCTTAAGTTCCCTCTTGAATGTTGAGTGGTTTTGGATAAGACGCAGATCACAGGGGAGCGCGTTCCATAGTCGTATGGCTGAGATGGAGAATGACACGGAGAAAGATTTTGTGTTATGTAAAGGTACAGCCAAGATGCTAGACGTATCCGATCTGGTATTGCGGTTGTGGAATGATGATAGGTGTTTAATGTGAGAAGATAAGTATTGGGGGCACCAGTGGCTAAGAAATCGATGAAGTAAGCACATCGTGTGGAGATCGCGTGCCTTATGTGGGCGTATCCAACCTAGCTGGGAGTATGAAGGACTGATATGATCATACAACCGTATGTTGCATACGTATCTAACACAAGCATTCATCACTAGCTCGAGGCATCTCGAATTTTCATTATTTGTGCCATGTTGAACTACATCACAGTAATAAAGATTAGGCAAGACTAGTGTTTGGACTAATTTTTGTTTAACGTGGGTTGGAAATATTTTTCTAAATTTTTGAATTGCATGTAGGGAGGAGAGCGATTTCCGGCAAGCTGTGACTGTTTGTTCTTCCCAGTTTAGGTGTTCATCCAAGATTATTTCAAGGTCTTTTACTGTTTTTTGGTATGGTAGTTGGGTACCATTGAGGAGTATTTGAGGGACTGTTTCGCGAAAGTACCGACTGATTAACTTTGGATGAGATATAAGTATGACCTGGGATTTCTTGGGGCTTAGTTTCAGACCTAGGTTCTGTGCCCATCGAGAAACAGAGCAAAGATCTGCGTTCATACTCGCTACTGCGTCAGCAATGTTCTTGGGGCTTGCACTTATGTACAGTTGGATGTCGTCGGCATATAGATGGTAGTTGCAGGAGTGAATCACTGAAGAAATATCATTAATGTACAGTGAGAAGAGTAATGGACCAAGGACGGAGCCTTGGGGAACTCCAGAGCGCACGTTTTTCCATGATGACTTTTCCGACCCACAAATGACTTGTTGACTTCTGTTTTTGAGGTAGCTGTCGAACCAGTGTATTGCGCTGTTTGAGAAATTCAGCTGCTTCATTTTAATTAGTAATATATCAAAGTCAACTGTATCAAAAGCCTTGCTAAAGTCAAGCAGTGTTAGGATGGTAGCTTCACGTCTGTCCATAGCATGTTTAATGTCATGAGTTACTTTGATTAATGCAGCTGCTGTACTATGGTGCTTTCGAAACCCTGACTGATATTTGTCGTGGATGTTATGAGTTTTGAGGTAATCCGTCAGCTGTTCATGGACGATGTATTCTAGGGCTTTCGATATTGCAGGAAGTATGCTGATCGGCCTGTAGTCACCTGGCGACTTAGGGTTGTCAGTCTTGAGTATAGGTTGAATTAAGCTTTGCTTCCACTCAGTAGGATATGTACTACTGACAAGAGACAGGTTGAAGATGTCTGTGATAACTGGAGTAATAGTGTTTACGACGTTCTTAATCATGGCAATGCTCACTCCATCATTTCCTACTGCCTCGGAAGAGATTCTCATAATTGCCTTGTGTACTGTGCCGGTAGTGACATGTTTTAGGAAAAACTTGTCTCTCGAGAGATTGATATCTTGGGGCTGGTAATTTGTCGCTGCGTGGCAGTTTACGGCTGTTGAGAAGAAATCGTTTAATTCTTCTGCAGACGCTTGATAAACAGCGTCAGATCTTCGCTTCCCTATACCGAAACTGCGCAGCTTTTTCCACAATGCAGCAGGTTTTGATATGCCGCATACGACAGAGCGGGCATGTCTGATTTTGGCATTCCTCACGCTTTGCTTGGTTCTATTTCGGAGTTTCCTATAAGCTTCGTACGCCTCGGGAGTTGGGTTACGCTTGAAGGCGCTGTGTGCAGCATCACGTTTATTCATTAACTGGCGTAATGCAGTGGTGAGCCACGGAGCGGGAGCTCTCTTTACCTTGACAGTGCGTTGAGGAGCATGTTTATCAACAGTGCAATAATTTTGCGACATAATTCCCGAATTTTTCCGTCTAAAGTCGGTTCATTGCTTATATCATGCCAAGGGATGTCTGAGCAATCCTTTTGAAGAGCGTCATGGTTAACATTTTTTAGGTTTCTGTAGGTTACCAGGTGAGATTTTTCTTTGGTAGTATGTACTGAGTAATTTAAGAAAATCACGTCATACACAGAACTACCGAATTTGTAATACTGATAAACTGCGTGTTGTACTCGAAGTATGTAATTTTGTGGTGTGGATCCACAAGCATCTTTAATCTCGGTGCGTTCTTCTTTGAAGAGAATACACCCAGAGGGCCTGCCAAGTGTACCGTGATGTCTTCACGTTATCGGGACCTCATTCTATACCGTGCGATTCCTGCTTTGGAATGGCGTAACTGTGTAGCAACCATTGTTTTCGCGCAAGATGGGGCAATACCTTATGTCGTTCGCCCAGTCAAAAAACTGCTTAATGCAACGTTCCACGAATGCGTTATCTGCAGAGGTTTCCCAAATGCATGGCCTGCAAGATAACCTGATATAAACCTGCATGACTTTTGGTTCTAGGCGTATGTAAACGAAAGCATTTACCCGAGACACGTTCAGTCTCTACCTGATCTGAAGACTAGTATATAACAACAGATTGCACCGAAACTTCTGCGAGCAGGTGTTGATCACGTCATTATACGAATGCACCGCCTAGTCGATGGCTCTCCGGTGCTCATACTGAACAAACTGTGTAAGCGGCAGTTAATAATAAAATCTACATTATGCCTTTCTTACTTGTTTGATCTATTCTGCCCACATGCATCCCTAATCCATAACACATGGAAGCATTTGTATATGTTTGTCTAGCATTCACAGAGCCAGATTTGCACCTAGTGGCCAAAATTGGAACCTATTTTTTTCCCGCATCAGTCGGTTCAAAGCATTAAAATATTAATTTCGCTGCCGTAAGACACTGGATATCTATCGGTAGCTGCACTTTGATTATAACCACCCTATATATTAACCTGACGCATTTCACAACTAACTTGAAAAGCATCTTCAGCAGACCTTATGAACTGTGAAACAGCTACAGCTTTCACATATTATTACTTACATAAATACAATTATTTACATAAGTACAATTATCATCTACACAAATGCAGTAAACGGTTAATGCGTTATCGATGAACCCGCTGTCACTGGCTGTCATTTTCAGTTTCACGTAAATGTCATGCCCTACATTCTTCTCATTCAAATACTTCATACCTGACCATCCCCTTCCTTTCTTTCCGAACACTTTCCGATAAGAATATAAATGATGAAAATGTTGTGTCTGATTACATGTCCAATAAATTTTATTTTTCTCTTTTCCATTTCCTTTAATAATCTTCTTGACCGTCCTTAAAATTTCCAAGTTGGCTTTTCTTTCCTTACTTCTCGTTCTTGGCATTTTCCGGCATATTCATATCCCAGCAGCTTCAGATCGATTCCTTTCCAATTTACCGAGAATCCGACTTTCACTTCAATAGAGGATATGAAGGACGTTTCAAAAGATTTTATGACTTCAGTGTTGAATGTTTGCCAGTCAAAACGTTTTTCTTAGTCGTAAATGGCTGTTTTGATAATGCTGTCCTGGTTCACTACCATTAATCATCTACTGCCCTCTGTGCTTATGCTATCAACATAACAAATTTGTTCCACCTGATCAATTCTGACATCATCAGCTTTTATATAGGTTTTAATTTCTTCCATATTTTTCGTAGTTTCACCACTTTCGTTTTCCGTTTGTTCATTTTCAATTTACATAGTTTAAAAGTGTCTTATAGGAGTTTCGCCATTTTATACTTTCTCGTAATCTGAAACTATTACGATGTCATAAGCAAATCTGATACAATGTTCCTTTCCACCAATGGCTTATATTTCTTCTGTCTTCTCTACGATTTGAATAGGTTCCTCAATGAGCACATTTAATAAATACAGGGATAGGAACATTCTTTTTTAATTCTTTTTCTAATCTTGGTCTCTTCCTCAGTCTCACTGATGTGCATTTTTGTGCTTCGGTACTGATACAGTTGATTAATCATTCCTCTATCCTTCCAGTCCAGTTTATTTCCTTTATAGTTCTGAAGAGTAACCCCAGTTCACATTGTCAAAAGCTGGTTCTGAGCTAGTGAAGGTACGCCAATGCCATATATTGACGACGTAATGACTTGTACGTTGTCACTCTTAAGGCTGATGAGAGGCATCAAGGGCACTCCAAGATAGGAAATCAGAGACGTAATGCAGAGAGCAGCAAAAGTGGTAGAGTTTAGGTTAGCGGAGCTAAATAGTAACAGTAGAACCCTGCAAATTAAAGACGCTATGGGCAGCAGTCCGAGGGAAGACGTTCCACTTCGAAGACTTAACTGGTAACCCTATTCACCACCTAGACACTGTTGTAAGGCGTGACTATAGAAGGTGGCCACGAAAAGGCACGTCTTAACAGATGGCTCAAACTTGATACTTGCTCCTGGGAACTGCAAAGTCAGTGGATTTACCCAGATTAGGGTGCTACTACAGCGGTCCCCACCCATGGAAGGACGGAGGGCAGGGCCAGGTGACGTAAAACACTGTTTTTGCTGGCAGTAATAGGAGAAATAGTGACGTTTAGCTTTCAGCTGAACTTGCAGTTCGGCTGGAAGCATCCCTGCCTACCGAGTAGGAGAAGGGATCTATGTGTGATTGGTCAGAGGCACTCAGAAGGTGCAGAGTGACTTGACAGATTGGTGGAAGCTCGTTAAGTGCCGGTTGATTGGTGGGTCGACTATAGGAAGGATGAAATAGTGCGCTGCCACGATTCTTTGAAAACCTGTGCTTTTCTATTGAGCAGTTCTCAGTCAGATTGTTGGATCTAAGACTCCGTATCGCTCGTGGTCAGCATCGGTAAGCGCCGACATGTCTGTTTTTCTCACTCGGAGTGTTGCTCTTCAAGTGTGTACTTAACGTGCTGCTAGTGTTCACTATTTCTGTGAACATCTGCCCCTTGGACCAGGCACTGACTTCTGTTATGCAACTGATTGCCTCCTTTGCTTATTTTAATGTTTGGCATGAGTATGATCGCAAGTAAATAGTGCTAATCAGACCCCTGAATTCCACCCGTCTCCTGCTGCAAGCATCCTTTCGAGTCCCAAAATCCCCACCTCTCGTGGGCTTATGCTTGCGCTTATCAAAGTCATCAGTCTGCCTTCGATGGGAATTTGTCTTCCTGCATTTGCTTCCTTCCACTTGGAAACTGCAGACTGTTCTCAAACCCCCTTTCTTCCCTTTATGCCGTTTTAGGACACGACAAGTAGTCCACCTGTTCACGTCCATCCTTCTCTCCAATAGCAATTGCAAAATGAAAATTGCTTCTCTTGTTCCTTTATTCAGTTGTTTATTTTGGAATGAATTTTCGTCAATCTGCTGTGGAGCGTGCACTGAGAAGATGAGGTACTGGCGAAAGTAAAGCTGTGATGAGGGGTAGTGAGTCGTGCTTGGGTAGCTGAGTCGGTGGAGCACTTTTCCGCAAACACGAAGGTTTCAATTTCAGCCGGCCGCGGTGGCCGTGCGGTTCTAGGCGCTGCAGTCCGCAACCGCGGGACTGCTACGGTCGCAGGCTCCAATCCTGCCCCGGGCATGGATGTGTGTGATGTCCTTAGGTTAGTTAGGTTTCAGTAGTTCTCTAAGTTCTAGGGGACTGATGACCTAAGATTTTAAGTCCCATAGTGCTCAGAGCCATTTAAACCATTTTTTTTTCCAGTTCAGCTCTCGGTCCAGTTTTACGAGGAATATGGCAGGAAGTTTCATACCAGTTATTCATTGTTCACATAATTCAATCTGTTCAAGATTTACCCTCTTTAATCTTAAACTAAATAATACAATTTCTTTTACCGTTTATACGCCTCTCGTCTACTGCTGTCTATCAGTAGAAGCCCTCGCCTTCCTTCAGTTCTTTATGCCAGCGGTCGGTTGATCTGATACTCGGAATTCGTCTTTCTATGGGACTCGACTCTGTTGCTGCCATTCTCCTTCTTCCACCACTTCTTCGTGCGATACCTTTACCCCATTTCCATTTTAGACCGTTCATCCTTTAGAACATCCTGAACTCCTGTCATTGCTCTTATGTCGTCACCTTTTTTTGCGATCTCTCTTAGTCAGACGCAGGAGGGACCTTACTACAGCACTCTAAGCTGTTCGAAGTTTTATTCTGTGAAAGCCGTTTAAAATCCAAGTTTCACAGCTCTGTATTAGTATGGGAAGAATACACTATTCAAAAACTTTTTTTTCGTTTCTTGGCATTTTAGATTTAAAAATAGTTGCGTTCCATCCATAAACCTTCCAGCCTAGATCGATTCGACGGAAAATTTCAGGTTTTGTATGTCCTTGGATGTCACTGTCGCAAGTCCATATACTTGTTAACGTTTTTCGACGGTTGTTGTTCAGTGTTATTTCTTGCAGTTGCCCGTAGTTGTGCATAGTATTTGTTTTTGAAAGAAATATCTTAACTTTTCCGCTACTATCTGTCAAATTCTTTATGGAAGATTGCTGTTCTATCAAATTTTTGGCGAGATCTACCATTCCAGATTTCAAGGCAGTGAGAGTCTTCCCATTTATATAATCCCCATCTTTTTCTAACTAACTTTTGGCTCAGCCATCTCAAGATAGCTACAGAGATATAGGGCCACGTTTCCCCTATGCCTTCTCTAAATCCAGAGCGGCATTTTTCTCCAATTTACTTATCTACCCTTCCTTTTATTCTGTTCTTAATTATATTAATTAGTAGTTTGGAGGCATGTGCTAAAATAGTGTTCTGTAACTGGAGCAGTCAACTGCCTTTCCTACTTTGTGTGTGGTAATGGTTTTGTATTGTTTGAAGTCTTCTGACATGATTCCTCTTTCGTGTCAGTCACTTGTTGCTCAGAATAATTGGTCTTTCATATGTTAACCTAAATTTTTTTCACCTCACATCTCGATTTTCTCACTAAATGCATTTCTGTTATTTCTATTTTTCCAAATTTTCTTGGATCTGTTATTGCAATAAAAATGCCTTTTTTGCTAACTGTCTTATTACCGAATTCTTCACACTACTGAAACTTCCTGGACTATTGTAACTGTGAGCCACAGCACGACTTGCAAGTGGAACCTCACCTTTCGCGAGCAATGGCCTTATCAGCTGAGCTATCCAGATATTCTCTCTTGCCTGATAGCTTTACTTCGTAAAATATCTCCCTCTTGCCTTACACTCTTAACAGATGCTCTCCTACGTGCCTTGCAGGACAAGCATTCCTGGAAGAAAGAGTATTGCGGAGAAATGGATTAGCCACTGCCTAGGGAATTGAAAGCCCACTGCGGAATTTGCTCTGGTATAAGACAAAAGATACGTAGCGCAAAAGGTAAACCTCTGATATGAGGGATGGCCTGAGTATTGCTGGATAGTTCAGTCGGTAAGAGCGTTGACAGCGAAAGGCAAGATTTCAGGTCTTAACTCATGTCGAGCACACACCTATAATCCGCCGCGAAGTTTCAAATCAGCGCACACTCCGTGGCAGATTGAAAGATTCCTTTTGTTCACACTGCTATTTTTACATCTCAGAATACACTGTTTCTCCAAAAACTCCCGAGTCTGATTTTGTTCCTGGCGTACAAACGAAGTCAAATGGTTCAAATGGCTCTGAGCACTATGGGACTCAACTGCTGAGGTCATTAGTCCCCTAGAACTTAGAACTAGTTAAACCTAACTAACCTAAGGACATCACAAACATCCATGCCCGAGGCAGGATTCGAACCTGCGACCGTAGCGGTCTTGCGGTTCCAGACTGCAGCGCCTTTAACCGCACGGCCACTTCGGCCGGCTACAAACGAAGTCAACGGATTAACTAGTGTAGCAGCTTGAACTAAGAACTGTAAGCAACAAATGAGTGAGCTGAGATCGATTTACTGTAAGCCTTAGAATCACTTTACACACTGCTTTAATTACCTTACCTACTCAGATTGCTTACTAGCTTCAGTTAATCACAAGCACAACAAATTCACTTAATGCAACACAACAAGTTCACTTAATGCAACGAGCAAACACATAAACAGAAACACAGAAATAAATCTTCAGGCTCGATAGTGTAAAGTGCTTGAACAGATCAGCAAGAGGAAGCGAACTTTTAACATACATAAAGCATTTACAAAATTAATAAGAAATGGAAACCCATCAAATTAAATCATTATAGCACTGCGTTAAACAAATGATTCTAGTTATGAAAGCAACCAGCTACATGCCAACACCAGCAGTCTGAGATCAGCTTTACACAATAGTATGTACAGGAATTACTAAAACACACATAAAATAAGATAATTAACTCACATTAAATATTTTAGTAAACTACCGAGTTAATGTAAAATGCCAGTTGACAGAAATTCCACCTGATCTCGGGACTATACGTGACTTTTAACCAGCAAATGTAAAAATAATTAACATTATTTAAAAGTGATAAGAACATATATATTGCCCAAACATGCAGACATAAGTACGAACTTAAAATGATCTATAAAACAGTTAAATACTTAAACCAAGTCGGCGAGTACAGCAACTAAAATTAACGGCTGAGATCGAAAATTTTAATAATTACAGTAACTGTTAACTGCTCTGTTCTCAAACAGATTACAGGTAGGGGCAGTTGTGAATTAAATGAGCCAAAATGTGCTTTAAATTCGTAACAGACAAATAAAGCTGCAAGCGGCATGACAATGGTACTTTATGATTTCAAAAGGAACAATATTAAAAAAAAAAAAGAAAAAGAAAAAGAACAGTAGCGCTGAAGAAGCAGCACAATTTTCATTGCAGAAAGCAAGTTCCTAACAGCTCATTATAACTGAAACGTAACACTGACGACGTTAAGGAATAGCAGCACTGTAAACCAGTTATCGCATAGCGAAAGCAAGAAATCATTTAAACGTTGAATGGACAACGATCACCATTTTCAGAATGCACCACTGTAGCCTCCACAAACAGGTTCTATGAGCCCATTATCCGTCCACTGTGCGGGCTCGAGAACCGCTGATACTGCGAACGGCTGAAACAAGGGGGAACTGCAGCCGTAACTTTTCCCGAGGGCATGCAGCTCTACTGTACTGTTTAGTTCTTGATGGCGTCCTCTTGGGTAAAATATTCCGGAGGTAAAATAGTACCCCACTCGGATCTCCGGGTGGGGACTACTCAGGAGATCGTCGTTATCAGAGGAAACAAAACTGGCCTTCTACGGAGCGTGGGATGTCAGATCTCTTAATCGGGCAGAGGGTTACGAATTTTAAAAAGGAAATGGATAGCTTACAGTTAGATGTAGTGGGAATTAGTGAAGTTCGGTGGCAGCATGAACAAGACTTTTGACCAGGTGAATACAGGGTAATGCAGGAGTAGGTTTAATAATGAATAAAAAATAGGAATGCGGACAAGCTACAATCAACAACATAGTGAACGTATTACTGTAGGCAAGACAGACACGAAGACCACACCAACCACAGTAGTACAAGTTTATATGCCAACTAGGTCCACAGATGAGGAGTAGATTGGGGGAATGTATGATAAGATAAAAGAAATTATCCAGGTGGTTAAGGGAGACGCAAATTTATTAATCATGGGAGACACGAATTCCATAGTAGGAAAAGAAAGAAAAGGAAAAGTAGCAGGCGAATACGGACTGGGAGGAAAGGAATGAAAAAGGAATCCGCATGGCAGAATTTTGCATAGAGCATAATTTAATCATAGCTAACACTTGGCTTTAGAATCAGAACATTGTATACGTGGAGGAGACCTGGAGACACAGGAAGGTTTCATATTGATTGTTTAATAGAGATTTTGAGGGGCAGATGTGGAATCTGACCACAATTTATTGGATATTAACTGAAGATTAAAAGAAGTAACTGTAAAAAGCCAAGAATTTAAGGAGACGGGATCTGGATAATCTGAAAGAACCAGATATTGTACAGTGTTTCAGAGGGAGCATTAGGGAACGATTGACAAGAAATACAGTACAACAAGAATGGGTAGCATTGAGAGATGAAATAATGAAGGCAGCAGAGGATCAAGTGGGTAAAAAGACGAGGGCTAGTAGAAATCCTTCGGTAACGAAAAAGGTATTGAATTTAATAGATGAAAAGAGAAAATACAAAATTGCAATAACAGAAACAGGGGATGGCAATACAAACGTCTAAAAGACGAGACCAATAGCAGTGCAAAATGGCTAAACAGGAATGGCTACAGGACAAATGTAAGACTGCAGAAGCATATATCACGAGGGGTAAGATAGATGTTGCCTACAGGAAAATTAGAACAGGGAATCACCTGTATAAATATCAAGAACTCATCTGGAAAACCAGTCCTAAGCAAAGAAGGGAAAGCTTAAAGGTGGAAGGAGTGTGTAGCGGGTGTATGGAAGGGAGATCTACTTCAGGACAGTAATATAGAAATCGAACAGGACGTAGATGAAAATGAGAAGGGAGGTATGATACTGCGCGAAGAATTTGATGAAGTGCTGAAAGACTTTTAGTCGAAACAAGGCTCCAGGAGTAGACAACAGACAGTTAGAGGTACTGATAGCCTTCAGAGAGCCAGCCATGACAGAACTCTTGCATCTGGTGAGCAAGAGGTATGAGACAGGCGAAATACCCTCCGATTTCAAGAAGAATATAATAATTCCAATTCCAAAGAAAGCAGGAGTCAACAGGTGTGAAAATTACCGAACTATCAATTTAAATAAGTCACGGTTGCAAAATACTAACACGAATCCTTTACAGTAGAATGGAAAAACATGTAGAAGCCGTCCTCGGCGAAGATCAGTTTGGATTCCGGAGAAATGTAGGAACACAGGAGGCAATACTGACCCTAAGACTTCTCACAGAAGATAGGTTAAGGGAAGGCAAAACTAGGTTCATAGTACTTGTAGACGTAGAGAAAGCTTTTGACTATGTTGACTGGAGTACTCACTTTCAGATTTAAAGGAGGCTGGTGTATAATACACGGAGAGAGAGGCTGTTTACAATTTGTAGAGAAACCAGATAAGAGTCCAGGGGCATGAAAAAGGGGCTGTGATTCAAAAGAGAATGAGACAGCATTGTAGCTTGTCCCCGATGTTATTCGGTTTGTATGTTGAGCAAGCAGTAAAGGAAACAAAAGAAAAATTTGGAGTTGGAATTAAACTCCAGAGAGAAGAAGTAAAAGCTCTGAGGTTTGCCGATGACATTGCAATTCTGTGAGATACAGCAAAGGACTTGGAGGAGCATTTGAACAGAATGGACAGTCTTGAAAAGAGGATATAAGATGAACATAAACAAAAGCAAAACGAGGATAATGGAATGCAATAGAATTAAATCAGGTGATGTTGAGGGAATTTGATTGTGAAATGAAACACTTAAAGTCGTAGATGTCTTTTACTATCTGGGCAGAAAAATAACTGATTATGGTCAAAGTAGAGAAGATATAAACTATAGATAGGCAATGGCAAGAAAAGAGTTTCTGAAGAAGAGAAATTTGTTAACATCGAATATAGATTTAGGTGGTGGGAAGTCCTTTCTGAAAGTATTTGCACGTAGTGTAACCATGTATGGAAGTGAAACATGGATGATTTTAAACAAGAGGAGAATAGAAGCTTTTGAAATGTGGTGCTACAGAAGAATGCTGAAGATTAGATGGGTAGGTCTCGTAATTAGTGAAGAGGTACTGAATAGAATTGCGGAGAAGAGAAATATGTGGTACAACCTGACTAGAAGAAGGGTTCGGTTGGTAGGACACATTCTGAGGCATCAAAGTATTACCAATGTAGTACTGGAGGGGAAACGTGTTAGGGGGGGGGGGGGGGCAAAACTCGCAGAAGAACACCAAGAGATGAACAGAGTAAGCTGATTCAGAAGGAAGTAAGTTTCAGTATTTACTTGGAGATGAAGAGGCTTGCACAGGATACAGTACCGTGGAGAACTGCATCAAATCAGTCTTTGAACTGAAGATGGCATCAGTAAGAACATCCCTATTCTGATAGTTTCACATGGTTGAACAAACGTTGTTCGCGTTGTGCTATCATTATGTAAAACATTTATAGCAGTAAAATCATGGCCTTCACTTTTTCCCTATTTATCATCCGTTCAGTGTCGAACATTTTTCGACTGATGGATAGTTGTAACATAGCACTTCCTGGCCACGACTGTCTGTTTGTCCTGTGGCTACTGAGGATGCTGAGTGCTGGTGTTCCCAGGACGCAGTGTTCCTCCAGCCTGCATGTACAGGGTCGGTCTTCCTCTACTACACCGAAATGCCCTGTTTCCCCAGGGTGTCGACTGCTATTGAGCAACTGTTACGGGATGAACTTGTGAGAACGCTAGCGACAAGCAGCACCTTAAGTGAGAGTAATTAGCGTTAGCACGAAATGACCAATGGAAATTCCTAAATTTCATTACTGAGGCTGACTAGTTGAAAGGAATACATCTGAAAAAAGTTCGTGTAGTTGTTTGGAGATCGCGAAATCGATAAGTCGGCCGTCAAGCTCACAAAACAGGGCAGTTGTCGGGAAGATGAGCAGCACTGCCCGAAACCCGACAGTTTACGAAAATAAAAATGGAATCGACGGACGAAAAATAAGCGTCTATTTTAGATAAGAATCGTGGAAAACTCCCTACTGAAAAGCGTGTCCAGTTTTAACAGAGATCTTGACATAAAGTTTGCTATCACGGCTGAAGTGAGGCGCTTTAACGTCTGCTGGAATATCGCTCAAGACGTTGGTCACAGAAGTAACTGATCGCAATCAGACTCATTGACGGTAGAACTCTTGTTCAGCGTTGCGGGGTCGCAGTGGCGCACAACTCATGTACGCGGTGTGTCAGCTGTGAGATGGTTGACACCAACATGCTGACCACACGCCACCTACTAAAGAAATTCAGCGCGTTAGCTGAGCAAAAGTCCGCCTACCAGGGTTCTGTAGACTTAGAAAAGTAACCCTTTTATCACCGATATAAGCAGCGCGAGGTAGCGGCGAGGTCTCAGGTGCCGTGCCACGGTTCGCGCGTGAGCCAGATCGCTGGTCGATCATCAGCGATCGGGTAGTTATCTTTAGCGCGTCCCCGGGCATCAGCATCTTTGCGTTTTCGGCTGGGGCGCGCGGGACGGCGAGAGACGGTCGGTTTGGGGCGGCCGGTGAGACTGCTTAATGCTGTACTTCAAACATATAAAAAATTGTTGCTTCAGAATAAGCGCCTGTTTCTTTGGGACACTGCAGTTCAAACAGGAGTGGCGTAATGTTAATGAGTATTTGTTATTCCTCAAATGAAGTCTATTTAATGTCTTGCAGTTTTCTGGAGCACACATCTGTGTTATTGAACTCATTTTGAAGTGTTCTGTCGGGTGAATGACTGCTCCCCACTTCAGTGTATTCTTTTGAGTTGCATTGTAAGGTTTTTTGGATATTTGTCAGTAGGGTGTATTGATTCGATTTTGTTTTTCTCTTTCTTTTGCATTACGGAGAATTGTTTAGTTTATCTGGTTATTGGTTTAACTTGCGCATCACGCACTAAATCAGCTGATATTGAATTTTTTTTTTTTTAATTCCTGTTTAATGTCAGACAGCTTCAAATGTAACTTCATTTATGTTATTTGAAATAAATGTTTTGGACTGACCTTAATGAAACATGTGCAGTCGAAGTAATGGACCCAGTCCTTCATTAGTGCCTAACAGTGGCACGTGGTTCGGGATGTGGGCCCCGTGCTCGGACCAGCGCGGCTGCCCCCGTCGGAGGTTCGGGTCCTCCCTCGGGCATGGGTGTGTTTATTGTCCTTAGCGTAGTTTCGTTTAAGGTAGATTAAGTAGCGTGTAAGCCTAGAGACCGATGATCTCAGCAGTTTGGTTCCGTAGGAACTCACCACAAAAAGTTTCACCGATGAAATGGGTATATTATTATAAACCGTAGCGCGTCGTGGAAAAATACTACTTGATTAAGGTGGAACACCTAACAGTAGCCGGCCGAAGTGGCCGTGCGGTTCTAGGCGCTGCAGTCTGGAACCGCGAGACCGCTACGGTCGCAGGTTCGAATCCTGCCTCGGGCATGGATGTGTGTGATGTCCTTAGGTTAGTTAGGTTTAACTAGTTCTAAGTTCTAGGGGCTGATGACCTCAGAAGTTGAGTCCCATAGTGCTCAGAGCCATTTGAACCTAACAGTAAGGTATTAAACCGCCATCAGTTTAAACTCTCTCCGGCCGAAAAGACCTCGGAAATACCAACGATACCGACTCACCGCCATATTATCGTCAGCCGACGGGCGTCTCTGGATGCGGATACGGATGGACATGTGGTTAGAACATCGCTCCCCCAGCCGTTGTCAGTTTCCGTGACCGGAGCCACTACTTCTCAGTCAAGTAACTCCTCAACTGACCTCACAAGGGCTGAGTACACCACGCTTGCCAACAGCGCTCGGCACACCCGGACAGCCACCAACCCAAGTGCTAGCCAAGCCCGACAGCGCTTAACTTCAGTGATCTGACGGGAACTGGTGTTGCCAGTGCGGCAAAACCGTTCACTTCATCAGTTTAGGCATGATCCAAAATGGATTAATCTTGTGGAAGTGCAACTTATTATTATGTACTCTAATTAAATTTCAGGATGGAGTCCCATGTCTGTTACATTTGGTCGGGCAATACAGGGACAGTTAAAGCTGTTTGTGGATGACGCTGGAATTATTGTCTGATGGTGTCCCATTAGTGCTCGGACGGGGGCAAAGCTGGTGATCGAGCATGCCAAGGCAATACGTGGACTAGACTATGTTGGGTGACAACAGTGGTACGTAGTCGAGCGTTATCCTGTTGGAAATCACCGCCAGGAGTTATCTTCACGAATGGCAGCATAACAGGAAGAATCACCAAACTGACGTACAGTTTTGCAGTCAGTATGCGTGGGATAACCACGAGAGTGCTCCCGCTGTCACACAAAATCGCAGTCAGACCATAATCCCAAGTATAGGTCCAGTGCATGTAGTAGGTTGGTTGTAGACTCTCAACTGGTCACCTTTTAACCAACACACGGCCATCACTGGGACCGAGGCAGAACCAGTTTCACCAGAAAACACAACAGACCTCCATCCTGCCCTCCAATGAGCTCTCCCTTGTCACCACTGAAGACGCAAACGGCGGTGGTTTGGGACCCGTGGAATACACGCTACAGGGCGTCTGGCTCGGGGCTGTCCTTGAAGTAGCCGATGTGTAACATTTCGTTGTGTCACTGTGATGCCAACAGCGGCTCTGATGCTGCTGCAGATGCATTACAGTGAGCCAAAGCCACGTCCAGTCTCAAAGGTAACCAACGCTCTTGGCTGTTACAGAGTGTTATTTAAAGGAAACCTGATCTTCATCCTCATGGTGGCGCTGCTACCCCCACTCTTATGCGAAGGCACGAAATACGAATAGTCATCATCTTTCAAATGCAGAAACACACCTACCAGCCTTCGTTTGTGTCGCACAACTCCTTCTTCATGTTGCGATTTTTTTCGTCACTGTACGTCCAATTACAACTCGCTGCAGTTCAAAGCATTATTTGAACTGAAAAAATGTAATATTAACGTAACTGCAAACTGGAAAGGAAATTGTTTGCTACGAGTGCACCTAACAAAGGCCGCCACACTTGAAAATTTGTCAATGCAGCTCAAAGTCAAGAGTAAACAGTCTGTCGATCGAGCCGGTGGCGTTCCTCAGGGGCCTTAATGATCTTCTCGTCGACAAGACGTTTAACACCAGTGTTCCCCAAATGTTTATGACGACTGTATTAGTAAATTGTTAACTGCAGAGCTCAGTCTTTTCAGGGCCTCAATCTTGAAAAGATCAATGAACTCTTACTGTTATTTATTCACGAAGTGTTACCGACTCTATAAGAGACCTCCTTTGCGCTAATTCTGAAAGTACTTTGCCCTAAGGTGTGTTGCTGGCGCTGCAGAGACGCGCCCGCCAATTAGCGGCTCTGGACCGAGTACGGAGGTCTCTGGACCACCTCCGCTCGGCTGTCGCGAATCTCTAACAAATTCGTAATAACTCTGCAAAAAAAAACTTTTCGTCCTCCACCCCTTACCACCATCGTCTCTTGCAAAACATTTCTTCCTGTACTTTTCTCCAAAAGAATTCACTTCATCGGATAAAAGCGTACCTAATTACGTTTAGAAAGTTCGGAAGAATTGACGCAGAGAGAAACACGGTGGAAACGAACAACACTGAAAATTTTCGTCGAATTTTGCTGGAAACTTTGTATGCTGGAGTCCCTAAAAACGAGCCAGCGCGCAAACGTACAGGGATTTCACAATTACGATACGGACACCCTGGTGGAATCACCTCACCTGCTGAACTCGCTTTCTGACGCTGGATTAACCACTCTCCCATGTGTAAAACAGATTGAATTGCCTAATTACTAAAAGCGTGAGGACTATTTTTCTGTACGAAGATCAATGTCAACTTTTTTTGTTTATCTACAACATGCTCCATTACGACTTCCTGTAATACTATATGTATGTATCGCGTACGTGTGTGTAGTTTTAGTCTGACAGTTTGTGTTGGATGAGGATGAGGATGATGATGATGATGATGACGATGATGATGATGATGACAGAAGGGAGAGGTTGAAACCCAGTGCCGGCACATAGCCTACTTCTCGCGAATAGCGCCAAGGGGCTCGACACTGGTGCAAAGTGTGGTGATGAGGAACTTTGCACCACTACCTGTCCTCCCCTTGCCGGCCAAATACTGGCAGTGAAACTATTTTTTCACCACCATCTTTCGAACATACTTACCCAGAGGTCGAGCGCAAGCGCACAAGCGTGCGTTAGCGACCTTTGCCACCGTGGCGGATGAACAATGCCAATTATAATGACACTCATTCTTTTTCATCGGTCATCGTAGGCCACTGTGATAGAGTCATACGAAATCTACCTTTCAACACAATTTTAACCATTGCCGGTCGGCCCAGTTCAGTTGTAGACTTCGAGAGCACCAGTACTGAATAATAGGAGGTTCTGCGAGTAGTAATATCGGGTAATGTAATCGCACGTAGGAGACAAGAACATAAGAACCTTTAAGAACATTTTCATTTTAGAAATAAAGTGTTCATTTAATCTTCAAGAGTTTCATACAGATAATTTACGATCTTGGCATCGGCCATCGTAACTTCTCTCCTTCTGGCGACAATACTGCCTTCGCTGTACACCGTTCCATCACAGCGTGTTACTAATATTTCTCACTTTTCTTTCAGAGGCGCATTGCTACTGATTGTGTTCTTTCTTATGCCATGCTACTACTTACAATCTGTTGCGGCGCTCCTCTCATTAAAATGGCGTCCAACCCGCCTCCTACACCACCGCTTTGATCTAGTGCAGTTTATTCATTTTCAGAGCCACGAAATGTGGCAGTAGGCGACGGCAGTGGAGTGGCTCATTACTGCAGAAGCCACTGCTGCATCCGTCGGCCACGGCACCGCCTCCGTGCGTTCCGCTGTTCCGAGCTTTCAGTGGACAAGAAGAGTGGAACGAGTACTACGCTCAGTTCGACGTTCACTGTGCTACTCATCAAGTGCAAAGTAATTTGAAACTTTCTTATTTCCTGTCAATGGACGGAACAGGAGATTACCGGATCGCTCAGAAGTTATTCCCGACCTTAGGCTGGAGTTGCTAGTTTTTGAAGAGTTACTTTCCGCCCTCGCTAAGTATTACGATGATCATGTACAGGCTGCTGCAACAAGTTCTTTCGACTGCGGAAAAAGCCAGGACAGACATGCCATCAGTGGGTCACTGAACTACAGGTTTTAACACGACAGAGTCATTCCCAGTGTAGCTGTGGATAGTATTATAGTGAAGCAATGATTCGTCGTGCCGTTACGTACAATGTGTCAGACAGTCGGGTTCGTGAACAAATTCTCAAACATTCTGATCCTACTCTGAAACAAGTATTACAAATTGTTGAACATCAGGACTCGCTGACAGTGCCATGAGAAATTTCCAAATAGCTCCTGTCTGCAGTGCAATGCAAAGTGACAAACAGGTACGGCCTCGCGACCGGCCACGGCGCACAAACGGGGCACTGAGTTGCAGCCAGACGTATGTCTCTGCTGTGAAATCGTGTAGCCGTTACTTTTACACGCATAAAAGACAAAATTGCCATTCGTGGAACGCGACCTGCTTTGCTCGTGGAAAGCCAATTCATGTACAATCTGTGTGCTTGTAACAGAAAAAGAACTCTACCCACATTCACTCTCGTAAGCGCGGAGTACCATCTCTCTCAGTGAGTGTAGCTTTTTCCAAGCTGGCTACCGGGCCTAGTAATGGCTACCTTCAGGAAGTTCCTTCACCCGAACACGTGCTGTGCGATGACAGTCAAACAAACTGTTCGTGAACTTAGACATTGCCAGATACTGAGTGCGGCTTCAGCTAGACATTGGCGCTTCCATTACATTGGTTGGTATTGCCACTTATGAATAGCTGGGCTTCCCAAAGTTGAAAAAAATCTTGCACGCAACTGACTGCGTACAACGGTCAGGACATTCCGCTGCTTGCCACATGTAGTTTGTCGACCACATTCCAATCTCACACCAGGTCAATGACATCTAGAATTTTGCGTTCGCACGACTGTGAAAATATTTTTGGGTTGGATTCATTTGATTTGTTTGGTCTTCATATTGAGAAAAGTGTACTTTCTGTTTGTGCTTTCAACCCAAAAGACGGTTTTCCTCAGTGGACTGCGGAGTATCCTGACTTATATTCTGACGCACTTGGCAGAGCAAATAATTGTGTGGTACACGTAACAATGAAGCACAAAGCGGAAGCCAAGTTTTTTCTGGCGCGTCTCGTCCCTCGAGCACTTAGAAACAAAGTTGCAGGTGAACTTAAAGACTGGCAAGACAATGCTGTCACTGCTCCTATCCAGGCTAGTCAAAGGGCGGTGTCATCTTATCAAAGCCTTCTGGAAAACTTCGTCTTTGTGTTGACTATAAATCCACTTTGAATCCACAAACAATAATTGATACGTATCCTTTGCCTCGCCCTGAGGAATTAATGGACAGACTTGGTGCAGGCCGCCGTTTTTAAGAAATTGACTCGCGTGATGTTTGTTTGCTAGACGAGGAGTCTCAGAAAATGTTTGTAGTCAACACACATTTAGGGTTCTTCGAATGTTTGCGTTTACCTTTTGACATCGTTTCCGCGCCTGCCATATAGCAAAACTACTTAGAACAGTTTACTGCAAAAGTTTCAGTCTGTTCAAATTATTTGGACGATATTGTGATGTCAGGACTTACAGCGGAGGAACGTATCAGCATCCTTAGTAAGCTTTTTCAGTTGCTTTCAGCTACAGGTTTGAAGTGTCATCTGGACAAATGTCCTTTTTTGAGACTGAAATTCAGTACTTCGGCCATGTTCTTAATAGCAAATGAGTTCACACTCTCCACTCACATTTGCTGGCCATCAGGCACTTGCCTGCACCGCGAAACGCGATTGAGTTGCCGTCGGTTCTCGGAAAGCTGACATGTTACATCCGCTTTATACGCAACGTAGCCCAGATCGTGGCTCCGTTGCAACGTTTGCGCCGGAAGAATAAGCCTTTTGTTTGGACCAAAGAGTGTCAAGATGTATTCCATAAACTAAAAAATTCCTTGTTGAGTTATAGATGCCTTGTTTATATCAATCCAGCTAAGCCTGTGGTTTTGGCAGTGGACGCTTCTTCGTACGGAATCGGAGCTGTGCTGTTCAAGACTCGATGTAACTACTCCCAAATCGAGAAGGAAGCGCTCGCCATTATCTGTGGCATGACAGAGTTTCATCATTATCCGTTTGGTTGGAAGTTTTACCTAGTGACGGACCATAAGCCGCTTCAGTCTTTGTTTCATCCGTCCAGACCTGTTCCACAGCGCACGGCTCAGAAGCTGCAGAGTTGGGCTTCCTTATTGTCTCAGTGTCAGTAGGAAATATTGTACCGGCCCACGTCGAAGCATGCAAATGTTGACCCGCTTCCGCACCTTTCTGTTATCCTGATTCTGAATTCGATGCTACTGCAGCATCTTGTTATCAGATCGATGTGCAGGATACTGCAATTCTACAGACTTTTCACTAAACTGTAGGAAAATTACACAGGTCATAGAAGCAAACCACTACTTGAACCTTTTGTTGCACTACATCGATATCGCTTGGCATCGTTCAGTGACAAACATTCAAAAGTCTTCTGTGCACCGATATTTTCCTCGTCTATATAGCCTCTCCGTCCAGCACGGTGTGATTTTAATGCAAAATAACTCTGGACAGTCGCATGTGCTTGTTCCTAAAGTGTTTCAAAAAGATGTATTGCCATTGCACTAGCAAAGACATTGGGGAGTTGTAGGTCAAGGCAGTTAGCGCGTCGGCACTGAACTTGGCCGGGCATGGATGCCCACATTGGAGAGATGACGTCACAGCGTCGCGCTTCTGCTGAGAATCTGTCGGTGTAGCAAATATCCGTTTGCAGTACCCGTG
The DNA here is from genome assembly GCF_023864345.2 of Schistocerca serialis cubense. Classification (NCBI taxonomy): domain Eukaryota; kingdom Metazoa; phylum Arthropoda; class Insecta; order Orthoptera; family Acrididae; genus Schistocerca; species Schistocerca serialis. The sequence goes on along the minus strand of NC_064639.1, from coordinate 91,583,891 downwards.
AACACAACTACGTCGCATAGTGCCATTCAGGCTTGGTCATATATTTTTTGTTTGGAAGGATTGCCTGAAGTGTTGGTTACATACGACGGACCACAGTTTAGTGCTAAGGACTTATAACGGTTTTATACAGTCAATGGTATCACTCATCTTACCGGTGCTCTGTTTCATCCTCAGTCGAACGGAGAAGCTAAACGATTTGTGTGTACGTTCGAACAACAGATGAACAAACTGCGTGCCTCGCACATATGGGAGCAAGCGCTGCTGCTCTTCCTACTAACATACCGCTCCCAGCCCCGCGACGGCCCGTCGCCGGCGAAGCTGCTACATGGCCGGCGCCACCGCACGCTGCTCCAGCTGCTGCAACCACCGCAGCGCAAAGCACCTCCCACGCTCCTCAAGTATCGCTTTGTGCTTCATGACTATTCTTTTCAGAGTTTTTGGTGCACCAGGCACTGGGAGAGAGGAACGATTCTTCCAAATTTCGACCTTTGGATGTATTTAATTCAATGTCCCGCTGAGTTGCTGCGACGCCATCAGAATCACATTCGTGATTGTTTGTGTGGTGTCACCACCAGACACCACACTTGCTAGGTGGTAGCTTAAATCGGCCGCGGTCCATTTAGTACATGTCGGACCCGCGTGTCGCCACTGTGTGATCGCAGACCGAGCGCCACCACAAGGCAGGTCTCGAGATACGGGATAGCACTCGCCCCAGTTGTACGACGACTTTGCTAGCGACTACACTGACGAAGCCTTTCTCTCATTTGCCGAGAGATAGTTAGAATAGCCTTCAGCTAAGTCCATGGCTACGACCTAGCAAGGCGCCATTAGCCTTTCATAGTTTGACAGTTATAGTATGAAATGTCTCATATAGAACGCTGTACACCAACAAGGATAATTAAAAGTTAAGTATTCGAGGAGCTGCATACTTTTCTTATTAGCATTCAATAGTTATCCTGTTCCAGACTTCACGCCAGTCGGCGTGTGTGTACGCGTGCCTTTCTTTCGGCAACCCGTCACTGTGGACTGGCTGCATTGTCCGTCCACATCAGTTTGCGAGACTCTTCCGCAGATTTCCTGTCCCAAATACGCATCCTCTCCGGCATCGTTGAGGGACTGATGGAGCTGGACCCGTGCGTCGCCTTCGCCGCCGCAGCAGCTCAGCTTCCCAACACTCCTCCCCACCGTGGACCCGGTGCCGACGTCGTTGTCTTGGTTACCGCTGCCGCCGTCGTACACGTCGCCCTCTCCGCTTTTCGCTGGACCGGCTCAGGAAGAGAGTTTTCCAACCGACGTTCCCCACGGAGCGCGTGAGGGGTGTCGGGTCGATGCCGGTGGCCCGGCGTCGGTCACAGTTGCGGCTGCCGGCCCCCCACGTCACCCACCTTGCTGCCCCATCCCCCCCCCCCCCACCCTCTCCGCCCTGTTGTCGTCGTCAGATGGCTCCCAACATGATGATGATGATGTTTCGGATTGTGGGGCGCTCATCTGCGTGGTTATCAGCACCCATACAAATTCCCAATCTTTACTCAGTCCAGTCACGCCACTTTCATGAATGATGATGAAACGATGACAACACAAACACCCAGCCATCTCGAGGCAGGTGAAAGTCCCTGACCCCGCCGGGGATTCAACCCGGAATCCTGCGCTCAGGAAGCGAAAGCGTGACTGCGAGACCACGAGCTGCGGACTCCCAACAAGACAACGGTACGACATTTTGGGTGGTGGGGGATGAGTAATATGTAGTCCTAAAGTATCGACTGCACACCGATCAGCGCAGCGCCTCCAAACGGCATCAAGAAAGCGCTGACCCGCGCGCCACTGGAAATAGTGGGCAGCGCCACACCCCCAGGAAGACAAGAGTTCAGCGCCCGCTGGCAACGCTCATTTAACCAACCTCCCGTCACCGGTCGGGTCAGTTCGGTCGCAGACTTCGAGATTACCAGTACTGACTAATAGTAAGACGATACTTATCCTGCATCCTGCTAGCAGGTTTTTGGACGACGTGGTTGTGGGGATGAAGCAGCGATTAGTATGATTAATCGATTATTCAAAAACAGTCTTAATCGTATTTATTATTATTATACCGCCAACCGCTTTCAACCCAACGTAGGGGTCATCTTCTGGGCGTTCACACCATTGGTCGACTGCTGGTGGTGTCACTCCTGAGTACGTAACTATAAGTATAGTTTCCTGCCGTTATGTAGACACGAGTGACACCACCATGAGTCGACCAATGGTGTAAACTCCCAGAAAATGACCCCTAAGTCAGGTTGAAACCGGTTGGCGGTATAATAATAACAAATGTGATTAAGTCTGTTTTTGAATAACTGCTAGCAGTAACAGTAAGTAATGTAATCACACGTAGGAGGCACAAGAAGATAAGTTTCTTTTCGTTTTAGAAATAAAGTGTTGAGTTAATCTTCAGGTGTTTGGTACAGATGATTTAGGATTCTTGCCACCGTCCATTGTTTGTGTTGGATCTGTTTCCCACAATAGCTGGCACAACAAATTAGACAAAAATTTAATCAACCGATGTTGAGAACTATTCATGTTTTCTCTGAAAACTAGTTTTTCTCTTAAATTATGTGTTGTACAATGACATAATTTTGGACGTATCTTCGGTGACTATATGGATACTGTATGGAAAATACGTAGCTAATAAAGGTTCGAAATTATGTAAAAGCTTGCTGGAAGTTGCTAATTGCTCTCATTCTCAAATGATGAATACACTGGGTGATTACACACTGAGGTGACAGATGTCATAGGATACCTCCTTACTTCCTTCTACCCGGCATAGTGCAGGAACTCAGTGTGGCAATGTGGCATGGACCCAACAAGTCTTTGCAAGTCCCCTGTAATAACGTTCTATAGCCTTCTACAGTCGCCGAAGAGTTGCCGGTGCAGGATTTTGTGCACAAAATAAACTCTTGATCATGTCCCGCAAATGATCGATGGGATTCATGTCGGGCAATCTGGGTGGCCACATCATTCACTCAAACTGTCGGGAATGTTCTCCAAACTATTTGCGAACAATTGTAGCTGAGCCGTGGCGTATCGGTTTGCTGACCTGACTATCTCTGGCACCAGCATCGATAGTCGCCTCCCTGGTTTTCCTGGTTGTGGTGTGGAGGCTCGGCCCGGCGGATTGAGTTGTGAACCGTTGGAGCAGCAGTGCCTGGCAGCGGGGTTTGGTTGGGAAGATTTGGGATGGACAACGCCGGATCGCCGTGCGCCTTGTCGAGTGTTGGACAGCCGCTAAAGAAGGTGGCGGAGGTCGTGCTCTGGAGCTCTGGTGGCGGGGGGCCTCCTCCTGTTACTTGAGGACCAGATAGAAGGATAATTCACGGTGGGGAGAGTGCACCGTAACATACTGCCTATGGATATTCTGGCCATGCGCTTTTATTGTTTAAAGAAAATTTGGCGCTATTTTATTGTGTCTTCTTCAGTGAATAGTATGTATTTGTTTGTTCTGCAGTGCGCCTTGGCTTGAGAGTGGCCAATGGCAGTTAGCTCGTGTTCTTTGAAGCCACATGATTCTGTTAATTGGTAAACCGCTTGTGTGCACCCGCTTGCGGTGTCATGTTATGAACTGAAGTGGTGACACGGTTACCGGTGAGTGGCACTGTACTCGGTGGCCATGTCGTGGTACTGCATCGGGTACTGAGTATGAATTTGAAATCTAATTGTGATTTAGTACAGTGTATTTATCCTGACCTACGTTGATGTGTTTTAGTCATAACTGAATTACTTAGGGATACTACTGCGAGAAATTTTTTGCCTTGCTTAAGGGTTTAACTGCAACTGCTCTGTTTGTACCCGCACTTTTGTCAGTTACCTGTACTCGCCTATCCTCTTACCTAGACAGAGGTGTATGTATTTGTGTGCGACAATATCCTTTCTAATTATCTCTGTCAATCTTAGCGAATTTCCTCTGATCTGATTAAAAGCCTTGTGAAGGATATATATATATAGTCCAGGAACACTTTCAGTTATTTATACCACAAGAACCAAACATTGTACAGATATCATACATATGTCAATTTGCAGAAGCCAGCTGCGGTGGCCGAGCGGTTCTAGGCACTTCAGTCCGGAACCGCGCGACTGCTACGGTCGCAAGTTCGAATCCTGCTTCGGGGGATGTGTGTAATGTCCTTAGATTAGTTAGGTTTTAGTTCTAAGTTCTAAGGGACTGATGACCTTAAATTCAAATGGTTCAAATGGCTCTGAGTACTATGGGACTTAACATCTGAGGTCATCAGTCCCCTAGAACTTAGAACTACTTAAACCTAAGCACATCACACACATCCATGCCCGAGGGAGGATTCTGACATTAAATGTTAAGTTCCATAGTGATCAGAGCCATTTGAGCCATTTTGAAGAGAAATCCTGAAAGTTTTTATTTTCATGTATACCGCCACAGCGTAGTTTGGTAATTTGCCGATAGCTACCGCTGATTGCAAACATGGCGGCCGTGCTACAGAAGGGGACAGTTGTTCCATGAAATGGTCTCCCCGATCACCAAATGTCAGTCATGGTTCCCATATGGAATGTCTGTAATAAATAATTGAAAGTGTTTCCGGACTTTATATATATATATATATATTCTAACCTACGTTTATGTGTTTTAGTCATAAATGAATTACTTAGGGTTACTAATGAGAGAAATTTTCTTCCTTGCTTAAGGGTTTAACTGAAACTGCTCTGTTTGTACCTGCAACTTGTCAATTACATGTACTCGCTTATCCTCTTACCTATTGTGCACGACAATATTCTTTCTAATTATGTCTGTCAGTATAATTTAAGTTTGGCTTTGACTTCAACTATTTGTTTTATCTAAGGTTAGGAGTTGTATTAATTTTGATAAAGCCAGTCTCATCATTTGTGAGTCTATATTCTGTTATTGTTTGAGAGTGTTGCCTCGCGTGTGATTTACGCTTGCAGTTGACTGCAAAACACGCGAGTCTACTTTGGTGTCTGCAGCCGTGACATCCGGGCCGTTACCTTGCCGACATCCTGCCGACATCCTGCCCAACGTCCGAGGTCTAAGTTGTTGCCGCGGGAGAGCTGTCATACCTAGCAAAAGTTGAGTAGTTGTCTTGTTCCTTGGACCTATACCTGGGTTGATCAACTGCCGCCAGGGTTATAGGTTGTGGAGTTTGGCGAGATTAACTCACGAAATTTCTAAATTACGATTCATATTTCGTTCTTACTGTTATAAAATCAGATGCTTTGTGTTTATTAAATACTATTTCCTTTTGCTTATATTGGTAGATTTCAGTAGTTTGTCACTTCATATGTCACTATAATTGCAATGGTTTTCATGATTGTTATTAATGTAGAATGTAATTTATCATTATGTTTTTCTTAAATAAATGTTAATTTGGTTAAAACGACGAGCTATCTAACGGGTCTCCCTTCCACGTGTTGATGTTTGAGCCTTTCCTATCATGAACCTGTTACCTGTGTTTCAGTTGCCTGGTGATATGGCGCATTGTCATCCATAAAAATTATGTCGTCATTTCTGAACATGAAGTCAATGATTTGCTGCAAATGGTCTCCAAGAGGTCCAGGTTGGCCAGAGGACCCTGCCCAATACACATAAACACACCCCATGCCATTATGTAGCTATCACTGGCTTGCACAACTTGGGTCCTTGGCTATGTTGTGTCTGCGCCAGACTCAAGCCCTACCTTCATGTCTTACCAACCGAAATCTGAACTCATCTCGTGGTGTCACCGCCAGACACCACACTTGCTAGGTGGTAGCACTTAAATCGGCCGCTGTCCATTAGTATACGCCGGACCCGCGTGTCGCCACTGTCAGTGATCGCAGACCGAGCGCCACCACACGGCAAGTCTAGAGAGACTTACTAGCACTCGCCCCAGTTGTACAGCCGACTTAGCCAGATGTGGATCACTGACAAATACGCTCTCATTTGCCGAGACGATAGTTAGCATAGCCTTCAGCTACGTCATTTGCTACGACCTAGCAAGGCGCCATAGCATTTGATATTATTTTGTATTGTGGTTATAACATGTACCGTCAAGAGAGATGTTGTACAATTGTGGATTAAAGTTAAGTATTACATCAACTACGTACTTTATTTGCTACTATTAATTCCTTTAACTGTTCTAGACCTCACGCCAATCTGCGTGAGCTTAACGCGTGCCTTTCGGCTTCCTGTCATTGTGACTTGGCTGTCTTGCCAAGTCACAACACATCTGACAAGACCATTGCTTTCCAGTTGTCTAGCGTCCAAACGCTGCAGGCGACGTCGTGCTGTTAGGCATCCTACGTGAGCGAACAGTTGAGAACGCTCTGTGGTGCGGCGACCGCAATGCCCAACGGTCAAATTGTCCTACGTGAGCGCGTATGTGCGGGACGGTGTGCGACGCAATTTTTGGCGAAGCGGACGCGATCAAATTGTTTGATATTTCCGCGCGAAGAGGAAGCGGTTTGCAGCGTGTTTTTCATCTTAAAATGGCTGAAATTTTGATCAGTGCTGTTCAAGAACGGCGTGTATTGTGGGACAAGAGAAATAGAAATTATCATAACCGTTTAACATCATACCGTGAATGAGAGGAAGTTGCGAAAATAAGTAAGTACATGTGTAACACGTTTATTAAGCAGTGTTGTTTACTTTATGTGCGCAGGATTTTGTTCAACATACAATTTAAAATTTTTCTTCATTGACAATATAAATAAAGCTACAAGTACCTGCACATAACACATATTTAAACAGTGTACTCTACATTCTTTGTACAGGATTTTGTTTAAAATACAATTTAAAATTAAGCCTTACTTCCACAGTCGCTCCTGATGATGCATTGTATGTCTTTTGTAAATTGTCTTGTGCTGTATTTGGCATATTTCGTTATGCACCTTAGAAAAATGCCACCTGTGGTTCATTTATTTCACTTATTGATTCAAGATCACGGATGATGTTGTGTAATAAAGTTATAGATTTAACAATTTGTACTGCATTTTCCACACTAGTTTTGATAGGTTTATGCAAAATTCTATATTTATATATTATAGAACTAAATGAACATTCTACCACCATTCTTGCGCGAGACAACCGATAGTTGTGTATCTCTTTATCGTCACCTGCAGTTGTCGTTCTTTCTGGAAAAGGCCTTATTAAATATTCCTTTAGTGGAAATGCTGCATCACGTAGAGAAACAAACGGACACTTGATACTGGATCCTGGCAAAAATCCTTCTTCAGGTAGCTTTAGTCTTCCCTTTTCTATTGAATGTCGGAAGGGGTTTCACCAAACACACCTGCGTCATTGTCTTTGCCGCAGCAGCCTATATTCACCATGACAAACCTATAATTTGCGTCGGTGACGGCTAATAATCCAATTGAAAAGAAGGATTTGTAGCACTAATATATGGTACCACTAGCACATTGGACTCGCATTCGAGAGGACGACGGTTCAATCCCGCGTCCGGCCATTCTGATTTATGTTATCCGCTCTAGGCAAATGCCGGGATGGTTCCTTTGAAAGGGCACGGCCGACTTCCTTCCCTGTCCTTCCCTAATCCGATGGGACCGATGACCTCGCTGCCTGGTCTTCTCCCCGTAACAACCCAACCCAACATGGCACCAGATGTACCGGTTTTTTTAATACCAATGTGTTTCGCGTCTATACTTCCAAGACAGTTAGGTAATTGTCATCTGTCCCAAATACATTGTGCTATTTTTTAAAGTCATCTTCTGTTGGGTCAGGCATGTGCTTCATTAATAGTGTTGTCCATATAGCTTTATGAACCTCTACAACGTTTGTGGAAATAGCCGATTTAGAAATTCTGAATGAAAAAATGAGTTGGCGGAATGGTATGCCCGTGACTAAGTACCTGGAATGATGAAAAACTTCTGTTAATATCTTATATTTTTTTTAATTTGTTTAAAAATAGGGTAGGTTCTAAATTGGACAATAGTATTTTTTTCCTTTTTACGTGTGTAGTGCGATATATCGAACATTAACAAATAACATAATTATTTGTGTAATCTGTCCTTTCACAATTGCTGACAGCAGAGTGGTGAGCTAGTCTTTGTTTACACGCTAACGAGCTCGAGATTATAATCACTATAGTATTCAGAGTGATATCCTGCCATTATGTGCCTTTTACATTCTTTGAAATAGATCGTCAACAAGCAGTCAATTGTTATGATATAGAGCGATTCAGTGGAAAAGCAATTATAAATCACGTAGGTCAAATTTGCCAGAAGAACACGTTTAACTGTGGAGTAAACAACTGCAGCATCTCATCAGTTATTATGTATGTAGTTAAACAATCGCATTAATTTACTACTCTTCTATGTACAAGAATGAATCAGTAGTATGGAGAGTCCGATAGTAAATTTGTCTCATGTTTGCTCAGCTCATATAGCGTGTGGAAAGTTCCATTTTCACTGAGCGTGAATATACAGCTAGCCATTAATTATAAACAATCAATTCAACAATTCGTAAGGTTCCCCACTGAAACGGCAGTTGTTAAAGAGGCAGGGTAACAACCTTTCAGTACCGTTATGCTTTGAAGTCTTATTATTTTTAAATATTTACTTCAGGTGATGCGGCAAAGAAGAAATGGGAAAATATAAGGACACGTTTGCAAAAGAATTGAAAAAATACCTAAGCTTCGTTTTGGAGCTGACGCCGATAGTGAACCGTTATATAGAGGCACTTGACCATATTTAGAGTTCATGCTATTTTTAAAAGATATTTTGACACAACGGAAAACAGAAGGGAGCATTCCAGCCAGAACACTCAGAAGCGAGCACCTCTTCGGATTTTTGGACTTTACATGTGCTGCTGCTTTGGAAGACGAAATGGATGTGAAGGGCACAGAGAATGCCTTTGAGAGTGCTACTGCCGGTATCAGTTATGAGACTCTCAACGACGCAGTGTTGACGACAACGATGAGCCTGAACTTCAGGTTCCTGTAATTGAACAGCCAGAGCAGTTCATGCCCCAAGCAACAGAAACTACCCACAATGATAGCATGCCTTCAGGCTCGATAAATCCACCAGTTGCAACGAGAAATAAACGTAAGCGAAAAGAGAGAGAGAAAATTAAAATAATGCGTCAGGACCAAGAAGATAACAGTGATGAAGACCTTCTGTGGTTCAAGACAATATTACCACTTATGAAACACTTTCCACCATTAAATAAACTATATTTTAGAACACAAATGCAGGAGTTTGTTATCAAAGGAGTTGTCGAAGCTAAATACGCCACAGGTGCCATAAGTTGACCATTCAGATTTTACTAACGTTCGAGAAATGTAAAAGATTAAGTACATACAGTTATGTGAATAAAGAAGTAAAAGGGCTGATTTATTATTTGTTTGTGTTCTTACCTTAAAGTCACAAACAACCGTTCTTCAACTGAAATAGGTCGTTGGAAATTAGTTGAAATCAATGACAGAACAGGTTTTATAGTGTCCACGATATAATCAAACGCTGTAGGTAACATTCGAGCATACTCCCTGAATAGCAACGCCTGGTTGGTTAGGAAGGAGTTGAAGTTTGTGGTGTCAGAAAGATAGGTGTAACCCCGAAACGCGTAACATGTTCTAATAAAAGAGTCAATTGAACATCTCATGACTTTATTGCGATTGTACAGCATTGGTTGCCAATTATTTCCGAAATTGAATCTCTCATGCGTTTAGCTCCAACTACCATTCCGCTTTAAAAGTCTGTTAATTCCCTTCGGAGGGCCATAATCACGTCGAAAACCTTTTGACAAGAATAATCTGAGTAAAAATAATAGCTCCGCCAATGCACTGCCCTTTTACACGTAGTGTACGCAATACTGCCGCTATCTGTATATATGCATACCGCTATTCTATGACTGACTTTTGTCATCTAATTAATATTTCTACTTGTTGGGGTTCGCCAGCTGAGTGTGACGACCGTTTTCTGCATCCACGACAGCCTGGAACTACACGAGAGTGTACTCTACTGCTGCCTGAAACATCTCAGGTGGACCAGGGAATGTTCAGCTGTCTTGACACAGATCGTGCACTGCTTGAAGATCGTATATTGCTCCAGCGTTCTCAACCATGACGACAGCTGGGAACAGGCTGAGATGAATGAGAAAGGAGTTTACTATACAGCAATAAAAATATTTGATTATTTTCCGAAAAACATAAAATATCTGACAGGTAGCAAGGAAAGTTTTAAATTTAACCTAAAATCATTTATCCTGGTGAACTCCTTCTATGCCAGGAAGGGAAAAAATCTTGTTTTTAAGTAAAGTTGCATGTGTTATGATCAGATAATATTTTAATTAACTGTAGAGTATAAGTAGAACAATTTCCTGGATACTTCTTGGCAGGCATGTACGTGTGCATGTAGAGAACCATCCAGACGGACAGGATGTCTGCTACAGATAACGATCTTTACACAGCTGGAAATAAGTTATCACATAAAGTTAGGGCCAGGCACCAGCATGTGGCTACATCTTGTCAAAACGCCAAGCAAGTCCTGAATCCAGGCTACGCTCGTGACATGAAGCAGCCAACTACGGTTCTTGGTTATCAGATCGAAATTAAGCAGAATATTCCAGAAATCTAATGAATCAGGTCGTATGAAACCAGATTCAAGTGGGAAAATGCTCTTAATAAGAGTATAAAGGGATAGTTATAGGCAGTAGCAAATCAGTAATGGAGTAAGAGAGTTATTATTATTGAGCAGTCGAGCAGCGGACTGGGGAGTATCGAAAAAGTGTGAAGGAGAATTGGTTGAAAGCAGTCGCTACCGATGCCCTGTGGGACTGCAACCACGAGAAGAGAGTATTAATTCGGACGGAGCAAGTTTTATTGAACAGTGCTGAAAAGAGGCACCCTGTCTATTTCTCAAATAGCAATGCTGCAGAGATCATTTGCTATTAAGGGACAAGTAGCTACCATTGATTAGTAGTGAGGCCATAGTAAAACAAGCGCTCACGTCTGCACTTGTCTCTGAGCTGGGCACCCTAACTAGTGCATATGATACTGGCTAGAAACAGAAGCCAGGTGGCACTTGGCTGTTGATAGCGGATAGCCCATGCTAACAGGTGACTGAAGCGCCAAAGAAATTGCTATAGGCATGCGTATTCAAATACAGAAATATGTAAACAGCCAGAATACGACGCTGCGGTCAGCAACGCCTATATAAGCTAACAAGTGTTTGGCGCAGTTATTAGATCGGTTACTGCTGCTACAATGGCAGGTTATCAAGATTTAAGTGAGTCTGAGTCTCGGACATCGTTGCGGCTGTAAAATATCCTGCAAGAGCGGGACCAACGACGACTTAAGAGAATCGTTCAACGTGACAGAAGTGTAACCCTTCCGCAAATTGCTGCAAGTTTCAGTGCTAGACTATCAACAAGTGTCAACGTGCGAACAATTCAACGAAACATCATCGATATGGGCTTTCGGAGCCAAAGGGCCATTTGCGTACCCTTGATGGCTGCACGACACAAAGCTTTACACCTCACTTGGGCTCGTCAACGCACACATTGGACTGTTGATGACTGGTTATATTTTTCCTGGTCGGACGAGAGTCGTTTCAAATTGTATCGAGTGGGAGGACGTGTACGGGTATGGAGACAAATTCATGAATCCATGGACCCTGCATGTCAGCAGGGGACCTTCAAGCTGGTGGAGGCTCTGTAATGTTGTGGAGTGTGTGCAGTTGGAGTGTTATTGGACTCCTGCTACGTCTACTTAGATACTACTCTGACAGATGACACGTACGGAAGCATCCTGTCTGATCACCTGCATCCATTCATGTCCATTGAGCATTCCGACGGACTTGGGTAATTCCAGCAGGGCGATGTGACACCCCACACGTCAAGAACTGTTACAGAGTGGCTCCAGGAACACTCTTCCGAGTTTAAACACTTCAGCTGGTTACCAAACTCCCCAGACATGAACGTTATTGAACATATCTGGGATGCCTTGCAACGTGCTGTTCAGAAGAGATCTCCACCCCCTCGAACTCTTACGAATATATGAACAGTCTTGCAAGATTAATGGTATCGGTTCCCTCCAGCACTACATTCGACACTTCGTGTTGCTGCACTACTGCGAACTCGAGCGGGCCTTACACGATATTAGGCAGGTGTACCAGTTTCTTTGGCTCTTCGGTACTATTTTGCTATTTTGCAAGATCACCATCCCTGTCAAACACCTTCGCCATTCCCAATACCTACAATAAGCAACCAGGGACTTTCTACTCCCTCTGGACTCCGTTATAAGAGATAATAATGGGAGAGACCACCAAAAATACTGTCATGGACATCCTGAATGCGCCGTGAAGACCACACCAATTCTGTATTGGTAGATTGGACCTACTTTGGAACACGACACAAGAGTAGAATTAAAAAGTTATGCGTTCATTAATGTTAATACTGATAACATTTACGAATGTACAAGGTGTTTGTTTTAACAAATTAATGTTAGTAAATGGGACATCTGAATGTGTTGCAACTGGCCACCTCCTAGTCACCCCTTATCAGTTGGTTGAGTCAACCTTCTATTTTCAAATGGGAATCCTCGCCCCTCCCTCCTTTTCTACTGCATAACTCGATTCTACGCCAAAAAATACGTACAGTTTATTGCAACCATGGTAGAGGTCACGGTAATTGGCAAATTTATATCAACAGCGTTTTTGCAATGAAGAAACCACGCATTTCATTTTACATTTCATTCACAATGTAAATGCAAACCTTTGTGTTCTAATGGTTGATACTGATGTTCGAACATTACTTGAGTGTTGTAAAAGTTATTGTACACTGCAAATAATATACCTAGACATTGACATTTCTGACAAATAAGCTGCCGTACTTGTGCGGTAACGTACTTTTGTATTCTCCTGATTGTGGTGAGTAATTAAACCGACGGAATTCTTGAGTTTCAGCGACTGTCCTCGAGCTCTGCCATCTGGGTGAATGATTTAAGCTTGCGTTTGCATCCAGCTGCGTAACCCTCACGCTAGCCCCTACGCAACTACCAGCGGAATACATACCATAAGCATTGTAATAACATAAAATGTCCACAAAGTGACTAGAGCACCTGCCACACATACTCGCTGAGATCAAGCACCCCATCGGCGAGAGGCAAAGGGACTCACTGAAATCAAGTACCGCAATAGTGAGAAGCAAGGGGAGTCACCAAAATTAAGTACGTCCACAGCGAGGGGCAAGGGACTCACAACAGTCAAACACCTAATGCGAGAGGATAGGGGATTCACCAAAATCAAGCACCCCAATTGTGAGAGGCAAGGGGATGCACCAAATCAAGCACTGCAGTGGTCTCACCGAAATCAAGAACCAGAATGATGAGACGCAAGAGGGCTCACGAAAATCACGCATGCTAATGGTGAGGGGCAAGGGGACTTGCCAAAATGGACCATTCCAGCGGTGAGAGGCAAGGATTCTCACCAATATCAAGCATCCTGTTGGTGAGAGACAAGAGGATTTACGAATATCAAGGTTCTAGACGTAAAGAGAAAATTCCTGCACTCACGTCATTGTTCCTCGATCACAAGGTAATTTCTAACCAGACATTGTAATAGCTAGCCATGTTGTACTCTACAATCATATTTGCAACACTAAGGTGAAATTAGAGCATAAACATCAACCGTTAAGAGATTTACATTTATATCGTAAATGAAATGTCGAATCAAATGTGTCGATTCTTAATTGCGAAGATAAGCATACTTGATATCTGTCGATTATAGCGCCATCTGCCACGAATGGAAAACAATAGTCTGAGTAAACCGTACGTATTTTTTTGGCATAGAATCCGACTCTACAATAAGAAGAACGGGCTGCCATTTGAAAATACAAAGTTGACCCTGCCCAATCATGATGTGTGGTTAGGAGGTAACCAGTAGTAGCACAGACAGATGTCTCTTTCATTACTGGTAATTTTTCACCTTGTGCATTGTTTTTCGTACAAAATATTTAGTTGTCTGAAGTTGAAGCAAACACACTGTAAATTTCGAAAATTGAGTCGTTCCACATCATTTTGATTAAAGAATGGTTCGAACGATGTATGGAACATCCACTGAGTTCATAAAGACCGTGGGATAGTGATATGCACATGTAAAGATGGGATGGTATCGCTCACGCAATGTATAAAACGGTAGTGCAATGGCGAAGCTATCATTCTTACTCGTATGCTTCATATGAAAACATTTCGCACTTGATTACGGCTTCACGACGGGAATTAACAGACATTGGACGCAGGATGATAGTTGGAGCTAAACGCAAGGGACACTCCAATTCGGAAATCGTCAGAGAATTTAGCATTTCGAGATTCACAGTGTTAATAGTGTACCGAGAACAGCAAATTCTGGTATTACTTCTCACCACGGACGACAGAGAGCAGCATCGCTTGAGAAGAGCTGTCAGTCCTAACAGACTAAAAACACTGCGTGAAATAACCGTAGAAAGAAATGTTGAACGTACGACTAACATACCCGTTCGAACAGTGGGATGAAATATAGCATCAATGGGCTATGACAGCAGGCGACCGAAGCAAATCCCTTTACTAACAGCATGACATCCACTGCTGCTCCTCTCCCGGGATGATGACCATGTCAGTTGGTCCCTAGAAGCCTGGAAAACCGTGACATGGTCAGATGAGCCCCTATTTCAGTTGGTATGAGGTGATGGCAAGGTTCGAATGTGGCACAGACCCACGAGACCATTAACCCAAATTGTCATCAAGCCACTGTGCAAGATTGTGGTAGGCTCCATAGCGGTGTGGGCTGTGTTTACATTGAATGGACTGGGTGCTGTGGTCTATCAGTTACTTCGAACCATTTGCAGCCATTCATGGATTTTGTTATCAGGCCACAATTTTAAATGCGAACATTTTAGGTTAGGTTTTACCGTGACTGTTGTTGACATTAAATGAAACAACAAGTTTACTGTTACCAGTCACCGTTTTATTTATTTCCATGACGCGTTTCAAAGGTTTAAACCCCCATCACCGAGTGGATTTACATTGGTTAGTATGACA
Source organism: Schistocerca serialis cubense (assembly GCF_023864345.2). Classification (NCBI taxonomy): domain Eukaryota; kingdom Metazoa; phylum Arthropoda; class Insecta; order Orthoptera; family Acrididae; genus Schistocerca; species Schistocerca serialis. The sequence continues at coordinate 91,568,865 of NC_064639.1, read as the reverse complement.
TTTGTGTGTTTGTTGTGTTAGGATTTTTTGGAGGGACTTGTGGAACTGCCTGGTGGAGAAACAAGAAACTGTTTCAGAACATGGTTTTGGATTTCTTCTGACAGAAAACTGTATACTGTTATATTTGTAAAAAATATGGCGTCTGGAATCTGCTGGGTGCAAGGTTCGTATAGCAGAAGAGAAGACATAATCGCAAAGTGCAAAGAATATATATCGTAACAACATTATTACAGAATAATTGTTCGTTTTGAGGTGTCGAATATATGTGTGTGTACTTCAGGTGGCACATAAATCCAATTTTGACAAGTTAAAACAGCTTAACATTCCTACTCGTTTATACAATCAGGTGAAATGTTAAAATGGCTTCATACTTGTTAATAACAATCAGGTGAAATATTACAGATATGAAGTACAATAATCATATTGGCTACAACAGTAAAATCATACATGGATGATACTATTTGATTGGGATTAATAGACAGATGTGAGAGGCTGGAGGCAGAAGGAGAGGAAGAGAGAGAGAAAGTGTGTTTGAGAGAGAGAGAGAGAGGGTGAAAAGAGTGATTATATGAGAGCAAACGTTTACATGGCAAGGGGTCTTAAGATAACATGTTACACATATTAGCTGCCTAAAGGTTGTGGTAATACATTGGTTAATGCTATAAAATGTGCAGATAGGTATACAATTTGTGCCAGTAGTTGATGTACATACAGTTTCAAGCTGACAAGGGGTACAAGTTGTGATGAGTTATCTGTAAATTATGTTAATCTCTTGTACTCTTGGCGGCTGTCAATATTTATGGTAAATATTAAGGTGTGTGCACGTGTGTGTGTGTGTGTGTGTGTGTGTGTGTGTGTGTGTGTGTGTGTGTGTGTGTGTGTGTGTGTGTGTGTGTGTGTGTGTGTGTGTGTGTGTGCATTTTAAGAATGTAAGGAGTTGCTGAAAACAGAGATGATACTATTGTAAATATTGTCATTTTTGTCATTTAAGATGGATTCCGGTTGTTTCGTTTGTTGTTTGTATATTTTGAGTGTTTCGAGGACGTCTAGTTTTCTGCCTTTTGATTGGATGTGTAGGATGTTAATACTTGTTAACATGGTGTTTTGTTTCACGCAGGTGGGTAGCTATTGCTGATGTGCGGTATTTTTTGTTTTTTAGTGCTGCCATGTCTTCCTTGAATCTAATCTCAAATGATCTTCCTGGCTGGCCTATGTAGAAGCAGTCACAGTCCAAACATTCAATTTTGTACACACCTGTGTGATGAAGTGGGTTTCGTGTGCCGATATTGTGAGGTAAGTTCTGTCCAATCTTGTTGTCTGTTGTAAAGGAAATGCTTATGTCTTTTCGTTTGAAGACATTGGCAATCTGGTATGAAATGTTACCTAGAAAATGGATTGTATGGAAGATGTTACTTTCTTCTTGTTTTTTGTGTTGTGATTGTATTTCCATTATTGTGTGTTTTAGGGTGTCTACTATGGAACTGTTATAACCATTTTCAATAGCTGTTTTTTCAATTTCTTGATCACATTTGTCTTCAGAGAGTGGTAGTTGGATAGCTCTATTAATCATGTACCGGAATGCTGCCTTTTTGTGTGCTGCAGGATGACAAGAGGAGTTGTGGATTGTGGTATGTGTTGTGGTAGGCTTCAGATAAATTTCAAACTGGTGTCTAGTTCAACTCACTGATGCCATCTTTAGCGCTTTTGATTAAAATGATGGTATCATCTACATATCTGTACTAGTAGATGTTTTTGAGGAGGTGGTGATAGGAATTCAGGATTTTGTCTTCTAGGTTACTTATAAATATTTGTGCTAGCAATCCGGAAAGATCTGAGCCCATTGCCAGACCGTCTATTTGTTTGTAGACTTTATTGTTAAGTTTAAAATAGTTGTGTGAAAGTGTGAATTCAAGCAGGTCCATTAGTTCAGTAATGTGTGTTGAAGGGATTTTTTTGTGTTTATGTAGGTTTGCATTGATTATCTGTAGTGTGGGATCTATTGGCACAGAGGAATAAAGGTATTGTATGTCAAATGAGGCAAGTGTGGCTCCATCAGGTACTTGTATGTTTTTGACATATTGTGTGAATTCTGTTGTGTTTTTAAGTGTTCTCTCATTATTGAATGTGTATGCTTCTTTGAGAATTCTGAAGAGCATTTTATTGAGTTTAAATGTTGGGCTGTTCCTGCAGTTCACTACAGGCCTGATGGGGGTCCCATTTTTGTGGATCTTTGGTTGCAATCTAAGGCAAGGTGCTTGTGGGCTCATTGTTACAATGTATCTTGCTGCTTGGATGGTGAGTAGAAAGTTGATGTTGTTTGAAATGTGTTTAATCTCCTTTTGTATTCTGGCTGTTGGATCTTTATGTATTTCTGTTATGTTGCTGGTTTGGAAGAAGTCTAAAATTTTTTCTGTATATATTGCTCTGTCCATTACAACAGTTGTGTTGTCCTTGTCATCTTTTACAATTATTGCATTATTCATGTTTAATTTAGTCTTAATCGTACGTGTAAGGGCTTCTCTCTTTTCTTGTATGGTGGGAATGGTTTTGCAATTTCCTTTTCAATGATTTCGTTAATTTTGTGGCAGACTGTTGTTCTGTCATTTTGCTTCTTCAAGTCGATGGTCGAGATATGTGTGACACAAGTAATGAGCTTTTATTGGTTCTTTTGGTCCATTGGAGCTTCAACGTTGTGTTTCAAGCCATTGCAGAGTAGTGCCTCTTCTTCTGCAGTGAATATTATGTTCGTGTTGTTGAGGAAAGGTGTGCAGAATGTGTGTATCTTTCAGCCGTTTTGGTTCAGTTTAGGACGTAATTGTTGCTTTATAAGATTGGCTAGTTTTTTCTTCTGTGTAGCTTTCGTTTTCTGTACTATGAACTTGGTGTACTCTTTGACGTTTTTGGTTATGGAATCATATTCTAATCTATGAAGCAACTTTCCCAACTGTAATTCTGCATTATAAAGCTGTGTGTTGAACATTTGTTTTTTAATATAAAGTTCTTTCAGTTCATTTTTCACCCAGAGTTTTCGTGCGTTTCCCAGTGTTTTCTTTGCAGTTGTCGTGTCTGTTTTGATGTCAATCTTGACATAACTTGGAATAACGTTACTCTTGAGACAATTCCCATTGGATGTGTTTTGTCGAAATTGCGAGCTTTTCTGCACAGTTTTTGTACTCCAAAATAGCCTTGATTGCCTGACTGGGCAGATTAACTTTAAATGCGAACATTTTAGGTTAGGCTTTACCGTGACTGTTATTGACATTAAATGAAACAACAAGTTTACTGTTACCAGTCACCGTTTTATTTATTTCCATGACACGTTTCAACGGTTTAAACCTCCATCATCGGGTGGATTTACATTAGTTAGTATGACATTTGTGTGTTTGTTGTGTTACGAATGTTTGGACGAACTTGTGGCACTGCCTGGTCGAGAAACAAGACACTATTTCAGAACATGGTTTTGGATTTCCTCTGACAGAAAACTAAACTGATATCTAATGGTAAACGTAAAATAAATAAACTAGAGTACCTCCAGTGGTCACAGGTTCCTTTCGCTGTCGTAACACATCCATTTTACTGCTGTAGCCAATATGATTATTGTACTTCAAGTCCGTAACATTTCACATGATTGTTATTAACAAGTATGAAGTTTAATCCATTTTAACGTTTCACCTGATTGTATAAGCGAGTACGAATGTTAAGCTGTTTTAACTTGTCAAAATTGGATTTATATGCCACCTGAAGTACACACACATATATTCGACACCTCAAAACAAACAATTATTCTGTAATAATGTTGTTACGATACATATTCTTTGCACTTTGCGATTATGTCTTCTCTTCTGCTATACGAACCTTGCACCCAGCAGATTCCAGACGCCATATTTTTTACAAATGTAACAGTATACATGTGATGTGTTACGACAGCGAAAGTAACCTGTGACCACTGGAAGTACTTTAGTTTACTTATTTTATGTTTACCATTAGATATCAGTTTATAGTTTTCTGTCAGAAGAAATCCAGAATCATGTTCTGAAATAGTGTCTTGTTTCTCCACGAGGCAGTGCCCCAAGTTCCTCCAAAAAATCGTAACACAACAAACACACAAACGTCATACTAACTAATGTAAATCCACACGATGATGGAAGTTTAAACCTTTGAAACGCGTCGTGGAAATTAAGAAAACGTTGACTGGTAACAGTAAACTTGTTGTTTCATTGAGGCCATAATTGTTCACGATTGGTAGAAGAACAATGTACACAGTTCGAGCGAATGGTTTGGGCATCCAGGGTGCCCGATATGAATGCCGTCGAACATTTATGTGACATAATCGAGTGGTCACAAAATTCTGCACCAGAAACGAATTGGCAATTATAGACGACTATAGAGGCAGAATGTCTCTGTAATTCTGCAGGAGACATCCAATGACTTGTTGAGTCCATATCACTCAGAGATGCCACACTATACCGGGCAAAACGAGGTGCGACACGATATTAGAAGATATTCCATGACTTTGGTCACCGCAGTGTGTAACTAACTAACTATCAAGTCTTGACTGCGAAACCTTCCTTTCTATATTTGTCCTTTGCCTGTTGTGCTGGCCCTTTGGAAACTGTCATAGCGTGACGTTAGGAGCAAGCGAGTGGAAGACTTCACGGTCTTTGAGCGTGAAGTAGTGAACGAGTGGACGGACAGTCGGGACCTCCCCCTGATGACTGACGGCAGCCCTGCACGGCGAGTCGATGCTTTCCCTGGTAGAACAGTTCGTCCTGTCGCCGGGAAGGGCCCTGCAGCCAAAGTTGTAGCGCCAACTGGAGCGTACGGGGCCTGGAAGAGGGCGGCTCGCCTCGCCTCGCCTTGGCCGCCAGGCCCTCACCGCCACTTATAATAAGGGGGTGGAGGGGGCGGAGTGAGTGCCCCGGCGGCCCTGGGCGGCTAACCGCGTTACGCCAAGTCTGGCGTGCTGTTTGGCCGCTTCCTAGCTGAGCGCCACCGCCGGTAACGCCCTCATCGAGTTACGCGACTAACTAACTCTCAGGTGGCTGCCTCCGGCCTGCAGCCGTGCCGGGGGCGGGACCGCCAGCCGCCAGCCGGGTGACGCACCACCGTCCCCACAACCTTCCTTACAGGTGGTCACGGCGCCTCAGAAAACACCAGGCACTGCCATCCCGCATTATGCTTTTGCTGAAGCCAGACCCAGAGCTCCATCATCCGGCTGACAGTCTGTGCGTTCCTTTTTCATCATTCGCCTTCAGGCGTCTGCAAGGGGGCGGAGGGGGGGGGGGGTGGAGGAGGAGAGCGGCGTCCTCTCACAATCCTCCATAGAATCCTGAGAATAGAGATGTTATTCATGTATTGTACGGGCAACCAACAATTCTCTGCATTATAGTAATTTTCTTACGTCTCCCATAAAATTTAGTTCATGTGGCGTAACATACCTCCAAACTGTAGTGTCCTGCGGTCGGCAGGAAAGAGCTAACGATCAAGTTTGAACACACTTTATTTGACTGAAACGCCTTCTTCGTGTACGCTAATTTCCAAACGAAACAACAGCAAGAAGCACAACAATTCTTGTGGCGACAAAAATCAGATAAGAGTACAAGACAATGAATAGAAATAATAACCAAAATACTACTTTATACAGTTACAAAGTGGCGCTACGCCCAACAGTATACAAATTTCTAGAGAAGACTATGGCTGGTGTCTACTGGGCTAGAGCCGCCGTAGGCATTGGCCGGAGCTGTCCTAGCTGTAGGTACACACTGCCGGTTGACTCTGCTGACATGCCTATAATACCGATTCGGTGGACTGCTACACGTAGTCAAAATTGGTCGATCTCCGTCACATGGCTTTTCACGAAGTAGTGCCGTGTTTATGCGGAAAGTCTGTTGATGCTTACAACCAATGGCGACCTGAGCTCTTGAAGCCCACCTTGCTTGTCTGTTGTGCAGGTCCTCTAGCTGATAAGGGGCCTCTACGGTACTGACCAACTCATTTATATCAAAAATGGCCCAATTTTAGAGTCTTCCAACCTCCCCCTCGCTCTCTCCCCTACAACGCTTCTAGGAGAATTTTTGCTGGCGCCCACATCATTGGCGTATCGTTCTGTAACTATATTAGGTTTTTACTTTTCTTGTTTCGTTACGAACGCAGTCCCTTTTTTTCTTGTCTTTAGTGGCAAAATTTCATTCATAACAGATGTATAAACATTCAAATACACAACAGTGACATCATTAAAATTTAAAAAATTTGACAGATTCTGCTGACTAAAATCCTAATGTTGCGTATTGCTGACTGTGTTCCCACATAGGATTTTGGTTTTATCCGAGTTTCTTTCGATATTATCCTTAAAACGCCCTAAAAATCCTACAAATTCCTGGAGAATGTACTTATAATAAAGAACAACATATTATTTCAAGTTTTCAGTAACATTCAGAATACGCTAGACAAAACATTTATGGATGTACAGGCTCAAAACCTGAAGCATTACTTTCACACCTTTTTGCTGCATTTAGTAGGGTACTGTTGGGTTCTAAAATTGAGCAACTGTTTTCTAGTATTCTCAGTTTTGTATGAAGAAGCTAGTTGAGTGTTTCGTTGTTAAGTCTATTTCTTTTGTCTGTTTATATGCTTTTAAGAACTCTGAATAATCTCTTTACATCATCACTTAAAGATGCAACTACTAGTAAAAGTGGAATGGCCATTTCAAGGTTTCCGTAAATAAAATTTCCACGATGATCTATCAAGTTTAGTACCTTATTCCAATAAATTGTAGCTGTCTGTTCTTTTATTTCTCCCTCACCTTCAACAACAAAATGCTTGACCTCGCTGAGAGCGTGATGTGTCAATTCACTATCTGTCCTGTATGTGTGGCTTTTTGTGACCAAAAACTTTAATTGCCTAAACACATTGTTCACAGATTATTTCTCCTGATTTCACGCTATTTGGGAATCTACATATTTCAATAAACCGAGAAGTTTCTCATCTAAGTTGAACAGGTGTTGTATCTGCAACATTATATCCACATAAAATCTCGGCAACTTGCATAAAATTTGTTCATTTCTTCTTACAGGGCTCTTGTCCTTAAATCTTACAGTATCACATGTGCTTCCAGTTCACCATAAGTATGATTCTTATTGAGGTGGATTTCTGTTTTAGTGACACATAATTTCATGAGGCTTTTTAAATGACATCTAGGGATCAAGTATTTATTTTTGACGAAGTTGCACAGAAACGTTTGCAACATCTTCTGAACCATCTCAGGCAATATGTATTGTACCCCCAAACAAAGTTGACACCCGGCGCGGTGGCTGATGGGAGCGACTGCAAAGGCATTTTCCATTTACAGTCGTTCCCATTAGCCAGCATGCCGAGTGTCAACTTTGTTTGCGCGTTTTATACAATTGTGGTGATTTTGATTGAATGAAAGCATTAAAATTATTAGTTATAGAGAGGACGTAAATCATGAAATGTAATAATACATTATTAAAGAAAGTTTTAAAACTGATCAGTGTAGAGTAATCAGTAATAGCAGGGTCCTCAAAAACTGCTTTCGTGAAAAATAATTTCAGAGCATTGTACTGCTCTAATACCCTGTCTATATAAGCCCAAAGTGACAGCCATCTTCTGTTAGCTGCCGAAAGTAATTAATGTTGATCAGACTTCAGAAAATCTTGAAACTGGTTTAAGGATTCACAAATCTTGTAAATGTTCTTCAAAATGTTTATGAGGCAAGTGACGTCGCAATGTGAATTAAATGGTATAAGGGCGCGCTCTTTCACAACATTGTGGTAAGGCTTGAACCGAATTGTGTTTTCCCATCATAACGTTCGTTGCAGCCGGTTGGTACCGAAGACATGAAGAAGTGATATTTCATGTTTCGTAATTTCATCTTATATTGTCTGGAAGATGCCTTTTGCCGTCCCGTCAATTATATCGATCTTATAAAAAAAATCTGCGTTCTAATTTTTTTTCACACTGTTAAAAAATGTTGAAATGACAGCCAACGTTTTTTTTCATTTCATTTATTATAATGTTAAGATAGTTGTTCTTTGTGATATCAATAACTTCTTGTTCGTAGGTCTATCCTTTGTTGAAGTAAAACATTTGTTGCTTTTTGCTTTCCTAGATGCGCATCAGTTTTATTTCACTCTCTGAACTTTAATTGCTGCTCCAAATTGTTCTTTAGTTCCCTTTACTGCTTGTTGAATCTACATATTGAATAACAACGGGGACAGGCTACAACCCTGTCTCACTCACTTTTTGAGGACTTGGAAGAGCAGTTGAATGGAAAGGACAGCCTCATGAAAGGAGTATATAAGATGAACGTCAACAAAAGCAAACAAAGATGATGGACTGTAGTCGAATTAAATCAGTTGATGTAAACGGGATAAGATTAGGAAACGAGACTCTTAAAGTTGTAATGAGTTTTTTATGTTTGGGCAGCAAAATAACTGATGATGGCCGAATTAGAGAGGATATGAAGTGAAGACTGACAATGGCAAGAAAAGCATTTCTAAAGAAGAGAAATTTGTTAACATCGAATATGGATTCATGCGTTAGTAAATCGTTTCTGAAGGTACTTGTATTTGTCTGGAGTGTAGCGATGTATGGTGGTGAAACGTGGACGATAATCAGTTAAGATCAAAATAGAATAGAAATGGGGTGCTGCAGAAGAATGCTGAAGATTAGATGGTTCGATAACGTAACTAATGAGGACATACTGAACAGAATTTGGGAGACAATAAATTAGTGGCACAACTATACCAAAAGAATGTATCGATGGCTAGAACACATTCTGGGACATCAAGGGACCACCAATTTACTACAGGAGGAAAGTGTGTGTGAGGAGGGGGCAGGTAAAAATCGTAGAGAGAGACCAAGTGAAGAATATAGTAAGCAGATTCAGAAAGATGTAGGTTGCCTTAGTTATTAGGAGATGATGAGGCTTGCACAGGACAGAGTAGCATGGATACCTGCATCAAACCAGCCTTCGGACTAAAAATCACAATAATAACATATGCACATCTACGAAACATTTCGACTCCGGAAACAAGTTTCGCATTAGTGCGACAAAACTGTTGACTAATGAAATAGGGGTGTTTCGCTAGAAATGCGCACATTTTTAATGCCATGTCTAACAGCTTCGCTGAATGAGTCTAATTTTTTCACTTTAATATTGACATGTTTTCAAAGTTTGGCATAATAGCCATCTGTTTAGACTGTTTGTCACTTTGTCTGTGTCTCAATAATTCAGACATGCCACACACAGGGTAACAAGCACAGATTTTACTGTTTTCTTTTCACTCGCCTCTGTCGGATCTCTTCAGGGAAGACGTAAAATCAGGATGCTCCAACGAAGAAGTTTTAAATTTGTGCACATTTTGTTTGCTTTACTTAATGTCAATATTGATGGTCGTAAATTTTGAGACGTAGAAGGTACTTGGTCGTCATTTTCTTCTATTTTCAATTATAATAATACTGAAACAAATAACTGATATAATATCTTGTCGCTATTGTTCTGCGAGGCAGAATGAAAAACAGACTAATTTTACAGTTCCCACATGGGAAGATGGCTGACTCCGCCAAGAAACTGGTTGTTACATGTCGGTGTCAGTCAGAACATTTCGATTACTTTTTTGTCCCATGGCCGCCAACGCCAGCGACCAAACAGCTGTGGCACTGCTAATTCCACGGTATTACAACAGCCTTATTTTGATTTCGTAGACCTTCCTACAAATAAGCTCCATATTTGAAGACAAAAGTCTGTATGAACCGCATTCACGAACCCACGTTACTCACATGTGTTATTCCCGTATCAGCTGATGGGAATGAAACGAGCGTGGCTGTAAGTTATCAGTTCCTTCTCGCATTCCGAATCCAACACCACATAGTAGCACGTCTGCTTTTCCTCAGTACTTCACCCACTTCGCTATAATCGGTCGCGTTTTCGTGCAATTACTGCAGGTATAATACGACTAAGTTCCAACGTCGTCGTGGCAATAGCACAGTTGACATAGTGACTAAAAATAAGACGAATTAAATTCGATAAGAGTTTGAGGGAATCCGCTTTTAATAAATCGATGGGGCCATAAACTGGTGCCTACTATAAATAATACTTTTGAGATCAAAATTAGCGGAGGCAGGGAGATGGACTGTATCCACTGCTGTTCAACTGTGTACTTAAAGGTAACCAGGGAATGTAGATACAGAATCACAATTGGGAGAAAAGATGATAATCTGCCTTTGATTGGCTTTTGCAGATGATCTTGCCATCTTAGCTGAATCTATGGTAGATGCAACAACGCTGATAAATCTCCTACAAGAGACAGCTTCAAAAGCAGGCCTACATATCTTTTGAAAAAACAGAGTACTTGAAAGATGTGAAGGAGGTACCGAAATTTATGGAAACTGATTAGGGGCAGAATAAAAAAATGCTACAAAATTTAAATATCTAAGTAAAATAATACGACCAAATGCCTTCGACAAGGAAGTTAACCTAATAATTGTGTAAGTCTACGTGTATTTAATTTGGTGTTACGTATTTTTTAAATGTTTCACTGTAATGACTTGTCCCATATCATGTAGAACTCTCTGTACACAAAATGATTCAGTGGATCAATAAAGAATGAATGAAGGGTAAGAAAAATGGAGGTGGCTTTTTAACTAACGAAAAAGCTATATAACAGGAAATGTGTTTTCAAAAATTGCAAAACTTCGGCTCTGCAATACTGTCACTAAACAAGAATGTCTTTATGCACCAGAATGCCTATCGTTAAACACAGCGAAACAATTAGGTAAAACAAAAAAGGATGAAAGAAAATAATCAGGAGAATCTCGAGACTAAAATAAGAGAATGGGAAATGGAAATTAGAAAGCAATAAAGAAGTTTTCGAAGAAATAGAGCAAATATCAGTCACGACGAGGAAGAGAAGACTTGCATTCTGTGGACTCCTAAACAACAGGATAGCTGAATTTTTTAACTTCTTTGACAGACACCCCTAAACATCAGTGACGTGGATAAAAGAAGTTAAAGCAAACCTGAGAGAAATGGAAATAATGGAGGAAAAAATAGGAGAAAGAGAATGATTCAGAGCAAACGTAAAAGCTTTCAAGGGTTTAGGGAGAAAACAAAGGAAAAGACATGTGCAATTTGGACAGAAAAAAGAACAGAAAAACATAAGGAAATAATGAAAAGTTACTGGAAAGAAAGAAACCAGAACAGGAAGACTACATAAGTTATTTCGTGTAGTCCATAGCACGCCAAACCAGTTTTTTAAAAAATAGGGTTACCACCTTAAATTCGATTTTATCTCAGATTTCCATAAATCCCTGACAGAATAAAATAGCCCAAAATTACACATAATTTAAAACGTTTTACCCCTAAAAGAAAACCGAAACTGGAAACACTGGCTACTAAACAGTTTCTTACTGGTTGCAAGTATTCTAACGTATCTTTATCTAGAATTAGCAATTACCCTGCAGTCATTCAATTAAACTGTCACTTTCCAGACGTCTCTGGGCCCTATAAAACTAAGTAAATGTATCAGCTGCATAGTTAATTTCATCTGCGAGTATGTTTCCTTTTTCTTTATCTACTTAAAAGAAGGCATTCCTTAAACTACAGGTTGGTTTTTGTTATGTACACGTGAATCTGTTCGTTTTGTTCGCTTATGTCCTCAAAAGAAGTGTCTCCTATCTGACGGAGACTGATGCTTCAATTTCTGTTTTCGCTGATTAGCTAAGGTGTGTCTTTCCTGACCGTACGTGCATATACACTAAAATGACTATTGCCGCTCTTCGGCGACGAACTGGCTCGAATTAAACAGCTCTTCGAAAAAGTACAGTTAAACTGATAGCTCTGTATGAAGGAATACTCAGGCGGGACCAGCATTTTCATGAAGATGTGGCTCGTCTAACACAACTAAATGAACGGCTGTTTATATTGCGCCATACGCGTTTCGCTTCTTTTTATTTGTGTAGCATCTTCAGTGGCCTGTAACAGCCCAGTAAAATTAGCTCTAAAAAGGATGTTAAATAAGAAAAATTAGTAGAATACTGGACATTCGTCTAATCACCCGGGTAGACCTTGTTTGTCCCATTTCTGAGTTGGAGCATTACCTGTGATGAAAGAAAACAGCCAAAATTTCGGACTTTTTCTAGTTTTTTTAAAAATTTATTCCAAAAGTAACCGTTTGATCGAAAAAAGCCAAAGTTACCAGAATACACAGCATTAAATTCTGCTTCGACTGAGTGCCGAAACTTTACTGTTTTATTACATTTTCCTACAGAAAAGCTACCTGAGGAAACAGTAACTTTTCACACTTTTCGAAAAACACTTTTTTACTCAGTATAAAACTTGCAGCATTTGAGAACTGGCCAATTCGAACTAAAATTTTATACGAGAAATGGTGTAGGACACCAAATTTTGTTTTCAAGAAGTCAAAGAAAGAGCCAGAAAATCTAGCTGGTAAGTAAATATCGCCATTATGCAGTTACAAGTAAATCACATCGTTAACGACCAACAGCAATTTTCTACTTTCCATTCAGTAAATTTTTCCAGTATTCGCTTTTTTATTTTTGTTATTGATACGTAATCCCTAACCTACAAATGATCTAGATGACACTTTTGAAAACTATGAAATTAGCAGAATAATATCATATAAAGGACAAACAAATCTTGTACAAGTCTGTCAGTCAAAAAATACCTTAAATTTATTATCGTTTTGTTAGGAACTAGCTGCCCACCCCCTCTCGCTCCATCTGCTACTGACACCGCTATCTGCCCATCTCCTCCACACAATCTCTCTGTCCAGCTCCTGCTATTTCCTTTCTATGGCCATCACTTCTCCCTTCTACCTGACCATCGCATCGCCTTCCCTTTTCCTGACCGTTTCCTCCTCTCCCATTCTCTATCCGTCTCCTCCTTCATTCTTAACAGCTGAACGATGTGTCACATTCAGCATCATATGTGGACACTGTCTGCTAGACTTGTTGCGAATAGAGTTAGTAACAAAGAAGCCATAAATGTAAACGTCATGACGTCAAGCCTGATCGGACAGTTTTATTCCACGAACGGCGAAAATGTAGTGAGCGATAAAGTTTTTTTTTTTTTTTTTCCTTGTCTTAGTTTGGAATTATGCGTAAAGTTTGCTGCAAGTGACCAAGTTCACTCGTTGTCAAATACTGGGTAGTGCGCATATTAGCTATACGTTGTGCAACGTCTACATTATGCAAGGAATAGTGTGGAAGTATGGAATTGCAGATTGTATCCTTACTTTGAATCGTATCAGGTAGCCCATGTCAGTCAAGGAAAGCACTTTCACAAATATGATAAAGCTCAGAAGTCAAAGAGTAAATAGCATTTTCAAAGAGTAAACTTTTCCCCTAATTCGCGTAATACTGTTCAAATCTTGTACTACACTTAGCCTATGTTCTTCCTCAGGGTTCAAGCTATCTCCTAACCAAATTTCATCGTAGTTGGTTCGGCAGGTTAGTAACAACAATTTTAAACGCCAAGCATGATGCGGCAGTTTTTCATGTAATAAACCGCGCCACTGCTCCTATAGAGTCCGTGAAACTTGGCAACAGGGCCGTGAGCACACATCTAACATTCTGCGTGGTGTCTGTATGTTCTACACTCCTGGAAATTGAAATAAGAACACCGTGAATTCATTGTCCCAGGAAGGGGAAACTTTATTGACACATTCCTGGGGTCAGATACATCACATGATCACACTGACAGAACCACAGGCACATAGACACAGGCAACAGAGCATGCACAATGTCGGCACTAGTACAGTGTATATCCACCTTTCGCAGCAATGCAGGCTGCTATTCTCCCATGGAGACGATCGTAGAGATGCTGGATGTAGTCCTGTGGAACGGCTTGCCATGCCATTTCCACCTGGCGCCTCAGTTGGACCAGCGTTCGTGCTGGACGTGCAGACCGCGTGAGACGACGCTTCATCCAGTCCCAAACATGCTCAATGGGGGACAGATCCGGAGATCTTGCTGGCCAGGGTAGTTGACTTACACCTTCTAGAGCACGTTGGGTGACACGGGATATATGCGGACGTGCATTGTCCTGTTGGAACAGCAAGTTCCCTTGCCGGTCTAGGAATGGTAGAACGATGGGTTCGATGACGGTCTGGATGTACCGTGCACTATTCAGTGTCCCCTCGACGATCACCAGTGGTGTACGGCCAGTGTAGGAGATCGCTCCCCACACCATGATGCCGGGTGTTGGCCCTGTGTGCCTCGGTCGTATGCAGTCCTGATTGTGGCGCTCACCTGCACGGCGCCAAACCCGCATACGACCATCATTGGCACCAAGGCAGAAGCGACTCTCATCGCTGAAGACGACACGTCTCCATTCGTCCCTCCATTCACGCCTGTCGCGACACCACTGGAGGCGGGCTGCACGATGTTGGGGCGTGAGCGGAAGACGGCCTAACGGTGTGCGGGACCGTAGCCCAGCTTCATGGAGACGGTTTCGAATGGTCCTCGCCGATACCCCAGGAGCAACAGTGTCCCTAATTTTCTGGGAAGTGGTGGTGCGGTCCCCTACGGCACTGCGTAGGATCCTACGGTCTTGGCGTGCATCCGTGCGTCGCTGCGGTCCGGTCCCAGGTCGACGGGCACGTGCACCTTCCGCCGACCACTGGCGACAACATCGATGTACTGTGGAGACCTCACGCCCCACGTGTTGAGCAATTCGGCGGTACGTCCACCCGGCCTCCCGCATGCCCACTATACGCCCTCGCTCAAAGTCCGTCAACTGCACATACGGTTCACGCCCACGCTGTCGCGGCATGCTACCAGTGTTAAAGACTGCGATGGAGCTCCGTATGCCACGGCAAACTGGCTGACACTGACGGCGGCGGTGCACAAATGCTGCGCAGCTAGCGCCATTCGACGGCCAACACCGCGGTTCCTGGTGTGTCCGCTGTGCCGTGCGTGTGATCATTGCTTGTACAGCCCTCTCGCAATGTCCGGAGCAAGTATGGTGGGTCTGACACACCGGTGTCAATGTGTTCTTTTTTCCATTTCCAGGAGTGTATATCGTGTCTCCCTACCACTTTCGCGCAACGACGCTCTGAGCGTGTTTTTTAGGGAATTGACTAGTTTGAACCTGGGACCTGTTGCTGGTAAGGAGACGCCAGGCCACACATGACATGTAGAGTTCAGAAGAGTTCAGTGAGACTAGCGATGATATAACCAAATACTTAATGATTTCAGCGTCAGCTCCACTGCACTCCCTGTAAAAGAATCTTAATACTAACTAAATTTAGTGGAAGGGGTTCAAGGCTTTCCTATTTTTAGTTAGCTGGTAAAATAACGTCGAAAAAGCAGTTACATTTACCATTGGAAATTTTATTCTACTCACAAAACATTGTTTATAAATTGCACTATTGATAAAAGGAGATGTTTTAATACAGGATGGTAAAAACCAACTGCGTTCAACAAAAATGTGAACGAATATTTCCTGAATGGGTTTCCAAGTTCTACAGTGGATCGAAGGATGACCTATGCCATATCACATCTATAATCTAGGTTTAAATTAAGTTTCATAAAAGAGAAAACTATCAAAATGGTCTACAGTGACCCTCAATTATCTTTAATTACCTATCTAACTTGTCGTAAATTACAGTGGCTGATGTGGCTTCTCAATAACTATATATCAGAAAAATCATCGCATTTCAGATTTTTACTTCAAGTGGCAAATGTGAACACCATGAGCTTTAATTGACGACCGACACTAGTATTACGCAAAAAGGGGGTGTAACAGATGAGACTTCTGCAGTTCTGAGTGAAGCTGTTATGGGGCATCGCATGCGTTCATTACCTTGTCGGTGTTCGTCAGGGGGCGGCGGGCAGCACAGCTCCGCTCACCTCGCCGTCTCGAAAGTAACTCTCCCCTAACTTCTCCTTACTATACAGTTTACCGAAGTTGGTTTAAAAAAAACTATCTGGCTGTGTTTTCATCTGACCAATCAGGGTCTCAATGTTAACCTTAAGCTCCGCCTACAAAAATTCTGTGTATCCAATGAGAAACGTTATACTTTTCGTGGTGGGGCAATGTTTTTAAAGTTTGCAACGTAACAGAGACGCGAAAAAGTCTCACGCTAAAACTTGCAGCTGGTGTGGTCCTTTTAGTGTTATCGTAAGATCTATAATGTTCTTCTGGAGGGCGCTAGCTTTTAACATGGGCTGGGAGGTGGTCCTGAAGTAACAGAGACGCGAAAAAGTCTCACGCTAAAACTTGTGGGTGGTGTGTGGTCCTAGCGGTTAGCTGGCGACGTGGGTGCCCGTCCCTTATCGTAGGGACTTCCAGCTTAACACGGTTTTGCTCTCGGCTTCTGTTCTCGTTTCTCCCCTCGGAACTGCGTCTGTCTCACAGTGGGAAGGTATGACGTGCATTTAGGCATTATTGTGTTAGTCTGTGGTATTCCATTTGCTCACTCGTTACTTGTATTACTTTGGTTAATTTAATGTCACGATTTATTCGGGGCTATGTGACATACTACTGGATTTGCTTATCATGTCAGGGTTTTCATGGAAGGTGTTGGTTTTGCCTGACACCGCCCGCATCTCGTGGTCGTGCGGTAGCGTTCTCGCTTCTCACGCCCGGGTTCCCGGGTTCGATTCCCGGCAGGATCAGGGATTTTCTCTGTCTCGTGATGGCTGGGTGTTGTGTGATGTCCTTAGGTTAGTTAGGTTTAAGTAGTTCTAAGTTCTAGGGGACTGATGACCATAGATGTTAAGTCCCATAGTGCTCAGAGCCATTTGAACCATTTTCTGCCTGACACCTTACACACATTCAGTTGTTCACGTTTTAAGGAGCGTTTGCGTATTGGCAATTCGCGTGACGTAATTGCCTTATGGGCCAAATACATAGGAATTTGATAAACAACGTGCATTGTTCACGGTGTGCACAGGTAGCCTTTTCCACTCAACTAGAAGTTTATGTCAGTGCAATGTCAGATGGTAGCACACTGCGGCAGACTTTTATCCCCATTTGCTAGGCATAAATCCTTATAGATGATAGTACACTCCTCAGATATGCTAATTCACTCATTATACACTGTAGTAAAATTTGATTGGACAACAGTATATGTTAAAGTTGTATTGACAGTAAGCCTATTTTGTGGGTTCCTGAATAAGTTATAGTATTGTAAGTTATGAATTTGATCATACAGTAATCCATTTGAGACACAGAGAATCATAAGGGCCTCAAGTACATCACTGTCTGTTGCAAGACCGTAGCATTTATTCATGCTTCTGAAATCTATTGATCTTATGATAAGTCAGGTTTATCTGTGTTGTAGGCCCATTTCCTATATTTGAAAATTCACTAATTGCTGTATAACTGGTTTCTCGGGTTTAAACTTAAATGTGAGACCGACGGCAATGTGGTTTAGGCCCATATGAATCTCAGTGCATTTGTATTCTAGTCAAGTGACCGTGCTAGTAGTCATTACTACTTGAGTTTACTCATTGCTACAAACGGCATTTTGTGTTTGGAGTTGGTTGTTTACTGTGTAGGAAACGGCTTTCATGTGCAGTGTAAGCATGAACTACGTTGAATCTATTTTAAATGGTAAGAGAAAAGCAAGGCTGTGAGAAGATGTCGTGAATCGTGCCTGGGTAGCTCAGTCGGTAGGGCACTTGCACGCGAAAGGCAATGGTCCCGAGTTCGAGTCTCGATCCGGCACACAGCTTTAATGTACCAGGAAGTTTCATATCAGCGCACGTTCCGCTGCAGAGTGAAAATCTCATTCTGGGAACAACAAACTAAATTACCAGGAAAAGTTAGGTGCAAAGGAACTAGGGCCTCCGAGAACAGATCCTCTGATTGAGAGAGGATGCAATCAAATAAGCGTGACTACAAGCGAACATTTAATTAGGAAGTGTACAGTTAGTAGAAGTTGTTAAGTGGGTGCAGCGTAATAATATCTGATTTTCAGCCCGGAAGTACATTCGTGAACTAATACATACGTTAGGGATCTTGTGGTTTGTCTGAAAAAATTGAAAAGCACGAAAACTCCCATTTACACAAAAATGCGAAACGGAGATTAGCGCTATCTTAGACATTATTTCGTTAGTATCCTAAACTGTACTTAGTTATGTAAAAAACAACAAAATTCCACGAAAACAATTCTTTTGTTTGTCAAATAAGTTGTGCATGTTATTATTTTTATAATTATTATTATTATTACAGTTGTTGTTATTATTGTCAGTGGCTGTAGTTTATTATTGATAGTGGCTGTGCTTGTATAAACTTGTTGATAAGCATAACGCTTGTACAGCAGCTGCTATTAATTTCACACTCTCAGATTAATCTGAATCTAAACATTTGCGAACACCCAGAATGTTTACTCTGGAGTCACCACTGATGTGAACACTGTCTGCAAAAGATTTCCCTAATACGATTAGAAGTAGAGAAATAATAAATTAAAACGTCATTCCTAATACGAAAATGGACATCAAAAATGTAGTAAGCGATATACTTTTTCCCTTTCATCATTTTGTGGTGAGTGTCATCAAGAAAACGTTTAGTGAACGTCTGAAATTATGTGTAAAATTTGTTGCAAGTCCTTATCTGCTCTAGTTCTCAAATACTGGAGGAATAAAACCTGGCTATATGGGTTTTGTGTCCTACATACATCTTGCGCAGGAATTTGGTCTAAAAGGATTAACAGATAGTTCTTCTGGCAGATGGATTGCTAGAGTGCCTAGAGCAGTTGACATCTTTGACCAAGTTGATCAGTTTTGCGAAGTTTCAATTGCAACTACCACGCAACTACTGAAAAATTTGTGGATGCTGGAAATGAAGCACACGGCAAAAGCCCGACTGTGGAGCAATGGAAGAATTCATTTGTTCGGTTGAGTCTTTCTTTACAATGTTTCAAAGTTCTGGCCACATTTGCAGCCTGGATTGGCCTAACATGAGTGCAACATGGCGGCGGTTTGGTGGTGAATTGGGCAGCATTATTGTCCTATTCCGGAGCCCCATAGGAACTCCGCAAAGTTGCATTACTGCCTAGGATTATGTGAACATTTTGGCCCATCAGGTCCATCCCATGGTACAGCGTTTACCCCTCATAGGTGACGCCTTGTTCCAATAACACGGGGTACCTGTTCACACACTTCACGTCGTCCAGGAATGGTTCTTGGTGGACAAGTACGAGTATTCGCATCTCCTCTGGCCACGAAAGTCGCCAGACCTAAATGTTATGGAGTATTTGTGTCCTACTTTGGAAAGTAGGGTGGCTGATTGTTGTCTATATCTAACATCCGCACCTGATCATGCCAATATTTTTCGCGAAGAATGGCATAATTTTCCCTTGAAAACCACGGAGAAACTGTATTTATACATTCCTAGACGACTTGAAGCTGTTTTAAATGGCGGAGATTTTTGTACATCGTATTAGACATGGCAACGTGTCGCGTTTGTGGCGTACCCTTATTTCTGAGCACCTCTTGACTGTGAGCGAGATGCATTTGTGTTTCAAAATTTTGAACATGGATGAAGCAGCAACTGCTGTAAATCTTCAAGGTAAATGATAACAGCCAAACAGTTGCAGGATGAAGATTTATTGAAATCCTTAACCACGGTGTCGGTATATCTAAATATAACATCATCTGAAGCAAAAATACACCTGAACAGGGAGACACCTTCATTGGCAAAAAACTTAGCAACACAACTGAGATAAAAGAAAAAATCAAACACTTGTAGCTTTAATTACCATAAATATTACCAAAGTATTACCAGCACAAAAACTTCTAGTCACTTACTAAAATAATATACTACAGTGGAGGTGCGTAAAACAATCGTGCCAAAGGCATCGTCAGTAGTTAAAATTAAACTATCACCTCCATCTGTTCAGTATAATTATGAAGAGAAGGTCGATGCGAACACGGCATATTATCAGTACTTAGCCTGTGAACCAGCGTGAAGAGGGTGTGGAAGCACTAGGGCAGACAGCTTCAACGAGAGAGAGCACTAGTGTTATTACGCAAATCAAAGGCTAGGACACATACTAGTGAAAACGAACAAAATGTTCTAGTAAACCGAAACCTTCAGTCGTCATGAATACAAACATAACAGAATCATTTGAACCACACATACACATCAAAAACCGCGAATACCATTCATCAAAAGTATGTAAAACCCCAACAAGACAGGAAAGGAGCATCTCACCAGCATCAACGGACAAGAAAGCTAGCTTCTAGTCAGTCAGACTATATTACGTTAGAGCAAGATGGGGTTTGAAAATATCCAAAAAATAAATGTTTCTAGGCTGTACCTGTTCGTTAAGAATAAATCCACCTTTTTGAGATAGAAATTTTCAAATATCTAATTCCTCGAACAGGTCCAGTTTATAACCCTTACTCACTTCGTGAAGCAATTCTTCGTCATCCAATTTACGTGGCGGATGTTGTAAGAGCATTAGATGTTCAGCAAATGTGGCATTGTACACGTTTTCCCCATTTTTACCTACCATGTGTCCTTTATCTTTACTCCGTAAACAATAGCTTAAAACAAAGAGTGATTCATACTATTGGGGCACGGGAAGAACCTGGCATTAAATCCGGAGTTTACAAAATTACTTGTAATGACTTCCCCAACTATTACGTTGGACAGACCGGTAGACCCATTAAAGTAAGATATAAAGAACACATACTAGATAAAAATGGGGAAAACATGTACAATTCCACGTTTGCTGAAAATCTAAGGGTCTTACAACATCCGCCACGTAAACTGGATGACGTAGAATTGCTACACGAAGTGAGTAAGGGTTATAAACTGGACCTGTTCGAGGAATTAGAAATTTTCAAACATCTATCTCAAAAAGGTGGATTTATTCTTAACGAACAGGTGCAACCTAGAAACAAAATTTTTTTGAGTAGTTTCAAACTCCTTCTTGCTCTAATGTAATATAGTCTGGCTGACTAGAAGCTAGTTTACTTGACTGTTGATGCTGGTGAGATACTCCTTTCCTGTATTGTTGGGGTTTTACATATTTTTGATGATTGTTGTTCGCGGTTTTTGATGTGTATGAGTGGATCAAATGATTCTGTTATGTTTGTATTCATGACGACTGATGGTTTCGGTTTACTAGAACGTTTTGTTCGTTTTCGCTAGTATGTGTCCTAGCCTTTAATTTGCGTAATAGCACTAGTGCCCTCTCTCGTTGAAGCTGTCTGCCCTAGTGCTTCCACACCCTCTCCACGCTAGTTCACAGGCTAAGTACAGATAATATGCCGTGTTCGCATCGACCTTCTCTTCATAATTATGCTGAACAGATGGAGGTGATAGTTTAATATTAACTACTGACGATGCCTTTGGCACGATTGTTTTACGCACCTCCACTGCAGTATGTGATTTTAGTAAGTGACTGGAAGTTTTTGTGCTTGTAATACTTTGGTAATTTTCATGGTACTTAAAGCTACATGTGTTTTTTTTTCTTTTATCTCAGTTGTGTTGCTAAGTTTTTTGCCAATGAAGGTGTCTCCCTGTTCAGGTGTATTTTTGCTTCTGATGAAGGTATATTTAGATATACCGAAACGGTGGTTAAGGATTTCAATAAATCTTTATCCTGCAACTGTTTGGCTGTTATCATTTACCGTGAATCATTTGTGTTTGTTAGCTGCATGTCCAGGATGCAATGAAACTGGGGCAGTATGGACATTGTTCTACAGTCACGTACATACTGTCTAGGCCTCAGTAACACCGCTAGAAAGCCAGCAGGGGACCACAGGTGACGCTGGCTGCGGCACCGCTAGACGCCAGCGAGCTGCAAAAGCGGAACAAAACCACTCAGTCATGCGCCCGTACGGAGCACCTGCCAGGGTCGGCGCCGTTCTCCCATTGTCTGCCGGTGTAAAATTCACGCCGCACCCGCAGCCGGTAGCTGAAGGGCCGGACGGTCATCACGTACGTGTGAACTCTCTCTCTCTCTCTCTCTCTCTCTCTCTCTCTCTCTCTCTCTCTCTCTGTGTGTGTGTGTGTGTGTGTGTGTGTGTGTGTGTGTGTGTGATAGAGAGAGAGAGAGAGAGAGAGAGATAGTAATTGGGGGGGGGGCGGAGAAGAGGGAAAATGGACAAGGGGAATGGGAGGGACGCAGACAGTCCCTTCCCCTGCCTGTGCTGTTCAGATCGCAGGCGGACTGCCGTGTTGTGCGGACCTGCGCGGTGGCCCTCCAGCGCTGTAGGGCAACACAGCGGGACAGCGGTACTCCAGGCGCTATGCTACACACACACACAGACACACACACACACACACACACTCACTCACAGGACTCCTACATATCACAAGCACCTCTCACGGACACCTCGGCTGGATGAGTGGCGCGGCGGCACCGGAAAACAAGAGAGCACCGCTGCAAACCTAGTCGAGTTGCAGTGTCCGGGCGACCAGATTCCAACACCACCAGGCAGAGAGCACACGAGGCTGGCTGAACACGCCATCCGAGTACTGACCTGCTTGTTCCAGAGACTCAGTAAAGACGTGCAACATTTCAATACCATCGAGAGTCCCTAAGCGACATCGATGTCGTGCGCATCGCACACTTCGATTTGATAACCCTGCAAACTGCTGTAATGCGAAACGTAAACTGGCGAGTTACCAGCCAAGTAAAAGTTATTGAGCCATGGAACTGTAAGTGTTGGTTCGGCTGGTGAGGTCAAGCCGAGGGCGACGAGGCTGTGGTTGTTTTGCTTGTGTATGAAGTACCTCTAAGCTGTGGTGCCCGTCTGACTTCAGAATGCGCTAGGGGTTTACGTGAAGTTGAGGAATTTGGGTTGTATGCGTGTTTGCGTGTTTTCTTTGTGTAAGCTTCTGTTTGGTGTTTTATATATGTGTTATTGGTCCCTAAAGAAGCGTGTAAGGATTAATTTTGGGCGAGAAGCTACTGGTGGTTGCTTCCTAAATTTTGTATGAGAAACTGGAGCGAAGTTTGTGTCGTTTCGTTAAATTTCGTGGATTTTTCTTGAGTAAGTGTGTAAATGATTGGTTGGCCTAGGAAATCTCTTATGTGTGGGTTGGGGACGCATCTGCCAATTCCTGAGACGACACGGAAAACTTTGTTCTGGAGAGGTTGCAGTCGGGATACTGCCGTGTCTGATGTCATGGACTATACCTCAGAGACTGGATGTATGAGGCGAGGGCAGGCAGCTGGTGTGTGACGGAAAGCCACGCAGTGCCCGGCAAGCGAGAGCCGAGCGACAGCTAATGGTCGCTTTTTCTCTGGCTGCAGTGTTCGGGGGGAGGGGAGACGATGGTTTACCGTCTGGACAACATTTTTCCCCAGTACGTAACTCCATATATGGCGGCGTTCACTATGAGACAGAATATGGATGCTCTGAACTGTTTCGGAATCCAGTAGTAATTCACAGTTTCAGTGTAGCACAAAACCAATCACAGCAGCATACTCACGGCACTGTGTTCCGTTGTTACGACACACAACAGCAAGGATTCGAAAATTAGAAACTTGTATTTAACCTCATTCACCTTGCAACAAGAAAAGTTCGGTCACGCCAGAGAGAGAGACAGACCCAGGAAATAAGTGGCAGTTCGCATGTGGATCACACCTCGGCACATCCCAACACTACGCCGACAGCAGAAAACAATACGGGACAGAAGACCAACACATATTCGTTAGCTCGCAAGAGACACCGAAAAAATACCTATTAAATAAGAACTAGTATCAGAGAACCTACACAGCAGTCAAGAGTCTGTTAAGCCAATATAGCAGAACCGAGCGCCACGTCATAGTCTCACATTAGCTCACTTTAAATACTCGAGCTCTCAGAAGTATTGATCATCGGGATCGACGGCGTTCACAGTAATATCACTAGATTCCATGATTACGACACTGTAGAGAATCTATGTCCTAGATACTCCAGAACAATCTACGAACCAGCCAAAGATATATCTGAGATGTCGGGCTTTGCCTCATGAACTTCATACTTTTCGCCGCCTACCGTTGTTGATGGAGATGCTGACTGTCTTCCGACAACACCACATCGCGGAGTGCTCACAGCACCGAACTTCAGTGCGGAAAATTGTAGCAGGACTCCGAGGGGTCCACATTCCTGTTTAACATTTAGGTGAGGAAACCTACCTGGCCATAGGAGGGAAACCGACCGACCACACAACTTCAGACAACACCACATCGCGTATGGGTCATCAAGGGTCAACACAGAATTCGGAGTTGGATCGAACACACTCCAGCAGTTAGTACGACACTGCTGGACCATAGCCGCGCCAGCTGCGTGCCGCAATGGGAGCGACTCGGCAGCCGTCAGCGGGAATCGAACACACAGCTGAATGAGGCATCGACTACAGGGCCGGTGTGGAACAAGATGGCCGTGAACATGGTTGATAAACGATGGAAGTTTGAAAACAATTTACTAGAGTCAGAGACGCTTCACAAGTACCCAATTGCTATCCGGACCTCATGCAGCGGTGGCTCTGCTCGGCCCCTTTGTAAACTGATGTCAGCAGTGAGCACACTAACGCTGTCACCAGAGGACTTGGCAGCGGAGGTTTTCGACTCCAGCGCCTGGAATTCAGACGCAATGATCAGCTTTCACAGAGTGCATATTCCGCAGCAGCAGCCGCAACACGTTGAGAACAAAACACATTTTTCTTTTTCCTTGTAACATGGCACAATCTAGGGCTATTGATGGACGTGCTATGTTAAAACTAGCTTTTGTAAAATTAACGAGTCTGTTGATTTATCGGACTTCAGAGGCAAGAATAAAGAAACGTGTTTGCTACCAGTGAGACGTGCTATTTATAACTAAATGAATCATAGTGAACCATGCACTAAGTTTGTGCTCGTAAATTGTTCTACTTGTAGACGTTAAGTTAATGCAGCACAGGAGTCTTCTGAGTGTCGCTGGGCGATGATAAGGCAAAATAAATATCTCAGTCTCGTTTCGTACAGTGTAAGCCGTATTTTTCCTGTCCGGTCTACGTTGGTGCAGATGTTTTTCGTAGACATGTAAGATAGTGGTAACTCGCACAAATATGCTAGGCACAACGTCAGTTACTACTAGTAACGGATTAAGTGTCACAGTTGTACCCAACAGAAGTTATGCCATGACTAATTAATTGGTGGCACAGTTAGAATTTTTGCTGACTGCGAGATTAACAGCCGGGTTCGAGTGAATTTAAGTCGTCAGTAGCAATGTTCCACTTTTCAGTAGATTCCTCAGTAGCTAACCTCATCACACCCTTCGCCAGCAAAACAACAGAGGACGTCATGGTATTCCTTAATGATGTATTGGCGACAGCCAGAACATATAATTGGTTAGATGTAATTACTCTCCAGACGGCCAATTTACGCCTTAAGGGTGAAGCCAAGATATACGTGATGTATCATGAGGCACTGAGCAAGGTTTGTACATTTGCGTCAGAGATACCGTAAGCAAAATAGTGTCAGATCTTTTAAGGGAGAAGTTGAGTCGGTGGACACAGAAGGCAAATCAGTCTGTAGACACTTTTTCAGACAGAATTCGTAAAGCAAATGTGTAAACACACGATTTCACCGGAAATCGCGACGCGGATCGCGTCATACTCAGGAAGTCAGAAAGATCATTCGATGTGTTTTTGCGAGGAATTCCTGCGGTGTTTTCAAGAAGAGTCGGAATGGAAAATCCAGAGGATTTGGCTGCAGCACAGCGAATTACCACGCACGTGCACTGATAAGCCACTTTTTTCTGCTGAAAAGAACTGTTAGCGTTGTGGGAAGAAAGGCCATTTCAAGGCGCAGTGCAATCAACGACAATGTTACTTGTTTCCAATCAGACCATCAGCTGTAAATGTTTCAGTGTCGAAGGTACACCGATTGCTAATGTGTTACCAACTTAACTGCATATATGTACGTTAAAGATGGTTATGCATGAGAAAGTGCCTGCTGGTACAGTGAAGATGGTTTGCGTATTTGTAGATGCCATTGTTCCACGAAAGAGATTATGTGTGGCTGACACACTGCAGGACAATGAAGCATTAGATGAAATGCATTGTTTTATACGAATAAGTGTTGCGCACGTAACCATCGTTAGTGGGGAACTGATCATTCCGGTAAGGTTGGATAACTTCGGTACATATGAAGTAAATCTCCCGTAAGGATTACTTAAAGCGAGTTTAGAGATATTACAAAATGAGGATATCGAAGGGTCAAGCTGTGATCACAGTATCAAAGAAACCATCAATGTGTCTGCACTACCAGACAAGGTTCGTCACTAGAAAGATAGTGAACGAAAATCCATGGAAGCTTTGTTGTTAGAATATTCAGACTTAATCAGTTCAAATGGTCCTCTACCAGCAACACCTATCACACAACACCGCAGACCAACAGACGATAATCCACCAATTTATAGAAACCACACATGATAGCAAATCACCTACAGCCACTAGTAGACGAATTTATGGATCAGCAACTGCGTGAGGGTATCATCGAGCATAGCGATAGCCCTTGGTCGGCAAATATCGTCCTTGTACCCAAAAAACCAGTTGAAAGTACCAGAAAATATCGATCTTCCTGTGATTATCGTTACTTGAATTAACGAATCATAATGAATGCCGATAGAATACCTAACATAACGGATGCGTAAGATAACCAGGAAAATGTAAATGCTCCTGAACGAATTGATCTCAGTAGCGTTTCCTGAAGACAGACCCAAAACTGCTTTCGCAGCAAATTCAGCTCATGACCAATGCTGAAAGTGCAGTTTGGATTGAAGAATACTCCAGCTACCTTCTAAGTACATCGTGAATTAAAACCGAAAATCTATATCGTATATCTTGATGATACAGTCGTCTATCCAAAAACTATAGAAGATCACGTGAAACGTCTGAATGAAGCGTTTAGTAGTTTGAGGACAGCACACACCTTACTCTAAGTGTGGAGAAGTTCCATTTTGCTCAGTAATAAGTAACTTATCTTGGGTATATGGAAAATCCAGGATGGAATGTAACAATATTGTGAAAAGGGCAGTTGTTACGCAACATATACCGGAGATTCTGAGTCGCAGATAGCCGCAACAGAATACTGTCCAAAATAAGCTTTTGGGCTAGTGTAGTGTGGCTACAGCTGCCATAGACTGTGGTCATGTGTGTGTGTGTGACTTGCGTTTGTGTGTGTGTTGGTGTGTGTGTGTGTGTGTGTGTGTGTGTGTGTGTGTGTGTGTGTGTGTGTGATCTATTTTTGATAAAGGCCTTGTTGGCCAAAAGTAATTTTGTGACAGTCTTTTTGTTGTACCTTCGTATCTGCAACTCAGCATCTCCACTATATGGTGCGTAAGCAACTATCCTTTCCTTAATATTATCTTGGGCGTATTAACAGTCAAGAGGGAGTGGGGGTTGATCCTCGACTTGCTTCCGCCATACATTATTTTCCGACACCACAACTACTGAACAATTACAGTCATTCATTGGATTATACGATTATTATCACTAGTTCTTGAAGGGGTTCGCTGAAATTGCATGACCATTAACTAAGTTGTTACGAAAAGGTGTTAGTTTTCAGTGGACATCACAATACCCAAGATGCGTTTGAGAAATTCAAGGAGATATTAACATCATATCCTGAGTTAATATACCCTGATTTTGAACAGGAGTTCATTCTGGCAGGTAATGCATCCAACAGTGCCTTAACTGTATCTGAACCCAGAATCTTAATGGAAAAGAAAATTGCCGAGCGGTTCTAGGCGCTTCAGTCTGGAACCGTGCCATCGCTACGGCCGCAGGTTCGAATCCTGCCTCGGGCATGGATGTGTGTGATGTCCTTAGGTTAGTTAGGTTTAAAAATCGTTCAAATGGTTCTGAGCGCTATGCGACTTAACTTCTGAGGTCATTAGTCCCCTAGAACTTAGAAGTACTTAAACCTAACCAACCTAAGGACATCACACACATCCATCCCCGAGGCAGGATTCGAAACTGCGACCGTAGCAGTCGCGTGGTTCCAGACTGTAGCGCCTAGAACCGTTCGGCCACTCAGGCAGGCAGTTAGGTTTAAGTAGTTCTAAGTTCTAGGGGACTGATGACCTGAGATGTTAAGTCCCATAGTGCTCAGAGCCATTTGACCATTTGGAAAAGAAAATTCAATGGCACATACATCCAGATAGTTGAATAAGGCTGAAACTTATTATTCAACAACTGAAAATGATATGTTGGCAGTTACATCAGGAATCTCTCATTTCCCTTGCTAAGGTCGTAAATTCAAAGTAGCTACAGACAACGCATCTTTAAAATGGTTATTAGAGTTAAAAGATCCGCAAATAGATTCGCAAGATGAGCATTAAAATTAAGTGAGTTCGAGTGGTTACGCCAGAGGCAGAGACAGAACCAGGGCAGGCTGCTGTGACCGAGCGGTTCTAGGCGGAACTGCGCTGCTGCTACGGTCGTAGGTTCGAATCCTGCCGCGGGCATGGATGTGTGTGATGTCCTTAGGTTAGTTAGGTTTAAGTAGTTCTAAGTTCTAGGGGACTGATGACCTCAGATGTTAAGTCCCATACTGCTTAGAGCCATTTTTATTTGAGACAGAACCAGGAAATAAGAGGTATGTACCAAGTGGGTCAGACTTCGGGACGTTACAACACCGTGCTGAGAGAGACAGAAGACGAGCACAGCAGAAAATAGCACGGGACAGACAACCAACGGAAACGTGACACGCGTATTTGTTAGTTCGTAGAAGATGTCGGAAGAAGCTGTACCTGTTTCATAAGAATGCGTATGACAGAAGTTACACAGCGAATATTGAAGAAGGACACATGCGGTCATTACTAACTGAGCATCGAGTCATAGCCTCACGTTAGCTCCCTTTAAATACTCGAGCTCTCCAGCTCTGAAAGAGTTGATCACTGGGATCGATGGCGTTCACAGCTATAGGACTATACTCCACGATTACGATACTGTGGCGAATGTATGTCGTAGATAGCCCAGAACTGTATAGGAACCAGCCAAAGGTGTACCTGAGATGACGGTCTTCACCTGATGAACTTCATACCGAAAACACCACATCGAGGAATGCTGACAGCACTGAACTCCAGCGCAGAAACTGACAGCAAGGCCTCGTGGGGTCCACGTTCCTGTTTAACACTTAAGCGGCGTTAGTTGCTGGAACCTAACTGGCCAGTAGGAAGGAAACAGACCGACCACAGAACTGACCATACCACATAGCGTTTGGGTGAGCAAGGGTCAACGTAAATTCGTAGTGGGATGGAGCACACTCCAGCAGCTAGTACGAGACCATTCACGCAGGACCATAGCGCGGCGGCAGCGAGCCACGTTGCGAGATTATTCACCTTTCGCGTGGGCCTGCAGACGAATAGCTGAGTCGGCAGCCGTCAGCGGCGATTAAACACACAGATGAATGAGGCATCGGCTACAAGGCCGGTGTGGAGCAAGACGACCGTAAACATGGTTAGTAAATAACTGAACTTTGACAGTGTTTCACTAGCGTCAGAGACGCTTCAGAGATGCCTAACCGCTATACTGACTTCGTGCAGAGGTTTCTCCACTCGGCCCCTCTGTAGCATACACTGATACATTAATATACCAAGTAACGACCCACCCCTGCTCCCTGCAGGTAACACTCCGTATCTGTGGCTTGACGCCTACTTTATAATAATTATGTAGAGATGAGTGAGATAATGCGTAACATTCTCGAACAGAGTTATATCTCACCCTGCTTTTGGAAGGAGTTTCCAAAGAGCAAGTTAAAGCCTGTTGTTCTCGAGCCACAACATGTCTTGGCCCACGATCTTCATTGGATTCATGATGTGCTGTGTGGCGTGGTCGATACCTCACGCCCAGTGAGGTGTACACTGTCTTTGCTTATGCGAGGATCTTTGGTTGGCTGAATCTGGGCAGAAGAGACAGTTTCCGGTGGTGGGACGGAATTCGAAGCTGAGCGGTCGGTATGAGCAGACGTGCGAAAACCAGTGAGCTTGTTCCTTTGGGAGGTGTGGCCAGTATTTACGGTGCAGGTATGGAGTGCTGAGAGTCAGCCTTGCAGGACAGAGCAGTGTGGTTGAGCTTTCTGGTGCAACTGCTGTTCCGGATTGGATCAGGCCTGCGTCTTCGTTGGGTTCTCTGGTCAGGAAAAGACCCTTGAGACTGCTGCCGTTTACTCCACGGTGAGCATCGTTAGCGAGAATTCTCCAAAAATACGTATCTGTCGTCGGTAGCTAGTTTTTTTTTTTTGTGGTTTTAGGGCGCAAAACTTCTATGGTCATTAGCGCCCAACCCGTGACGTAGAAAACAGGAAAAAAACGAAATTTAAAATCAGCAGCAATGGGAACAAAGTCATAAAATTTGAGAAACTAAAGGAAAAGGAATGCTTAAAAATCCACTATAGAAAGGGGTTGGTTGTCCCCCAAAAAAGCCTCAAATGACTGACGTCATTTCACTGTCACTAATAAACTGTAGAACGCGGTCAGCTGAGCGCGTGTCATCTGCTAAAATCGACGATAGATCAGGCGATAGCTGTAGACGGGAGCGTAACGGATTAAAATAGGGGCATTCAATTAAAAGGTGTCTGACCGTCCACAGCTGAGAGCAGTGGGGACAGAGTGGGGGAGGATCACCGCTTAAAAGATGTCGATGACTAAAAAGACAGTGCCCTATCCGGAGTCTAGCTAAAATTACCTCCTCCCGACGACGCGTTCGGGAGGAAGAGGTCCAAGCGCAAGGAAGGGCTTTCACTTCCCGCAATTTATTATGGGGAAGTGTTGACCATTGCGCATGCCATAAATGAGCAACTTGGCGACATAAACCGCTCCGTAGATCGGTAAACGGAAGAGACTGAATAGCTGGCCGAGGAAGAGAGACTGCAGCCTTGGCCGCTATATCGGCCGCCTCATTTCCACAGATACCAGCGTGTCCCGGGAGCCAGAGGAACGCCACTGAGACGCCCCCCAGGTGGAGCAAGCGCAGACAGTCCTGAATCCGGTGGACCAGAGGGTGCACAGGGTAAAGAGCTTGGAGACTTAGGAGAGAGCTGAGAGAATCTGAGCAGATTACGTACCGTATCCGCTGATGGCGGCGGATGTAGTGGACAGCCTGGAGAATAGCGTAAAGCTCCGCAGTATAAACCGAACTTTGGTCGGGAAGCCGAAAGTGATTTGGGGTGTCGCCAACAATATAGGCACTCCCTACACCTAACGATGTTTTCGAGCCATCGGTGTAAATAAATGTGGCTTCCGTCATTTGTGCACATAGAGCAGCAAATGCCCGACGGTAAACAAGTGTAGGGGTACCATCCTTGGGAAATTGACATAGGTCTCTGAGCAAGTCGATCCGGGGACGGAGCCAAGGCGGTGCTGTACCCCAAGTTGTCAAAAAGGTTTTAGGAAAGCGGAAGGAAAGAGAATGGAGCAGTTGACGGAAGCGGACTCCCGGGGGTAGTAGGGAGGAGGGGCGGCCTGCATACCCGACATCAAAGGAGGCGTCGAAAAAAAGGTCATGGGCTGGATTAGCAGGCATGGAAGACAGATGGCTAGCATAACGACTCAGAAGGACTGCCCGCCGATTGGACAGCGGAGGTTCAGCAGTCTCAGCATAAAGGCTTTCCACAGGGCTGGTGTAAAAAGCTCCAGACACTAAACGTAATCCACGGTGGTGGATAGAGTCGAGACGCCGAAGAATAGACGGCCGAGCAGAGGAGTAGACTATGCTTCCATAATCCAATTTCGAGCGCACTAAGGCGCGATAGAGGCGGAGAAGGACCACTCGGTCCGCTCCCCAAGAGGTACCATTTAGGACACGGAGGGTGTTAAGGGAACGCAGACAGCGAGCCGAAAGATAGGAAACGTGGGAGGACCAGCACAGTTTTCTGTCAAACATAAGACCCAAGAATTTAGCGACGTCGGAAAACGGAAGGTTGACAGGACCTAGATGTAAGGAGGGCGGAAGAAACTCCTTACGTCGCCAAAAATTAACACAAACGGTCTTACTGGGTGAGAAACGGAAGCCGGTTTCGATGCTCCACGAGTGGAGTCGATCGAGACATCCTTGAAGACGTCTTTCAAGAAGGCTGGTCCGTTGAGAGCTGTAGTAGATCGCAAAATCGTCCACAAAGAGGGAGCCCGAGACATCAGGAAGGAGACAATCCATAATTGGATTAATGGCGATGGCAAACAGTACAACACTCAGCACGGAGCCCTGGGGTACCCCGTTTTCTTGGGAGAAAGTACGGGAGAGAGTAGTGTTCACCCGCACCCTAAATGTGCGCTCTGCCATAAATTCGCGAAGAAAAAGGGGCAGCCGGCCTCGAAAGCCCCAAGAGAACAGTGTGCGGAGGATGCCTGTCCTCCAACAGGTATCGTATGCTCTCTCCAGATCAAAAAATACTGCTACCGTTTGGCGTTTCCGGAGGAAATTGTTCATGATATAAGTTGAGAGAGCAACAAGATGGTCAACGGCAGAACGATGCTGTCGGAATCCGCATTGGGCTGGTGTTAGAAGACTGCGGGATTCCAGCCACCAAGCTAAACGGTAATTCACCATACGCTCCAAAACCTTACAGACACTACTCGTGAGAGAAATGGGGCGATAGCTAGAGGGGAGATGTTTGTCCTTTCCAGGTTTCGGAACGGGAACGACAATAGCTTCCCGCCATCGCCTGGGAAAGGTACTGTCGGTCCAAATTCGATTATAAAGGCGAAGGAGGTAACGCAGGCTATGGGTGGATAAATGCAGCAACATTTGGACATGGATACCATCCGGTCCTGGGGCGGAGGAGCGAGAAGAAGAGAGTGCATGTTGGAGTTCGCGCATGGAGAAAACAGTATTGTAGCTTTCGCGATTTTGAGAGGAGAAAGCAAGATGTCGCACTTCCGCTGCACGTTTCTTCGGGAGAAACGCGGGCGGGTAATTTGAAGAGCTCGAAATCTCAGCAAAGTGCTGACCCAATGAGTTAGAAATTGCGATGGGGTCCACTAAGGTATCATGCGCGACAGTGAGCCCAGAGACCGGGGAGAAACTAGGCGCGTCTGAGAACCGTCGAAGCCGACTCCAAACTTCCGAGGAGGGAGCGAAGGTGTTAAATGAGCTAATAAAGAATTTCCAGCTTGCCTTCTTGCTATCGCGGATGACGCGACGGCATCGCGCACGGAGCTGCTTATATCGGATACAGTTGGCCAAGGTTGGATGGTGACGGAAAATGCGAAGAGCACGTCGCCGCTCACGTATTGCGTCACGGCATGCCTCGTTCCACCAAGGAACTGGGGGGCGCCGGGGCAATTCGGAGGTGCGTGGTATTGAACGTTCCGCAGCTGTGAGAATAACGTCGGTAAAATGTGTGACCTCATCGTCGACGCTGGGAAAGCGACGGTCATCGAATGTCGCTAGAGACGAAAAAAGTGTCCAATCGGCTTGGGCAAACTTCCAGCGTCGCGAGCGCATATATGGCAGTTGAGGCTGCAGTCGAAGAACACATGGAAAGTGGTCACTCGAGTGTGTATCATCGAGGGCGAACCATTCGAAGCGCCGAGCTAGCGGAACAGTACCGACCGCAAGGTCCAAATGAGACAAATTTGCCGTGGAGGCAGACAAAAATGTGGGGACCCCAGTGTTGAGGCAGACTAGATCCGCTTGGTGGAAGACGTCTAGCAATAGTGAGCCACGTGGACAAGGATGTGGAGATCCCCAAAGCGGGTGGTGGGCATTGAAGTCCCCAACCAGCAAATAGGGGGGTGGAAGCTGATCAAGAAGATGAAGGAGATCAGCTCGTGCCAGTGGTGTAGACGATGGAATGTATACCGTACAAAGAGAGAACGTGTATC
Source organism: Schistocerca serialis cubense (assembly GCF_023864345.2). Lineage (NCBI taxonomy): Eukaryota > Metazoa > Arthropoda > Insecta > Orthoptera > Acrididae > Schistocerca > Schistocerca serialis. The sequence continues at coordinate 91,535,061 of NC_064639.1, read as the reverse complement.
CAGAAAGGGAAAGACGGACGGCGACAGCTTGGAAGGAAGTGTTTAAGGGGATTGGGTGATAATGGAGAGTATCATGGAGCAGAATCATGAGTCCTCCATGGGCTGGAGTGCCTTCAACTTAGGGGAGGTCATATCGGATGGACTGAAAATGAGGGAGAACAAAGCGGTCATGGGGACGCAGCTTTGTTTCCTGAAGACAGAAGATGACCGGCGAGTAGGATCGTAAGAGGATCGACAATTCATCCCGATTGGCGCGAATGCCGCGGATATTCCAGTGGATAATGGACATAGGGTGAACAGAAAATGAAGAAACGTGACCAAGGGTGCTGTCATCTCAGCGACTGCACAGAACTTGCGACCGACAGCATGGAATGGCATTCAGTCGAAGGCAGAAGATCCTGATCCATAGGTTGGTCAGGAGCAGCTCCTGCCACCAACGATCGGCCAGTTGACTGGCCACCAGCAGTGCGCCTCGGCGACACGGAAGATGGCCGAGGGCGATTTCCGCCAGGTGGTGCTGTAGATGGGACACGCCTTGGCGGAGAAGGAGAGGAACTGTGTTTCTTCGTAGCCTTCTTGGAGGTATGATGTTTAGATGAAGGAGGAACCGATGGTTGTGAAGTTGCAGTACGTAAAAACTCTTCACGAGAATGCTCTTTTTTCGAAGACTGGGCGTCTGACTTTTGGGCTCGAGATTTAGCAGAACCCGACGAAGGGTGAGCCATAGAGTGGGCAGGCGAAAGTGGTGAGGTTGAACGGGCGATCTTTGCGCTGGCCGATCTGACGACCGTGGTACTAAATGTGAGATCGCAAGTCTGCGTGGCCGCCTCCTTTGTTGGCCGAGGAGAAGCAAGGACAGTGCTGTATTTTCCTTTCTGAGGCACGGTGGGCTGTCGACTGTCGAGTAACTTTCGAGCAGCAAAGGTCGACACCTTTTCCTTCACTCTTATTTCCTGGATGAGCTTTTCATCCTTAAAAACGGGGCAATCTCGAGAGGAAGCAGCGTGGTCACCCATACAGTTGATGCAGTGAGGGGATGGAGGTGGACAAGCACCCTCATGGGCATCCTTGCCACACGTAACACATTTGGCCGGATTGGAACAGGACTGGCTGGTGTGATTGAACCGCTGACATCGATAGCAACGCGTAGGGTTTGGGACATAAGGGCGAACGGAAATTATCTCATAGCCTGCTTTGATTTTTGATGGGAGTTGAACTTTGTCAAATGTCAAGAAGACAGTGCGGGTTGGAATGATGTTCGAGTCAACCCTTTTCATAACCCGATGAACAGCAGTGACGCCCTGGTCAGACAGGTAGTGCTGAAATTCTTCGTCAGACAATCCATCGAGGGAGCGTGTATAAACGACTCCACGCGAGGAATTTAAGGTACGGTGCGGTTCCACCTGGACAGGGAAGGTGTGGAGCAGGGAAGTACGCAGCAATTTTTGAGCCTGGAGGGCACTGTGTGTTTCTAGCAACAGGGTACCATTCCGTAATCTGGAACAAGACTTTACAGGACCCGCAATTGCGTCGACACCTTTCTGAATAATGAAAGGGTTGACCGTGGAGAAGTCGTGACCTTCGTCAGACCGAGAAACAACAAGGAACTGTGGCAACGATGGAAGAACCGTCTGTGGCTGAGACTCAGTGAACTTACGTTTGTGAGCAGACATAGTGGAAGGTGAGGAAACCATTGCGGAAGAATCCCCCATGATTACCGGCGTCTCCGATGGCGCGCTCCTCCCTTGTGGGGGCCCTCACCGAGGGCACACCCGCCTTAGGTGATTGTTCACACCTCAGGTCACACCTCCCGACAAACGGACGGAGGGACCAATCGGCACTTTCGGAAGGTATCAGCTCGGGTAATCACCCCTCCCTGGGCCTGGCCGTTACCAGGGGGTACGTACGTGTCCTACTTGTCTACCCGGGGCGGGGAATTACGCGTTACCCCGTCACCGGCTACGCATGGAAGTGCGTGGGTCGGCCTTCAGACACGCACAGGGAGGAAAAAAGAGAAAGGGAAAGGAAAGAAGAGGGGGTCTCAAACGCCGCAGCGGAGAAAAGGGCAAGGAGAAGAGGGAAGGAAAAGAGAAGGACAGAGGAAGGACGAGGTCTTTCAAGTGTAAAAGCAAGGAATTTGGAACAGTTTCGAGCGTCCGTCTCCGGACGTAGGCACAAACCATACTCCCAGAGGGGGAGAAAGGGAAGGAAAGAGACAGAGGTGAGGGGGGGGGGGCGAAGATGGGGGACGGGGAGGGATGCGGAAAGGGAAGGGAAGGTATGCAGCCCGGAAAGGAAGGAGGGCCACATTAGCTCGGGGTCCCGTGCTCGCTACGCACGTGTCCACAAAAGAGTTGTGGACCCCCTGGGGGGGTCGGTAGCTAGTTGTGTTGGAATAGCTTGGTGCCTGCCTTCACTCGTGGTTGTGCAGTCCTAAAGCATCGACTGCACACTGACCAGCGCCGCCCAACAACATCAAGAAGGCGCTGATCAGCACACCAATGGACAGAGCGGGCATCCCTACACCTTGTAACATTATGTGATTGCCTTATCATTTTAAATCATTCACTAATCGAGCAGTCGCTCGGCAACAGCTACAGTTAGCAAATAATGTTGCGAGAATGTAAAAGGTGAACGACCTGTGACGTAACTTGTTTATTGTCGAAGCGCCGTCAGAGATGCTGTGAGTTATTGACTTTGAAAACCGCGGCGCGAAAAACGGACAGAAGAAGAACACTTTTTTACACTTTTTTTTATGTACGAGATATTCTCGATGAACAGTTACTCATTCTTCTCTTGTCTCCTGTAACGTGTGTCGGACGCGCATGTCTTGCCGCCGTATTATTATTGTTAAAAATAATATTGTTCTAGTGTAAAGTAAATGTGTAATACTAAAAGTGCCTAGCAGTAGATTTATTGTGCGACGTGTATGTGAAAACGTCAAAGGAATTGTTTTCATTACGAGAAGTGCCAGTCAAAACGGCATCCATGTTAAATCCTTCATTGCAGTGTAAGTTCGTCTATTAATTGCCATAAATTCAGATTTAAATGGAACTGGTGTATGGACTATTTATTTAATATAGAATCTATATCTCACTCCTTCATGAAGTTAATTAATTTTCTTTATGTTTCTGCCAAATAGAGAGTTCACAGTCACGAATTCTTTCGTCGAAATCGGACGGAAGTTGTATGCGGCGAAATATTTTCTCCGCGCCATATTCTACTGGTAAATGCATGATGAACTACGGTCCCTTAGGAAATTCGTGTTGGGCTATCGAAAACTAATTATATGTTGAATAAGCATTTACTCTCCTTTGCAATGCAACTTCCGACTGATCAGACGATCCAACAAGAAACAGCCGCACACGGTCGACGTTCGCAAATATATTTCCACCGCTGATTATAGCTGTATGTTACAGCACAAAAGTAAACATATTGTTATAATTAGCAACTACGAACGGGGACATTTATAACTGTATGTTTATGTATACAGATTACGTAAACATATCGATATAATTGGCGCCCGAACAGGGACCCGAATTAAAAAAAAAAAAAAGAAAAAAAACTTAAAGGAATAAAAATTTATGTAAGATAGGCATTGTGGAAATATTCATAAATAATTGTAGCTAATCTTGTGCTTTTTATTTGTTACATGACATCAAACGCCATCCAATAAAATTTCCATTGAGCGAAAGAAACGAGATATTCAGAGAAAATTACGGAAGAGAGATTTTTTTTTTTTTTGAACAGAATTTGTGCGAAAATCTAGTTGCAACGCCCAAGGCAGTCATCAACAACGTAAGTTAAAATTTCGTTAGCCATAGCCAAGCTTCCTTAATTTCATCCGACATTAATCAATTTGTGACGATCTTTAGTAGTTGCAGTAAAAATTTGCTTTGAATTCAGTAGATTGCATTTAGTAGAGTAGAAATTTCTTCAAGTATTGTTTAAATTACATTGTTGTGTATTGCATATCAATTGTTTTTAAATGTCCGCTGCCTGTTCACGGAGCTGACCAGCCTTAGTTTTCATTTATTTTGACCAGTGTGCAGCCATACTTTCTTTACGGTCCAGAATAGTCTCTTATTCTCGTGACGTGCAACTCCCGACATTCCGAACTTGGACGTAGCAGTGACAACCGACTCGCAACCGATAAATTACATCTCTGTCGACAGCTGACGGCCGTAGCTCAAACGAACTTCATTGACTTACTGTTTATAAATAAGTGAGCTATGGCAGACGATAAAATGTCATCACTAGATTCAAATGAACAGAATGAAACGAGTGAAGTGTCGCGTCGCTTACGGTCCCGCACAGTAATTAGTAGGGCTGAGACACCAATCGAAACAATTGTAGAAAGTGAAGTGGGAAATCTTACGGACTTTGATGCCTCACACCATAATGTTACTGGTACTGAACTAGACAATGCCAGCATAGTTTCTGCCACTAGTAGTCGTAGCCATATACCGGTTACAAGGGAGGCAGGTGAAAGCAATTCAGGGGTAGTGACAGACGATGTATTCAAACAGCTACTGAGTCAAATAAGTCAAATGATGCAGGACGGAAATCGCCAAATGTTAGCCTCGCTTGAAGATAAACTGTCTACAGTAAGCGAAGAAATTAAAACTGTTAGAGAAAACGTAGCCAAAGAAGTAGCAAAGCAAGTTAAGGATGCTGTTTCTCAAATGCGAAGTGGAATAATTATCGAACTGAATGACACTTTAGCTACCATGCAAAGCGAGACAGCTGACATCCGAAACGCAACCAAGAATCTTGATTCCACCGTAACCACGGTTAATCACAGATTAGACAGAGTAACTACGCAGGTAGAAAAATTAACCGAGGGAATGTCAAACTTGACTCTGGAAACGGAAACGAAAGTAAAGGGGAGGCTAGATAGTTATGAGAGAGAATTTAGAGAAAAGTATGAGAACTGGATTGCTGGAAAGGACAAATTTGTCGAAGATAAAATTAACAAAGACCTAGTAGAGACTGTGAAAGCAACCACTCTTGGTATCTTGTCAGCTCCTGGAAGCTCCGGAGATACCGTAATGTCTGAACTCGGTAGCATTAGGCGTACCCTTCAGCAAGAATTACCAAATTGGAAGCAAGAGGTAACGGAACAGCTAAATAACCTGAAGGCACAAGTGAGTAGTAGTTCCCGAATACAGAGACCGAATTATCCTAACTCTTTAGCCTCAGAGGAAGAAGATGAATTATTTCGGCAATTCCGAATACCTGTTGCATCTAATGAACACACTTCACCACATATTCCAGTTAGTCACCGAAACCAAGAATCTGACTCAGTAGTAAAAATGATGAAGGAAGAAAGCATGATAAAGCATCGAGTTTTTCAAACCTTTAACCCGGAAAAACGAAATATCCACCCAATTGTTTTTCTTCGTGGATTCTCCGGCATTTTTCCAAATTCGTGGACTGATAGACAGCGTATCCAATTTGTTACCGGATATATAGGTGGCGAATCGGCAATATGGGGAACAGAAATGGTTGATAAGTGTCGAACATATGAGGAGTTTGAGCACTGTTTCCTCAGCAAATTTTGGAGCGAAGGTGTTCAGAAGCGCCTTCGTGAAGAAGTCTATAATGCAGAACAATTTGGCCCCAGGAATAGTAGCCTGAGAAAGTACTCCAAAAAATATCTTGGCAAAATTAGGTATTGGGATAACCCTATCAATAGTAAAGATGTAATTATGATTCTCAAGTCTAAATTACCCATTTCGATTCGTGAAAAGCTGATAGCCATACCAGATGATGATCCAGATACCTTTCTGTCGATATTAGATTCCCTAGACCTGATCTATGAGGACATGAGAGCTAACAAACCGCGGAATACTCCGCACAATTCTTGGCCACAACATTACGACAGTAACGGCTATGAAAAGCCAGTGAACGATTCAAAAAATAGTAACGATTGGCAAAACGGAAATAAAGGCAGTGGGTATCCGCACAAAAGGAATAGACATAATCAACACAACCGATTCAATCCCGTGTATAACACGACTGGTAACCAGTACGGCAATCAATCGTACAAGCAGAAGTTTGGAAACGGTTTCAGTCAAAAAGGTTGGCAACAGCAGAGTGGATCGCAATGGAATGCACCGTACTCGCGCAGCCAACACTCAGATTACGGGCAGCAACAAACAGCTTATAACGCCCTCTCATACCAATATAACTCCGCGCCTAGTAAAAATCAAGCGCAGGGAATGTACAGAAACACACAGTTTAACGGCAAACCACAGTGTGAAGGTGGATTTCACAGTAACAATTCCGGAAATCATAATAGTAATAAAAATCATCAGACCCCGCGAAGGCATTACAATCCCCCTGTATTTTTCGCAAACGCGGAAGACAGTAACACGTATTGGACACCAGAACAAACGCAGCAACATTTTGACACTAGGTTTGTGCATAGCAGTAATTTTGTTCCTCAGTGTTCTCACAGTGTCAGATTGGTCGAACTTTCTAATGATGAAGGCCAATCAAAACCACACAAGCAGGAAAACTAAGTTCAGCATCTGAAAGCTCCCTAAGTGATGCTGTGAGACAGAATGGGGGCGACCACTTCGACGGAGGGACTAACCATGACGTACTTGTACTGAGATACAATGACGGGATTGACAAGAGACAAGAATTATTACAAGAGAAAGAGACGACTGACGGTGATGAACCGATAGATGACCAAGTGCAAGCTATGACAAAACTTCCTATAGCCGGAATTTTGACGACTGTAATCCTAGATACAGGTGCAAATATTAATGCTATGTCATTATGTTTCTATAAGCAAATTAGTACATTAATTGAAATTCCAACATTACCCGTCCGAGGATGTTCAAGGTCAATTCAATTCCTAAGTGTAACAACACAAGTGCTAGTTTAGACGCCAGAATAAGACAAGCTCTAACAACGTTGACCACCCAAGCCAATTTACGCAAGAAGGCCTATGACAAACATATTAATAAGGTGTTATAAAGTAGGCGAAAAGGTCTTGCTAAAAACACACTTTAAACCATCGTTGCTCTTACACAAAAATCGAAAATGGCAAAGTCTTTTTGAGGGACCTTACGAGATCCTTCGTATACCGCATACAGGTTGTTATCTGATTTCTGATCCCGCAAATGGAAAAATAAAAGGGTTATACCATCACTCTGATCTTAAAAAATACCATGCTACAGAATAAGTCAAAAGGAAAGCTTTATAATGACAAGAGAAGGTTAGCCGCTAGTGACTAAGTGACAACTGATTTGACTTCGTTAAAAAAAAATGCTTAGAATATATTACACGACAGTGAGTCTACCATGCTATACATCTACATCTACATCTATACTCCGCGAGCCACCTTACGGTGTGTGGCGGAGGGTACTTATTGTACCACTATCTGATCCCCCCTTCCCTGTTCCATTCACGAATTGTGCGTGGGAAGAACGACTGCTTGTAAGTCTCCGTATTTGCTCTAATTTCTCGTATCTTTTCGTTGTGATCATTACGCGAGATATATGTGGGCGGTAGTAATATGTTGCCCATCTCTTCCCGGAATGTGCTCTCTCGTAATTTCGATAATAAACCTCTCCGTATTGCGTAACGCCTTTCTTGAAGTGTCCGCCACTGGAGCTTGTTCAGCATCTCCGTAACGCTCTCGCGCTGACTAAATGTCCCCATGACGAATCGCGCTGCTTTTCGCTGGATCATGTCTATCTCTTCTATTAATCCAACCTGGTAAGGGTCCCATACTGATGAGCAATACTCAAGAATCGGACGAACAAGCGTTTTGTAAGCTACTTCTTTCGTCGATGAGTCACATTTTCTTAGAATTCTTCCTATGAATCTCAACCTGGCGCCTGCTTTTCCCACTATTTGTTTTATGTGATCATTCCACTTCAGATCGCTCCGGATAGTAACTCCTAAGTATTTTACGGTCGTTACCGCTTCCAATGATTTACCACCTATGGCATAATCGTACTGGAATGGATTTCTGCCCCTATGTATGCGCATTATATTACATTTATCTACGTTTAGGGAAAGCTGCCAGCTGTCGCACCATGCATTAATCCTCTGCAGGTCCTCCTGGAGTACGTACGAGTTTTCTGATGTTGCTACTTTCTTGTAGACAACCGTGTCATCTGCAAATAGCCTCACGGAGCTACCGATGTTGTCAACTAAGTCATTTATGTACAACGTAAACAATAAAGGTCCTATCACGCTTCCCTGCGGTACTCCCGAAATTACCTCTACATCTGCAGATTTTGAACCGTTAAGAATGACATGTTGTGTTCTTTCTTCTAGGAAATCCTGAATCCAATCACAAACCTGGTCCGATATTCCGTAAGCTCGTATTTTTTTCACTAAACGTAAGTGCGGAACCGTATCAAATGCCTTCCTGAAGTCCAGGAATACGGCATCAATCTGCTCGCCAGTGTCTACGGCACTGTGAATTTCTTGGGCAAATAGGGCGAGCTGAGTTTCACATGATCTCTGTTTGCGGAATCCATGTTGGTTATGATGAAGGAGATTTGTATTATCTAAGAACGTCATAATACGAAAACACAAAACATGTTCCATTATTCTACAACAGATTGACGTAAGCGAAATAGGCCTATAATTATTCGCATCTGATTTATGACCCTTCTTGAAAATGGGAACGACCTGCGCTTTCTTCCAGTCGCTAGGTACTTTACGTTCTTCCAGCGATCTACGATAAATTGCTGATAGAAAGGGGGCAAGTTCTTTAGCATAATCACTGTAGAATCTTAAGGGTATCTCGTCTGGTCCGGATGCTTTTCCGCTACTAAGTGATAGCAGTTGTTTTTCAATTCCGATGTCGTTTATTTCAATATTTTCCATTTTGGCGTCCGTGCGACGGCTGAAGTCAGGGACCGTGTTACGATTTTCCGCAGTGAAACAGTTTCGAAACACTGAATTCAGTATTTCTGCCTTTCTTCGGTCGTCCTCTGTTTCGGTGCCATCGTGGTCAACGAGTGACTGAATAGGGGATTTAGATCCGCTTACCGATTTTACATATGACCAAAACTTTTTAGGGTTCTTGTTTAGATTGTTTGCCAATGTTTTATGTTCGAATTCGTTGAATGCTTCTCTCATTGCTCTCTTTACGCTCTTTTTCGCTTCGTTCAGCTTTTCCTTATCAGCTATGATTCGACTACTCTTAAACCTATGATGAAGCTTTCTTTGTTTCCGTAGTACCTTTCGTACATGATTGTTATACCACGGTGGATCTTTCCCCTCGCTTTGGACCTTAGTCGGTACGAACTTATCTAAGGCGTACTGGACGATGTTTCTGAATTTTTCCATTTTTGTTCCACATCCTCTTCCTCAGAAATGAACGTTTGATGGTGGTCACTCAGATATTCTGCGATTTGTGCCCTATCACTCTTGTTAAGCAAATATATTTTCCTTCCTTTCTTGGCATTTCTTATTACACTTGTAGTCATTGATGCAACCACTGACTTATGATCACTGATACCCTCTTCTACATTCACGGAGTCGAAAAGTTCCGGTCTATTTGTTGCTATGAGGTCTAAAACGTTAGCTTCACGAGTTGGTTCTCTAACTATCTGCTCGAAGTAATTCTCGGACAAGGCAGTCAGGATAATGTCACAAGAGTCTCTGTCCCTGGCTCCAGTTCTGATTGTGTGACTATCCCATTCTATACCTGGTAGATTGAAGTCTCCCCCTATTACAATAGTATGATCACGAAACTTCTTCACGACGTTCTGCAGGTTCTCTCTGAGGCGCTCAACTACTACGGTTGCTGATGCAGGTGGTCTATAGAAGCATCCGACTATCATATCTGACCCCCCTTTGATACTTAACTTAACCCAGATTATTTCACATTCGCATTCGCTAATAACTTCACTGGATATTATTGAATTCTTTACTGCTATAAATACTCCTCCACCATTGGCGTTTATCCTATCCTTGCGGTATATATTCCATTCTGTGTCTAGGATTTCGTTACTGTTCACTTCCGGTTTTAACCAACTTTCCTAATACTATATGCGCACTATTTCCTTCAATAAGAGATACTAATTCAGGAACCTTCCCCTGGATACTCCTGCAGTTTACCAATATTACGTTAACTTTTCCTGTTTTTGGTCTCTGAGGACGGACGTTCTTTATCAACGATGATAATGTCCTCTCTGGTAAGCCGTCAGGTATTTTATCGTTTCGCCCAAGGGGGGGTCCCTCTAACCTAAAAAACCCCCGTGTGCACGCCACACGTACTCTGCTACCCTAGTAGCTGCTTCCGGTGTGTAGTGCACGCCTGACCTGTCTAGGGGGGCCCTACAGTTCTCCACCCAATAACGGAGGTCGATGAATTTGCAACCATTATAGTCGCAGAGTCGTCTGAGCCTCTGGTTTAGACCCTCCACACGGCTCCAAACCAGAGGACCGCGATCGATTCTGGGCACTATGCTGCAGATATTAAGCTCAGCTTGCACTCCGCGTGCGATGCTGGTTGTCTTCACCAAATCAGCCAGCTGCCGGAAGGAACCAAGGATGGCCTCAGAACCCAAGCGGCAGGCGTCATTCGTTCCGACATGTGCTACTATCTGCAGCCGGTCACACCCAGTGCGTTCAATAGCTGCCGGAAGGGCCTCCTCCACATTACGGACGAGACCCCCCGGCAAGCACACCGAGTGCACACTGGCATTCTTCCCCGACCTACCCGCTATTTTCCTGAGGGGCTCCATAACCCGCCTAACGTTGGAGCTCCCTATAACTAATAAGCCCGCCCTCTGTGACTGTCGGGACCTTGCCGGAGAATCGGCCACTGGCCCAACAGGCGAGGCATCCTGTGGTGGCTCGGAAACGATGTCATCACCACTAGGAAGCACCCCGTACCTGTTGGAAAGGGGTAAGGCAGCTGCCACGCGGCCAGATCCCACCTTCGCCTTTCGGCCAGGCACGCGCGAGCCCACCACTGTCCGCCATTCACCCTGGAGTGATGGCTGACCGGTAAGACGCTCACTACCGGAAGACGCAGCGACATCAGGGGTTCCATGTGATTCCAAGGCCACCGAAGTAGGCATAGGTCTCACCACAGTTGCCCCAACGCCACTACGAGCCGACGCCTGCGCCTCGAGCTCGATGAGCCTAACAGACAAAGCCTCCACCTGCCCCCGAAGAGTGGCCAATTCTCCTTGCGTCCGCTCACAACAACCACAGTCCCTACACATGACTATGTTTACCCTACTCTCTACGGTGACAAATTCCCAAGATAATCTTCTGATGAGCTACTCTGATAATCAAGAAACACTCACTGAAATACGAGACGCGAAAACTACGCTAGGTTTTCCCAGAAAAACTATTTAAAAGCTAAGCGCAGCAAATAAGTACAAAAACGCTTTATACAAACAGTACTCGCTGCTGCTGGTGCTCTCGCTCTGGCTGTCACAAGACAACTGCTGATTCAAGTGACTAGTGGCTAACGGCCGCGAAACAAACAAAAGACGGTTTTAGGGCGCTTTCTGTTCTAAACGATCAAGAAAACACTAAGAAATCTAACACGAAAACTACGTAAAGTTTTATCAAGAACTGTTAGTTACTATGCAGAGCAGATAAACACAAATAGAATCCCTTCCTTAGTGGAAGGTCGTAAACAAAATGCAGAATAAACGCTTTATACAAACAGTACTCGCTGCTGCTGGTGCTCTCGCTCTGGCTGTCACAAGACAACTGCTGATTCAAGTGACTAGTGGCTAATGGCCGCGAAACAAACAAAAGACGGTTTTAGGGCGCTTTCTGTTCTAAACGATCAAGAAAACACTAAGAAATCTAACACGAAAACTACGTAAAGTTTTATCAAGAACAGTTAGTTACTATGCAGAGCAGATAAACACAAATAGAATCCCTTCCTTAGTGGAAGGTCGTAAACAAAATGCAGAATAAACGCTTTATACAAACAGTACTCGCTGCTGCTGGTGCTCTCGCTCTGGCTGTCACAAGACAACTGCTGATTCAAGTGACTAGTGGCTAACGGCCGCGAAACAAACAAAAGACGGTTTTAGGGCGCTTTCTGTTCTAAACGATCAAGAAAACACTAAGAAATCTAACACGAAAACTACGTAAAGTTTTATCAAGAACTGTTAGTTACTATGCAGAGCAGATAAACACAAATAGAATCCCTTCCTTAGTGGAAGGTCGTAAACAAAATGCAAAATAAACGCTTTATACAAACAGTACTCGCTGCTGCTGGTGCTCTCGCTCTGGCTGTCACAAGACAGCAGACCATTTAAAATACGTTATCTTGAGCCATAATTTAAGTACAGACAAGCTTATAAACGAAAAAAAATTCTTGTTTAACAAAGTAAGTGATCAACTCCAAGAACTCTAGTTTTAAGATTTAGTTTTAAGGAGATAATATTTAAGAGAGAAAAATGAAATATAAAGCGAAGGATGTGCCTAACAAGCCGGCTTCTGCGATATGAAATGCTAAAGAAGTGAAAATAAAACATAGTATGTAAGAATTTTTTTTTTTAAGTTCAAGGAGCAATGATCCAGAAACGAAATTTATTTTCGTCAAGGACAAGGGTCGCTTGACAATTATTGGTTCCTGATCCCACTAAAAAGGAAAACAAGTAACTAGTTTCTAAGTCAGCTATGTCTAGATTAAGTTCCAATGTACATAGAAATCTGGAACAGGTTCATCTCTGCATTAAAATAACGTAATGTTTACGAAGCATGTGAGTTACTTGTAAGTACAAACATGACCACGAAAGCGCTATCCTTCAGCTAGATAAACAAAGTAGCATTAATTGTAATTGCAATACGCAGGACAGATACATTCAAAGCCATAAGTGAAATAAATACCAAGTATAAGAGCGTAAGTGGCAAGGACAAAGCAATGATGACTTAAGGTCATATATAGAGGTCAATGCAGTGTAGCGCAAGCAGGCGTCAAGGCGAGAATAAAATGACAATGAAACAGCCGGCAAAACAACGCAACTAGTTCTTAATTGGAGCGCGTACGCAGACGTACGGCGCAAAGGGAAATTAATTTCTAAGTCATAAGGAACAAGGAGTTGTTTGCTAGATTTCTTCTTCTATGTACTATTATACCTATGTCTTTCTTCTGAATTTGTTTAAATACCCTAACCCGCCTAAACCCGTCCCGTAGACTTGACGTCACAGATTGAGAAATGCGGTTGACGTGGAAGGCTGGTTTGGGATACGATTTTCAAAAGGAAACGCGTGAACGAAATCGGGAAAAGCTAGTTTTGAAATGTCTTTATTTTTCCTTTTAAAGTCAATCCCAGACAGAAACCGAGATCGCGATAAGGAATTTGAATATTTTCTTGAATGGTGTTCTGTTCTCATGTGAGAGGGCGATCAAATGTGACTGATTGATCCTCACATCTAGTAAAAAGAGAATTTTTGTTGAAATGACAGTGATAACTTTAATGAATCTAATAAATAGAAAGAACGGTTGAAATGAATTAAAATAATAATAATTGCTAACAGATCGGAGAAACTAATGTATTGTGACTGTGAACTAAAAGCATAATTAGTCTTAGAGAAAGATGATGAACAATGTAAAGCGAAATGTTAAAGATAGCTACCAACAAAGTAACAGAAATTGAAATGGACATGATAATCGAAGCTCTCAATTAGCAAGCTTCAAAGTGAGTCAAACTATTTGATTATAAACTGTAAAAAAATTGTGCACATAGTAGTGTATAAGTGAAGGCTTAAAATGGTGTGGAAGTCTGCCACAGGCACGATGAAGATAAAAAGTGTTAAACGTGCAGATAGGCCGACAGACAATGATAGTCCGGTTGTGTAACCGAAGGCGGTGATGTGATTACGTGCAGTGCATCGGAAACCAAGTGTGTTAGCTGCTTTGCAAAGTGCGAGCGCTAGCCTACCTTAAAATCTTCAAAATCGGCTGGAAAATGTGGAGACAGGGATGGTTTCAATGGGGTCTCTGTCCCTGGTAATCCTCGTCCCTCCGCACCAGCTCAGCAAACCACAACACCATCGACGCAACGTGTTCACTGAACCGTGCTCGGAAAAGCTGAAGTACCGCGTGGAGGCTGGTGAGCGCCTCGAGTTGCGATTCAGCTCTAACAATCAGCCTGTGTCAACGTCCATCGACGCAACAAACGCGTTAAATGTAAAGTGATGTACTTGCACAGCACTCCCGCTGCAGTTCGACGAAACGGACTTTCCATGAAAGCCGCTCCCAAAATAAAAGAGTCTTATATGAGTTCACAACATATCACATACTATGCTAATGTTATATCCCGTGGATGAAATGCGAACACCCAAACCACACGCGAATAGTGACAAAGTCAAATTCCTATGAATCCCGAGTCCTAAAATTAGATTTGATTTTAGTTCTTAGACTAATGGGTATTTATATTTTTTGTTACATGTAACGTGTGTACGTAACGTGCGAGTGAGACTCGCCCGCCAGAGCTGATGAAAAGTTTTCTACTCGGAGACCGCAAAGTAGCGATCCAACGTCTCAAGGCATAAGCTTCACCTGGAGAAGAATCAAATTTTAACTTACCTGTCAAATACACAAACAATGAAAGCGTAAAAATTATAACAACTAGTGAGCAATGGAAAATGGACACGTGTGAGAAATTCCATGTGTGAGAATTATATGTGTATAAAAATGGACACGTGTGAGAAATTCCATGTGTGAGAGTTATGTGTGTATAAAAAGATGAATCCTATGCGTTTTCTTTCAGGAGCAAAGAGCCTATGAGTTCTGGACAATAACTTGAAGCCACAAAGATGGTCGGTATGAACTCTGTAAAAAAAGGACTGTAATGAGTATAATGTATAATGTCCATTGTAAACTTCGTAGATTTACTGTCTTAGTTTTCAAATTTTTTGTGTATCTTTACCTTAAGAACTGACTTTGTCTATGAATGAGAGATCACCATATTTGTGTAATCCTAATAATCAAATGACAGGAATACTGTGATCAATGTAAATCTGTAAAGTACTCAATCCCATAATGTTAACGGCGACATGTGAATCTTGGTAATCTCCTTGATTTCCAAGATTCCCATGGAAGGCAATGTAACATTATGTGATTGCCTTATCATTTTAAATCATTCACTAATCGAGCAGTCGCTCGGCAACAGCTACAGTTAGCAAATAATGTTGCGAGAATGTAAAAGGTGAACGACCTGTGACGTAACTTGTTTATTGTCGAAGCGCCGTCAGAGATGCTGTGAGTTATTGACTTTGAAAACCGCGGCGCGAAAAACGGACAGAAGAAGAACACTTTTTTACACTTTTTTTTATGTACGAGATATTCTCGATGAACAGTTACTCATTCTTCTCTTGTCTCCTGTAACGTGTGTCGGACGCGCATGTCTTGCCGCCGTATTATTATTGTTAAAAATAATATTGTTCTAGTGTAAAGTAAATGTGTAATACTAAAAGTGCCTAGCAGTAGATTTATTGTGCGACGTGTATGTGAAAACGTCAAAGGAATTGTTTTCATTACGAGAAGTGCCAGTCAAAACGGCATCCATGTTAAATCCTTCATTGCAGTGTAAGTTCGTCTATTAATTGCCATAAATTCAGATTTAAATGGAGCTGGTGTATGGACTATTTATTTAATATAGAATCTATGTCTCACTCCTTCATGAAGTTAATTAATTTTCTTTATGTTTCTGCCAAATAGAGTGTTCACAGTCACGAATTCTTTCGTCGAAATCGGACGGAAGTTGTATGCGGCGAAATATTTTCTCCGCGCCATATTCTACTGGTAAATGCATGATGAACTACGGTCCCTTAGGAAATTCGTGTTGGGCTATCGAAAACTAATTATATGTTGAATAAGCATTTACTCTCCTTTGCAATGCAACTTCCGACTGATCAGACGATCCAACAAGAAACAGCCGCACACGGTCGGCGTTCGCAAATATATTTCCACCGCTGATTATAGCTGTATGTTACAGCACAAAAGTAAACATATTGTTATAATTAGCGGCGACGAACGGGGACATTTATAACTGTATGTTTATGTATACAGATTACGTAAACATATCGTTATAACCTTCAGGAAGACAGGGTCCAGCGCCCCCTGTAAACACTGACTTAACCATCCGCCCATCGCTGGTTGGCCCTAGTTCAGTCGCAGACTTCGAGACGATTAGTACTCAGTAATAGGAAGAAGTTACATAGCCTGCGTTCTGCGAGTAGCAGTCATCATCATAAACTAAAGGCTATGCCTTGTCGATTTAGCTACGTCCCTCTCTCCATTGTTATCCTCTTCAATTCTTCATACGATTTTTTCCCCATATCTTCTTTGATGTTATTAAAATACGTTGCTCTTGGCCTCCTCTTGGTTTTTTCCCTATAACGTTCCCTTCAATTACATTCTTTAGGAACTGGTTGTGTCTCATTATATGCCCTATCATTTCTTATTTTCTTCTTCCTATATAATTTAGCAGTGGTCTGTTCTCATTCACTTCTCTTAAGACCTGTTCATTACTTTTTCTATCTACCCAGACTGTTTACGTTATTCTTCTCCATATCCACATTTCCATTGCTTCCAGTCTCTTTTTCTCTGCCTTTTCCAGAGACAACGCTTAACATCCGTATGTTAAGACATTCCAGACAAAAGTTTTGGCAATTTTTTTCCTACTTATATGATTGTCTGTTAGTAAATTCCTTTTATTTTGGAAAGCTTGCTTTGCCAAGGCTATTCTTCTCTTTATATCTGTGATACATTTATTGTCGTCAGTGATAGTGCTCCCCAAATAACATATGTTCTCAACTGCTCCAGAAGATCATCTTCTAGTTTAATTGCTTGTAGGAGGCACAGGAAGCACAGGAGAACATCGAGCCGCCCCATATAGAAAAGTTAAATTTCTTTCCTTTTTAAGAATAAAACTTTCTGTTAATCTGATAGGTTTCTGTACAGATGATTTTGGATTCATGCCACCGGTCATGGTCACACAATGATGGATCGGTCCTTTGCTAAATGAACCTCCAACACAAGCTTACCTCTTTCCTGTAGACCAATTGCTTTTCCTATTAGAGTCTGCTCCTCTTAAGGAAACTGTTAGCACCCTGTTTTAAGTTAAGATTTAATGACTGTGACTTGTGTTTTGATTTTAAGACCTAGCAGGCTGGGCTCTGCTGTAAGCCGGATCTGATTGTATTAAGAGGAGAGGTCTACTCTGCCTTGTGGCAGCCGCACTTGTTATACTTTGCATCACAACTTGTGTTTTCAAGTGTCACAGCCGTCTTGCAGAACGGCCAGTAGTAGATTCTGTTTAACGCTCCGAAAGTTTTAACATCTGCTACGTTTCTGGTTGAACTGTTCCAGCAACTGTTTTCTAAAGATAGTTGAAGTGTCCAAACAACGTTGAGACCCTCTGGTTAGCCTAGAATGGTTCATACAGAGACGGTTAAAGTGCTTGGTGACGTGTGGAGGTTATTTTCTGAAGGCTACTTTTGCTGTTGGCGAGGTGGTTTTAATACTTTTTGTGTTTATACTTTAATAATTTTTGAATTCTGCTGCGCCCGCGTTTGTGTTCACCTTAAGTGTGGTAACATGGGGGTATTTGTCCTTGGAGCTCGCGAGAATTATTTTCTGAATCCTGCTTTTACATTTTTGAATGTGGGTTTTAATACTTTCCATGTTTAATGCTTTCATAATTTTTGAATTTTGCCACGCTCGCATTTGTAATTGCCTTGGCGTGGTATCCTTCAGGTGGCTAAAACGTTTATTGTTTTGTCCTCCCATGGTCTATGAGAGCTACGCTGTGTGTGTTGTAGTCATATCATTACTTTGCTTGTCTCATTATGATCGCGGACTGTTCCACCTTTGGACTTGCGCTACGATCCCAAGTCGGCCTCATCATTTGTAATTTATTCGTGTTTGATATACTTCCTTCTCATGAAACGAAAATCTTGAAACTTGGTTAAAAATTAAAGTGAGGTTCGAGTAAAATTGTATTCCTCGTTGTTTGTTTGTTTGTTGGTTCCCAAAAAAAAAAAAAAACGAAGGAAAAATAAAGAAACGGTTATGCTTTGGATTCTTTACAAGCTTGTATTGTTCTGAATAAAAGAGAGATTAATACATGGATCTTGTACAATGTTAGTAAAGAGTGTTGGTATCAATAAATTCGTTATAAAGATTTCTAAGTAACGATTTATGTTCAATAACATTTATAAAATGGCTGCGCTGCTGCAACAATTACAGAACAGCAGATATAAAAGGCAGCCAACCAGTTTAAATAAATGGTGGTTTTCAAATAATCTTTACCATCCTTTCGGCGGATTTAAACATGTGTTCTTCAGAAGGACGAACAGACTTCACATTAGCAATTCAGTCATTGAAGCTGTCTATACATGGAATTTACTTGAAACGGTGTACGTCCATATCTAAAAAGTAAGCCCCCTATAACCAAGACTTCAAGAAGAATATAATAAATCCAATCCCAGAGAAAGCAGGTGTTGACAGATGTGAAAATTACCGAACTATCAGTGTAATAAGTCACAGCTACAAAATACTAACACGAATTCTTTACAGACGAATGGAAAAACTGGTAGAAGCCGACCTCGGGGAAGATCAGTTTGGATTTCGTAGAAATATTGGAACACGTGAGGCAATACTGACCTTACGACTTATCTTAGAAGAAAGATTAAGGAAAGGCAAACCTACGTTTCTAGCATTTGTAGACTTAGAGAAAACTTTTGACAATGTTGACTGGAATACTCTCTTTCAAATCCTAAATGTGGCAGGGGAAAATACAGGGAGCGAAAGGCTATTTACAATTTGCACAGAAACCAGATGGCGGTTATAAGAGTCGAGGGGCATGAAAGGGAAGCAGTGGTTGGGAAGGGAGTGAGACAGGGTTGTAGCCTCTCCCCGAAGTTATTCAATCTGTATATTGAGCAAGCAGTAAAGGAAACAAAAGAAAAATTTGGAGTAGGTATTAAAATCCATGGAGAAGAAACAAAAACTTTGAGGTTCACCGATGACATTGTAATTCTATAAGAGACAGCAAAGGACTTGGAAGAGCAGTTGAACGGTATGGACAGTGTCTTGAAAGGAGGGTATAAGATCAACAAAGGAAAACGAGGATAATGGAATGCAATCGAATTAAATCGGGTGATGCTGAGGGAATTAGATTAGGAAATGAGACACTTAAAGTAGTAAAGGAGTTTTGCTATTTGGGGGCCAAAATAACTGATGATTGTCGAAGTAGAGAGGATATAAAATGTAGACTGGCAATGGCAAGGAAAGCGTTTCTGAAGAAGAGAAATTTGTTAACATCGAGTATAGATTTAAGTGTCAGGAAGGCGTTTCTGAAAGTATTTGTATGGAGTGTAGCCCTGTATGGAAGTGAAACATTGACGATAAATAGTTTGGACAAGAAGAGAATAGAAGGTTTCGAAATGTGGTGCTACAGAAGAATGCTGAAGATTAGATGGGTAGATCACATTAACTAATGATGAAGTATTGAATAGAATTGGGGAGAAGAGGAGTTTGTGGCACAACTTGACAAAAAGAAGGAACCGGTTAGTAGTACATGTTCTAAGCATCAAGGGATCACAAATTTAACATTGGAGGGCAGCGTGGAGGGTAAAAATCGTTGAGGGAGACCAAGAGATGAATACACTAAGCAGATTCAGAAGGATGTAGGTTGCAGTAAGTGCTGGGAGATGAAGAAGCTTGCACAGGACAAGGTAGCATGGAGAGCTGCATCAAACCGGTCTCAGGACTGAAGGCCACAACAACAACAACGACAACCAAGGGCCTGTCACATCACTAAAAACAATAACTTAAAACAACAAATCATGTTAGTAGCTGCCGTTATGTGCAATAAGTTTCCCAGTCCTTCCTTTAGCACATGGCTGTTGGCGTTCTTTATCTAGGTATTTGTCCTTGTAGACCATATCAGTTGAGACTGCATAGTCCTCACTCTTTTAGCCATTATAGTGCATTGAGAAGATTTGACTGTTTTCTAGACTTTTTACTCGTAAACGAAATGAAATAAAAATGTAATAATTAGGCACCCAAATATCAAAGCAGACTCAATACATTCATTTTCTCTAGCTTAGAAGCCAAATATAAACTCATCGGAAGAAGCAAAGCAATGTTGCTAAGTTTTTTACACCAAAGTGAAATCTATACATCTAACCGAGTAAGTTCAATGTTAGATTGTATTTATAAGGATAACGAGGTGGTGCTTACATCTGTCACTGACGTAGCTTCCGATTATACTTCTGTCACTGAGGTAAAATCGCTAACAGCTCTACCTGTTGGCTCTTGATGTACTACACGATGATGATCGTGTCACCGAGGTAAGGATCAGAACTACTAAGCTGAGCAGATTCCTCAAACTTTTAATTGACATATATTTTCTTCCTGTGATTCGAATTTATTGAAATGAATCCTATTTTTGCCCCAAACTATGTTCAAGTTAACTATGTAATCCGATCAGTAGAAATGTGTGTTCGAAAAAATATACCTACACACTGAATGTGGTTACCGGATTGATGTTACGTATGCAGAGTTAGAAGGTATCTGCTTCCTTTGTAATTGGCCATCTCAGATCCAGTTGTCCGCGTCGTGTTACGGTTTTGAAGTCGTCCTATGAAAACCGTCACGTCTTCACAACCTACTGTCAGTACTTCTCCAGCTTTGGAGGACGTTGGATAGACGTTAGCCCCTCACCCCCCCCCCCCCTCCCCCACACACAATTTAAACGCCGGCGGACTCAGGGTGGTGAAGATTTTGAAGTCACTCTTCCCTAATCTCGCTCTCCGAGAATGTCCCAGTGGTGATGCTTTGAGTACTGATGTTAATTATTGTTCTTGTTTCGCCAGCGATGACGAGGCTGGTTCAGTTGATGTTGAAATGAGTATTGCCTCTGCGTCCACTCTTCCACTAGTAGCAACATCTGATCCGGTGGGTTCCGATTCTTTAACAGAGACATCGGCTGCTGTTCTGGCTTTACAGTGTTCAAGTGCAATATCATCCATTCCACATTGATACGATGGAGCAACAGGTTACTACGGCTTCTCTTCCGGATAGT
Organism: Schistocerca serialis cubense; assembly: GCF_023864345.2. Classification (NCBI taxonomy): domain Eukaryota; kingdom Metazoa; phylum Arthropoda; class Insecta; order Orthoptera; family Acrididae; genus Schistocerca; species Schistocerca serialis. The sequence continues at coordinate 91,514,005 of NC_064639.1, read as the reverse complement.
CATATGATGCAGACAGCTTCAGACGTTGCACAGCCTGTCTCTTCTTTATCTGATGATGATGTTCATCGCTCCCGCTTGCTTTTCTCGCATTTCGTTGAGTGGAGACGCCTTCCTCCCCGAAGTTTTGCTACACGCCAGTTCCTAGAACTCCTGAAGATAGACCTTGACTGTGGATATCGTATCACAGACACAGTCTCTTTGACTGTTAGGAGATGACACTAAACCCGGCCAAAGATGTAACAGCGCTGCATGAGCAGCGCCTATTACACGGAGGGAGTCCGACAGCTGATCAGTTCCAATCATTCCACCAGTAAGGAGATACATGGCTCGTCTGTACTTCAACCGTACCCAGACAGCCAATACTGCGGTTCGATCGCGTCTGCATTGTTACTTTGTGCCAGGAAGGACTCTCAACAAGGGAAGTGTCCAGACGTCTCGGAGTGAACCAAAGTGGTGTTGTTCGGAAGTGGAGGAGACACAGAGAGACAGGAACTGTCGATGACATGCCTCGCTCAGGCCGCCCAAGGGCTACTACTGCAGTAGATGACCGCTACCTACGGATTATGGCTCGGAGGAACCCTGACAGCAACGCCACCGTGTTGAATAATGCTTTTCGTACAGCCACAGGACGTCATGTTACGATTCAAACTGTGAGCAGTAGGCTGCATGATGCGCAACTTGACTCCCGACGTCCATGGCGAGGTCCATCTTTGCAACCACGACACCATGCAGCGCGGTACATATGGGCCCAACAACAAACCGAATGGACCGCTCAAGACTGCCATCACGTTCTCTTCACCGATTAGTGTCGCATATGCCTTCAACCAGCTAATGGTATGAGACGTGTTTGGAGGCAACCTGGTCAGGCTGAACGCCCTAGGCACACTGTCCAGCGAGTGCAGCAAGTTGGAGGTTCCCTGCTGTTTTGGGGTCGCATTATGTGAGGCCGACGTACGCCGCTGGTGGTCATGGAAGGCGCTGTAACGGCTGTACGATACGTGAATGCCACATTCCGACCGATAGTGCAACATATCGGAAGCATAGTGGCGAAGCATTTGACTTCATGACCGACAATTCGTGCCCTCATTGTGCACATCTTGTGAATGACTTCCTTCAGGATATCGACATCGTTCGACTAGAATGGCCAGCATGTTCTCCAGGCATGAACCCTATCGAACATGCCTGGGATGGATTGAAAAGAGCTGCTTTTGGACGACGTGACCCACCAACCACTCTGAGGGATCTACGCCGAATCGCAGTTGAGGAGTGGGACAATCTGGACCTAGTGTGCCTTGCTGAACTTGTGGATAGTACGCCGTGACGAATACAAAAAAAATGGCTCTGAGCACTATGGGACTTAACATCTGAGGTCCTCAGTCCCCTAGAAATTAGAACTACTTAAACCTCACACATCCATGTCCGAGGCAGGATTCGAACCTGCGACCGTTGCGGTCGCGCGGTTCCAGACTGAAGCGGCTAGAACCGCTCGGCCACCCCGGCCGGCTTCTGTTTCAAGGTGACACTTTGCTGAAGATATGCGTCACAATCTATAAGATTCCACTTTTTATGAGCAATAAAAAGGGCGTAAATGATGTTTATGTTGATCTCTAATCCCATTTTCTGTACAGGTTTAGGAACTGAGGTGATGCAAAACCTCCTTTTTATGTGTGTACTTCCCTCCTCGAAGGTGTTGTTACGGCAGATTTCCATGAGGATTTGTGGCAGCTTCTCTCCGTGGTGAGGTACGTGACATTGTAGCTCGCTCTCCTTCCTGAGATAATCGCCGACGGTCTTCGCAAAGAATTTCATGTTCGAATTTGGCCTCTGATAGTAAATATAACATCTTCGGTGAATGAAGTGGTGCAAGGGATACACATCCCATCCTCACTTAAGGTAGGAAAAATTGTTTTAATTTCCAAAAAGACGAGACGTCTATCCATGGATCAGGTCCGACCGATAACGCTACTCAGGTTTGATTAGAAAATCGTAGCGCGGGTGATCAAAAGCCGTTTGTCTGTTTTGCTTGCTGACACTGTCGTGTCGGTTCAAAGTTATATCCCAGGTGGTACTCCTCTGACTCCCGTTGCTGAACGTCGTGATCTCACCTCGATTCTTCCACTGTTCCTCTGTCAGGAGCTTTACTTTTTATTAATTTTAATTGTGCGTTCGGCCGAATGTGTTATGGTTTTCTGTTGTGAGTGTTGACGGCTTATAAAATAAATAAATAAATAAATAAAATATTAATTATTAATTATGTATTATAGTGATTGGTTGTAATTATTTGCTTATCTGGAACGTGGACGTTTAATTATTTGGTATCAGACGCTTGACAATGGCTTTTTCGTAAATGCAATGTTATTCGTAGTTGACCGTGAAATGTGATTCAAATAATCGGACTTCGTATTTAAATCGTTTCCAAAGACTGCTGCGGTAGGTGCGGACTCAAAATCTAAATCTCAATATTAGAATAATTTGCCAGCCATGTCAATACGTCGTACAGAGGTAACTGTCTACTGAACATAAAAAATTTACACAGTTAGTTAAATCAGATATATTCAACATATAAGCCTACAGTTAAATAATTCTACTTACTTTCATAAATATAAATTCTTTGCAGAATCGAGTGCCTAGTAAGATTGCAACTCGCAGTGTTCTTATATAACATCAAATATGGCGGTGTGTCAGTTAATAAAATATACGTGCTTCCCGCAACAGTTGTTGTACATGACCTCTTTCTTCTTAATGAAACATAAGAGTGTCATAATTGTATTTTGTTTTATCAGCGGCATAGCGCTGTAGTTCTGTGCCATAGGCTTTGTTTATTTGTCAGAGATTAATTATTTAATTAAGATTTCGCGTTTCCGAGGAAACTCACGCACGGCATGCAAATGTGCCTTTATATTGCCCCCTGAATTGCGAGGCGAAAGGACACACCTGCAGGCGAGCAATTCACTTAAGGCACAAGAAAATCTAAGGTATCTACAACTATTTAGATGACATACATTATACAGTATATTATATACAAAATTTGAATGACGCACGTGCGCCGTAAAAGTTCCTATGTTGGCAAAATAGAGTGCGCGCATGCGCGGAAGCGTCTATGTGACTCCGGCACTGCCGTTATATCGTAAATTTACATCACGCGGCACAGTATTACAGTTCATATTGTTCGTGCGCGCGCGTTTCTTAGTCGTTGAACAAAGAAAATATTCCACCAAGATTACCTATGAAGAGTACATTCTGTGATATTTAACTTAATTTTAAAAGTACAATATTTGTTATAATAAATACAACTTTAGATTGTTGAATATTCTTAGTTACATAGTATTACATTGAAATGCTTCAAAGAAAAATGTCTTTTTGTTTCAGGTGCGTTGACCTATACACATCGTGTCGTTATTACAGTTTATATTCATCTGCTGCACAGTAATGTTTCACAGGTTAGTGTCGTCGTGGTAAAGTTTTTTCATCACAGTAACATCGCTGTATAACAACGTAATTGATACATAAGAACGTCCATTTCCTATTCCATTACAGTCGTTGTGATACAGTTCGTTGTGACAACAAGCATTGTTTATTACAGATCGGACGTGACCCGTCGAGTAATTGGTCCATATGCAGTTTGTTTTCGATATTCCGTGGAAGCTTGGTAGCAGAACCTCGGACGGCACATAGCTGGCGTCGATTCTTGGACAGTCCAGGTAAGTGTGTCCGTCACATTTCGAGAACATTCCATTCCCTGAAGTTCCAACCAAAATTTTTCCACTCGTCGTGTTGTTGCCTGGACAGGCATGTTGTGACCATTTAATCCAGTTAACATCTTGAAGTTAGGTACTGTAGTAATGTCTCTAGACGATGCACCAATTATGCACTTCACATTTTCAATTTTTCTTTTAAAATACAGCTCACCTAAATGTTCGTAGTTACTTATCAAAGAAATCGTTCATCGCGTTTACAAAGGTACGATGCATGATGAATGTCATTAACAGTTTCTTTCACATAGGTCTCTGTGTAGTTGCAGACTTAGTAATGTACGTTAATGTCCGTGAACAGTGGTTCACTATGCAATTTTTTTTAAAGTTTTTCACATTTTGGCACTCGTTATCGTTCAAATTTTCACATAGTAACAGTTACATTATACATGATTTTAAAAAAAAAAACATAAGTAGTCATACACATACACGTCACATATTTCCTTAGCATAAACATAATACAGTTACACATAAACATGTTTACATCATCATTACATAGCTATAAATTATTACATTAATTACATTATGTCACATTTGATTACATGAATTGCAGATATTTACTTTCTCTTAAACGGTTTTGCTGGGATTTTATCGATGTTTTTTGTGATGTCATCTGAAATTAAGATAGGTTAGACACAACATTCATTACATCAGTAGGCAAGACCAGGCGTTTTCACTACTCAATAAATATTCAAAATAATAAGAGACGGAAAACTGTTTGATTCCTCGCGATTTGTGCGTGTGTGTATAGCGTCTGTGTGGCCATGGCTACTGGTAGATGCTTTTCTTGCTGAGAGATGTGCGTCTAATCTATTTCTCGAAGTAAAAGGTCCCTTCACAGATGACGTCTGTCGGTTCGTCAGGTGTCATACCAAGTCAGTGGTACCTACAGTCACAAATGTTCCGTGAAAAATTAATATATCATTCACTGCTACGTAATCATAAATTTTACCTTAATATTCAGTCTTCAACTGCGTCACTGGTACAGCTGAAATGAAAATTTCTATACTACTTATTATTTATGTTGTAATTTGTTTTAGTTCTTGCCACACAGCAGGTCGTTGAGATAACGGTGCGTTATATCTCTTGTGGCAAAAGATCTTGTAAGGCTTAACTTCAATCTTGTACACATACGTGTTGATAACACCTAATCGCTTGGTAAAAACTTGTAAATATTTGGATAACACTTCCTGTAGTTTCATACGTTCATGTACACTGAGAGCTGTAGCTTCATTTATCTTATGACCAAGCAATGTTTTCAAGTCCATTAGCTCTGTGTCAGATGAGTGTGTTTGCATGTCTTGAATGTCATTGTCAAGTACTAACTGAACCTTGTACCCTGTACAGTGTTTGTCATGCTTTAGAGTTCTCCTGTCCAATTCAATAATAATTACACTGCATTTATCATTTAAAATACGTTTACCTTTGAAGAAGTCTATAATGCAGTCCTTCTCGCTTATTATATCAAATCCTAATATGCAATTTGTCACAAGGTTTTGTACAACCAGGAATGGCCATTGTACGGTTCCATTACCTATTTCAATGTTTACAAAAACTTGCTTCTTAACCCTACATGACTTATTACCTAGAGCAGTAGTTATTTTACAGTTTTGGGCCGGAAACTCAGGCACAGGCTCCAATTCACACATCTTTTTATAGAAATTAAAAGACAAAACGCTCACAGCTGCACCTGTATCTAAGATAATAGTAGTTGGAATCCCACCTACTACACCAGTAGTAGATGCTAAAACAATTTCATTTCTGTTTGAACGACATTGTGTACTGTCTTGCAAAAGTTCATCTGATATATTCTCATTGTGGTTGCATCTTATAAATAAAACAGGTAGTTTTTGTTTAGAATTATTAGGCATATCAATATTTTGTTGTTCAATGGTGGTGTCTAATAACTGATTAACACTGAAGTGGCCCCCCTAAGAATTCTTCAGCCACGACCCGGGGCATAGAAGTGACTGTTTCTAGTTTGTTGGATTAGCATTTGTATTAGGTACTGACAAAGATTGAGGTTGTGTATCCGGTGTCACTTCTATTATATTCACATTCGGATATTGCCTGTTGTGATCTCCAAACTTTTGCGATTGTTGTTGCAGTTGCGCATTATGACTTACCTGTCGGTCGTAAGGTATGCTCCAATTTTGTCCTGGTGGCTGCTGTGGTATAGCAGTGTTTGAATGAAATTAGTGATCGCTACGAGTCCAGCCTTGATGCTGTCTTGGCCCGTAGTTGTTATTGTTTCTGTTTCTGTTTGTGTTTTTGTTGTTGTATTTGTATCCGTTGATACCGTTGTTGTTCTTATTACCGCGGTGCCTTTTGTATGGATTGCCGCATGAAGTGTTATTACTGTTGTAACTGTTGTTTGTATTGGAATAGGCGTGTTGATTTTCATTTCCGTATTGAGACGGCAGGTGAGTTAGCTGTTTTTGCTGTACCGCTTATCCAACTGTGGGCGCGCCAGAATTGAGTTGGCAAGCCTGCATGTTTTGCATACCACTAGTATAAACATTGTGGCTGCTGTTTTGCCGCGCGAAGCGCTGATCTTCTAGTAACATGTCAACCGAATCTAAAGCTGTTAAAAAATAATCTGGATCGTCATCCGGAATATGTAAGAGTTTTTCTTTAATGTTGAAAGGCAATTTGGCCTTCAACGCACGGAGTAGATCACGTGTTGCGACTTGTTCGTCCAAAAAATGTCCCATGTTCAAGTATTTTTCAAAATATCTGCGTAAGTTACCATTTTTACTGTTAAAAGTTTCAGGTTCTAAAATTTGTCTTCTGAGTCGCTCCTGGACGGATTGCGACCAGAATTTGTTCAGAAAGGCACGCTCAAACTCATTGTACGTGGTACATACTTCAGCTTGACTGTATGCCCAGATTGCTGCATCGCCTTGGATGCAACCGACAATATATGAAATCTTTTTCCGGTCACTCCAAGTGCGTGGAAATGCGTTACTAAAAGATTTAAGAAAAATCACCGGATGAATGGTTCGTTTTTCTGGGATAAAAGTCTGAAATTGCCTGTGTTTTATTAAGCTTTCTTCTTCCTTTGCATTATGATATGAATTTGTTCCACTGTAATTACTGTAATGTTCAGATGGCGAGTAATTACGATGATGTTGCTGTGGTTTACCATGATAATAGCTTGTGTTTGTGTTTGAACGACGTGGTATGTGTTGTTGTCTTGGTGTGTTTTGTTCTTGAGTGTTTGTCGTGTGCGGTATGTGCGCGTTATACTCGTATGTATATTGGTTTCTGAACTGTACATTCAGACTGTGGTTGATCCGTGAGTTGTTTCATTGGCACAGTGACAGACTGTACTGCGCCACTAATCAGCTGTTTGTTATTAGTTATGTATTTCGCTACGTAGTCGTGCACAATTGTTGGTAAGTTTTGCATCTATCAAAATGTTTGTCTTTGTTCTCTACCCAATCATGAAATTCTTTATTAATTTTTTGAAAATGAGCTGTGGCATCAGATTGTAAGATGTCAGTCAGGTGTTGTTCAACATCGTCAAATTTATTCTGCACGTCAGTAATTCGTTTTTCAAGGTTGTCATGCACTGAAGGATATGTTTGAATTTGCTCAGTACGAGCTTCACACGTGACATTAAGGTTTTTTACTTGTGTCTGTAAAAGTGCTACGTCATTTGTAGTCTTTTCTTGTATCGTATTAAGCTTGGAAAATTTCGTACAGAGTTCAGTTACCTGTTTGGTCAGTGTGGCGTCTATAAGTTTCACACGTTTACATAAAGTGTCATTACCTGTCTTGATTGCTATGAGATCAGATTTAATTTCGTCATTTTGTGTCTTTAACTGTTCATTTTGTGTCTTTAACTGTTCATTTTGTGTCTTCAAGGTTGCCATATTTTCTGCGTTTTGTTTCATTAGCATTTGTAACATGTTGGCAATGTTTGCTGTTTGCAAGGTATCTGCCCCCGCCGCGTCATTAGACGTGACGTCATGTATTAACATGGGCTCTGACTGAGGCTTTGAAATTTTTGTGATGGACGGCCTAGTGTCAAAATTTCCGTTAACACTTGCGTCAATATTTGATGAATTGTCACTACCGGTTGCTGTCGTAAAGTCATTTTCAAACATTTGTCTCTCGTCCGAGTCGGATTGCGTCTGAATAGTATGTCTTTGCTGTTCCATCTTTGTGTATTGTTTTCTAGTTATGACCATGCCATACGTAAGATATGCTTCAAGAAAATAAAGTTTGACACTGGTTTTAAAATAAAATGCAATTGAACATGAATCGCTCGTAGCAACAATGGAAGTTTGTTAATTTAAAAATGTAAACTGAATATGGGATTATTGTTAATGGCTGCTGGCCATGTTACAACGTATCGTACAGAAGTCGTCCATATTGTACACTCGTGTATAGGTATTGTTGCAGAAGTTATTGTTTAAGGAAAAGCACTGAGAATGAAATTTATCACTGAAAACTGCTACGCGTGAAAGAAATACTACAGAATCTACTGAAGAGCTAATACACTGAATTATGCGTCTGGTCAAGCCTGCCAATGCAACGATGCTGCGTCTTACCTTATTTTGCTGGAAGCTTCGTTGCGTCTTCCGCAAAATTTTAGAATTGGAAAATATCTTCAGATTTTTGTTATTTCTCATATATTCAAGTCCAGGTCCAGAAAGTTGATTTTTCACATGAAACAAAGAGAACAGTGTAACAAATGACAAAATAACAAGTCCGACACGCATCGCCAATATAAAATAAATAAATTAAGTAATAGAGTATTAATTATTAATTATGTATTATAGTGATTGGTTGTAATTAATATTTGCTTATCTGGAACGTGGACGTTTCCCGCACCAGTTGTTGTACATGGCCTCTTTCTTCTTAATGAAACATAAGAGTGTCATAATTGTATTTTGTTTTATCGGCGGCATCGCGCTGAAGTTCTGTGCCATAGGATTTATTTATTTGTCAGAGATTAATTATTTAATTAAGATTTCGCGTTTCCGAGGAAACTCACGCACGGCATGCAAATGTGCCTTTATAGGCTGTTTGTTTTAATGATGCTACACGACAGATAGACACCTCTCAATTACTGGTATTCAGCCGGCCGCTGTGGCCGAGCGGCTCTAGGCGCTTCAGTCCGTAACCGCGCTGCTGCTACGGTCGCAGGTTCGAATCCTGCCAAGGGCATAGATGTGTGTGATGTCCGTAGGTTAGTTAGGTTTAAGTAGTTCTAAGTCTAGGGGACTGATGACCTCAGATGTTAATTACCATAGTGCTTACTGCCATTTGAACCATTTTAACTGGTATTCAAGCGTCTATTGACGTGAATGGTCATCTTACTCTTCCATGTCGAGGTGCCCTGCAGGAGAGTCTCCTGTGTATGTCGTTATTCGTGTTATTTCAGGAACCCTTATTGCGGTGCATAGCTGCTCGACTGCGTACCTTGTCATTACTGGGAGAAAGGTTTATCGTCCTCGCGTATTCCGATAACATTATTGTACTTCTTCGTATTAGTGGCGACATACCGATGCTCAAGGACGTTTAGGGTGCATTTTGTCGTCTTACTGGAGCATCAATCCGCCGAGATTTGAGGCGGTTGAGACTCCATGAGTTTTGGCGTCGCCCACTACCGATAGTTGGGTGTTGTTATTCATCGTGTCCAATGAAGATGGGTGCTTAAAATTGAAAGTCCGTCAGGGGTAGGATTCAAGGAGTGAACCTTGAACATCAGTATAGCTGCCTCTCATGACTTCATAAGGTTCGGGCTTCAGAAACCTACGTGTTGAGTAAAGCCTCTTTTGTTACAGAAACTGTTCCCCTTCCTGCGGCGATGTCCCAAAAGTTACAGGAAATATCGGGAGAGTTTACCTGGCGAAACTCTATTTTTCGGGTGCGCCATGACATTATGGCGAGACCCCAGCTAATGGGAGGCTTCGGCTTCCCTGATGTTCGAGCCAAGGCTTCTGCTGTATTATTTGACGCGTTATTTTATTGTGTCTTCTCGTCTTCCAGTCACTTACAGCTCGTCTTTTTGCCTGTCTCCGACATATGAGCTGAACCCCTCCAGTTGACACTAGTAGGATAAATAATTAATTAAGGCATTTTCGGAGATTTTTTATTGATGTCAGTTATTTAGACGTTGATTTTCTTTCCTAGTCGCATCTTTCCGTAAAAATGTTATTATGTCACTGGACGTTTCCAAACCGCGTTTCCTCTGTGGAGTCCCCGTCACCAGACAGATTGGAAGGTTCTTTGGTCCCGTGTCAGCGTACCTATTCTTCCGATGGGAGTGGCATCTTCAAGGCATCAAGCCGTCCGTAACCTTGTACTCACCAACGTCCGACTTCTTCGCATTGGCCTTAGTAAGACAGACAGTTGTTGCCATTACATCATCGGTTGGTCGCCTGCGGACACAGACACTGGAGTTGGTTCCGCCGACAATTGGCCCTTCTTGCCAGGGCGACGGAAGCGGCATCAGACTCCAATTAGATTCTCCTGCCTCCCGATTGAGGCTTCTTTCCCAGAAAGCAGTGAGGAGTGGGTATGACTCAGACCCTTGTGCCTTTTACCAGTATATGGTTACAGGACTTTGGACGTGATGCAACGCTATCTTCGCTTTTTGCGAGTATACTGTACCCCGTATAAGGAGCTGGATGATGTATACAATCCCTATTCTGTTCAAATGTTTTATTCCTACTACCTTGCTTTGGGTAAAATTGGCAAAAGAAGTGCTAAATTAACCGATCCTTGTACTTTATTCGTCATAGTCTCCTTCAGTTGTATTGTTATACAGTTTATCCCATTTCTGTAGCCCTGTTTGCCTTGTTTTCCTTGTTAGTAAACAAATAAACGAAAAATTGTTGCAAGAAACGAGTGGAAATGATTTTTTTTTCTTTCTTAAGTGGAGGAAGCAGCGTACGATTTCTCTAATTTTTTCTCTCTTTTTTAATTAGCAAAAAGTAAGAGGAGGCTGTGGTGTCACCGCCAGACACCACACTTGCTAGGTGGTAGCCTTTAAATCGGCCGCGGTCCGTTAGTATACGTCGGACCCGCGTGTCGCCACTATCAGTGATTGCAGACCGAGCGCCGCCACACGCCAGGTCTAGAGAGACTTCCTAGCACTCGCCCAGTTGTACAGCCGACTTAATGCTAGCGATGGTTCACTGACAAAATATGCTCTCATTTGCCGAGACGATAGTTAGCATAGCCTTCAGCTACATCATTTGCTACGACCTAGCAAGGCGCCATTATCATTTGCTATTTATCTTGTGATGCATGTACCGTGAGACCGATGTTCACCAATTATGGATTAAAGTTAAGTATTCCAGAAGCTACGTACCTTTTTTGCTAGTCTCAAGACCTTGTCCTGTTCCAGACCTCACGCCAGCCTGCGTTAGCTTAAACGCGTGCCTTTCGGCTTCCTCATAGTGGCTTGGCTGTCTTTTTTAATTAGCAAAAAGTAAGAGGAGGCTGTGGTGTCACCGCCAGACACCACACTTGCTAGGTGGTAGCCTTTAAATCGGCCGCGGTCCGTTAGTATACGTCGGACCCGCGTGTCGCCACTATCAGTGATTGCAGACCGAGCGCCGCCACACGCCAGGTCTAGACGAGGATTTTGCGTTCGTATTGATATTGCCCTGATTTACTTGTGTCATGGCTTCGCCACAATCTCCAGATGTACTGTCCGAATTTTTTCGCTTGCAGAATCAGCAGACGCAGGCCTTATTGGATGCCCTTGGACAGCTCGTCCAGGGTCAACGTGCAATGCAAAACGATGCGGCAGCCGCCGCTCCACCGCTACCGCAGCCACAACACGCTGTTGCACCAACTTTTCGTCCTTTAGATGCGGCACTGGAAAGCTGGACGGAGTGGTCTCGCCAATTTGGATTCCATCTCGCCGCCTACAGAATTCAAGGTAATGAGCGGCAGCCTTTTTTGTTAGCATCTGTAGGCGTCCAGACGTACCGTGTGATAGTGAAATTATTTCCCCGACGCGACGTAGCAACTCTGTCCTACGACGAAATTTTGTCTGCATTAGATGCATATTTCAAAGAATCAGTCAATGTAGTTGCAAAAAGGTATACCTTCTTTCGTACAAAACGTACGGCCGGTCAAACTAATCGGGAGTGGGTTGCAACTTTGCAAGGCCTTACTAGGGATTGTGCTTTTGAGTGTCAATGTGGACTCCCTTATTCAGGTACTATGGTACGTGATGCAATTGCACAGAAAGTTTCTGATGATCGTATACGGGAACAGAATTTGAAACTAGTCAATCCCTCCCTTCAACAAGTGATAGACATATTGGATGGGCAGGACACACTTGACTTTGCTCAGGAATCATTTGAAACTTCACCAGCTGTGTGTCACATTAACCGGCCCGCCGGGCGCGCTGCACGGAACAGTAAACAGCCCTCGCGCACGTCCGCACAGCTGCTGCCAAGCTCTCCGCCACGTGTGCAGCGCCAGCAAGCAAATGCAGTGCTAAAATCATGCCTGCGGTGTGCTACTAGACATTTGCGTGAGAATTGCCCATCACGCCACGCTATTTGCTTTTTCTGTAATAAACGAGTACATGTTCAGAGTGTTTGCCAGAAAAAGCTCAGAATGGACACTCACAACCATTCCAGGCCCTTTGCTTCGCGCCGGAATCGGAATCGAACCAAGAATACTCAGGCTCGTGAACCGTCGCCCATGGAAATTCATGCAGTTCATTCCACTCCGCCCAGTGCCACTCTCTCTAACAGTGACTGTGTTCGTCCCACAAATAGTGTGCGTCGACATCGCCGGAAATCCCGCCAAGTCGCAAGTGATTCTGTACCAGTGTCAGTTCACGTTGCACGAGACAGTCGCTCTTGTCGTCAGCAGGACAATAAACTTTTTGTAGATTTGGACATTAACGGCGAAGTGATCCCATTCCAGCTCGATACCGGAGCTGCAGTTTCACTGATCAATCACGACACGTACAAACAGCTGGGCACACCTCCGTTGTGCGCCGCAAATGTTAAGCTCAGTAGTTATTTAGGTCAACCAATCCCTGTGTTAGGAGAGTGCAGCCTTCTTGCAACATACAAAGGACAAACAAAACTTGTGTCATTGTACATCCTTCGTTCTTCTTCTGCAGTGAACTTGTTTGGTTTAGATTTATTTCACAATATTTACAAACTGTTTCTGCATCGGTCCCTACTGCAGCAAACTATCTGGACGATATTGTGATCTCCGGAAAGACGGAAGAAGAACATTTAGCCAATCTCAGAACATTATTTCAGGTCTTGCGACAAAATGGTCTTCGCTTGCGGAAGGACAAATGTGTGATTTTTGCTCGGGACTTACCCTACCTGGGCCATGTACTCAATGCCCAAGGCATACATCCCAGTCCCGAGCACCTCCGTGCCATACAAGACTTGCCTTCGCCGCAGAATTTGAAGCAGCTACAGAGTGTGCTGGGAAAAATTAACTATTACCATCGCTATGTGCGCCACGCCTCTTCCATTTCAGCTCCGCTTCATCGCTTACGCCGTAAAGGTGTTCCGTTCGTCTGGACGACGGAATGCGAATGCGCCTTTCGCCAGTTGAAATCGGCGTTGCTTTCCAATACTTGCCTAACGCCATTTGATCCCCAGAAACCCCTTTTGTTGATGATGAATGCATCGGATTTCGGGATCGGTGCTGTGCTTGCGCACTAAGATGGATCGGACGATCGCCCTATTGCCTTTGCGTCCAAATTGCTCTTGTCTGCGCAAAGAAATTATTCATAGATCGAGAAAGAAGCTTTGGCTCTCGTATTTGGTGTTACTAAGTTTCACGATTTCTTGTATGGTCGTCACTTTACCATCATCACAGACCACAAACCTTTGACATCGCTTTTTCATCCGAACAAGCCTGTACCTCCACGTACAGCGCAGAAATTCATTCGCTGGTCTATTTTCCTCTCGCAGTACCGCTATGATATTTTATATCGGTCCACTGCTAAGCACGGCAACGCCGATGCGTTGTCCCGTTTGCCTGTTGCTGAGGATAGAGCATTCGATTCCTCTGAACTTGCTTGCGTGTTCATTGATTCGGAAACCGATTTCGTGGTCGACTCGTTTCCGATTGATTTCGTCGTGTAGCTACAGCCACAGCTGCTGATCCTGTCCTTGCTACCGTTCTGCGTTTTGTTGCTGCGCAATGGCCCTTTTTTTAAAAAAACAAAAAATTCTTTATTATTAAACCATTATAATTATACAAATCAACCCACTTCCTTAGTTCATTAGTGGGTCCTAACAGTTATACATTTATATAAATTTTGCAGCTAGTTTAGTGTTAGTATGTGAGCTACACTTATTAACATAACAAATGGGCATCTACTATCTACATATACTGTTTGTACCTAATTCCTACAACTAATTTAATTTATGTATGTAATCTGCAGCGTCAAATGTGTGCCAGTGACGATATAAACCTACTTTCGTATGCCTTGCTCTTCGAGCAAGGCCTCGATGTTAAATTCGCTGCAGTCCCTATCATATTTTCCTATAACTAAGTCCTACAATCTAACTTAACCTACATCATATTTGGTGTGTGTCGCAATCGGTGGTTATTCCCTACTCCCCCTAGTCCTGCATGTGGCGGATTCCAACTTAGATGTAGTCGGCCAGTCCACGCACAGGCAGCATGGGAATAGGGCTTTTGGACGCAATCAGTGGTGATTGTGATTATTTAGTGTATCTCGCCTAAATAGCCATATAGAACTTTTCGAGATACCTCGTTTGCCAAGGTGTTTAAAGTCTGAAAGGTCTCCTCTCGTCTGAGTAGTTGGTATGAGTCTCGGTTGGGTAGTCTGTCTCGTAGTGTGTTTGCGATATCATTGAAGAGGGGACATTCGTAAACTACACTCCTGGAAATGGAAAAAAGAACACATTGACACCGGTGTGTCAGACCCACCATACTTGCTCCGGACACTGCGAGAGGGCTGTACAAGCAATGATCACACGCACGGCACAGCGGACACACCAGGAACCGCGGTGTTGGCCGTCGAATGGCGCTAGCTGCGCAGCATTTGTGCACCGCCGCCGTCAGTGTCAGCCAGTTTGCCGTGGCATACGGAGCTCCATCGCAGTCTTTAACACTGGTAGCATGCCGCGACAGCGTGGGCGTGAACCATATGTGCAGTTGACGGACTTTGAGCGAGGGCGTATAGTGGGCATGCGGGAGGCCGGGTGGACGTACCGCCGAATTGCTCAACCCGTGGGGCGTGAGGTCTCCACAGTACATCGATGTTGTCGCCAGTGGTCGGTGGAAGGTGCACGTGCCCGTCGACCTGGGACCGGACCGCAGCGACGCACGGATGCACGCCAAGACCGTAGGATCCTACGCAGTGCCGTAGGGGACCGCACCGCCACTTCCCAGCAAATTAGGGACACTGTTGCTCCTGGGGTATCGGCGAGGACCATTCGCAACCGTCTCCATGAAGCTGGGCTACGATCCCGCACACCGTTAGGCCGTCTTCCGCTCACGCCCCAACATCGTGCAGCCCGCCTCCAGTGGTGTCGCGACAGGCGTGAATGGAGGGACGAATGGAGACGTGTCGTCTTCAGCGATGAGAGTCGCTTCTGCCTTGGTGCCAATGATGGTCGTATGCGTGTTTGGCGCCGTGCAGGTGAGCGCCACAATCAGGACTGCATACGACCGAGGCACACAGGGCCAACACCCGGCATCATGGTGTGGGGAGCGATCTCCTACACTGGCCGTACACCACTGGTGATCGTCGAGGGGACACTGAATAGTGCACGGTACATCCAAACCGTCATCGAACCCATCGTTCTACCATTCCTAGACCGGCAAGGGAACTTGCTGTTCCAACAGGACAATGCACGTCCGCATGTATCCCGTGCCACCCAACGTGCTCTAGAAGGTGTAAGTCGACTACCCTGGCCAGCAAGATCTCCGGATCTGTCCCCCATTGAGCATGTTTGGGACTGGATGAAGCGTCGTCTCACGCGGTCTGCACGTCCAGCACGAACGCTGGTCCAACTGAGGCGCCAGGTGGAAATGGCATGGCAAGCCATTCCACAGGACTACATCCAGCATCTCTACGATCGTCTCCATGGGAGAATAGCAGCCTGCATTGCTGCGAAAGGTGGATATACACTGTACTAGTGCCGACATTGTGCATGCTCTGTTGCCTCTATCTATATGCCTGTGGTTCTGTCAGTGTGATCATGTGATGTATCTGACCCCAGGAATGTGTCAATAAAGTTTCCCCTTCCTGGGACAATGAATTCACGGTGTTCTTATTTCAATTTCCAGGAGTGTACATGCTCGGGTGTACCTTCCGGATCGCCACAGTCGCACGCTGGTGTTGCCCTCTTCCCAAATCGACGTAAGTAAGTCGGGTAGGGTCCATGGCCAGTGAGAAAGTGGATCAGACCTCTTGTAGGCTCAAAATACTTCAGTCCAAGTCGTTCCCTCACATCAGGTAGAAACTGGAAGGTTCTTCGTCCAGCCTCTTCTACCTCCCAAGTCTCCTGCCAGAGCTCCTCCCCTCTTTTCCTTATCTCTCTTTTATCCCCCACCCTAATACCCATAATATCCGCAATCTTCTCATAATTTCCCTTCTTGACCCAATACCAAGCCGCCTGTTCTCTTATCTTTATGTCCAGAGGGAAGAGCCCCATTATGACTAATAGGGCCCCCCCTGGAGATGTTCTGTAGACTCCCATAGCTCTTAATACCATGCTTCTCTGAACCCTTCTCACTGCCATGGCGGGCACAACCCTCGTGAGCCTGTGCGCACAGACTCCCGAGCCGTAGCCCACAACTGAGGTTAGGATACTGTTGTGATAGAGTCTAATTAGGTGTGGAGGAAGATGGAATCTTTTGTGGCCTATTGAAATCAGGTTATTTAATATCTGAAGGGCTCTCTGGGTGACAGTATCAATGTGTTTTCCGAAACTCCACCTCTCATCAATGATAACTCCCAAGTAGTGTATCTCATGTCGTCGGAGAACTGGTGAACCATCTATTCTGACAGTCGGATTTCTGATAAGATGTCCTTTTAGTAATAGGTAGGTGGATTTACTGGTCGTTATCGTCATTTTAGTCGTGTGGCACCACTGTTGGAGTTTGTCTAATGCTGTCTCTATTTTCGGTTCAATGTCTTCGCGGCTACGGCCACCAACCAACAGGAGGAGGTCATCCGCGTAGGCTATCACCTCTAGCACCTCGTCACTTTGTTGTAATTTATCTAATAAAGGCTCCATATGGATGTCCCAGAAGAGGGGTCCTAAGACGGAACCTTGGGGTCATCCTTTGGTAATTATCTTTCCAACTCTTTCGCTAGATGATGATAACCAGACCTCCCGATCCTTGCAATAGCTCCTCAGGCAACCGTATAGCGGCCCTGGACACTCTTTCTCCCGCAAGCAGGAGAAGAGCGAAGGCCACCACAGGATGTGGAAGGCGCCACTGATATCAACCGTGATGCCAACTACGTATTTGTGCGGGGTCGAGCCACAGACCTCGGCCGCCAGGGCGATTGCATCAGATGCCGACCACCCCGGCCTGAACCCGAACTGCCTGTCGCTCACCCCGCACAACACTCGGTGTGCTGTCAATCTGTCAGCCAACAACTTCTCCAGTATTTTGCCAAATACATCCAGCAGGCAAATCGGCCTGTAAGATTTCACTTCTGCTGGGTCCTTGTCTGGTCCTTTCTTTATGATTACTACATTTGCCGTTTTCCATCTCTTTGGGAATTTTCTCTGTCTGAGGCATTCGTTGTATAGATGTGTTAGTGGCGCAGTCAGCTGAGGCGCCAGAAACTGCACCACCTCCGCCACAATGCCGTCCGGCCCAGGTGCTTTTCCTTTTTTCAATGATCTTATATGGGTTGCCACCTCCTCCTCTGAGGAGGGGTAGACAGCCATCTCATTTACGTATACTACTTGGTCTTCCTCTCTGAGTTGCTTCTGCCCCTCTGTCTCCCCATCCGCATTGTTGTCAGGCAACAGGGACCGGAGGAGGACCCCTGCAGTCTCCTGCCAGGACTCCGTCATCCTGTCCCCGTACCTGACTGTTGATAGTTCCAGACGAGAGCGGATTTTTTCCCTCACCAACTTATATGGTAGGTCCCATGGGTCCGTGACTAGCTGATTGAGCACAAACTTTTCCCAGCTTCTCATCCAAACTTCGCGCAGTTCCTTCTGGAACTTCCGCTTTTCCTCCCTATATAGCACCTTTGTCGTTCCTGCCAGACGACACTGCGCTGGTAGTGCCTCCTCAGCCTTCTGACAGACTGACGCAGTTCTCCTAGTTCAGCAGACCATGGTGATGGAGAGGCCGCCATGGCCCTCCTCCTTGTAGGTACGGCTGCCTTCACCGCTCTTGTCACTGCAATCACCAGTTCCTCTGCTCTCTGGTCCACGTCCATGTCCAGATGCATGTCACCTCCCGGTGATGGAGGAATGTCACACTCCCTAGCTAGGCGTCCCCAGTCAGCTCTTCTACAATTTAGTTGCACCTCCCACCCCATGGCCCAGCGGCACTCTCTTTCTCCCAAGGTGAAGGATATCAAATTGTGGTCGCTTGTGGTGGCATTCTCTGTGACTCTCCAATTTTGAATAATGTTAGCCGTATTTGGAGTCACAAGGGTGACGTCAATATTTGTGCCCTGTCCTCCTCCTGCAGCGTAGGTAGGAGGACTGCCAGGCCTGTTTGCCACCACAAGTTGTGATGCCATTATAAGTTCCTCAACTTTTTTACCATTTGCATCTCTTGTGCCACTGTACTACAGGGGGAATTTGGCATTAATGTGAGCTGTTATTACAACCTTTCTTCCCTGCAACGCCGTGGTAACTCTCGCTAGGTGGTCTATGTAGTGTTCTATATTGTCCCCATACTGAAAATACATGTTTATGTGAGTTATTGTTCCCATAGGAGTTTGAAGCTCCACGACGTTACAGTGGCTAGTTGAGAATTGCGAGAGTGTGGTGACTCTCAAGAGTTTATTTGTGATTATAATTGCCGCCTTCAGGTCATCCCCTCTGCTGACTATTTGCCAGCTCGTGGCAGCAAAAGCTATTTTTCCAGCCAGGGAGTATGGCTCCTGTAGACAGATTACATCAAGTCTCCTCTCCTCCACCTCCCTTCAGGGCTCCTGCATCACGAGTCTGCTGTTATGAGTATTGAGCTGTCCAATAGTTATTTTTGTCATTAGGGAAAGTACGTATGTATTCGGTCATGTGGCCAGGTCTTACTCCAGTCGAAAGCAATTCGTCCATGTGCTATTACTGATTGTGCGTAGATGTCGTTAAGGTCAAATTTCTCACCTCGTCTCTCGAATACTTTCTTGAGCAGATCTCGCAAGGCTCCAAAGTCAGTGGGGAGATTCACTGATTTTAGCTGGATTCTGTCGACAGCCTCCATAACCGAGAAGGTTATCTTCCTACCGTGTTCATGTCCTACACGGACCACATGTCGTAAAGCAGTGGTCAGGGTAGCCGGCTGCTCTAGTCTGGATAGTTGCATAGTGTACTCCAAGTTGGGGTACACCCTAACCGGATCGACCGGTGGAAGTCTGACTATTGGTGAACTTAGTACAGTGGGGCTCGTACATGAGCTTGTCACTGTGTTTTCTTGAATGGGTTGTTTATTTGTGTAACTATCTTTAGGCGTTGCCACAGCCACAGGATGCCCTTGCCGTTGTTGGTGTAGTTCCGGCTTTGTTCCCTGGCTTCCAGAGGAGAGAGTTTCGGCCATGAGGGGGAGATTGGTTTGTATGCCAATGTCCATTGTTGGAAATTCAGTCTGTATAGCTTTATCTTTTGTTTCAGTTTTAGAGGCGCCCGAGAGCGACCTCAGAAACTCCTTGAATCTGTTTGCCCTCATGGCATCCCTCCTCCTTTTGCTCAGGGACTTTCGCTTTGGCATCCTGTTCGGTACGCTGGGCTCAACCATAGTCGGTTCTGGAGATTAATCTCTGCTCCAACATTCTGTACATCGGGCAATTCCTGCCTGTGGCTCCGCAAGACTTCTTTCCTCGATTCTTGCATGGTATGCAGACTGCCGCCGCCTTGCAGTCTTTGCGGCTATGACCATGTTCCCCGCACTTAGTGCACGCCGGCTCCCTGGTGCACAGCCTTAAGACGTGATCCAAGTCACCACAGTTGTGGCAACGAGGTACAACGACATAATCTCTTGTGTTTATGGCGTGAAAGCCAACATATATTCTGCCCATTGTTGTTATGTTCTTCCACATTTGCGCTGACACCTCGTCGACGTGATGAACAACATCACGACCCCGTGGCCCAGTCTTAAATTTTAATTTAAAGCAGTTCTTAAATTCTGCTTCATTTATTTCCTCAAAGTTTTCCTGTCTAATTGTATCTAGGAGTTCTTCGTTAGTCATTATTGTGGGAACGTCATATAGTATGACGAGAGGATTTCTTTTCCTCGGTGGTTCGCATTTGACCACCGAGTTCAGTTTTTGGTTATTCAGCAGTTTGTCTTTATCTTCCTTGGAGGCAACTTCAACTATAACGGAATTTCTGCTCGGTTTAACTTTTTTAATTCGGATTTTATCTTTTACAGGGTCTACAGTTTTTGTAAATAATTCTTGAATTCTCTTGACACTTGTATCCTGCCCAGGCAGTGTCCTAAGGAAAACTGCTGTATCTGTTCTTTTTGTGATTTTGTCGATAGTGTCCTTGGTCGTGTTTTGTGGGAGCTTAGTGGGCACTTGCGCGGCCATGGCCGCCCACGTCTTTGCCGGTTGCCTCCTTAGTCTGTCATTCTCCTTTTCAAGTTCTTCAACCCTACCTTCTAGTTTGGCGTGGGCAATAGCCCATGCTGCCAGCTCATTCTTAATGATGGCAAGTCCAGCTTGGCTTATCTTGCCATTTTTAATTTGTTGCTCCATGAGCGACGTGATTCTGGTATATCTTTGCATGACTGTCTCATTCTCTGCCTGTCCCTGCTCGTCCTGGGGAGAGGGATCAGGCGCAGCGGAAGCTCGTTGAGGCGCACACGAATCACTCGTTTCGTTTGTAGCCATGATTCAACGAGTGATGAAAAAAGGGGTGGGAGCCCGGCTCCTCTGGCAGGGGGGGGGGGGGGGGGACTTCTGCAGCTCGCCCACCGACCTCGCCCCTAGGTCAAGGGCACTTCCAAACTGCCAGGTTCAGCGCACCGTCGCCAGTGCACTGGTCCTCCTCGGTGTCCCCGTCATCGACGATTTCACGTGACGCTCCTCGGCAACTGCACCCCGCACTCCAGAGAGGCGGATGCAGCTCTCGCCCTTCGCCGCCTACTTGCCCGAGTTTCCACCTCCTGGCCAAGGACCCACTCCTACTCAGGTGACGGGCCGGTCCCCTAGACGTTCGGCGGTCTGGACCCATCTAACCTGGCCCAGGCGATGTCACCACATGCTGGGTTTGGCAGAACACGCCCCGGTTACCCAGGGGCGTGGCGATTTGCCGACTCGCGCCGCGATCCCACGCCGACAAACGAGATCGCCGGCATGCAGAGCACATGCTGGTCTCTACCCTGCAAACAGAAGGGACTGGTGTTCGGTCCCTCGACACAGCTCCCCCTGTGCCACACAATGGCCCTTGTCAAAGTCACGGATCGGGGATCCGTTGGTTCGCCGATTTTTTGCTCACAAGGAGACTTTTTGTACGACGTGGTGTTTTGCTGTTGCGTTCTGATAATGATCAGTCCAGGGTCATGGTCCCACGTTCGTTACAGTCCTCTGTCTTACGGCTTCTCCACCAAGGACATTGGGGTATAGTGAGAACGAAACAACTTGCTCGTCAGCACTGTACTTGGTTCAGAATCGATGCCGCGATTCGAATATGTGCTCTTCTTGCATGGTGTGTGCCGAACAACAATCAGCACCACCGTGGAAATTCTTTCCATGGCCAAAAGCCACTTCCCCTTGGCAACGCTTACACATCGATTTTGCTGGTCCCTTCTGGAATGCTCGATGGTTGGTTCTGGTCGATTCATTCAGTAATTTTCCTTTTGTTGTCCAGATGTCTTCCACGACGTCATCTGCCACCATCCAAGCATTATCTGCTATCTTTTGCATTGAAGGTCTTCCACAGATCATTGTTTCCGACAATGGCCCACAATTCATGTCCGCAGAATTTCAGTCATTCTGCAAGGCCAATGGTATTCAACATCTGACGTCCGCGCCGTTTTCGCCACAGTCAAACGGTGCCGCTGAACGTTTCAAGTCACAGATGTTGAAGCTGAAAGAGTCGCATTCTCAGGAGGACGCGTTATTGCTCTTTTTGTCCTCATATCGCTCTCAGCCCCGAGATGGTCGCTCGCCGGCTGAGTTGCTTCATGGTCGCCCTCATCGCACCTTGATGTCTTTGCTACATCCGCTGCTTCAGGTTCCTGTGCAGCGGCGGACACCTGCTTTTGCCGCAGCCGACGTTGTCTACTATCGCAACTATCGAGGTTCGCGGCGTTGGCTCGTAGGGCGCATTCTTCGCTGCCTCGGCTGCGCGATGTATCTGGTTTTGGGGGCCTCTGGTGAGGCGCGACGGCATCTCAATCAGCTACGCCTCTGCCGTTGCATGGGATCTGCCGCTCCCCGTCTGTTTTCAGCCACAGTGCCGTCTGGTCAGCGCCCTGGGGACCCATCTACTGGCTCGCCTCATCCCCAGGTGTTACCGACGATGCATTCCATTTCGCCCCATGGCGACGCGCCGCCGCCGCCTGTTCTCCCGGCGGCGACGCCCGCAGTGGACGCGTCGCTGCAACCGCCGGGCGTCTCCCTGGGTCACGCACCGCCGATCGCTTCCTGTGACCAGTTGTCCTCCGCCATGGAACTCTTGCCCGCTCCGGACCATATGTCGTCTTCGCCCGTCGGGTGCCCCGACCCGATGGAGGCCGACCCTTCGGCCCCTCCTGTCTGTCTACGGGCGCATACACCACATGTTGGTGTGCACCCTGGACTAGGTTTTCAGGCGTTTCCTAGCTCCCCTCGGGCCGAATGGCAGGGTGTGGGTGGCACAGCCTCGCCTGTTGTTAGGCTCCCCACCTCGTCGCATACGCCAACGTGGGGTCCTCTCCACGGCGGGCGGAAGCCTTATACCACAACCGTCCGCCGATTTGCGGTGGAGGAATGTGGTGTCACCGCCAGACACCACACTTGCTAAGTGGTAGCCTTTAAATCGGCCGCGGTCCGTTAGTATACGTCGGACCCGCGTGTCGCCACTATCAGTGATTGCAGACCGAGCGCCGCCACACGCCAGGTCTAGAGAGACTTCCTAGCACTCGCCCAGTTGTACAGCCGACTTTGCTGGCGATGGTTCACTGACAAAATATGCTCTCATTTGCTGAGACGATAGTTAGCATAGCCTTCAGCTACATCATTTGCTACGACCTAGCAAGGCGCCATTATCATTTGCTATTTATCTTGTGATGCATGTACCGTGAGACCGATGTTCACCAATTATGGATTAAAGTTAAGTATTCCAGAAGCTACGTACCTTTTTTGCTAGTCTCAAGACCTTGTCCTGTTCCAGACCTCACGCCAGCCTGCGTGAGCTTAAACGCGTGCCTTTCGGCTTCCTCATAGTGGCTTGGCTGTCTTGCCAAGCGACAACAGAGGCAGTGACGTGGTCATCAGATACACAGCGTGGCGTTCGCGCCAAATATTTTTTTCTTTCTTTTATTTAAAGCTTCCAATTGAATGCAATTTACAGCTCCTCGATGCGGTATTCAGTTTATTTCTTTCTGTTAATGTTACCTTTATTTGAACACAACAGGCGGGTAGAGCTGCAGAATGTCCGGGTTCAGTCCCCGATAGGGGGCGGGCATTTTCCCTCGTTCCAGCCCCTCCGTGACGACCCCAGGTCCACTGAGGCCTTTGGCAAAAAGAGGACCGGGGATCTCTCCCAGGGGTAAAAGTCGGCTGGGGCAACGGACTCGCCTCCCCTACATCCGCCCCCGCCCCGCCTCCTAGCTACGCGCCGAATAGGAAGGCTGCAGTCAGGCCAATACCCCTGTCACGGGCTTGCAGCACAGGCTTATTTCCCTGTCCACAGTGACGTACGTAACTGCAACCGGGCTGCAAATTAACTAAAGCAATCATATTACGCAAATTTTGTTACAGCAAGAGGAACATACTGAAATTTGAAATTGTACTTACCTGTCGAAGCTGGCGCAAAATCTGTTTTTTACTGAGAAGCGCAGATTTTCAAAGTGAGATACTGGCTTTCACACCACATAATCTTTTATTGTCACAATCTTCAAAGAAATATTCATACAAATGTTACAGTTTGAATAAATAATTTCTACAGTTTCACTTCAAAGATTTTCAGCAACGACATCTTAACAACCATTTTGGCAACTCTTCCAACTGTCTTGATTGCCTTGCACCGGACCTTATATAAAAATGTAACAATCGAAGCGGAGAAACTCGTTATTAGTAATCACATATTTGTAAAGTTACACCGAAAAATTACAAATTCACCAAAACTAAATTGTAACAGTACGTTTCACAATAACGAGGAAAATGTTTGAGGGAAGTTTTCTTATACAGTATTGACCAGGTTTCGTCACCTCTAAGGGTGACTTCATCATAAGGTAAGGTAATTACATGAAGAATCACTGTACATCTTTGACGATGTGTTCTTCATGAAATTACCTTCCCTTATGATGAAGTCACCCTTAGAGGTGACGAAACCTGGTGAAGGCATATAGAATACCTATGCAACCGGTTGGCTGATTTTTACATATTTTTCATATTATTTATAAGATATTCAGTTATTCCAAATGGTATTCGATACTGAATAATAACTGTAAAAGAGGTAAACACAGACGTGAATCTAAGATAACACAAAAAAAGATAGAACGTATGATGTAGTTCATTAAGAAACAGTGTATCGCCTACTCCGATACAGAGTGTAAGGCTGCTACGCACCGCGCTGACAGCGAGCACAAGGCTGCCCCGTCGACGTTGGCGCGCCACCCGTGCCACGCTCGGCGGCTGCACACAGTGTTTCTTTCAGGCCGAGTCGCTGCGACACTCGGGCGCGCAACTCGCGACATCCGCCCGGCCGCGCCGAGTGGCGACAAGTGTTTAATCACGGCCGGCTGGCTGGCGAGCGCGGCGCGATTAGCGCCGGCCGCATATTTCATCGTTAGCCTTGAAACGAGCCGCCATGCGCCTTGCGGCCGTCTCCCGCCCCTTCGCCTTAAAGCCGACGCGCGCGCGATGCCAAACAGGCGGTAATTACTTAAAATTCCGCCGCGATTAATTCCGCGGCCCTGACGGCTCAGTCATTAGACTCCGGAGGGCCTGTTCGCTGTCGAGCCGAGTCGCGGCTGCTCGACGGGCCGAAATTTCGTCGCGGAGAGGCGAAAAAGAAAGTGGAGGAAAAGCGCGCCGGTGCGGAAAAACCGGTTTTCCGCCCCCCTCCCCCTCGCGGCTCTGCCCTGCTCTGCGTCACTTAGCCACCGTGCGGTGCGAAGCCAGGTCCGTGGCGCTCGGAAGGCAAAACTCTCTTTACCGAGTTCACGCACAGATGAACGAGGTTAACAATGAATATGCCCAGAGTGCCCACGATCATTGGCAGTGGCGCAGAGAGTAGAGATACAGCTTCTCATTATGAGAAACGCACTTCTCTCTGAAGCAGTGACAAAAATTGCGACACTTACAGCAACTCCCGTAATTAGCTAATTTAAGTCAAAAGAACCTCTTTCTTCTCTTCTTGTTTTATGCTCTGATCTATAGTAGTGGAAATACAGGGCGTGTAAAGACTGATTTTCTCCTGAGTAGCGGTGCGCGCGCAGACCGTCCCCCGCCCCCCCCCTCCTTCGCCTGATGGGGGGAGGGAGGGAGGGGGGGAGGGTGTAGGCTATGCGAGCCAAGCACCGCCGTTCACGAGTGCAGGGAGTGGCTCTTTCGAAACGTCGTCGAGAAATCAGTGTCTTAAATTCAGCGCCTCTTGGAGCAGCGGTGTTCGATCAGATTTTGTATAAAACTGAACAAGACTGGTACGGAAACGTTCGAAATGATTCAAGCGGCCTATAAAGAAGACTTCATATCACGTGCCGTTGTTTTCACGTGGCACAAGAGGTTCAAAGATTCCCACGAAGACTTGGTGGACGATGAACGCTCTGGAAGATCTTCAACGACCAGAACTGACGAAAATCTGGCCAAAATGCGTAAAGTTTTCAACAGTGGCCGACGTTGGAGCATCAGAATGATTGCAGATGAAGTGGGTTTAGGGATCGAGTCCGCTGAAGAAGGACGAGTGGGTAGCCACTGTGACAATGCGACCGTTCACGCCTGCTTAGCCGTCACTGAAGTATTGACCAGGTTTAACGTGGCAACCTATAGCCCAGACCTCGGCCCCAGTGACTTCTTTTTGTTCCCGCGGATGAAGAGAGATCTGAAAGGGAAGCGGTTTGATAGCCCCGCAGCGGTCCGAAAGGCTTCAGCGAGGGTTTTGAGCAGCATTCCGGTTAAGGAGTTCCAAGGAGCTTATCAGCAATGGAAATCTCGTTACCAGCGGTGTATCGATTCTCAAGGCAACTATTTTGAAGGGTTTGAGTCCGATGTATGAAAGTATTCAATAAATTTTGTGTTCTGAGTCGAGACTTGAAACTTTATTTAGACATCCTGTATTGCATAGATATTAATCCTTATGTGGACACCGTTCGTTTGGCTTTTCTTTACTAATCATGTTTCAGCACTTTCTGAGCTATCTTTAGTGGGGTTTTCTATTGTTCAGTGTGAAAATTGTTACTATATTGTAAATTTGAATTCAGCTTGGTGTTTCGGCAGATATTTGCAATTTAGCTTCTGCGACGTGTAGCTGGAGTCAGCCCAAACAAGCCCAGCACATCACGTCTTTCATGCGAGGCCCAACGCCGACAGAAAGCATGAGTTAGTTCCTGTTACAAACAAAATGATTTTTAAAGTGAAATTTTACCGGCCCATTGGACAGAACGGTCCCAAATTAGTCTAGTTCGGTATTTCTGTCATCGGTACGTATTAATAGAAACAGTAAAACACGAAGAATAGCCGGTACTGCAGCAGCGACAGGACTACTTTGAATAGTGTGTGTGGAAGACTGAGTAACGTTTGCGCAAACTTATGTAGTGTTACCTTAAGCATGAAACTGGAGATCCACAATCTAAAATTCCTACCTCCAGAACCGCGGTTAAATACAGTTGCATATAATTTATAACAAATTTTGTTTATCTTAATACACACACACACACACACACACACACACACACACGACGGTACATACGCCAGTGAGCGTGAGAGAGGATTGTGATACTGTACATAAAATAAAAACAAAAAATTGAAATAAATATTCAATTTACATCTTGATATCATGCCTCAAACAGAGGGACTTTACAATCTGCAGTACAATTTAACATTTTTCAGTCTTTTGTAAACAGTTATTTTAATGGTAGTTTCGTCATTACTTCTGCTGATAAAATTGTATATCACAATATTTACAATTCCAAAGTGACTCAAAGGAATGCCTGTTTTTTCTGTGATTCTCAGAAAAAAAGAATTCTTTCATTGTTGTGTGATGCTTCCTTCACAACAACACTTCTTCGATTTTCCTGTTGTAAAAATAAAATTTCTGTTTCTTCAGTATTTTCTCCAGTGTTAAATAGATATGAGGTACACATGCTACTACATCACCAGCAGGGCATGTCAACCCTCGTCGATCCTTTATTATTATCAAACTATCATGCCACTTGGTTTCGTTTATAGTGAGAAGTGCCTTACAGTTTTCGCAATGAGCAATAGCCCGCTACATTATACAACATTGTCCAGATATTCTCATGTATTCCATCAAGATCATTTTCATTTACTGCTGTATGTTAGAATTCTGGTAACGGTGTATTTTTTAGCTTCAGAATTTCAAAAAGAGTATTAAAAATATCAGTGGTCTTAATAACATCACCAACTATTTTTGGCTGCAGTACAAGTGAAAACCTACTCTGTGCTCATAGCTTTTCTTACGTTTAAAAAAGTAGTCTTAGAAAGATGTGATAATTTCCTCCTCCCCCCCTCCTTATCTGGCAATATTTGCCACACCTATATTCCAAACTGTCCGTGTATACTTTTACAAACAGCAAAATTATCCGCTTTCTCGGAGATCCAGTAACTACTGAAGTGAATCAAACTACCAGTCGTGTGTTTCAGAGCAAGACGTGTTACTCTAGCAAGTTTTTCCCATCATTAAAAACAGTCCACGATTATAACCATGGTATAAGCACTATAAAAATCGTTACATGATAAGAATTAGCAATAACACGTTCATGGAAAATATTTCTTAATCTTTGTCCTATATAATGCTTTCACATTTACAATATCCCATCAAAGATTTATTATTAATATGAACATGGCACTACTTTTTCAGCAGTCAGTTCTTTTCTTTGAAAGCAACAACTGCAAACTGTCACTACCCTCACTTTGACATTCAGGTGAATCAGGAAACAGGGACTTAAATCATAATTAATTGCCAAATTCCAACAGTTCATCCCTTTCAACTGTTTCAGTGTTGTGACAGAAAAAATTCATGGTGAAACCTTCAGCATTCCTTTACGTTGCAGAATTTGCTACTAGTTTCGGCTAGTGACCATTATCAAGGTTAGCCTAAAACGAATAACTCCAGTCATTAGAAACTCCACAGTTTACAGAAGAATATAAACTCAAATAGTATATCATTTACTGACATAAACCGCAGCAGCGTTATACCACAATTTCAACGAAAGTAATTTGCTCTTTCGAGCCCACCATAGAGCATAAACATTTTTCACAGTAATAAGTGTGTAAAGTAGTATTCGTCAAGAAGCAAGTCCACACTGACAACTAGTAACACATTGATAGATGCAATTAGACCAGATAGTCAAGGATACAGTCAAAAGTAGGGGGATAAGGTGGTCAGCAGTCCATTTTGTTTGTGGGAGTTGCCTACACCAGGGGCAGGTATGCACTCAGGGACAGGTATTGTTCTCGTTTGCCGGCCAGAGTGGCCGAGCGGTTAAAGGCGCTACAGTCTGGAACCGCACGACCGCTACGGTTGCAGGTTCGAATCCTGCCTCGGGCATGGATGTGTGTGATGTCCTTAGGTTAGTTAGGTTTAAGTAGTTCTAAGTTCTAGGGGACTTATGACCACAGCTTATGACCACAGCAGTTGAGTCCCATAGTGCTCAGAGCCATTTGAACTATTTTGTTCTCGTTTGATTGACAGGAACTTAACCTATTGTCCTCCTTTGATGAATCCGTTGTTCTGCTAAAAGGATGCTACCTTTTGATTGACAGGCACTTAACCTATTGTTCCCCCACCCCCTCTCTCTCCCCCAACCTCCCCCCCGCCCCTCCTCACTGCTACATGTACACTTTTAGGTCTGAGTTAATGGAATAAGCCCTTCACACTCTTATCAGTTTGATTGACTACTTAATTAAATTGATCAATTAATTAACCTCTCACCCGCTGGTAGACCCACACCTCTCGTCCCTTCACTCTCCTCCCTAGAAAATGGAGGGAAGTTCAAACTGCATCAGGACAATGCAACACACCACAGCTACCTCCACTAACCTAAGTCATCCGACAGCCACCTCTTCCTAGGGATTAGTGGGAAAAAGACTCTGCCTGTGTTGGACATGTCTTTATTATTACTCTTTATTTAGACAGTTAGAGGCAGTACCGCCATCAAGTGTGTTCACCCCAAGGTCCAGATTCCCACTGACCTAGTAAACTGTACTGTCACCAAAGGGCACTGTCGTCCCTTCGATGGCTGTGTTTTGCTTAACATCTCGCTGTTTGTAAAATGATTACACCTATCTTTCTAGGACACAGTGGTACCACTCACAAGAAAACTCATTAGAGATACCCATCCATCCATGATTTTCAGTCAGTATTATTTCATATCGCCAGCAATCAGTTATTGATGAAGTATTATACTTAGTGGTAGCATGGGATGTGTGATAGGTTTGCATTGTGTATCAGACTTATAACGCATGTGTTTGTATTCCAACATAAGCAAAGGAAGGTATAGATTTGACGTGGAATACTGTGATGCCAAAGGGAGTTGTATGTCAAATCTTAATTATGGTAGAGATATTTCTATTTCCAGAGCCACAGCAGTCAGTAGGGTGTATTTCCGATACTTCGCTCATGGTCGAATGTAATTCAACTGAAATGGGGCTCCTAACATTTAATTGTAAGTATAGCGATCAAATATATGTTTGACCGATTTCATAGGATGATTCTGTCTATGTATGGTCTGTGGTGGGGATGGTTCAAAAATGGCTCTGAGCACTATGCGACTTAGCTTCTGAGGTCATCAGTCGCCTAGAACTTAGAACTAATTAAACCTAACTAACCTAAGGATATTACACACATCCATGCCCAAGGCAGGATTCAAACCTGCGACCGCAGCGGTCAGGCGGTTCCAGACTGAAGCGCCTTTAACCGCATGGCCACACCGGCCGGTGGTGGGGATGATTCTGAACTGTATCATCTTCATATTTGCCTAGGTGTGGTGTGTCATCTTCCGTAGCCTTGGCTTTGCTCTGCCGCAATTGGTCCGTTTGCTTTTCAATTTCATAGGGCGCTGCGTTCTGTGGAGAGACCTGCTTACGATGAGAGTATCGAGTGCTGCTGCCGGAGTGAGACGGGGAGTTTAGTTTCCGGTTGTGTGGCAGTGGAATGTTGCGGGAAAGCCTGATGCTCAATGCAAACCTATCACACATCCCATACTACCACTAAGTATAATACTTCATCAGTAACTGATTGCTGGCGATACAAAATAATACTGACTGAAAATCAATGGTGGATGGACATGTCTAATGAGTTTCTTGCGAGTGGTACCACTGTGTCCTAGAAAGAGAGGTGTAATCGTTTTACAAACAGCGATATGTTAAGAAAAACACAGCCATATTACCATCACAAGCGGTATTGGTTCTATAGGTGCATACAAGTATCCATGTTAAAAGTTTTACCTGCTTTACAAATCGAGGTATGACATTACCTCTGAATGAGGTGGTTTTTTGTCCAGACAAATACCTCGACGGTGATCGCTGGTATCAAAGGCGGTACAATAGTTTAAGGAAATGGGGGTGACATGGAAAACCACTTAACAGAACAATACGTTAAGTGCCAAGAAAGGGTCAAACGCGAGGTTAAGACACTAGATTACCGTGCTGTACATTAGGTTATGCAACATGTTTGTTCTATGTAATTGCTTCTTACAAGACCTACATGTTTCCAAACAGCAGAGAATGATGAGCAAGAGAAATCCAACCCCACAAACCGATTTTTCTTATAAATAAACAATATACCCTTCAATTTCCTGTCATGAGATCCTCAGTCTCTACCACCACCAGACTGCCACCTTGAATTATGTCACAGTAGGAATGACAGCACCCTCTGGTGGCAGTACTCTGTACTAGGTCAGTTGGACTGTGGACCTTGAGGTGAACACACTTGGTGGCGATACTATCTCTAATTGTTTAAATAAAGACTGAATAGAGACTTATGTCCAGCACAGGCAGTGTTCTTTTCCTGCCAATCCCTAGGAAGAGGTGGCGGTCAGATGACTTAGGTTAGCAGAGGTAGCCAAAGTGTCCTTGTTTCCCATAGGTTTCTTAGGTTAGTGGATGGAATTTGAACTTCCCACCATTTTCTGGCAAGGAGAGGGGAGGCGGGAAGGGAGGGGTTTACCAGTGAGTGAGAGATTAGTTAATTGGTCAGTTTAATTAAGTAGTCAATCTCAGATCTAAACATGTACTAGTAGCAGCGAGGGGTAGGAGGGGAGTTCAGGTGGGGGAGGGGGTGGGGAACAATAGGTAAGTGCTCGTCAATCAAAAGGAAGGATCCTTTTAGCAGAACAATGGGTTAAGTATCTCTCAATCAAACGAGAACAATAGGTTAAGTACCTGACAATCAAAGGAGATCAATAGGTTTGCCTCTGAGTGCATACCTGCCTCTGATGTAGGCAACCCGCACTAACAAACTGCGCTGATGCCCACCTTGTCCCACTACTGTCAAAGACAACGCCATGTCAGAGATGAAAACTACAGCACATGCTAGCGATAGCAGTATTAATTTACTGTGAAGGACATTTTAATCCTTGGTTCCAAGCAAAGACTGCACATCTGTGTGCTAGGTGGCGGAATTCCATATATACAAACATCTTAAACCAAGAAATGCCCCACTGGCGACCTTTTTAATCTAAACTTAGGCGTAACTGCCGAAAATAAATCAGCTTAAACCATAGAAAACCATTTATTGGCCTCAGTACACCAGGTACAGCCACATTGTCGAAATTTTGTATGTTACAAAACACCGTAATTGCCGAAAAATAAGTCCGCTAGCACGTATTACTAGGCTAGGATGTTGGTATGTTAACATAAAAACCGGCAAGTAAACATCAGTTAACAAAATGATGCATCATAAAATTTCATGTACAGTGTGAATACCAAACCTCTCTTCAAAGTGACAATGAAATCAGGAAAATGCATGATCTCCTTCTTTTGATTGAATCACTTTTTGTGGATACACTTCAAAAGATTAACAGGATCCACAGAACAGTACAGTGGGAATTTTGTAGAAGATTGTTGAGGATTGATATACCTGATTTTCACATCTGGAGGAGCAGAGAATTTAAATCCTGCTTTCCTACTAATCTCATTGTCGGCAGCTCCAATTCCAACCATCTCAAATCCAGCTCCTTAGAATTTGAGAATTACAGTTTTAGAGTGTGAGAACAGAACAGCAGCAGGAATAGTATGAACTATAAGTATATATATATCACATCTTTGTAAGGTCTGACTCTTAAAAACGTATGCATTGCTTGCATAAAAAATTTGTCAGTGTTGAAGGACCTCATTCAAGTAGACTTCAAATGAGTTTCATCAATCAATATGAGCACAGTTTCATTATCTCAAGTTAAAGCGCGTCCCTTATTTATGACGTAACTCACAGACTGATCACCCTGTTGCTGAATTATGAGATTTGTTGAAAGTTTGCTACAAAGCCTTTACAGAATGGTAGGACGTTGCATAGCATTAACTCTTACTTAACCAACAGAGCAGCAGGCTATAAACTGTAAGTTCACATGAACGAAACAGAGCTTCCCCATCAGTCACCCAAATTAACTCAGGATCATTCTTGAATGGACAGTATTGTTGATGAAGCATCTCGTAAATCTTCTTGGAACTAATGACCACATTATCACAGAATCAGTACACTATCTAAACTGAAATGAGCTGTTGCCCTTCAAAAATGAAGAAAATTTGATTTTAGTTTCTTTCTTGGCAACTTTTCTAATACATTTGGCAATATCTATTCAGTTAAAGACAAAATGTTTTCAGCACTAGACTCAGCGCCATTATACAGAAAATAAATTTTCTTAGGAGCGTCTCTTACAGCCCATATGTTGTTTCCTTTAATGGGAAACAGTTCCCTTCTGTATCATTCATGAGCGCACTGAGTAATAAATCACTGCTTATAACAGTGTAAGAGACAACTCTTGGCTAAGGATTGTGATTCTGTCACACTAGCCTGATTTAGTACCACTAGGCTGACACAGTCCAGTTTTTGCACCACTAACCAGCCACTCTGCTTTTCACACTTACTCAGCTTAGTTTTCAGTTGTGCTATACCACGGAACAACATCGCGTAATCATTTCCGCTTGTGTGTCTGCTCTGTTTTCTACGCGCTCCCTGTGACTTTAATGGTCTTGTCATGCTGACGTTTGATGAGTAGACAAGTATGATGGGTATAGTTGCCCGAGGCAACTGCGTCGCACCATGGGTCACAGGGCTGAACGGCGTCTGCGGAGACGTCTACACGTAACAGACACGCGATCGTTGAGCAACCGACCGCCCAGATGAACCAAAGGGCTGCCCAGCAATGTCTCCTCAATGATCGTTCAGCGAACGTATGAGCTCCGCAGCAGGCGTCTGGCTCAAGCTGCCTACTACTACTGCGATTTGTTAGTTAGGGTGTTTCAGAGAATTTGGTAAATGAATGAGTGGAATTTAAAGCAGATCTCATACATATCACACCATTCACTTTGACTCTAGTTTCCTGTCAGATGGCGCCTCAAGCGGCAGTTTTGTGTTTTATCTTGAAAAATTTGCTGCTGATTTCAGTGCCGGATACAGCAGAGATACAATGGAGCTAGTCAACGAAAAATCTGCTTTCGAGTTCGAGGTGAATTAGCTTACGAACAACATGGAAACAGCTACCAATATCGATATTTTGGAGGTTTTTTTTTCAAAGTATGTGTTAAGGGTCTTATCCGAATATCGAAACAGCTTTGAAAACATTTGTGACAGCAGCGTCTTGTGAAAGTAGTTTCAGAAGACCAAAATTGATACTGACGTAAGCCCACTAGCAAGCTATGTTAGCCGGCCGCGGTGACCGAGCCGTTCTAAGCGCTTCAGTCCGGGACCACGCGGCTGCTACGGTCGCAGGTTCGAATCCTGCCTCGGGCATGGATGTGTGTGATGTCTTTAGGTTGTTTTTTTTTTTTGTCATCAGTCTACTGACTGGTTTGATGCGGCCCGCCACGCTTTCCTGTGCTAAACTCTTCATCTCAGAGTAGCACTTGCAACCTACGTCCTCAATTATTTGCTTGACGTATTCCAATCTCTGTCTTCCTCTACAGTTTTTGCCCTCTACAGCTACCTCTAGTACCATGGAAGTCATTCCCTCATGTCTTAGCAGATGACCTATCATCCTGTCCCTTCTCCTTATCAGTATTTTCCACATATTCCTTTCCTCTCCGATTCTGCGTAGAACCTCCTCATTCCTTACCTTATCAGTCCACCTAATTTTCAACATTCGTCTATAGCACCACATCTCAAATGCTTCGATTCTCTTCTGTTCCGATTTTCCCACAGTCCATGTTTCACTACCATACAATGCTGTACTCCAGACCTACATCCTCAGAAATTTCTTCCTCAAATTAAGGCCGGTATTTGATATTAGTAGACTTGTCTTTGCCAGAAATGCCTTTTTTGCCATAGCGAGTCTGCTTTTGATGTCCTCCTTGCTCCGTCCGTCATTGGTTATTTTACTGCCTAGGTAGCAGAATTCCTTAACTTCATTGACTTCGTGACCATCAATCCTGATGTTAAGTTTCTCGCTGTTCTCATTTCTACTACTTCTCATTACCTTCGTCTTTCTCCGATTTATTCTCAGACCATACTGTGTACTCATTAGACTGTTCATTCCGTTCAGCAGATCATTTAATTCTTCTTCACTTTCACTCAGGATAGCAATGTCATCAGCGAATCGTATCATTGATATCCTTTCACCTTGGATTTTAATTCCCATCCTGAACCTTTCTTTTATTTCCATCATTGCTTCCTCGATGTACAGACTGAAGAGTAGGGGCGAAAGGCTACAGCCTTGTCTTACACCCTTCTTAATACGAGCACTTCGTTCTTGACCGTCCACTCTTATTATTCCCTCTTGGTTGTTGTACATATTGTATATGACCCGTCTCTCCCTATAGCTTACCCCTACTTTTTTCATAATCCGGAACAGCTTGCTCCATTTTATATTGTCGAACGCTTTTTGCAGGTCGACAAATCCTATGAAAGTGTCTTGATTTTTCTTTAGCCTTGCTTCCATTATTAGCCGTAACGTCAGAATTGCCTCTCGCGTCCCTTTACTTTTCCTAAAGCCAAACTGATCGTCACCTAGCTCATTCTCAATTTTCTTTTCCATTCTTCTGTATATTATTCTTGTAAGCAGCTTCGATGCATGAGCTGTTGAGCTGATTGTGCGATAATTCTCGCACTTGTCAGCTCTTGCCGTCTTCGGAATTGTGTGGATGATGCTTTTCCGAAAGTCAGATGGTATATCGCCAGACTCATATATTCTACACACCAACGTGAATAGTCGTTTTGTTGCCACTTCCCCCAATGATTTTAGAAATTCTGATGGAATGTTATCTATCCCTTCTGCCTTATTTGACCGTAAGTCCTCCAAAGCTCTTTTAAATTCCGATTCTAATACTGGATCCCATATATCTTCTAAATCGACTCCTGTTTCTTCTTCTATCACATCAGACAAATCTTCACCCTCATAGAGGCTTTCAATGTATTCTTTCCAGCTATCTGCTCTCTCCTCTGCATTTAACAATGGAATTCCCGTTGCACTCTTAATGTTATCACCGTTGCTTTTAATGTCACCAAAGGTTGTTTTGACTTTCCTGTATGCTGAGTCTGTCCTTCCGACAATCATATCTTTTTCGATGTCTTCACATTTTTGCAGCCATTTCGTCTTAGATTCCCTGCACTTCCTATTTATTTCATTCCTCAGCGACTTGTATTTCTGTATTCCTTTTTTTTCCGGAACATGTTTGTACTTCCTCCTTTCATCAATCAACGGAAGTATTTCTTCTGTTACCCATGGTTTCTTCGCAGCTACCTTTTTTGTACCTATGTTTTCCTTCCCAACTTATGTGATGGCCCTTTTTAGAGATGTCCATTCCTCTTCAACTGTACTGCCTACTGCGCTATTCCTTATTGCTGCATCTATAGCGTTAGAGAACTTCGAACGTATCTCGTCATTCCTTAGTACTTCCGTAACCCACTTCTTTGCGTATTGATTCATCCTGACTAATGTCTCGAACTTCAGCCTACTCTTCATCACTACTATATTGTGATCTGAGTCTATATCTGTTCCTGGGTACGCCTTACAATCCAGTATCTGATTTCGGAATCTCTGTCTGACCATGATGTAATCTAATTGAAATCTTCCCGTATCTCCCGGCCTTTTCCAAGTATACCTCCTCCTCTTGTGATTCTTGAACAGGGTATTCGCTATTACTAGCTGAAACTTGTTACAGAACTCAATTAGTCTTTCTCCTCTTTCATTCCTTGTCCCAAGACCATATTCTCCTGTAACTTTTTCTTCTACTACTTCCCCTACAACTGCATTCCAGTCGCCCATGACTATTAGATTTTCGTCCCCCTTTACATACTGCATTACCCTTTCAATATCCTTATACACTTTATCTGTCTGTTCATCTTCAGCTTGCGACGTCGGCATGTATACCTGAACTATCGTTGTCGGTGTTGGTCTGCTGTCGATTCTGATTAGAACAACCCAGTCACTGAACTGTTCACAGTAACACATCCTCTGCCCTACCTTCCTATTCATAACGAATCCTACACCTGTTATACCATTTTCTGCTGCTTTTGATATTACCTGATACTCATCTGACCAGAAATCCTTGTCTTCCTTCCACTTCACTTCACTGACACCTACTATATCTAGATTGAGCCTTTGAATTTCCCTTTTCAGATTTTCTAATTTCCCTACTACGTTCAAGCTTCTGACATTCCACGCCCCGACTCGTAGAACGTTATCCTTTCGTTGATTATTCAATCTTTTTCTCATGGTAACCTCCCCCTTGGCAGTCCCCTCCCGGAGATCCGAATGGGGGACTATTCCGGAATCTTTTGCCAATGGAGAGATCATCATGACACTTCTTCAATTACAGGCCACATGTCCTGTGGATACACGTTACGTGTCTTTAATGCAGTGATTTCCATTGCCTTCTGCATCCTCATGTCGTTGATCATTGCTGATTCTTCCGCCTTTAGGGGCAATTTCCCACCCCTAGGACAAGAGAGTGCCCTGAACCTCTATCCGCTCCTCCGCCCTCTTTGACAAGGCCGTTGGCAGAATGAGGCTGACTTCTTATGCCGGAAGTCTTCGGCCGCCAATGCTGGTTATTTATCAAAATTTAGGCAGTGATGGGGATCGAACCCCGGACCGAAAACGTTTTTGATTATGAATCAAAGACGCTACCCGTAGACCACGGCTACCCTATGTCCTTAGGTTAGTTGGGTTTAAGTAGTTCTAAGTCTAGGGGATTGGTGACCTCAACTGTTAAGTCCCA
Source organism: Schistocerca serialis cubense (assembly GCF_023864345.2). NCBI lineage: Eukaryota > Metazoa > Arthropoda > Insecta > Orthoptera > Acrididae > Schistocerca > Schistocerca serialis. The sequence continues at coordinate 91,476,358 of NC_064639.1, read as the reverse complement.
AAGTGCTTAGAGCCATTTGAACCATTTGAACCAAACTGTTATCTTGTCGATAGAATATGGGACAGGTTCTAAACTGGACATCAGTGGCGTAATTAATGAGTTTGCTACGTTCAAATCAATAAAATAGTGAAAAATAATTATCGTAATAAGATTCGTGGAAAAGCATAAATTTTCCAACTCTTTATTACAGCTCTTTTTAATTCCTAGTTAAAAATTTAAGCACTATTAATAATTTATGAGGAATTATTGAAATCCATTTTTATGAATATCATACTAAAACCAATGGACAGTAGCTGCCATAAACAGGAAGACATAGATTTTGTTTTACTTTACATTTTTTTGGAAAACATATAAAATTGGTAATTTATTTATTTCAATGATAGGTTTAATTTCTTATTGTGCAAAACTATAAAATTTACTAAACCTGTATAGACAAAAAAAGTAGAGTCACATGGAGGTGGGGGGCGCAGCTTTGTGAGTACTGCGAGGGACGCAGGATGACTTCAGTACAGTTGCATTTACGGCGTTGGTTATTGAAGCGGAACTGCTTGTCAAATAGGAGGACTTGCACTCAACCTGCCACCTGGAAGCCACCACACGTGGCAGCGGTCCGTTACCGGGGACTGCCTGTGATGTGTGGCGACGTCACCCACAGCTTCCACCTGTCAAGACGGCGCGGAAAGCTTTCCAGAGTGCCGCGACGTTCTACTTAGCCGTGTGCAAACACTTTGCAGTCGCCTGCTGCTCTGACTGTGTCGATATCTCACCTGGTAGGTAGCGTGTCTCTCCACCTACCGGTAAAAAAGAAAGCCTGTGCAACTTTCCAGGCTTTAGGGTACGGACCTGTCGTCGAGCGAGCGATGTATGTGATTGCAAGTTATGAGAGTATTGTATAAGCATACGCTGAGAGGAACCTAACTGTTATACAGTCTGGACCGGAGGCCTTGCCTTTATTAAGTGGCTTTAGCTGCTTCGCTACACCGCGGATATCTATTTTTAAGGTACTCATGTTGGCAGCCGTTCTCGATTCGAATGTAGACACAGAAATGGCGGAGCTAGTCGACTGCTCGTGTGTCTCGTCGTCCCTAAGACGAGCTAGTCTACAACTACATATACACCCATACTCCGCAAACTACTGTGTAGCCGCTGGCGGAGGGCACTTTCCTTTGCACCAGTTACAAAGTTCTCTTTACGTTTCACTCACGTATGGAGAGCGGGAAGAACGATCATTCAAACGTCTCATCTTTTCTTCGCGATCACTAGGTGAGCGGTGTGGAGGAGGCTGTAGTGCTGTAGTGTAATCCTGTATTTCGCATTCAGTCTGGAACCGCGCGACCGCTACGGTTGCAGGTTCGAATCCTGCCTCGGGTATGGATGTGTGTGATGTCCTTAGGTTAGTTAGCTTTAAGTCGTTCTAAGTTCTAGGGGACTGATGATCTCAGATTTTGAGTCCCATAGTGCTCAGAGCCATTTGAACATTTTTGTATTTCGCACTGCAAGGTGGTCCTTGAAAATTTATAAGTACGCTTTCGAGGGCATTTTGTGTCAACTTTGATGCGTCTGCTAGTTCAGTTTATTCACCATCTTCGTGATGTTCTCCCATGGTCCCACAAATCAGTCACAATTTGTGCTGCCCTTCTCTGTATAAGTTCAACACCGCCTGTTACTCCTATCTGGTACGGCACCCGTACACTTGACCAATATTCTAGGATAGGCCGCATGGATGTTTTGTATGCAGTTTCCTTTGTAGACAGATTGCATTTCCTTAATATTCTACCAATAGAACCAAGGCCATCCTGCTTACCTACGTCTACTTCATAAGTCTACGAACTGTTACACACAGGAATTTGACTTAGTCCGTTCCAACTGTGACTTCCTCACGCTCTAGTCATTTCAGTTTTCCGCTTTTTGAAGTGCACAACTTTACATTTTTGAACACTTAAAGCAAGTTACCAATCTTTGAACCGCTTTAGGATCTTATAAGGATCTGTCTGAATATTTGTGCAGCTTTGTTTCTGGTAGTATTTTATTATAGATTATCACTTCATCTGCGGAAATTCTGACTCTAGAATTAATATTGTCTGTAAGGTCATTAATATACAGCAACAAGTGTCCCAACCCACTCCCCTGCGACACATCCTAAGTTAATTCTAAATTTGACGATGACTCTCAATCCAAGGTAACATGCTGTCATGAAATCCTCAGTCCAATCACAAATATCACTTGACACCACATAGTACCGTAGTTTTGATAATAAGCATAGGTGTTATACCGAGTTGAATGATTTTCGGGAATCAAGAAATACTGCATCAGCTTGACTCCTTTGATCTATCGCTTTCAAGATTGTAAGTAGGCTGTTTAGGTTTTTTATTGGTAACGCCACCTCTGTATGAAAATCACTGGCTGTGCTGTGTGCAGTCTGTGGCTGCTTTGCGTTGTTGTAATACTCGCCATTGTAGTGTTGGGCAGCGGCAGCTGGATGTGAACAGCGCATAGCGTTGCGCAGTTGCAGGTGAGCCGCCAGCAGTGGTGGATGTGGGGAGAGAGATGGCGGAGTTTTGTAATTTGTCATGAACTGCTATATTTATATATGATGATATCAAGGTAAATACATTGTTTGTTCTCTATTAATATCTTTCATTTGCTAACTATCCCTATCAGTAGTTAGTGCCTTCCATAGTTTGAATCTTTTATTTAGCTGGCAGTAGTGGCGCTTGCTGTATTGCAGTAGTGGGAGAAACGAAGATTTTTGTGAGGTAAGTGATTTGTGAAAGGTATAGTTTAATGTTAGTCAGGGCCATTCTTTTGTAGGGATTTTTGAAAGTCAGATTGCGTTGCGCTAAAAATATTATGTGTCAGTTTAAGCACAGTCGTGTATAATTGTTGAAAGGGGACGTTTCATATGGCAAGCATAAGGAGCCCTAGCTAATATGGTATTTGCTTATACAACTTTACACATCGGTACCATATTTCTCTAACACAGAATTACACAGCTATCTGATCATTTAACAGAGAAAGAAACTTTTTTTACTACATCAGTGACAGATGTTTACGTAATTACACAGTTGGATAACTTCACATTTATTAAATTGTATTTTGTCTGTACTTTGTGAAATGCTCATATTTTTTCGGAACCATTGTGATACTATGAGAGCTTTGAATGATGTATTTGGTATGGATTCATGATTTTTAAAGTACGTTTGAGACAGATGACACTTTTGACATGAGCAGAGAATTTTTTTAATTATTGGAGGAAGCTACGACGATTTTGAGATTTGACTGAGGTGTTATGATGTTATTTTTACGACGACGATGTGTATTATGCTGCTGAGGTATGTTTATGATTAATAGGCTGAGGCTATATGAGTTGTTTGATTATGCTTCATATTTATAATGACGAAATATTGACGAGTGTCGATGGATACGTATATGTGTAATAAGGTAAGGAGTAATGTATAGTGGGTAGGGACTCTTGACTTGTGGAAAAGGTTGTTGGAAACCAAGAATCGTACTTTAAGAGTTATGAAATGTGTGTAAATGCGTGAATGTATCACAACGCCGGCGAAAATTTTTTTTGGACACTTATATTTATAGGATTTCTACAGATTTCTACAGATTTGCAACGCTAATTCTTGACCTGTGAAATATTTTTATGTGAGACTGTCACTGTAGCGGAAACTGCTGTCGTAAATATTTCCCTAAGAAAGTTAAGTGACCACCTGCACGGTCGCGGGCACCCACCTGGGCGACAGCCGCCCTAAAAAAAAAAAAAAAGCCATTAGCCTTTCAGCAGCACAGGTAGGAAAAAAAAAGGGGAGGCCATTGTCCGTGCTACTGACATTTCCTTGTTGAAAGCATACTGTGGAGCTCGTAATTTATGATATTTACTGAAATGCCTAATAAAATGACAAGAAATATTTTTACATCTGCACACATGATTATGACAAGCGTCTTTCTATGAGAGTTGAGAGAATTTCTACTAACTTATGAAATGTCACATGACTACTGAATGATATTTTTATGCTTTGCTTTTCATAGTTGCTTATTTCATTTGATATCTGGTTTCCAGCTGTGTTGCAGCATTGCTTTTATAAAATGAAATGCATTTGCTAATGTGAACACTTTCTGTCAACAGATCTATTAAATAATTATTTTATGATCCACATTCTTTAAAAAAGGAGCACTTGGAAAGGAAAGAACAATAAGAAGGAACTAGTAACAGTAACATATAATTTTCTTTTCAAGTACATGGTAATATTTCTTTTTACAATCAGTTGTTGTGGTGCACCACTTTAATTACTTAGACATTAAGATGTGATTATACATTTCCCTTATCTGCATTGTTATCTTTAGTGTGCTATTTTTTCTGCTTGAGCTATGTCATGTTTAGGTATAAGTTACTGCTGTTTGCCAGGTGTGGTGTTACTGAATTTGACTTTGTGTTACTCTGCTAAGCCAATTTTACTACTCATTTATTTTTCTTGTTGCTGCACATTGGCTCATATTAGTTTTAATGTTGCATTGCTTGGTAATTTAGATTTACTGTAACTTGCTTTGCAATTTTCCATTTTTTTGGTCATTGTTGTTTGTGTTACTTATTTTGTGCTGCTGCATTGCCTCGTTCCTTAGTTTAGCATCTGAGCTCAGTAGATTTAAGTTAGCTTAAGAGGGGGTAGCCTCTAAGAGAATGAGTTTCGATGAATTGGAAGAAATGCATTGAGAAGTTGTACGAAAAAAAACTACAGAAAACAGGTTTAGGTAGGATTTTCTTGGAAATAAATGTTGAGGTAAGAAATGTGTGACCATATAAATACAGAAAGCATGCTTAGATAGAATTTTTTTGGTGGAAACAAAGGATGAAATAAGAGGAAAGATATATGAAGTTTTGGGTTGGACTGCAGTACCACATGTTACACTGAAAACGAACCCTGTCCTTTCCTATTGGTGTTATCCCACTATGTGTTTGTGTACCCTTGTGTATTTGTTTTCTTCCTGTCTCTGTGTAATTTCATAGAATTTTTTTCTTCTTTTAATATTAAGCTACATTCACTATGATGAGGAATACTGTTATCCTCGAATATAATTGGCATTAATAATATGTTATTTACATTGTAAAGATGTTAGATATTATTAATTCTGTTCTGTTTAATGCTCATGTGTGAAGTTGATGTTTCGAAAGTTACTCTGATCTTTTATGTATGTACTCATGTCATAATTCCTGTAACACTGACATATATGTCTATTTCTATTCTTTTGTAAAGCCTGTTTTACTACAAATGTTATCTGTATTGTTATGTTTTAATGATGTATTTTGTACCTTTGTTATTGTATTCTTATGTTATAAAATTGTAATTGACACCAGTTTATCAAATTAAGTAACTTGTAAGCATTCATTTCACTGCACACATTTCCGTTGGTCATAGTATATGGACAATATGTGAGAAGTAGGGACTGATAGTGTTTGCACGTGTGTTAATGATTCAGCAAGGGACTGGATAACAGCATTGCTGGTTCTAAGGACAATTCCAGAAACGTTGTGAGTGCACAAGTGGTGGTTTATGGACTTGCTATGTTTTCCGCAAGACTCTTCGATGGTGAATGTGCACCTGCACAATCGCAACAGATGGCTGCTGGACATTTCTACTAGGACTACAGTGGGTCTACATCTTTGCTGACTCACCAGTACCATTATTTCTCCAAGGACTGCAGTGGGTCTGCGCCTCTGATGGCCCACTAATACCGTAATCTCTACCAGGACTACAGTGGGTCTGCTCTGTGATGACCTACCTACCAATACTCTTCAAAATTTCGACTGACTCTACTGTGGGTTTGCTCTGTTGTGACCCATTACCTGTATGTATGTCAAGAGTCAGCACTGTCTTTCCGTTGGAAGGACAACACTACTTCTTCAAGATTGCATGGAAATCCACTACTTCTGTGTGCATTTTCCTTTACTGCTCAGACTTTGAGAAAAACACTGCAATTTTACTGTGACGAATGATGAGGACTGTCTTTATGGACTGTGAGAAAATTTTAGCTTTTGACCAACATTGTATCAATAAGTGTGTTCATTTGATTTCTTTGTTATTGTAATTATGAAAATTTTTTTTCAAATCTGTATTGGCCACTGCCCAATCCAATTAGTAAAATTTTTTTGTGGGGAGCATGGGGGCTATGTAAGTAGGCTGTTTAGGTTTTTTATTTGTAACGCCACCTCTGTATGAAAATCACTGGCTGTGCTGTGTGCAGTCTGTGGCTGCTTTGCGTTGTTGTAATACTCGCCATTGTAGTGTTGGGCAGCGGCAGCTGGATGTGAACAGCGCGTAGCGTTGCGCAGTTGGAGGTGAGCCGCCAGCAGTGGTGGATGTGGGGAGAGAGATGGCGGAGTTTTGTAATTTGTCATGAACTGCTATATTTATATATGATGATATCAAGGTAAATACATTGTTTGTTCTCTATTAATATCTTTCATTTGCTAACTATCCCTATCAGTAGTTAGTGCCTTCCATAGTTTGAATCTTTTATTTAGCTGGCAGTAGTGGCGCTTGCTGTATTGCAGTAGTGGGAGAAACGAAGATTTTTGTGAGGTAAGTGATTTGTGAAAGGTATAGTTTAATGTTAGTCAGGGCCATTCTTTTGTAGGGATTTTTGAAAGTCAGATTGCGTTGCGCTAAAAATATTGTGTGTCAGTTTAAGCACAGTCGTGTATAATTGTTGAAAGGGGACGTTTCAAGATGTCATGTGACGAAACCGAGAATTGGATTTCAGATGATGGATGTTTTCGAAATCCATGCTGATTGGCACAGAAGAAGTCATCCTGTTTTAGATTCCTAATTACATTTAAATAGGAAGTGCAGGGAAGCTAAGCCGAAAGAGTTGCATGAAAAACGTGAAGAAATGGGAAAAGAAATGATGGTTGGAAGGAGTGACTCAGCATATAGGGAAATAAAAAAAAAACCTTCGGTGAAATTAAAAGCAAGGGTGCTAACATCAAGAGCACAACGGGAATTCCACTGTTAAATGCAGAAGCTAGAGCGGATAGAAGGAAAGAGTACTGCATGGGGGCTTAATTATTATTATTGAAAATAATTTTTTAATTTTGGTAGCTATATGTCCGATTACGCTGTGTCTCGTAAACGGTTGGCCCTGACTAGTATTATTACGCAATCTGACTGCATAGAACAACAACAAGGAATGAAATGAAAATTTTCGTTAACACAATTAATTAATTAAGTCCCCAGCAACTATAAAACCTACGAAACCAAAGCACAAGTATAACTGTTCTGTGTGTGGAAGTATGACTCAACGTACACATCTGGGACGGTTCCCTTCAATTAGGCAAGAAATTTTAAATATCATTTATACTGAAGTAATTAAAAAATAGAAATACTATAATTGCGTAAGGAAAGCAGAATTACACTCTAATAGAAGAACACAAGCCAGATGCTTTGTTGACTGAACCTGTAATGCTGCATTATTTAAGACATTGAGATAATAAAAAGAAAAGGAAATTTTTTTTTCTTTTACCTTCATATATTGACGAAAATCACTCTAATCATTACAATATATCTCCACACCGAATCGCTACTACCACATCTCAACAAGAACTTTTCAGTATCACATCTCAGCAAGCACTCTCTGCTACGAGTCCTCAACAAGCACTTTTCACTAGCACCTCTCAACAAGCACAGACTACTACGAGTTCTCCCCAAGCACTGCCAGTGGAGGCGGCTGAATAATACTCTTTGGCGCAATCTCTGGCGCTGTGGCTCAGTGTAGCCACCTTTCATATGCCCCTCCTCCACGGGCCAGAATTTGATGGTATTTTTTGCCAGCATTGGTGGTGAAAATACCACCAAATTCGTCCACAAAATACAGACAAAAATAAAAGATAATATTAATACGTAAATATCACATAATTAGATAAAATTTTGGCTTTGCACTGACCTTTCAATAACCCAATATATGAAATACAGTAAGCAATACAAATTCTTTCGTACATGTGACTTTACATAATAGTTTACACAATACACAAAAAATCAGTTTATACAAATGTTCACATAAAATGCTTTCAATGATTCAAAAAAAAAAAAAAAAACAAGTAGTTGATAGTTCCAGCAGTAGCACCCAGCAATGGTCAACAGGTGCAAATACCAACAAGTGACATCATTCAGCAGAAGCAGTTCCATTAGTGGCACTCAGAAATGTTGAGCAAGTACAGACACCAACAGGTGACATCTTTTCAGTAGAAGCAGTCCATCAGTGGCACCCAGTAATGTTGAACAGGTGCAGACGCCAACAAGTGACATTATTTCAGTAGAAGCAGTTCATCAGTGGCACCCAGTAATGTTGAACAGGTGCAGACACCAACAAGTGACATCACTCAGCAGAAACAGTTCCATTAGTGGCACCCAGCATTGTTGAACAAGTGCAGACACCAACAAGTGACGTTATTCCAGTAGAAGCAGTCCATCAGTGGCACCCAGCAATGTTGAGCAGGTGCAGACACCAACAAGTGACATTATTTCAGTAGAAGCAGTTCATCAGTGGCACCCAGTAATGTTGAACAGGTGCAGACACCAACAAGTGACATTATTTCAGTAGAAGCAGTTCCATCTGTGGCACCCAGCAATGTTGAACAGGTACACACAGCAACAGGTCACATTTCTCAGCAGAAGCGGTTCCATTAGTGACATCCAGCACTGTTGAACAGGTGCAGACACCAACAAGTGACATTATTTCAGTAGAAGAAGTTCATCAGTGGCACCCAGTAATGTTGAACAGGTGCAGACACCAACAAGTGACATTATTTCAGTAGAAGCAGTTCCATCTGTGGCACCCAGCAATGTTGAACAGGTACACACAGCAACAAGTCACATTTCTCAGCAGAAGCGGTTCCATTAGTGACATCCAGCATTGTTGAACAGGTGCAGACACCAACAAGTGACATTATTTCAGTAGATGAAGTTAATCAGAGGTACCCAGTAATGTTGAACAGGTGCAGACACCAACAAGTGACATTATTTCAGTAGAAGCAGTTCATCAGTGGCACCCAGTAATGTTGACAGGTGCCGACACCAACAAGTGACATTATTTCAGTAGAAGCAGTCCATCAGTGGCACCCAGCAATGTTGAACAGGTGCACACAGCAACAGGTCACATTATTTCAGTAAAAACAGTCCATCAGTGACACCCAGCAATGTTGAGCAGGTGCAGACAGCAACAAGTGACATCATCTCAGTAGAAGCAGTTCATCAGTGGCACCTAGCAATGTTGAACAGGTGCTGACAGCAACAAGTTACATCACTCAGCAGAAACAGTTTCATTAGTGGCATCCAGCATTGTTGAACAGGTGCAGAAACCAACAAGTGACATTATTTCAGTACAAGCAGTCCATCAGTTGCACCTAGCAATGATGAGCAGGTCCAGAGAGCAGTCCATAATATTCACTATCACTGATCACACTGTTCATCAGAGTTTATAAGAAGAAATTAAACATGTCCTAGTGGCACCAATCATGTAGAAAAAGTACAAGTAACAGTCCATAATATTCACTATCACTAATCACACAGTTCATCAGCAGAAATTAAACATTTCTAAGTGTCACACATCAATGTTGAACAAGTGCAGGTAACAGTTCATAATATTCACCATCACTAATCAGACAGTTCAGGCATGAACAACAGTTTGAATGCACATACAAATGCTTTTACACTAAACATACAAATCATAACAAACACACAAATGATGTCAGATAATTGCCATATTAACTATTACAAATACACAAATACCAGTAAACCTATAATATTTATGGGTGTCAGTGCAAGCCACTACAAACAAATAAAATAATATTTAGGAGATAGGTGGGTAGGATTAGGAAAGGAAAACACACAAAACACACTCACTCATCTTTCATCCACATTAAGTACTACTGTGTAATTGAATAGTGTTAACTGTGTAAATGCAATTCTGTCAAAATTTGATGTTCATCATGTGTATCAAGTAGTAGTGGCAGCAATGTACAACAGTCAATAATAGTTAAGTCAATGTCATAGTCATCATGTCAAGACTAATGTTTGCCAAGCAAGATCAAAATGTACGGTTGCTGAACAACTGTCAGTGAGCCAAGATAATTACTTCCTCTCTCCAAAAAAAAAAAAAAAATTGTAACGTACCCTTTGAACAATTATACATGACTGTGCTTAAACTGACACACAATATTTTGTTAGCGCAACGCAATCTGACTTTCAAAATTCCCTACAAAAGAATGGCCCTGACTAACATTAAACTATACCTTTCACAAATCACTTACCTCACAAAAATCTTCGCTGCTCAAGCTACTGCAATACAGCGAACGCCACTACTGCCAGCTAAATAAAAGATTCAAACTATGGAAGGCACTAACTACTGATAGGGATAGTTAGCAAATGAAAGATTTTGATAGAGAACAACCAATGTATTTACCTTGATATCATCATATATAAATATGGCAGTTCATGACAAATTTCAAAACTCCGCCATCTCTCTCCCCACATCCAGGACTGCTGGCGGCTCACCTCCAACTGCGCAACGCTACGTGCTGTTCACATCCAGCTGCCGCTGCCCAACACTACAATGGCGAGTATTACAACAATGCAAAGCAGCCACAGACTGCACACAGCACAGCCAGTGATTTTTCATATAGAGCGCTACGTGGCGTTACCAATAAGAAAACATAAACAGCCTACTTACATAGCCCCCATGCTCCCCACAAAAAAATTTTACAAATTGGATTGGGCAGTGGCCAATACAGATTTGAAAAAAATTTTTCTAAATACAATAACAAAGAAATCAAATGCACACACTTATTGATACAATGTTGGTCAAAAGCTAAAAATTTCTCACAGTCCATAAAGACAGTCCAGATTGTTCATCACAGTAAAAATGCGGAGTTTTTCTCAAAGTCTGAGCAGTAAAAGAAAATGCACACAGAAGTAGTGGATTTCCATGCTGTCTTGAAGAAGTAGTGTTGTCCTTCCAACGGAAAGACAGTGCTGACTCTTGACATGCACACAGGTAATGGGCCACAACAGAGCAAACCCACAGCAGAGTCAGTCGAAATTTTGAAGAGTATTGGTAGGTAGGTCATCACAGAGCAGACCCACAGTAGTCCTGGTAGAGATTACGGTACTGGTGGGCCACCAGAGGTGCAGACCCACTGCAGTCCTTGTAGAAATAATGGTATTGATGGATCATCAAAGATGTAGACCCACTGTAGTCCTTGTAGAGATAATGGTACTGGTGGGTCATGAAAGATGCAGACCCACTGTAGTCCTTGTTGAGATAGCCAGCAGCCATCTTTTGTGACTGTGCAGGTGCACAATCACCATTGAAGAGTCTTGCGGACAATATAGCAAGTCCATAACCACCACTTGTGCACTCACAAAGTTTTTGGAATTGACCTTAGAACCAGCAATGCTGTTATCCAGTCCCTTGCTGAATCATTAACACACGTGCAAACACTATCAGTCCCTACTTCTCACATATTGTCAATATACTATGACCAACAGAAACGTGTGCAGTGAAATGTAACTTACAAGTTACTTAATTTGATAAAGTGGTCTCAATTACAATATTATAACATCAGAATACAATAACAAAGGTACAAAATACATAATTAAAGAACATAACAATACAGATAACATTTGTAAAAAACAGGCTTTACAAAAGAATAGAAATAAACATATACATCAGTGTTACAAAAATAATGACACAAGTACATACATAAAGATCAGAATAACTTTTGAAACATCACTTTCACATGTGAGCAACAAAACAGAATAAATAATGTCTAAACATCTTTACAAAGTAAATAACATATTATTAATGCAAATTATATTTGAGGATAACAGTATTCCTCATCATAGTGAATGTAGCTTAATATTAAAAGAAGAAAAAATTCTATGAAACTACACAGAGACAGGAAGAAAAGAAATACACAAGGGTACACAAACACAGAGCATAATAATACAAAAGGAAAGGACAGGGTTTGTTTTACTGCAGTATTTTGCAAACAAAACTTTCTTTACTTCTTGGAGATCTCCCTTCATTCATCATTATTCCCAAAAAGTCCTATCTATACCTGCTTTCTGTACTTTTCTCGTATAGCCTCTCAGTGCATTTCTTCAAATTCATCGCAACTCATTCTCTTATAGGCGACCCCTCTTAAGCTAACTTAAATCTACTGAGCTCAGATGCTAAACTAAGGGACGAGGCAATGCAGCAGCACAAAACAATTAACACAAACAGCAATGATCAAAAATGTAAATGGCTAAGCAAGCAGCATAAATTACAACTAATATAAGGCAATGAGCAGCAAACAAAAAAATAAATCTGGCTTAGCAGAGTAACACAAATTAAAGTTCAGTAGCACTATGCCTGGCAAACAGCAGCTTATATCTAAACATGACATAGCTCAAGCAGAAAAAATAGTACACTAAAGATAACAATGCAGATAAGGGAAATGTATAATCACATCTTAATGTCTAAGTAATTAAAGTGGTGCACCACAACAACTTATTGTAAAAGAAATATTACCATGTACTTGAAAAGAATATTATGTATGCAGTTACTGTTACTAGTCCCTTCTTATTGTTCTTTCCTTTCCAAGTGCTCCTTTTTTGAAGAATGTGGATCACAAAATTATTATTTAATAGATCTGTTGACAGAAAGTGTTCACATTAGCAAATGCATTTAATTTTATTTTATGAAACCAATGCTGCAACACAGCTGGAAAACAGATGTCAAATGAAATAAGCAATTACGCAAACCAAAGCATAAAAACATCATTCAATAGCTATGTGGCATTTCGTAAGTCAGTAGCTCTCAACTCTCGTAGAAAGACACTTGTCATTATCAGGTTTGCAGTTTTTTTTTCCTACCTGTGCCGCTGAAAGGCTAATGGCTTTTTTTCGGGCAGCTGTCGCCCAGGTGGGTGCCCGCGACGCATTACGTGCAGGTGGTCACTTAACTTTCTTACGGAAATATTTACGACAGCAGTTTCCGCTACAGTGACAGTCTCATATAAAAAAATTCACAGGTTAAGAATTAGCGTTGCAAATCTGTAGAAAGAAAATCCTATAAATATAAGTGTCCAAATAAAATATTCGTCAGCATTGTGATACAGTCAAGCATTTACGCACATTTCATAACTCTTAAAGTACGATTCTTGGTTTCCAACATACTTCTTATTCCTCATATACGGTAGCATCATCTTATTGATCATAAACATATCTCAACAGCATAGTACACATCGTCGTCGTAATAATAACATCATAACACCTCAGTCAAATCTCAAAATCGTCGTAGCTTCCTCCAATAATTTCAAAACCTAAAAAAAATTCTCTGCTCATGTCAAAAGTGTCATCTGCCTCAAACGTACTTTAAAAATCATGATCCCATAACAAATACATCATTCAAAGCTCTCATAGTATCACAATGGGTCTGAAAAAATATGAACAGTTCACAAAGTACAAACAAAATACAATTTCATAAGTGTGAAGTTACCCAACTGTGTAATTACGTAAACATCTGTCACTGACGTAGTAAAAAAAATGTTTGTCTCTCTCAGTTAAATGATCAGATAGCTGTGTAATTCTGTCTTAGAGAAATATGGTACCGATGTGTAAAGTTGTATAAGCAAATACCATATCAGCTAGGGTTCCTTGTGGTTGCCACACACATGGTACACAAAGTAAGCGTGTACCCCCCTGAGGATTAATGTAATTATACCCTCAGGTGTTACAGATTACAGCAATGGAATGAAATGTATCACGGAAAACTTTCTTTGTAATTCAAAAATCTTTAAAAATAAATGTTTTAAGTACAAAATTAATGACTCAAATACGTGTACTGTAGCGCTAGATGTGCCTTTTGCTGTAAGATAATCTCTGTGGAAGTGCCGTAGTTATTGTCCTCCGAAAGCTAAGTTCTGCAGAAGTCAATGTACTTACCTCATGATAAACAAAAGTGAAATGCTTTGCGTATAGATATCTTAGTTATTACGCTTATTGCCATGATGAAGAAAGTACTGTGCTGTAACGTATTGTTGTGCTACGGAAAAGGCAGTCTCATGTAGCTATACCACAAAAGTTACTACTAAAACATATTTTACTTTGCAGAAGAATTCAAAAAAACTGTGGAGATACAAAGCAGATACAGCACAAAAGCAACAATGTAAATTGTGTCACACATTAGTAGCGTCGTGATATAATTGTGTAGCTGTCAAAGAAACCAAGTGCTAACTCATATTTAATCCCACAAAAAGTACTTGAAATAAAGAATGTCTTTTCAAGTAAACCAAAATGTTACATGAAAATCTCATTAGCAGTGCTGGTATATGTTCTAAGTATGTGAGCCTGATAGTTGTTACGTAATCAAGCAACTAACAAGCAAGAATGTACAAATACAACACTGTGTCGTCTGTTCACTATAACAATGCAATCGTAATTTCTGTTTAAAAATGTTCCCTAGGTTCTAGACTGGATATTTAACCTCAAACATTGTTGCATGTTAACAGTTTCTTAAGTCTGACAAAGCATACTAGAAATGTGAAGTGAAAAGTTTTATGGCAAAGACAAAGTTAAAAAGCAGATTATCTTTCAACAAACGGTTTTATATGTGAAATGTATTGCAATCTTTTACCCTTTCTAGTGCGCAGCGTTTCAACTTCAACGCAATTATCATGCGGTATACGTCGTTAAAGAATACTGGAATTTTTCTTAAGGTTAGCGTCTATGTCATTTTTCTCTGAGCCAGCCGGCGCAAGCGGCTGCCTGCGGTGCGAGTCATTGTCTGTCTCTTTGTTGGCGCGCGTTGTTATTGGGATTAGGAGACCTAACTTCTACAAATTCGCCTTGCCGAGAGGGCCCAGCTCTGTTAGAATCCCGCCAGTTCTGATGAAATTCACATCTGTCGTTTTGTCGGTAGTTTACATAGTTTCTTGTTTGTCGGTCATGTGGTGGAGAATTTCTCCCTGAATCGTAACTCTGCGCCGAACTGTTGCGTCTGAAGTTATTCTGCCTCCCTTGATAATAATTGTTTTGGTTCCCATATTGTCTGTTTCTCTGATTGTCTCTGTGATAGTCATTACTACGGAAACGCGATCTTTCTCTGTAACTATTATTACTCTGCCAGTGGTTGTCATATGGGTGGTGTCTGTTTTGGTCACGATTTGTGTTGTGAGAATAGTCTTGTCATGTCAAGTTATTACTTCTTTCATCGCGGAATTGCGACGGATGTGACCTGTAATTGTTGTGTTCCTGGTTTCGCGTTCCGCGATTGTCAGTGTCAATTTCTAATTCTTGTAAGAGTCCCTGAAATGCTTCAATGTCGTCTTTGCAACGTCCTGCCAAAATAATATGTCGTAAATGTTCAGGCAGTTTGATTAAGCAAATGCGGATGAGTTCTGAGGGGCTGTATGGGTTTGAAAGATACTGATTCTTATGCAACATGTCTTCAAAATATTTCATAAGACTGGAAAATTCAGATTGTTCGAAACGTTTCATCATTATGATGCTATGTTTTACTCGGTCTTGTGTGGCTTGAGACCAATATGCTGAGAGGAAGGCATGGTAAAACTCTCCTTTACTGTGGCAATCGTGAATTACTGATCGCATTCTTACAGCTGGTTCATTCTCCAAGTATCCACACATAAATTCTAATCTGTGTTCTAACGACCAGTTGGGAGGAAAACAATGCGAGAATTGATGGAGCCATGCTTGTGGATGAATGTCGTTGCCAGAATTTTTAAATGTTTTGAATTTACGTGTAGTCATGAACAGCTTATAGTCAAAATCATCATGTCGGCGAGTCGCATATTGGTCATTGTTAGGTCGTGTCGGCCGTTCCATCTCAAAATTCGGTGCACGTTGCCAATTTCTTTCATAACTTCCGAAATGCCCTGTGTTATTATTTTGTGGCTGTTCCGTATTTCTGTGTCCCTCTTCCCGTATTGGGGCGCGAGTATCCTCTGAAATACGTAATTCTTGTATTACCTGTGTCAGCTGATCTTGTACTTCCCGGATTTCTCTTTTGTACTGTGTATTGATTTGATTTTGATTTTGTTTGAATTTTCTTATTTGTTCATACTCTTCTGTGTCAGTGAAGGCTAAGGGTCTTGTGTCATTCAGATCATCATCTACCTTTGTAGATAAGTTAGTGACCTGATCCGAAAGTTCGGCTACTTTCTCCGATAGTGAAATTATTTCCTCTGTATGTTTTTCTGAACCAAGTTTCAGAGTATCTACTGTGTCCTTTAAGTTTTCCTGAGTTTTTGCAAGTTGCGTAACCGAATCGGTAGATGCAACTGAGTCAATTTTAGCCCACAAGGTCTCATGATTTTCATGAACAATGGTTTGCAGTTCTTTTATGGCTGCTTCGTGATTCTGTAATGCATTTTCATGCCGTGAAAAAATAGGTTGAAAATGCTCACAAATTTGTGTTCTTACGTCATTACAGACTTTTTGACATTTCGATTAAATGTTATGTAACTCAGTAGTTAAATCTTCACGGGTTTGTTCAAGTGTGGTGTCTAACTTTTGAAGATTTTGTTCCATTGTGTCTAACTGTTGCTGTGTTTGTCTCTGGTGTTGTTCCATTGTGTCTAACTTTTTAAGATTTTGTTCCACTGTGTCTAACTTTTTAAGATTTTGTTCCACTGTGTCTAACTTTTTAAGATTTTGTCCCATTTGTCTCTGATTTTGTTCCATTTCTTGCATTAATTGCAATAATAATGTATTAGTGTCTGGAATCTGTTTCTCTACGCTTTTCGGCAGTGCATTTGCACCGGCAACATTCACATTTTGACAAGCAGAAAATGTGTCTTGACTTATTTGAGAAAACGGTGATGACCCAAAACCTGAATCTACAGTATTTGCGAAATTGTGTCCTGTCATTTCGGATCCCTGAGGCGAGCTGTTGCCGACCGATCGATCGATAATGCTTCCCTGTTCACTACCTGTTTCAATGTCTACACCATTGTTTGCAGCCCGCTCCATTTCCCTATGCACAATTACCAAATTACTACTTTGAACATCAGTTAATTCATTACTCGGTGGCGCTAACACACTGCTTTCATTTTCACTGTCATTTCTCAGTTTACTTTGGAGCCTAGTATTACGTTTTTCACGCGCCATTATTGTCACAGTATTTCACACGACTACACAGAAAAACACAATTTGAAGATCAAAAATAAGAGAACACATTAACATAGCACTGAAAATAATATCTAGTTAATTGCAGCTGCGAAATACTTGGTGCAAATCTACATGCATGCCACAACTGTTTTACTGTACAACAATGAAAGACTGCAACTACAAAGGAGATTTTCTCTACAATTACGCGCTAGCAATAAACAATAGCTACACTAATTACACAAACTACAAGAAAAAATCAGAAGATTCCAGTGAGGTATCCTCGGCTAAGGGTCGACATATGAAACGTCCCCTTTGAACAATTATACATGACTGTGCTTAAACTGACACACAATATTTTGTTAGCGCAACGCAATCTGACTTTCAAAATTCCCTACAAAAGAATGGCCCTGACTAACATTAAACTATACCTTTCACAAATCACTTACCTCACAAAAATCTTCGCTGCTCAAGCTACTGCAATACAGCGAACGCCACTACTGCCAGCTAAATAAAAGATTCAAACTATGGAAGGCACTAACTACTGATAGGGATAGTTAGCAAATGAAAGATTTTGATAGAGAACAACCAATGTATTTACCTTGATATCATCATATATAAATATGGCAGTTCATGACAAATTTCAAAACTCCGCCATCTCTCTCCCCACATCCAGCACTGCTGGCGGCTCACCTCCAACTGCGCAACGCTACGTGCTGTTCACATCCAGCTGCCGCTGCCCAACACTACAATGGCGAGTATTACAACAATGCAAAGCAGCCACAGACTGCACACAGCACAGCCAGTGATTTTTCATATAGAGCGCTACGTGGCGTTACCAATAAGAAAACATAAACAGCCTACTTACAAAATATGTACTGCTTATTGATTTAACAAGTGTGTGTAGACAATCTTCCTTCTACTTTAGTGTTCTAGTCTGCTATCTTCATCCTACTTGTTCTATATAGACAAAAAAAAAAATATGCACCTCACTTACTTTACCTCTTATACACCAAAACTCCAATAATCATCATCATCACATAATCTCAATACTTCAATAATACCTCTTACGTCGATACATATAAATCTTATAATCAATATCATTTACCTTACCTCTTGTCCACAAAAACTCCAATAATCATCAACTTCACATAATGTCAATAATACCTCAATAATACCTCTTCACTACGTCGATACATATAAACCTTATTACCAATATCATTTCACTTCCATAACAACTCTTTCCTCTAGTCAGTCTCCTCGAACAAGTACAGATAAAATCCTAATGCAAACCTCATCATCCCATACAATCCGAAGACACATTGTCAACACACAACCTCTGTGTAATCCATCTGACCCAAATCTTCTACTCATTATGAATTATAAACAAAAGAAATGCATACATGACCTCTAACAGACTTAGTTCGAATAACTCTCAGTAATTAAGTACGATTACGGAGTGTGAATGATCATAATATTTCACAGTGTGTACACCACTGCAAGAATTATGGCAAACAGAAGCAAACATGTGGAGTATTTCTTGTGTCAAGTGTCACTTCCTATTTCAATTGCTCACGAAAAATGCAGTGTAATAACTGTCAATGATCTAAACCTAGTTTTGGTATGTCATGTCGTTAGCTTCCTTCCTATTAGCATAAATTTATAAAGCTTCCATAAAACCTCCAGCTCATGTGACTTCTATGAAGTTTCTTGTACTAATGTCGTTTATGTCGAATTATAGCAGTTCATTTTCTTATCTTAAAAATATAAGGCACTGAGCGTAAGCAAAACATGCAATAGCGAGTAAATATACCAGTAGTGAACAGAATGTCAACAAGTGGATGCAGCACAATTCTTACAACGAGGCTCTGCCAAGTGAACAATCTATAATTAATACAATAATGTGACCTGAACTCTATGTTTGTACACCTTATATCAGCATTTCTATATACCAAATTAAAAAGTAGTTATGACAACAAAACAGAAATGTGTAAATATGCAATCCATAAGCAAGGCAGCAATTATGTTATCTAACATAATAAACAGGTCGTTAGCATCATATCAGCATAAGCAAATAAATGTTCATATGTAATCTTAATAAGTACACATGAAGGCGCAAGCAGATAAATGACAAAGTGTAACCTACATACATAACCACAGTCAGCACAATTAATCAGGTGACAATTATAATTTAAATAAATAAGCACAGCAGGCACATAAAAAAATAATGTGACATCAGTGAAAAAGCATGGCAGCCAAGCGATGCATAATATATACAAATAACAACCAAGTTCATTAATAATCATTGTCAAAATCAGTTAACGTACTCAAGCACGTCGCTTCACAAGTAATTTCATAGAACATGAAATTTAGCACAAAGTATGAATCACGTAATGGCGAGCAGCAAATTACATCTAAAGTACGTACCTAAGTGGAAATATGTTACCTGAAAAATAAACTCAATTAATAGTTACCTTTTTAGTTTATTAGTTTCTCCTTGGAAATTACATTCTTTCTGAAATTTTCTCGATAGCCAGTCGTCTTAACGTCGGACACGCACAGAATTTACCTGAAGTTCTTAAATATTTTATAGAACCGTATCCTGAAAAATACTGAACGTTAATAACATAATTCATCAAGTCACTATAGCTTTATACTGAATTTAGTCGGAGAAATTAGACTGTGTATTTGTTTACGGCTGTCAGTGCATTCGCACTGAGCGCTCGATCAGCTGTAGACGCGTGACGTAGGAAGTGATTGTTTGCGGTCAACGACTGCCTTGTGCGGCGCGCAGACTTGACTGTTGCTTTGAGTATATGCCGCCGCCAAAACACAGCGCGGTATTCTTGTACTCTCTGCGTGTTTACATGTAGCTGTTAGTTTCTCTAAAGTATGTCATTCCACAAAAATTTTTCAAAATTATATCATTCCACAAAAATTTTAACGTTTGATATGTGATGTATTCCCTTAGAGCGCCGAGATTTAAGAGTTTCTACTTCGACAGTGTTATCATGAATAATTTTGCGAATTCTATATGGACCGTTATAAAGCAGAAAAAAATTGCGACACAAGCCTTTTCCGTTGTGAGACAAACGATGAGACTTAATTAACACCTTTTGACCAACTGACAAGGTTTTTAAACGACCAGGACGTTTAGCTGATTTCTCTCTTCTAGCAGCCGCAGATGCAATATTTCGTAGAGCCAGGTTGACAACTTCAGAATGCCGCAGTTTCCGTGTAGGCGGAAAAGGAACGATTTCAGAAATGCGATTTGTCGGTGCTTTATTTTTTAATATCAGTATAGGCGGTAAAGAAGTTGAGTCATTAGGAAGTTCATTCAGAATGTTTTGAAAAATATGAAGATACTGATCCCAAGTTCTGTGATTCTGATGACAATAAAGACGACACAATTTATTGATTTCCTTCAACCATCTCTCTGAAGCATTAGATTGAGGGTGAAAAAGTGAAATGAAAATTGGTTTAATTTTACGACGCCGTAGAGTACGAAGCCAAATTTTAGAACGAAACTGTGATCCATTATCTGAAATAACCTTATCAACATGACCAACTTCTTTAAGAAAATGTTTGATGAAAGCATTAGATACTGAACGAGCTGTTGCTTTGCGTAACGGTGTAAAACACACATATTTTGATGTCAACTCCACTGCTACGAAAATGTACGCAAAACCATTAGTAGAACGAACCACTGGACCAAACAAATCGACTGCAGCCATGTCCTTTAATTTCGCTGGAATGATAGGAAACAACGGTGTTCTGTGAGAAATTGTTGGCGGCTTAGCCTTTTGACATAATTTGCATTTGGCAAGAACAGATCGAATACGTTTTTCCATATTACTGAAGTAGCAATTTTCTCATAATTTATGAAAGCATTTTCTGGGACCAAAGTGTGCATAACTGAAATGCGTATACCAAATCAGCTTATTAACCCACTCATCAGGAATACAAACTAACCAAACAGAGTTGTCGACCGATTTTCGTTTAAAAAGAATGTCATTGAGAACTAAATAATGCTGTCTAATCGCTACGCTTTCCTTTCTCCTCCACTTCTCCTTAATGTCCTTCCAGATGGATCCTTATTTTGCTCCTTAGCGATGTCCTGGAGCGAAGACGAAATAAAGTTCTCAAACGCAACACCTTGAATATACATCAAACAATAATTGTTTTCCTTGCAGTCCTCTTCAGCACTTTGTTTCAAACCCACAGGTGCACGTGATAAAGCATCAGCAACAATATTTGAAGAACCCTGTATGTAAACAATACTAAAATCAAATTCCTGTAGGTACAACGCCCATCGTGACAATCTGCCAGGAGTTAATTTTGTCGACATAAGAAATTCCAGAGCTCGATGATCGGTGTAAACCTTAGTATGTCTGCCAAACAAAAATGTGCGAAATTTTGTGAAAGCCCATACAACAGCCAAAGCTTCAAGTTCCGTAATCGAATAATACTTTTCTGATTTAGAGAGAACACGACTTCCAAATGCAATAGTTTTCTGTACTACAACGCCGTTTTCTTCTAGCTCTTGAAATAAATGTGCACCTAGGCCTTTGTATGATGAGTCCGTCGCCAAACAAAAATCTTTAGATAAATCCGGATGTGAAAGAAGTGGAGCAGCAACTAAAGCATCACGAAGTTGTTCAAATTCTGACTGAGCTTCCTCATCCCAACACCAATTAGAATTCTTTCCGGATAGTTCACATAAACGAGGTGTGGCCAAATCGTCCAATTTAACAAAGCGTCTAAGAAAATTACAAACGCCAAGGAAACTACGAACATCACGTTTTGTGGTAGGAACAGCATAATTACGAATAGCGTCTAGTTTCTCTGGATCAGGAAGAATACTTTCTGTAGAAATAATGTGACCGAGAAATTTCACCTGAGAACGATCAAATTCAGATTTTTCTAAGTTCACTGTAATGCCAACTCTTGCAAAAATACGTAATAATGAATCCAAAATTTTGTTGTGCTCACTCCAAGAATGTTTAGCAATAAGAATGTCGTCAACATATGAAGTAATTTTGTCACGAAGATAAACAGGTAAAATTTCATTTAAGCTGCGAATGAATGCTGCTGAAGATACAGTAAGTCCAAACGGTAATTTCCGAAACTGGTAACAGTTACCAAAGGCTAAAAAGGCAGTATATTTTCTACAATCAGGGTGGAGTTTTATTTGCCAAAAACTTGCGCGCATATCAATCGTGGATAAAACTTTAATTCCATGGAAATGTTGAAGAAGTTCATCTAAATTTTGTGGACGGTCAGTTTCAGGAATGATGATATTATTTATCTGTCTGGAATCCAGAACCAAACGAATTGACCCATCCTTTTTAAGAACGACGTGTAACGGGCTGGTATAAGGACTGACTGCTGGCTCAATAATGCCCTGATCTAACATGTATTGAAGTTCATTCTTAACCTTGTCTCTGTAAGCCAAAGGAATAGCGTACGTTTTTCCTCGAAATCGTGTGTGTTCTTTTACTTTAAATAGATATTGTAGGCCTTGTATAGTTCCTGTGTGATGACTAAATACTGTAGCATGTGAAGTCAAAATGTGGTACAGCTCTTCTCTTGCAACGTCATCTGGCACTTCAGCTTTCTTAACCTTTTCATTAATTAATTCTTCACTATTAATTATATCATCCATCGCGTCTCTGTATCTATTGTCATTGTCATGAATAAACGCACTGTCGTCATAATGCTCAACGAAAACATCAGAAGTAAGAAACCTTAAACATTTTGTATCTGATTCAGATCTTGTTAAACACTCGAAAAATTTCAAACATTTCGGCATTCCGGCAACAGTCAAATTCACACTTCCTTCTTTAAAGTTCAGAATTGCCTTATGTGCGTTAAGAAACTCCATACCTAATATAGTTTGTGTACTGAGTAATGGAACAATAATAAAATTAGCAGAAAATTCGTATCCTTGACAAATGAAATTTAAGTTGGTCTGTTGCTTGGCTTCCACACTTTTTCCAGAAATC
The DNA here is from genome assembly GCF_023864345.2 of Schistocerca serialis cubense. NCBI lineage: Eukaryota > Metazoa > Arthropoda > Insecta > Orthoptera > Acrididae > Schistocerca > Schistocerca serialis. Next base: position 91,453,182 of record NC_064639.1, on the reverse strand, counting down.
GCTCCTCGAATTGTAGTTTTAGAAATAGGTAACATAGGACAGGCAATAGTTCTTTCACATATACGAAAAACTGATTCACTAATGACGTTCAATGGGCTCCCAGAATCTAAAACTGCAGTGAACTTATTCTTACCCACACATACTTCAATAACAGGATGTAAAAATGCGTCTACATTATTTTCCTTTTCGTCTAACAAAATGTCTCTCCTGTCTTCCAGGCGTACGTAGTGTAAAGTCGTAGTGTCTTTACTTTCTGAGCCGTCTATATTGCTGCCAGAAGCCGAAGCTGCAAGTCATTGTCGATTGTTTGCGTCACGTCTTTGATTATTCGCGTAATTTCGCGGATCAATTTCTACGATTTGCACTTGTCTCTCTGAAGTTCTGTCACGTGGAGGATGCCAATTAGGTCCTTCCTGCCTGTTAGATGCAAATTCTTGGTTGTGTCTATTATTAAACTTTCTGTTTTCCTGTCTGTCTGCATAACTACTTCTTGTGTAATTTCGACTGTCACTTCTGAAATTACTGTTAGACCTACTAACCTGGTTATTTCTGAAGTAAGAATTTCTATTACTGTATGAATAATGTCTGTCTTGATGATACCGATTACTGTTTCCGTGTGATTGATCATTCCGGTACGAATTACCGTTATTATAATTGTCTGTGTAATTTCTGTTAGAACGTCTGTTATTGTCATAAGGCTGATATCTATTGTCCTGTCTGTTACGTCTGTCATTCTCAAAATTACCCATATAACGCCCGTTCCGATCACTATCCCTTTTCTCTGAAAATCTATTGTAATTACTGTTATTGAAAAAATTACAAGAAGTCCCGTCGTCGTTGTCATACTCAAGTTCTTGTAGCAAAGTCTTAAAAGTCTCAATGTCGTCTTTACATCTTCCGGCTAAAGCAATTTGTCTTATGGATTGTGGCAGCTTAGTTAAACAAATGCGAATTAATTTAGTCGGGCTATAAGGGTTGGACAGGAACTGATTCTTTCGAATCATGTCTTCGAAATATTCTGCTGGCGTGCGGAACTCAGACTGTTTAAAGTTACGCTGCATAATCAGACTATGTTTGACTATGTCTTGCGTGTTTTCGGACCAATATGCCGATAGAAATGCATGATAAAAATCATTTAGATTATTACAATCTCTAATGAGTGCGCGCATCCGCATCGCCGGTTCGTTTTCTAAATATCCACACATAAATTCCAGTTTGTGACTTAGTGGCCAATTTGGTGGGAGTGCGTACATAAATTGATCTAACCATGAACATGGATGTATGTCATTCTTAGAATTGCGGAAGATCTTAAATTTCCGAACAGTAAAAAGTGTTTATAGTCAAAGTTTTCGCCTCGTGGCGACAGAGACCTACCGCGTCTGTCCCAGTCCCAATGTTGATTATTGTCAAGTTCGCGCGCCTGGCGCTCTCTTGTTGCATCCCGTAAATGAAACAAATTATTTTCTTCAAACCCCTCTGGTATCTGTGATTCTAAATTTCTTTTGCTATCTTTTCCTACGATTTCGCCTTCAATTTGTTTGACTTTCTTTCGTAATGCCTCAAATTCCCTTTTGACGCGTTCATTAAATTTTCCCTGATTTTCAACATGCTTATTTATGTTTTGGTACTCTTCGGTTTCTGCAAATGGTAATGGAGCTGTATCATCCGAATCTCTATCCCCATGTAAACTAAGATTTGTCAATTTATCTGCAATCTCCTCAACTCTTTCCGATAAGTCACCTACTTTTTCTTTCTGTCTATTTACGTCTTCCGTAAGTGTCGCGATTCGGGTTTCAGTATTAACACATTTAGTAGTTAACTGTTCATATTGTTGCGTTAGATTATTTATTCTGTCATTTGGTACGGATTCCTGGATTCTCTCAAATATCTCTTCCTTATCGTGTGCACGTTGTAAATTTAACTCTGAAAATTTTTGTACTATCACGCGATCTCTTTCTTCCTGTTCTCTATCCTGTTCCCTTTGTCTAATCTCTACTGCAATTAATCTATTATTGTGAGAATTCAAAATCGGTTGTACTTCTTCTCTGATTTATTTCTTTAACTCATCTTTCATATTTTTGAAACATGTCCCTATTCGTGAATCTAACCGTGTTTCCATCGTTCCCATCTCAGCTCTGATTGTTCCTATTTGTGAGTCCAACCGTGTTTCCATTGTTCCCATATCAGTTTTTAATTCAGATCTCAAAGTTCCCATCTCTGTTTTAAATTTAGATCCCAACTGTGATTCCATTGTTCCCATATCAATTTTAATTTCAGATCGTAACTGTGATCCCACATTTAATATAGCACTCATCAACTGCTCCATAGTAACTGGTTCGAAATTCTTTTCGCCCCTAACATTTCCCGCAAAACCAGTTTCCTCCGTCGTAGCTGTAAGGCTATCTGTGTTCGATACTATTCCAGAATCTTCTATCGTTAATCTCGTATTCTGTGAATTTTCTGATTGAGAAAAATTTTGAAATGGTTCCGGACTATTTTTCCGACTTATTAAATTGTTTTCCACTTCATTATTCATCATACTGTTCTCCTGTGTTGGCGAGTTCGCCATGTCAACAATTTCGTCATCCTGACTATCCATCATTTTTGCCTTTTTCATCGATCGCGTAATCATTTACAAAACATACAAAATTCGTCACTGTACGAAAATTACACACAATGACTCTTTATCTCCAACAATACCATTTACACGAAATGTTTCCCTCAAACACGATTAATCGAACAATTGAAATAATTGCACTAAATTGTCAAACCCGTAGACAAGACAACACAAATTAAATTTTGAAAAATACCATTAGAATCATTTACAAAACATACAAAATTCGTCACTGTACGAAAATTACACACACTGACTCTTTATCTCCAACAATACCATTTACACGAAATGTTTCCCTCAAACACGATTAATCGAACAATTGAAATAATTGCACTAAATTGTCAAACCCGTAGACAAGACAACACAAATTAAATTTTGAAAAATATCATTAGAAGAATGCCAATTACCAAATCTACACATGCAATATAGACTACAATTACTAAACTACAAATTACTATAACAATACTAGTGTCTACTATTTTTACAATCAGAAGATTCCAAGGGACGATCCGAAGCAGCGGTCGCCACGTGCATGGGGGCTTAATTATTATTATTGAAAATAATTTTTTAATTTTGGTAGCTATATGTCCGATTACGCTGTGTCTCGTAAACGGTTGGCCCTGACTAGTATTATTACTCAATCTGACTGCATAGAACAACAACAAGGAATGAAATGAAAATTTTCATTAACACAATTAACTAATTAAGTCCCCAGCAACTATAAAACCTACGAAACCAAAGCACAAGTATAACTGTTCTGTGTGTGGAAGTATGACTCAGCGTACACATCTGGCACAGTTCTTCTTCAATTAGGCAAGAAATTTTAAATATCATTTATACTGAAGTAATTAAAAAAATAGAAATACTATAATTGCGTAAGGAAAGCAGAATTACACTCTAAAACAAGAACACAAGCCAGATGCTTTGTTGACTGAACCTGTAATGCTGCATTATTTAAGACATTGAGATAATAAAAAGAAAAGGAAATTTTTTTTTTCTTTTACCTTCATATATTGACGAAAATCACTCTAATCATTACAATATATCTCCACACCGAATCGCTACTACCACATCTCAACAAGAACTTTTCAGTATCACATCTCAGCAAGCACTCTCTGCTACGAGTCCTCAACAAGCACTTTTCACTAGCACCTCTCAACAAGCACAGACTACTACGAGTTCTCCCCAAGCACTGCCAGTGGAGGCGGCTGAATAATACTCTTTGGCGCAATCTCTGGCGCTGTGGCTCAGTGTAGCCACCTTTCAGTACATCTGAAGCCTCTATGAGGGGGAAGATTTGTCTGATGCGATACGAGATGAAGAAAGCGGGTCGATTTAGAAAAGATAGGGGATCCAGTATATGAATCACAAATTAAGAGAGCTTTGGAAGACTTAAGATCAAGTAAGATGGAGGGAATAGATAACATTCCATTAGAATTTCTAAAATCATTGGGGGAACTAGCAACAAAACGACTATTCACGTTGGTGCATATAATGTATGTGTCTGGCGACGTACCATCTGACTCGAAAAGATATCATCCACACAATTCCGGAGACTGCAAGAGCTGACAAGTGCGAGAGTTATCGCACAATCAGCTTAACAGCTCATCCATCCAAGTTGCAGACAAGAATAATATACAGAAGAATGGAAACGAAAATTGTGGATGTGTTAGATGTCGATGTTTCTCTGCAAGAAAAGGAAAGGCACCAGAAAGGCAATTCTGTCATTGCGGCTAATAATGTAAGCAAGACTAAATAAAAATCAAGACACGTTCTTCGGATTTGTCGAGCCGGGAAAAGCGTTCGACAATGCAAAATGGTGCAAAATGTTCGAAATCTTGAGGAAAATAGGGGTAAGCTATAGGGAGAGATTGGTAATATACAATATGTAGAACAGCTACGAGGGAATAATAAGAGTGGACTACCAAGATCGGATTAAAAAGGATCTAAGACAGGGATGTAGTCTTTCGCCCCTATTGTTCGATCTGTAGTTCGAATAAGCAATGGGGAAATAAGAGAAAGGTTCAACAGTGGAACTGAAATTCAGGATTGAAGGAGATCAATGATACGATTCACTGCTGACATTGGATTCCTGAGTGAAAGTGAAGGAGAATTACATGAGCTGCTGAATGGAATGTAAAGTCTAGTGAGTACTGAATATGGATTGAGAGTAAATCGATGAAAGACGAAAGTAACGAGAAGTATCATAAATGAGAACAGCGAGAAACTTAGCATCAGGATTGATGGTGAGGAAGTAGATGAAATTAAGGAGATTTGCTACCTAGGCAGTCAAATACACTCCTGGAAATTGAAATAAGAACACCGTGAATTCATTGTCCCAGGAAGGGGAAACTTTATTGACACATTCCTGGGGTCAGATACATTACATGATCACATTGACAGAACCACAGGCACATGGACACAGGCAACAGAGCATGCACAATGTCGGCACTAGTACAGTGTATATCCACCTTTCGCAGCAATGCAGGCTGCTATTCTCCCATGGAGATGATCGTAGAGATGCTGGATGTAGTCCTGTGGAACGGCTTGCCATGCCATTTCCATCTGGCGCCTCAGTTGGACCAGCGTTCATGCTGGACGTGCAGACCGCATGAGACGACGCTTCATCCAGTCCCAAACATGCTCAATGGGGGACAGATCCGGAGATCTTGCTGGCCAGGGTAGTTGACTTACACCTTCTAGAGCACGTTGGGTGGCACGGGATACATGCGGACGTGCATTGTCCTGTTGGAACAGCAAGTTCCCTTGCCGGTCTAGGAATGGTAGAACGATGGGTTCGATGACGGTTTGGATGTACCGTGCACTATTCAGTGTCCCCTCGACGATCACCAGTGGTGTACGGCCAGTGTAGGAGATCGCTCCCCACACCATGATGCCGGGTGTTGGCCCTGTGTGCCTCGCTCGTATGCAGTCCTGATTGTGGCGCTCACCTGCACGGCGCCAAACACGCATACGACCATCATTGGCACCAAGGCAGAAGCGACTCTCATCGCTGAAGACGACACGTCTCCATTCGTCCCTCCATTCACGCCTGTCGCGACACCACTGGAGGCGGGCTGCACGATGTTGGGGCGTGAGCGGAAGACGGCCTAACGGTGAGTGGGACCGTAGCCCAGCTTCATGGAGACGGTTGCGAATGGTCCTCGCCGATACCCCAGGAGCAACAGTGTCCCTGATTTGCTGGGAAGTGGCGGTGCGGTCCCCTACGGCACTGCGTAGGATCCTACGGTCTTGGCGTGCATCCGTGCGTCGCTGCGGTCCGGTCCCAGGTCGACGGGCACGTGCACCTTCCACCGACCACTGGCGACAACATCGATGTACTGTGGAGACCTCACGCCCCACGTGTTGAGCAATTCGGCGGTACGTCCACCCGGCCTCCCGCATGCCCACTATACGCCCTCGCTCAAAGTCCGTCAACTGCACATACGGTTCACGTCCACGCTGTCGCGGCATGCTACCAGTGTTAAAGACTGCGATGGAGCTCCGTATGCCACGGCAAACTGGCTGACACTGACGGCGGCGGTGCACAAATGCTGCGCAGCTAGCGCCATTCGATGGCCAACACCGCGGTTCCTGGTGTGTCCGCTGTGCCGTGCGTGTGATCATTGCTTGTACAGCCCTCTCGCAGTGTCCGTAGCAAGTGTGGTGGGTCTGACACACCGGTGTCAATGTGTTCTTTTTTCCATTTCCAGGAGTGTATATACAGGGTGAGTCACCTAACATTACCGCTGGATATATTTCGTAAACCACATCAAATAATTACGAATCGATTCCACAGACCGAACGTGAGGAGAGGGGCTAGTGTAATTGGTTAATACAAACCATAAAAAAATGCACGGAAGTATGTTTTTTAACACAAACCTACGTTTTTTTAAATGGAACCACGTTAGTTTTGTTAGCACATCTCAACATATAAACAAATACGTAATCAGTGCCGTTTGTTGCATTGTAAAATGTTAATTACATCCGGAGATATTGTAACCTAAAGTTGACGCTTGAGTACTACTCCTCCGCTGTTCGATTGTGTGTATCGGAGAGCACCGAATTACGTAGGGATCCAAAGGGAACGGTGATGGACCTTAGGTACAGGAGAGACTGGAACAGCACATTACGTCCACATGCTAACACCTTTTTATTGGTCTTTTTCACTGACGCACATGTACATTACCATGAGGGGTGAGGTACACGTACACACGTGGTTTCCGTTTTCAATTACGGAGTGGAATAGAGTGTGTCCCGACAAGTCAGGCCAGTAGATGTTCAATGTGGTGGCCATCTTAAAAAACATACTTCCGTGCAGTTTTTATGGTTTGTATTAACCAATTACACTAGCCCCTCTCCTCAAGTTCGGTCTGTGGAATCGATTCGTCAGTATTTGATGTGGTTTACGAAATATATCCAGCGGTAACGTTAGGTGACTCACCCTGTATAATGGCGGACGGAGCAAGAAGGACATCAAAAGCTCGCTAGCACTGGCAAAAATAGCAGACCTGGCTATGGGAAGTCTACTAGTGTCAAAAAAAGGCCTTAATTTGAAGAAGAAATTTCTGAGAACGTACGTTTGGAACACAGCATTGTATGGTAGTGAAACATGGAATGTGGGAAAACCGAAATAGAAGACAATCAAAGCGTTTGAGGTGTCGCTTTACAGATGAATGTTGAAAATTATGTGGACTGACAAAGTAAGGAATGAGGAGGTTCTGCGCAGAATCGGAGAGGATAGGAACATGTGGAAAACATTGACAAGGAGAAGGGACAGGATGATAGGAAATCTGTTAAGACATCTGGGAATGACTATAGTGATTGTAGAGGACAAAAAATGTAGAGGAACACAGAGATTGGAACACATCCACCAAATAATTGAGGACGTAGGTTGCAAGTGCTACTCTGTGATGAAGAGGTTGACACAGGAGAGGAATTCGTGGCGAGCCGTAGCAAACCAACCAGAAGACTGATGACGTTACGTTTGAACTCAGAATATGATATAAGAGTCTACAGCAAATCGATCTCAAGAATATTGGGCGGTAGTTTTGGGGATTGCATCTGCTACCTTTCTTGCAGGCGGTTATGACCCATGCTCTCTTTTAACAGTAGGGCAATGTTTTCATTCGAGGGATCTACGGTACATTATTATCAAAGGAGGGACTAAATGAGCCACAAATTGGGTATAGAATCTAATGCGGATTGCATCGAGCTCTGAAGTTTTAGAGATTTCAGTTCTTAACGCAAATGACACTCGTTTTTGCAGTCGTTTGAGAATTAAATTATAATTCCTGTCTTGTCATATGACTAGCACAAGAGAGCTTTCGATAATATTTTGCCACGGTAGCCGTTTGAAGGCTTCAGCATTGCCATCTTGACAGTAAAATGCGTTTCATTCAGCATTCCCCTGTCTACACTCACGAGCGTGGTCATTATGACAACCACCTTAATAGCCAATGCGATGCAGTGAAGCAGCGACTGTGCACGGCACGGATTTGGAAAATCCGCGGTAGGTCTCCTGAAGCATGTGGCGCCAGTTGTCTGCGCATAGGCCACACGATATCCAAAACTGCGAGGCGGGCGTCTTTGGGCGTGAATCTGGTACCGACAGCGTGCCGGATGGGTTCCACAAGCTTCAGACCAGTCGACGACATCAACGTAACTTTACTATCGTGGTCCTCAAACCGCTGTTACACAATTCTGGTCTTGTGACACGATCAGTTATCCTGTTGGAAGATGGCATCGAGCAAGAAGGGACGAACGTTGTCCGCATTAATGTTCACGCAGTGCTCACCTGTCGTGGTACCATAGGTCCGATGGAAACACAAGTGAATGTCACCCACAGCGTAATGGACCTACCGCCTCCGCCGACCTCCGTCCTAGCCGCAGTGCACGTTTCGAGCAATCACCCACACTGTATAGCTGGACACGATCGTCCATGAGATGTAGTAAGAAACGTGGCTCATCCCACGATGTGACGACTTTCCAGCGATCCACGGTCCGGTCTCGATGGTTTCGTACAGGCTGCAATCGAATTAACGATGTCGTTGGCTCCAAATGGGAAAATGTAGGGGTCACACGCTGCGGATCCCCATTTCAACAGCGTACAACGTAGAACTTGTGCTCGCACCGACGTTCTCCTCTGTCGTAGGATGTGCTGCAGAGCGCCGCCTGTCCTGTTCTGCAGAGCAAGCGAGCCTCTGACTTCCACTTCCTGTCGGCAGAGTTGGACGGCCAACACGTTGCCGCCGACTCACGGTTTGACCGTCGGTCCACCACTTTCCACAGGTGCTTACAACAGTAGCACACGAAAGCCCGACCAGGTCCGCCGTTTCTACATCCACATGAGCCGGCCGGTGTGGCCGTGCGGTTCTAGGCGCTTCAGTTTGGAACCGCGTGACCGCTACGGTCGCAGGTTCGAATCCTGCCTCGGGCATGGATGTGTGTGATGTCCTTAGGTTACTTAGGTTTAAGTAGTTCTCAGTTCTAGGAGACTGATGACCTCATATGTTGAGTCCTATAGTGCTCAGAGCCATTTTAACCATACATCCACATGACTACTGTCCAGTTCACAGTTAAGGGCGTGGCAGACTGTTCATCGAAACACATTGAAGCTGTGTCTCTACCGTTCCATTCTCGAACAGAGTGCGGGAAAAGCGAAGACTTAAACCTTTCCGTGCGAGCTACGATATCTCTTGTTTTATTAAAGTGATCATTTTTTCCTATGTACAAAAAATTAAAAGAAGTAAACAAACAACATCCGTACAGGCTTTGAAAGCCCAACGGTACTGGCCGGCCGCCGTGTCATCCTCGCTCCTTAGGCATAAATGGGTGTGGCATGTGGTCAGCATGTCGTCAGCACACCGCTCTCCTCGCCGTTGTAAGTTGTTGTGACCGGTGCCGCTACTTCTCAATGAAGCAGCTCGTCAATTGGCCTCACAACGGCGGAGTGCATCCCGCTTGCCAACAGCACTCTGCTGACCTCGACGGTGACCCATCAAAGTACTAGCCAAGCCCAGTAGCCCAGCCCAACAGCGCGTAACCTCGGTGATCTGATAGGAACCGGTTTTACCACTGCGGCAAGGCCGTTGGCCCTCCATATGTAGGTGACTGCAAAATATTTTTGCATTCAGAGAAGAATGTTACTGACTAAAGTTTTGTGAAAAGGTCTAGCTGCAAGAGAAACGCCACCCCAATCCACGTGTCGTACCAGTGGCACTCTCTCCCCTATTTCGCTAAAATACAAAACGAACTGCCCTCCTTTGAACCTTTTCGATGTCCTCCGTCAATCCTACCTGATACGGGTGCCAACCACGGAGCAGTACACCAGGAGTGTGCGTACGAGCGTAGTGCAGGCAGTCTCTTCAGTGCACATGTTGCGCCTTCTAAGTATTCTGCCAGAAAGCACAATCTATTGATTCGCTTTCCCCACAACATTATCTATGTGATCGTTCAGATTTAAATTATTCGTAATTGTAATCGTTAAGTGTGTGGCTGAACTCACAGCCTTTAGACTTGCGTGATGCATAGCCTAATAGAAATTTTACGGATTCCTTTTAGTACCCATATTGTTCACTTCACACTTTTCATTATTTAGATTCAAGTGACACTTTCCACATCATATTGTTATCTTTTCTATATCATTCTGTCACTGGTTTTGAAACGACAGCATCATCTGCAAACAATCTAAGAGGGCTGCTCGGATTATCTCATAAATCGTTTTACCGAGCGAGGTGGCGCAGTGGTTAGACACTGGACTCGCATTCGGGAGGACGACGGTTCAATCCCGCGTCCGGCCATCCTGATTTAGGTTTTCCGTGATTTCCCTAAATCACTCCAGGCAAATGCCGGGATGGTTCCTCTGAAAGGGCACGGCCGCCTTCCTTCCCCATCCTTCCCTAATCCGATGAGACCGATGACCACGCTGTCTGGTCTTCTTCCCCAAACCAACCAACCAACCATAAATCGTTTAAGTAGATTAGGAACATCAGAGACACTATAACACTTGCTTTGGGAATATCAGGTATCGCTTTTGTTTTACTCGGTGACTTTTCGTCAGTTACTACGAATCTAGGCGCACAACTGAGACGATACTTTGTAGGTAATTTGTCTGGAAGTCGATTGCGAGGAGCTGTGTCAACAGTCTTCTGGAAATCTAAAACTATGGAATGAATCTGACACCCCCGTCGATTTCACTTGTAACTTCGTGAGAGCAAAGAGCTAGTTGCGTTTCACAATGACGATATTTTCTGAATCCGTGTCGGCTGTTTGCCAATAAATCGTTTTGTTCGATGTAAGTGATAATGCCCTCCCATGAACCATAGACTTTGCGTTGGTAGGATGGCTTGCATGCCTCAGCGACACAGATAGCCGTACCACAGATGCAACCACGTCGGAGGGATATCTGTTGGGAGGCGACGCAAAGGTATGGTTCCTGAAGAGGGACAACAGCCTTTTCAGTAGTTGCATGGACGACAGTCTGCATGATTGACTGATATGATCTCATAAAATTAACCAAAACGGTATTGCTGTGATCTTATTTTCGAACGGCTGAAAGCTAGGGGAAACTACAGTCGTAATTTTTCCCGAGGACATGCAGCCCTTCTGTATGGTAAAATGATGGTGATATCCTCTGGAGAAAAATATTCCGGAGGTAAAATAGTCCTCATTCGCATCTCCGGGCGGGGGCTACTCAGGAGGATGTCGTCATCAGGAGAAACAAAACTGCCATTCTCCGGATCGGAACGTGGAATGTTAGATCCATTAATCGGACAGGTAGGTTAGAAAATTTAAAAAGGAAAATGGACAGGTTGAAGCTGTAGTGGGAATTAAGGAAGTTCAGTGGTAACAGCAACAGGACTTCTGGTCAGGTAAAGAAAGTGTCATAAATACGAGATAAAGTTCGAGTGCAATAGTGAGTAAGAAAATAAGAATTCGGGTAAGCTACTATGAACAACATAGTGAATGCTTCAGTGTAGCCAAGATAAGCACAAAACGCATACCAGCACAATTTTATACGCCAACAAACTGCGCAGACAATGAAGAGATTTGAGAAATGCATGTTCAGGTCAAATAAATTATCCAGGTAGATAAGGAAGGCGAAAAATTAACAGCGATGGTTGACTGGAAATAGATAGCAGGAAAATGAAGAAGGGAAAAACAGTAAGTGAATGTGGACTGGTGGCAAGGAATGAAAGAGAAAGCCGCTTTGTAGAATTTTGGACAGAGCGTGATTTAATCATCGCTAACAATTGGTTTAAAATGATGAAAGAAGATTGTATATGTGGAAGGTGCACGGGGGCACCGGAAGGTTTAAGATTGATTATATAATGGTAAAACAGAGATTTCAAAAACAGATTTTTAATTTCGGGACATTTCCAGTGGCAGATGTGTAGTCTGACCACAGTTATTGGTTATGAACTGTAGACTAAAGCTGAAGAAATTTCAAAAAGGTAGAAAACTAAGGAGATAGGAGGTTGTTGAGAGTTTCAGAGAGAGCATTAGGCAACCGTTGACTAGAACAGAGGAGAGGAATGCAGTGGATGACAATGCGTAGCTGTGGGAGATAAAATAGTGAAGACAGCCGAGGATCAAGTAGGTAAAATCCTTGGGTGACACATGATATACGGAAATTAATTGATGAAAGGGGAAAATATAAAAATTCGGCAAATGAAGCAGGCGAAACGGAATACAAACATCTCAAAAATGAAAGTGGCAGGAAGTACAAAACGGCTAAGCAGGAATGGCTAGAGGATAAATGTAAGGATTTAGATGTGTGTACACTTAGGAGGAAGATAGATACTGGCTATAGAAAAATTAAAGAGGCCTTTGGAGAAAAGAGAAAGAGTGGTATGAATTTCAAGAGCTCAGATGGAAATACAGTCCTAAGCAAAGAAGGGAAAACTGAAGAGTTGAAGGAGTATATAGAGTGTCTATACAAGGGAGATGAACTTGCAGGCAATGTTATAAACATGGAAGATGACGTAGATGAAGTTGAGATGGGAAATGTGATACTGCAAGAAGCACTGAAAGGCATAATCGAAAGAAGTTCGCAGGGTTACACGAAATTCCTCGGGACCTACTGATAACCTTGGGAGAGCCAGCCACGGCAAAACTCTTCCATCTAGTATGCAAGATGTACGAGACAGGCGAAATACCCTCAGATTTCAAGAGCAATATAATCATTCCAATTCGAAAGAAAGCTGGTAATGATAGGTGTGAACATTAACGAGATATTAGTTTAATAAGTCATGGTTGCAAAACACTAACACGAATTCTTTACAGAAGACTGGAGAAACTGGTAGAAGTCGATCTCGGGGAAGATCAGTTTGGATTCCAGAGAAATACAGAAACATGCGAAGCAATACTGAGCCTACGGTTTCACATAGGTAAAGCTACGTTTATAGCATTTGTAGAATTGGCTTTTGACGATGTTGACTGGAATACTCTCTTTCAAATTCTGAAGATGGCAGGGGTAAAATACAGGGAGCAAAAGGCTATTTACAACTTATATAGAAAGCTGACGGCACTTGTAAGAATCGAGGGTCATGAAAGGTGAGCAGTGGCTGATAAGGGAGCGAGACAGGGTTGTAGCCTTTCCCCGCTGTTGTTCAATCTGTACATTGATCAAGGAGTAAATGAAACAAAAGAAAAATTTGGAGTGGGAATTAAAGTTCAGGGAGAAGAAATAAACGTCTTGAAGTTTGCCGATGACATTGTAGTCTGTCAGAGACAACCAAAGAGATGAAAGAACAGTTGAAAGGGATGAACAGTGTCGTGAAATGAGGGCGTAAGGTGAACATCAACAAAAGCAAAACAAGGATAATGAAATGTTATGGAATTAAATCAAGTGATGCTGAGGTAACTATATTACGAAACGAGACACATAAAATAGTAAATAGGTTTTGTTATTTGGACAGCAGAATAACTGATTATGGCCGAAGTAGAGTGGGTGTAAAATGAAGATTGACAGTGGTAAGAAAAGCGTTTCTGAAGAAGAGAAATTTGTAAAATCTTAAAATTTGTGTGAAATCTTGTGGGACTTAACTGCTAAGGTCATCAGTCCCTAAGCTTACACACCACTTAACGTAAATTATCCTAAGGTCAAACACACACACCCATGCCAGAGGGACGGCTCGAACCTCCGCTGGGACCAGCCGCACAGTCCATGACTGCAGCGCCCTAGACCGCTCGGCTAATCCCGTGCGGTGAGAAATTTGTAATATCGAATGTAGATTTAAGTGTAAGGAAGTCTTTTCTGAAAGTATTTGTATGGAATGTAGACTATAAACAACTGAGATGAGAAGAGAATACAAGCTTTTGAAATGTGGTGCTACAGAACAATGCTGAAAAATAGATGGACAGATCACGTAACTAATGAGGGGGTACTGAATAGAATTGGGAAGAAAAAATATTTGTCGGACAACATGACAAGAACAAGGGATCGGTTGACAGGACACATTCTGAGAGATCAAAGGATCACAAGTTTAGTATTCGAGGGAAATACGAGGGGTAAAAAACGTAGAGGGACACCAAGAGATGGATATCTTAAGCAAATTCAGAAGGATGTTAGTTACAGTAGTTATTCAGAGATGAAGAGGCTTGCGCAGGGTAGATTAGTATGGAGTACTGCATCGAAACAGTTTTCGGACTGAAGACCGCAACAGCAACAAATTCATAATGTTCGAAAACAACTTACGTTCCACAACTCTGCTGCAAGTCGACGATACTGACATGGGTGTGCAGTGCAGCGGATTACTTCTATTTCCTTTCTTGAGTATTGGTATGACCTGTGCTGCTTTCCAATCTTTTGATATGGATATATCGCCGAGCGAATGGTTGCATGTGAATGCTAAATATGGAGCTTTTGTATCGGAATACTCTGCAGGGAACCTGTCTGCTGCACTGTCTGTACCGGAGGCCTTGTCTTGTTAAGTGATTTAAGCTGCTTCGGTACACCGAGAGTATCTCCTTCTAAGTTACTTGATTCGAATTCTGGAATATTCACTTCGTCCTCTTTGGCGCAGGAATTTCGGAAAAACCGTATTTAATAACTGCGCCTTAGTGGCACTGTCATCGGTAAAATTACCATTTCTATCACGTAGTGAATAATGGTGCTCTTACTCAGGCGCGTACCGTAACAACCTGCCGTTTTTCCAAGTCTCTTATGTTAGAGGACCTCTCGATTTGCAGGCCGTATCGTCTCTGGTCAACGTAGATACTTTCCTCACAGCGTCACCTGCTCTCAGTGCCTCCAGTCGGCTTTCACTCTCGCCGTGGGCAGTAGTGATAACGTTTTGGTTCATCACTGCGTATCTCTATGCTTTATTGTACATCTATTATAATTTCTTTACTAGTTTCTTTACAGCGACTGCATACCTTAGACTGTACACTGTACACATAAAGTGATGTACCGGTGATTATAATTAGAGTGAAGCTACGACGGAGGTACAGTGCGGGCTGTGAGTGTCATATGGCGGCTTAAGTTGGCAGATATGCTAATGCGCTAATGCAGAACCTTATTACGCTGGAAAAGAAATGAGTTTAAATTTTGGCCAACAGGTGCAAATCTGGAAATCTAGCCTTATACACTGTATGACAATGACATCCATCCTGTCATTTGACAGGCCGTAACGCGATTGAACGGTGTGGCTGTCGAAAAGAGAGACCGTTCAGTGTTATAAAAACTCTTTTATATGGACGGCAGCAATTACATTGCTGGAACGAGACAGTATCGCCGATTGGAAGGTATGAGGAGAGACCAGGTGTCATTAAATGGTTCAAAGAAGATGATGATGAAATTCGGAAACACAGGTGAACTTGGTGTGGCACGTGGAAGAGGAATGCGTTCTATCCCGGTGGAAGTTATTGACGAGAGTGCTGTTGCTGTAACTGACGATGCAGCACGTGCCCTGGGCAGTGCTAGGACCCACGCAGTGTGAGGATAATTGTGCCTCGCATGGCAAACAGTACGGGAAGTTTTGCGGTCTATATTACACTGGTATCTGCACAAGATCCATACACTGCAGCAACTGAAACCTCATGATTCACAGCAACGTTCTGAATTTCCTATTCGGTTTCTGGCACAGATCGACGGATGATATGTGGCCGGGCAATATTCTATGGAGCGGCGTGGCACATTTTACATTACAGGGTTCAATGAATGCACAGAGCTGCCGATAGAACCGTGTGTTGTGCATGAACAACCATGGCACTCGCCATATGTGACCTTGTGGTGTGTACTCACAAGCATCTTTACTCTCGGTCCGTTCTTTGAAGAGAATACACACAGAGGAGCTGATAGTTGTACCGTGACGTCTGTTATCGATACCTCTTGTTATAGCATGTGATTTCTGCTTTGAAAGAGCACAGCTGGGTGAAAACCACTGATTTCATGCAAGATGGGACATCCCCCCATGTCACTCGCTCAGTGAAAGATATGCATAATGCAACATTCCACGAACGTGTTCTCTCCAAAGGTTTTCCAGATGTAGGGCCTGGAAGATCATCTGATCCGAATCCATGTGGCTTTTGGCTTTGGTGATATCCAAAAGAATGCGTATATCACAGTCACGTTGAGTCACTGCCTGATCTGAAGACCAATATACAGGAACACGTTGCTCATATTCCACTGGTACGGCTGCGAGGAACTTAACAGATGCACCTAGTGCTCATATAGGACAAATCGTGTGACCGGCAGTAAATAATAAAATCAGTGTTGTACTACACTACTGGCCATTAAAACTGCTACACCAAGAAGAAATGCAGATGACAAACGGGTATTCATTGGACAAATATATTATACTAGAACTGACATGTGATTACATTTTCACGCAATTTAGGTGCATACATCCTGAGAAATCAGTACCCAGAACCACCAACTCTGCCGTAACAACAGCCTTGATACGCCTGGGCATTGAGTCAAACAGGGCTTGGATGGCGTGTACAGGTACAGCTGCCCATGCAGCTTCAACACGATACTACAGTTCATCAAGAGTAGTGACTGGCGTATTGTGACGAGCCAGTTGCTCGGCCACCATTGATTAGACGTTTTCAATTGGTGAGAGATCTGGAGAATGTGCTGCCCAGGGCAGCAGTCGAACATTTTCCGTATCCAGAAAGGCCCGTACAGGACCTGCAACATGCGGTCGTGCATTATCCTGCTGAAATGTAGGGTTTTGCAGGGATCGAATGAAGGGTAGAGTCACGGGTCGTAACACATCTGAAATGTAACGTCCACTGTTCAAAGTGCCGTCAATGCGAACAAGAGGTGATCGAGACGTGTAACCAATGGCACCCCATACCATCATGCCGGGTGATACGCCAGTATGGCGATGACAAATACACGCTGCCAATGCGCGTTCACCACGATGTCGCCAGACACGGATGCGACCATCATGATGCTGTAATGAGAACCTGTATTCATCCGAAAAAATGACGTTTTGCCAATTCGTGCACCCAGGTTCGTCGTTGAGTACACCATCGCAGGCGCTCCTGTCTGTGATGCAGCGTCAAGGGTAACCGCAGCCATGGTCTCCGAGCTGATAGTCCACGCTGCTACAAACGTCGTCGAGCTGTTCGTGCAGATGGTTGTTGTCTTGCAAACGTCCCCATCTGTTGACTCAGGGATCGACACGTGGCTGCACGATCCGTTACAGCCATCCGGATAAGATGCCTGTCATCTCGATTGCTAGTGATACGAGGCCGTTGGGATCCAGCACGGCGTTCCTTATTACCTTCCTGAACCCACCGATTCTATATTCTGCATATTCTGCTAACAGTCATTGGATCTCGACAAACGCGAGCAGCAATGTCGCGATACGAAAAACCGCAATCGCGACAGGCTACAATCCGACCTTTATCAAAGTCGCAAACGTGATGGTACGCATTTCTCCTCCTTACACGAGGCATCACAACAGACATCACAACAGGCAACGCCGGTCAACTGCTGTTTGTGTATGAGAAATCGGTTGGAAACTTTCCTCATGTCAGCACGTTGTAGGTGTCGCCACCGGTGCCAACCGTGTGTGAATGCTCTGAAAAGCTAATGATTTGCGTATCACAGCATCTGCTTCCTCTTGGTTAAATTATGCGTCTGTAGCACATCAACTTCGTGGTGTAGAAATTTTAATGGCCAGTAGTGTGTTCTCACTTGTTCGACCTTTTCTGCACACGTCCCGTTCCTAATCCATTACATATGGAAAATATTTCTATTCGTCTTTGTTGCATTCAAAGTGCCGGATTCACACTTGGTGGCTAAAATTGGAACGAATTTTCTTCCAGCGTAAATCGGTTCCGCATTAAGACATTAGAATATTTTCCAAGTTTCGTTGCCATACGGTAATTAGAGCCCACACTGTATCTCTGTGAGTAGCTGCATTTCTATCATAGCCATTCGGTGTAAGGCACGACCAAAAAGTTTCCCTTTGAGGGCGTTGCTGCAGCATTTATGCAACCCAGCGTGACTCCTGTGCAGGTGTATAAGCACCGACATGTGGGCAAGAGGTTCTGCATCGCCTTCGAGCGGATACTCTGTAACCGCCCCTCACGCTAGTGCCGTTTCTATCAAGTCCGTCGTGCTTGTGGGCAGTCTGCGAAAGAGCCGCGAGGCGCGTTCTCTCTGCAGAGCGGAGACGGACGTCTCGGCGTGGATTCGCTGGCAGCCGCCGTGCAGCGGGCTCAAAGCGTGCGTCTCGCGCTGCATGAATATGGATCTGGCCAGGGGGCCAACTCCGGCGCCGCCTCGGCACTCGAGTCTCACACTCGGCTATACGCTTCTGGAATATATCTGTACTGACTGGACCTCTTCCAGAAATTCCTAAGTTTTCCTGCAGTACTCTCTCCTCTACTTCTTGTTCACCCTCCAAACGGGGTTTGCAGCAAAGAAAAGCCTGTTCCGGAACTAATGGTACTCCTGTCTCTATGCAGTCTGCTCTTACTTTGCCACGGGAGGCAGTTTTGGGTCGTCTGTTGTAAGCACGACAACCATTACCTTCCACAGTTGTGTATTTCATCCCTCATTTTATTAACATTAAATTCCTTACGGGTAACGTCACTTCTAATTTTATCTCTCGACGGTTCACTCTGTCCGCCTCCCGTCACAATCTTACTTCTGTTGTTACGTTTCAGGCTCTCTCGGAGTACTTTATAGCTCGCAAGTTTTTGGCTTTGGACACTTTTCTCACGCGATGTTTCGGCGACTTGACTAGCTGTCCTCCTCAGGCGATTGCTCTCTACACTCCAACCAAACTTTGGACGCGACGCGCACACAACGCGCTGTTTCCCGGTGCCCTGAAAGAAAAAATCAAAGCAAGCTCAGGGAAGTTTAAAATGAAATAAAAGCGTGCCAGATACCGTAAGAAAGGTTACTAGCGAGGGAAAAAATTGGGATATTTGATGTAAGGTCTTATAGGACCAAACTGCTGAGGTCATCGGTCCCTAAGCTTACCCACTACTTATTCTAATTTAAACTAACTTACGCTAAGGAGAACACACACACGCATGCTCCAGGGAGGACTCGAACCTCCGACGGGAGCAGCGCGGACCGTGAAAAGGCGCCTAAGTGAGAGCAGTGAGGAAAATCTTAGACAATACTCTTCAACAAAAAACGCCGCAGTAGGAACTGGCTTATGAACACAGAGAAATCGCTGTTATCTTTCCCGACATGGTTTAATATTAAAAGGCAGATCGCACGCTTTACTAAAACTAAAGCCTCTGTCGTTACTAGTTACATTATCCGCCACTGCAATCTTCATTGCCTATTTTGTTTCGCAGTCACAGAATTTCCCCGCGATGCTGCTATCTCCCCGCTTCATTTCACGTCACAACTGAAATACTTTTGAGAAATAACGACATTGTGTCGTATTCACTTCTTTTTCCTTCAGACACAGTCAAGGAACATGACAATCATGACACGTTTACGCCACATGTTGATCATCTTCAGATGCTTCTTTCACCAAATGCCGACAACGGGGCCGCCTATAACGTAAAGAATTTCAATATAGTATGGGCGAATTCTGTTACGATTATCATCATATTCTGTCATTGTGGCCGACATAAGAGAGTCGAGGCACACTTCCTAGTAGATTAACTGTATGCCGGATCGAGAACGGAAAGGAGAATAAGGGAAAACAACGCGCGCTCCACCTACTTGTGTAAGAACACACGCGGGAAATCAGACCGTGCAACGGGCCAGTCGGCGAATCTAGATAGTCTTCTTGATATACGGCCGAATAGTCTCCTGAGTAGCACATGCGTGAACTTAGCCTTCTAACTGAACATTATCTTCATACTTCTGTCTCGCAACTGGAACACTCCAGCTAGCCCGAGGGTTTACGAGAAGTTCTCGCAAATAATTGGCGAAACTAGTTCTATATTGTTCGTGTCGCGGTAGGCTAGTATCTCCCTCTTATAGCACATACCGAAATTCCAAGACATCCGTATCAGCTTCTAGGTAAAGGTGTCGCCATCCCATTTATCCAGTGCAGTGCATTGGCCCTGGAAGGGGGAAATAGACCTCTTCCGGGAAAAGTAGGGGGGTGTCACTAATTGCTGTATGTGTGGTACGCAAAACAGGGCTAACATTTTCCTCGTTAAAAGCCAACACTCAATGGCTGTGCCACAAACCAAACTACACACATCAATAAAGGCTTTGCTTCTCCTCGGTTCCAAGAGTTCCGGAACCTGTACAGAAAATTGGAACAGAGATCAACATAAACATCATTTCCGCCCTTTTTATGCTCATGAAAACCACACATTGCATGTTGTACCACCATACAGCGAGACCTTCAGACGTGATGGTCCAGATTGCTGTACAGACCGGTACTTCTAATACCCAGTACCACGTCCTCTTGCACTGATGCATGCCTTTATTCGTCGTGGCAAACTATCCACAAGTTCACCAAGGCACTGTTGGTCCAGATTGTCTCACTCCTCAACGGTGATTCGGCCTAGATCCCTCGGAGTGGTTTGTGGGTCACATCATCCATAAACAGCCATTTTGAATCTGTCCCAGGCATCTTCGATAGGATTCACGTCTCGCCACTTTAGTCAAGTGATGTCGTCATCCCCAAGGAAGTCATTCACAAGATGTGCGCGATGGGGACACGAATTGTCGTCCATGAAGGCGAATTCCCCGCCACTATGCTGCCGATATGGTTGCACTATCAGTAGGAGGATGGCATTCACGTATGGTAAAGCCGTTACGGCGCCTTCCATGACCACCAGCGATGTACGTCGGCTCCACATAATGCCACCTCTAAATAGCAGGGAACTTCCTCCTTGCTTCACTCGCTGGGCAGTGTGCCTAAGGCGTTCAGCCTGACCGGGTTGCTTCCAAACACATCTCCGACGATGGTCTGCCTGAAGGCATATGCGACGCTGATACGTGAAGAGAACGTGAAGCTAATCCTGAGCGGTCCATTCGGCATGTTGTTGGGCCCATCTCTACCGCGCTGCATGGTGTCGTGGTTGCAAATATGGACCTCGCCATGGACGTCGAGAGTGAAGCTGCGCATCACGCAGCCTATTGCACACAGACTGAGTAGTAACGTGACGTCCTGTGGCTGCAAGGAAAGCGTTATTCAACATGGTGGCGTTGCTGTCAGGGTTCCTCCGAGCCATAATCCGTAGGCAGCAGTCATCCACTGCAGTAGTAGCCCTTGGGCGGCCTGGGCGAGGCATGTCATCTACAGTTCCTGCCTCTCTGTATCTATGGCTCAAAATGGCTCTGAGCACTATGGGACTCAACTTCTGAGGTCATTAGTCCCCTAGAACGTAGAACTAGTTAAACTTGACTAACCTAAGGACATCACACACATCCATGCCCGAGGCAGGATTTGAACCTGCGACCGTAGCGGTCTCGCGGTTCCAGACTGCAGCGCCTAGAACCGTACGGCCACTTCGACCGGCTCTCTGTATCTCCTCCATGTCCGAGAAACATCGCTTTGGTTCACTCCGAGACGCCTGGAGACTTCCCTTGCTGAGAGCCCTTCCTGGCACAAAGTAACAATGCGGTCGTGATCGAACCGCGGTTTTGACCGTCTAGGCATGGTTGAACTACAGACAATACGAGCCGTTTTACCTCCTTCCCGGTGGAATGACCTGAACTGGCTGTCGGACCCCCTCCGCCTAATAGGCGCTGCTCATGCATGGTTGTTTACATCTTTGGATGGTTTTAGTGACATCTCTTAACAGTCAATTGGACTGTGTCTGTGATACGATATCCACAGGCAACGTCTATCTTCAGGAGTACTGGGAACCCGGGTGATGCAGAACTTTTTTGATGTGTGTATGGTCGTCGGAGCGAGTCTACCAGACGAATGGCCTGCAGTCGTTGACAGTTCGGGAATTTGTGGTTCATTGCGATACGATACAGAGCCCGCATCCCCGTAGTAAGAGAGAGTGATCAATCAACCGCACGCCAGACGTTCCTCCATCGTCTTGCGGGATATTTCTGTTCAACCGCATTACGTCGGCGTTGTCGTAGGAAGGAACGGTGGACCTCCTTTGGTCTGGGCTGCCCTTGGTCGCCGGCAACTCTCCCCGAAGATGACTAGAGTCAGCAAGGAAGGCCCGAACGCGAGCGAGCGGCGGCGTACTGAGGCCGAAGTTAACCTCTGATCGACTCGATAGGGTGGCGGGGAGAAGGGTTGACTTCAGCTATCACTGTGCCATTACAGCGATGCACTCGCCCCTCCAAAATCCGTATTCTGTAATGAGAAATATTGCCCGAGCTCTGTACCTCACGTGGACAAGTCCTACACCTCCTCCCCAAGGTGGCAGCGTCAATGTATCGTATCGGATTTTGAATAGGAGGCCACCACTTACAAAATGTCCGAAGGCTGAGCCTAACATAGAGGCGACCGTAGTGCGTAAGAGCAGTAAGCGCGCAAGGTGACCTACTTTTGGTGCCAAACAGTCTTTAACGTACTGTACTGTCCGTAGCATATATATATAGTACGCTGCACATGTTGAACGTTGGACGATAATATTTCTTTAGAAAGTGGGTCATTGATTCTTCTGTGATGTGCGCACACAAACTCTGAGATATTATTATCGCGATTAGTAGGGAGCGAACTGTTGTTGAGAGCCGGCCGCTGTGGCTGTGTGGTTCTAGGCGCTTCAGTCCGGAACCGCGGGACTGCTACGGTCGCAGGTTCGAACCCTGCCTCGGGCATGGATGTGTGTGATGTCCTTATGTTAAAGTAGTTCTAAGTTCTAGGGGACTGATGAGCTAAGATGTTAAGTCCCATAGTGCTCAGAGCCATTTTTTTTGTTGTTGAGAGGATTCGGAAATGGTTGGGCGCAGCGTGTGGTGGAGACAAGCCCCGCGGAATGAGAGGTCGCAGCCTGCCGTGACCGTGCTAGCAGCGCCGGGGGAGACTTTGGTATTAACTTAGGATTTCTGGTAATTTGCCTTTTTGCTACACGTAGTTGTTGCTTGCTTGCGCACTGGAGAGATTTTGTCAGATTTGTGTTTGTGTACATTGAGACTAATATTCATTTCTTTGTTGTGGCCAGAGACGTGATTATTGAATATAGACATTGTGGAATATTTGAAGTTGTTGCTAATAATACAGTGGAACAAAAGAAACGGTCTGTATAAAATTTTTCAGTGTTTAAATAATCAATTTTGTGAATACAATAAATTAAGTTTTATTGGTTTCTTTCATTTCTTTACACTGCTTAAGGCCTGTTGACCAAATCCCTTCTGGGCATTCAGTTCCTGTATAAAAATATGGCAGTAGTTGTATGAGTAGTAGTGACAATGCATTGCACTCTCCATGGATCACACTATTTCTTTTGAATTATTTTAGCATGTTGCTGGTGAGGCACTTGCAGCGGTAAGGCGAAATAAGTTGCCTGTTGCTTACAGGAGCACTGCACTATAGACGTTAGAGAATATTTTAAAACTCGCAATCAGATACTAGAGAACTGATTTTTTAAATCTAGGAAAAGTAATTAATTTTTGCTTTTTTCAATCAGAATACTAATATTGTCAGAGATGGAACTTCACACAATTCCGTGCGTCTTTTGTCAGAACTAATAACTACAAAAATATAGAAGTTTTATAAAATTAACAACTTTCAATGTTGCTGCACTAATGCACGAATATGTAGTAGGAACCGTTAGAAACTGTCGACCGCTGTACGTTGCGTGTCGACATGAAACACCAAAAAAATGGTTCAAATGGCTCTGAGCACTATGGGACTCAACTGCTGTGGTCATTAGTCCCCTAGAACTTAGAACTACTTAAACCTAACTAACCTAAGGACATCACAAACATCCATGCCCGAGGCAGGATTCGAACCTGCGACCGTAGCAGTCGCACAGTTCCGGACTGCGCGCCTAGAACCGCGAGACCACCGCGGCCGGCCCATGAAACACCGCCCACAAACATTCAAGAGGGGGGAGGGGCACCATGAAGAAAGGTGCCGGCGACCCTGATAGCAGCCGCCTACCCAGTTCCATCAGTTCCATGTGAAGGGTCTTCCGCGTGTTAATGGCGCCTCCTGCCCCCGCCCTGTTCTGGTGGAACCATCGCAATTCCACCTGGATTTCATCTCCCTCTTTGGGAAGACAATAACGTCATCGACGTATCTACGCAATCCGTAACTAGTCCGTAGAGGCGTCGTCGGAATCAGTGCAGTGCTAGCTCGAAAACAACTGCAA
This sequence comes from Schistocerca serialis cubense, assembly GCF_023864345.2. Classification (NCBI taxonomy): domain Eukaryota; kingdom Metazoa; phylum Arthropoda; class Insecta; order Orthoptera; family Acrididae; genus Schistocerca; species Schistocerca serialis. The sequence continues at coordinate 91,428,893 of NC_064639.1, read as the reverse complement.
CAAAACGGCCGTCAGGGTTCAACCCTGCCGCACCGAACGCTCAATTCGGATCTGTGCAAGGCTTCAAAATTGTTCAAATGCCTCTGAATACTATGGGACTTAACATCTGAGGTCATCAGTCCCCTAGAATTTTGAACTATTTAAACCTAACTAACCCAAGGACATCATACACATCCATGCCCGAGGCAGTCGCGCGGTTCCAGACTGAAGCGCCTAGAACTGGTCGCCCACAGCGGCCGGCTGTGCAAGTCTGATCCCATCCACCAAGATTCGAGGATTCGCGTCATGAAACAACTTCAACATTACATTAAAGAACTGCCGGGTTCTCCCATTCGTTCCATGACGGCGTCAAGCAGAACGCCGCCCACCTGGTCGAAGACGTAGTCGAAATTTATTGCCACCGGGGCATCTCGCAATCTGCAAGCTGACATCAGTGCTAAGACATCCCTATACGCCCCCAGCACTGTTTGTGTGTTGCTCCTTCCGCCGAGATACGTTTGATCGAAATGTATCTTATCCGGCATCACCAAGGGGGAGAGGCGAATCTGAAATATCTTGTAATCGACGTTCAGCAACGTCAGGGGCCGATGGTCTTGTGGTCGGCTTCCACCATGTGGTTTTGGAATGAGTGGAGTAACTCCCGCCATGAACTCGGAGTGGCTTTGGAACGAAGGAGTCAGCAGTTCGTTGAACATCCAAATCACACGAGTGGAGCAAAGGGTTGGTAGAAAATCGGGAACTCCTCTTGGTTTGTTGGATGCACTGCAGTTAAAGGCACCCTCCAAATCGTCCTGCTTAATTATTTCCGCCAGTGGGGCGCTGGGCCGTCGGCATGTCGCCGAGTACGTCCGCGATTCCTGCTCTGTCCGACTGGTGCTCCGTGCGTAAACTGCGATGATGGGAGGTAAAAGCACCTGTAATGTCCCGCTGCGATTTGATCCGTATCCCTTCGTCCATTTCAACTTCCCTGATAGTACACAACGACGCTGCCCCCTTTCGCTCCCGATGTAGTGTGACGACGGTCTTTTGTGGGGTAACCCACCGAGCATTATTGACTGTACCTTTACTCTTTCTATCTTGACTGTCGTAAGTTGCAGTAATTGAGCCTTTATACAGTGAACAGCTATCTGACGTGCAGTGTATGGATTTGCGTTACCAGTTCCCGTCGGGCTGTGAAATAAAATTAAGACATCCTACGATGACATTGTGGCCTTTTGCGAACGTATCTAAGAAAATCACGTCGTAAAACCGGCTTTACTGGACAAAAGTATCAAATCGTATGCTCTTTGACGTCGTAGACAGTGATTTCATATGTCTTTGATCTCCCAGAAACAGTCGTCCTCCTGTAAGTGCGTGACATTACGCTTCCTAGGGCCTCTGCTGGTCCATGTCCCCTGCTTTGGCAGAGAAGTGGTGCATATATACGCATGGCGGTCTGTAAAGGCTGTGGCCACACCTCTGCATTCACCAAACGGACGCCGCCTATAGTCAGAGTGCAACACCGCAGGTCGATGGTAAGCAGGTAATACGTTTCGCCACTATTCCCTGTCACCATCTCCATCACCAGCTAAACCATAAACGTCACATTCGTATAACTACGATGGTTTAGTGTTCTGTGACTCCAGTAGGAACACAGCGTCCATGTACACTGTCTGCAACATATCTTTAAGTATTTGCACTGTTATCGCTAATACCTTTACCGTTTGCGTTAACGATGCGAAAAACTGTGACACAGGAATCAGCTGGATCTGTTGGTGCTCGAAACAATATTGATTCGCATGACTTTGGAGCCTCCTACCTGGTTAACTATCGCCCTACTGTGCCCCTTTAGCTGCCATAGCCATGGCTGCCTTCCGACTCTCCGTCTTATTGAACCAGTGACATAATGTCAACGTCTTGCATCTCTAGACACTGCTCTCTGGTGAGGGACAGTCGTCACGACAGTCAGGAAGATCACTGTTCTTCTTCATTGTTTCTTCCATCCCATCAATATTAAGTCATCGCCCTGTAGCTGTTGGTGGTATAGTCTATACGGTTATGACTCTGTCCATGTCCGTTGCATCCTGACCTCGCTTCTTCCCCTTATCTTGAGTGCCATCCAAACCACGTTGCTCTTCGTCTGTCTTCAGCCATCTCTTCTTCGACTCCTTTGGCGACCACTGCTTTCTTTGCCACATGTCCATGCAAGAAGAGGACTGCTGATCTAGACGCTCCTCCTGCAGATTCGACTTCCGAGTCTAACGACTGTGCCGACGCCAAAGTAGAGTAACCTGGGTGCCATTACTGTTGTGTGTCGTTGTGGTGTTTTTGCAGCTGGTCCATCGTCGATGACGTCGACAGATGGTCAGAAACTGGACATGAGGCCTTTTAGGGAATGGTATGTCATGTATGTCACCGATTTCGTATTTCAATGCCTCCACATATGTAAGAGGTAATGCTATCATCTGCAGTGGAAGTTGCTGGTCATACAGAGGGAGCTGAACTAGAAGACGCTGGCGACACTTACCGAATGTGACCTCGCTGTCCACATCCAGAGCAGGTCAGCAGTTGTCCATCATATATAACGATGAAACGCTATCCTCCGGTGTACACATAAGGTGGTATGTGCTTTCGGAGTTTGATATGTATCTGGTGCACACCACTGACTGCTTCCTAAGCTTGCAAATAGATTGTTTCTCTGCAATGTGATTGTTCATTATGGCCAGAAAGCGTCAATAACCATGTTCAGTGGAACGTTGAATGTAAGTCCGAATACGTGAAGAGTTGTAACACCCATATCGGCGTGATTGACTTAAACTGCACCTATTTTTATGTCAACGAGGAAAAAACGGTAACAGTCTTTAGATTGCAAAAGGAGTCTTATCACATGCTGCTTCATCCACGAGCTTAACTCAAACTACAGGGTGATTCAAAAAGAATACCACAACTTTAGGAATTTAAAACTCTGCAACGACAAAAGGCAGAGCTAAGCACTATCTGTCGGCGAATTAAGGGAGCTATAAAGTTTCATTTAGTTGTACATTTGTTCGCTTGAGGCGCTGTTGACTAGACGTCAGCGTCAGTTGATGCTAAGATGGCGACCGCTCAACAAAAAGCTTTTTGTGCTATTGAGTACGGCAGAAGTGAATCGACGACAGTTGTTCAGCGTGCATTTCGAACGAAGTATGGTGTTAAACCTCCTGATAGGTGGTGTATTAAACGTTGGTATAAACAGTTTACAGAGAATGGGTGTTTTTGCAAAGGGAAAAGTTCTGGACGGCCGAGAACGAGTGATGAAAATGTAGCACGCATCCAGCAAGCATTTGTTCGCAGACCAGGAAAATCGACTCGCAGAGCTAGCAGAGAGCTGCAAATTCCACAATCAACTGTATGGAGAGTCCTACGAAAAAGGTTAGTTATGAAACCTTATCGTCTGAAATTGGTTCAAGCACTGTCTGCAGCTGATAAGATTAAAAGAATCGATTTCTGTGATTTTATCCTTGCTCAAATGGAAACAGATGAATCTTTCGTTTCAAAGATTGTGTTTAGTGATGAAGCAACTTTCCACACTAACGGGAAAGTCAACCGTCACAATGTCTGTATATGGGGCACTGAGAATCCGCGGGAAACAACTCAGTATGAACGTGACTCGCCTAAGGTGAACGTTTTCTGTGCCATTCCAGCCAATAAAGTTTTTGGTCCCTTTTTCTTCGAAGGTGCTACTGTAACTGGACTACAGTATCTGGAGATGTTAGAGAATTGGCTGTTCCCTCAGCTCGAACAAGAAGCACAACAATTCATATTTCAGCAGGATGGAGCGCCACCACATTGGCACTTATCTGTCCGTAACTACCTGAACGTCAACTACCCGAGGCGATGGATCGGCCGCCAGGCAGCCCGTGACAGAGCACTTCATCACTGGCCTCCAAGAAGCCCTGATCTTACCCCCTGCGATTTTTTCTTATGGGGTATGCTAAGGATATGGTGTTTCGGCCACCTCTCCCAGCCACCATTGATGATTTGAAACGAGAAATAACAGCAGCTATCCAAACTGTTACGCCTGATATGCTACAGAGAGTGTGGAACGAGTTGGAGTATCGGGTTGATATTGCTCGTGTGTCTGGAGGGGGCCATATTGAACATCTCTGAACTTGTTTTTGAGTGAAAAAAACCTTTTTAAATACTCTTTGTAATGATGTATAACAGAAGGTTATATTATGTTTCTTTCATTAAATACACATTTTTAAAGTTGTGGTATTCTTTTTGAATCACCCTGTATATTGGAAACAATGGGCAAGTGGATCCGTATCAACCTTCATGGGTCGAGCTACACCAAATGATGTAAGAAACATTCAGTTTTCGTATGGTTTTGGTAGTGTATATTGTGCTTCAAAAGCGATCTTAAGCGTCGCTTTTCGTTAGGAGTATTGTGGAAGTATTGTGAAATACTGAAACGCGAACTTCGCGAAGCAGGCGACGAATTTCTGAGAAAGACTAATACAAGGGGCAGTCGGAAGCAGAATGACTGATAACGTAAATAACAGGGACAAAGAGTTTAGTGTAGGGAAAGCGTGGCATATAGTGCTCAGGTCGTTTAATCCACGCTGGAAAACGTCTTAGTGCTCACTCTTCCTCTCTGCTCAGAGTGCATATTCAGGCTCTCTTTTGGAAAAGTGTAGTGTGTTAGAACATTTTTCTTACATTTAACATTTGTTTCTTTTTTAAATCTGGTTTAGAATTTTTGTTCGTCTTAAAATTCTGTGATACTGTTTTATTTCTTTACGGCTCCAGGAAACAGAGTTCAGGGCGGTGTGCTCCGTGTCCCACGATGGTTTGACTGGAGTCCGAACAGTGAGCACGTGAGGTATACACAACTGGGGAAGTAGCCGAAACATTCGTGTAAAGAACGTGTCATCCCGGTTACGAATCCAAAGTCACGTAAACTACTGTTCTATTTATCTTTCTCCAATATTATTGCTGTAATACCATTCTCTCACTTCCATAAAACACGCAAGGTATAAAGATGATGTTATCCATTTTGTGTTTAAGATCTTTCTTCATATATAATCCAAGACGCTTGTTAAAGCATCGATTCTGTTTTTTCTTTACTTTATCTCTGGATATTCTCTTCTACATCTGTGTAGGGTCTATTAACAGGTGTAGTTCAGTGCAAACTTTTAGATGAAGTTATCTGTCGTATTACTTCGTAATTAAGTGGAAGGGAAAAGGCCCTACGAAGACGTGCCCAGAAATGGACGGAGGGCGCGAAACGACAACAAATTCTCTCGGATGACAACACAAACTGTATCGCAAAGTGGTCAGCATGGGATTGTAGGTGATAGGGGTGCCCGTCATGCAGGACACACACAATCGTACCTATACTTTGGCTGACACCATGTTGGCGGGTCACTTACCTGAAGCGTGTACTAGGGTTAGTCTCAATATCGTGTAGAACCTGGTCCTCCAGATCTGATGTACGCAGGCGGCGGACTCTGCGTCTGAAAAGACCAATGATAGCACAGACGCCCAAAAAGGGCTTGAAATGTTGTGTGACGTGGTTGGTCTCTGAGGGTACTTGTTTTGGTGTAGCCGTGTTACTTCTCGACCGTGCCTGGCCGAACAAGGAGATGCACCATCTCGGCTAGTTCCCGGCATGAACATCGCACCATTCTGCTGCTTACAGTACGCTACATCAGTCACACAGCCTGGAACACACAAGGAAGACACGGCACGTGCTCAGAGGAACTGTCGTTCATCAGTGCCACCTACTGTGGCAACGATGCATTTCCGAACACATGTTCATAGAGCCTTTTTTCCTCCATTTCAGCTCAGGAATCCGTCCCTGCAGCTTGTCGGTTTTATTAAAGTTTACTCTGTATTCTCTTGTTACATGTACGTAATAGTTCATTCAGTTTTGTTATCTTTTTTTGTAACTTCTGTTCCGATTTTTTTATTACCACATGGTCATCGGCGAACAAGTTTGTCATTACATCACTGCTATTCTCAAATTTTTTCGGGTTTATTTCCGGCCATTCCTGTAAAATAATGTTTTTGTTCAATGAAGGGACGGGGGCGGGCTACAGTCTTACCTCAGTCTCTGGCTCACTATTAAGGACTTTCTTACCCAAGCGGTATTTAAGTGCACATCGCTTTTGTCAGTCATAAATGCATAAATTTCCTCTTCAGCAGACACATGGAGCTACACTTCATCGGAAAATGGAGGGGGGAGGGAAATTGGACGTGCGAAGGTGGGGGAGGTAGATGTGTTACTGTACTACGTCAGTCGTTAGCTGGTGGGTGGATTAATTATTTGTGAGGCTTAATTACTTAAGAAACATAGTGGTTGCTGTTAATTTTTACGTATAATAGCGTCCACATGTAGAAATTTTTGTGGTGCCTTGGCTTCTCCCACCACATTCCTTTGACACGGAGACCAAGACACATCACAACCTACACTCCTGGAAATGGAAAACAGAACACATTGACACCGGTGTGTCAGACCCACCATACTTGCTCCGGACACTGCGAGAGGGCTGTACAAGCAATGATCACACGCACGGCACAGCGGACACACCAGGAACCGCGGTGCTGGCCGTCGAATGGCGCTAGCTGCGCAGCATTTGTGCACCGCCGCCGTCAGTGTCAGCCAGTTTGCCGTGGCATACGGAGCTCCATCGCAGTCTTTAACACTGGTAGCATGCCGCGACAGCGTGGACGTGAACCGCATGTGCAGTTGACGGACTTTGAGCGAGGGCGTATAGTGGGCATGCGGGAGGCCGGGTGGACGTACCGCCGAATTGCTCAACACGTGGGGCGTGAGGTCTCCACAATACATCGATGTTGTCGCCAGTGGTCGGCGGAAGGTGCACGTGCCCGTCGACCTGGGACCGGACCGCAGCGACACACGGATGCACGCCAAGACCGTAGGATCCTACGCAGTGCCGTAGGGGACCGCACCGCCACTTCCCAGCAAATTAGGGACACTGTTGCTCCTGGGGTATCGGCGAGGACCATTCGCAACCGTCTCCATGAAGCTGGGCTACGGTCCCGCACACCGTTAGGCCGTCTTCCGCTCACGCCCCAACATCGTGCAGCCCGCCTCCAGTGGTGTCGCGACAGGCGTGAATGGAGGGACGAATTGAGACGTCTCGTCTTCAGCGATGAGAGTCGCTTCTGACTTGGTGCCAATGATGGTCGTATGCGTGTTTGGCGCCGTGCAGGTGAGCGCCACAATCAGGAATGCATACGACCGAGGCACACAGGGCCAACACCCGGCATCATGGTGTGGGGAGCGATCTCCTACACTGGCCGTACACCACTGGTGATCGTCGAGGGGACACTGAATAGTGCACGGTACATCCAAACCGTCATCGATCCCATCGTTCTACCATTCCTAGACCGGCAAGGGAACTTGCTGTTCCAACAGGACAATGCACGTCCGCATGTATCCCATGCCACCCAACGTACTCTAGAAGGTGTAAGTCAACTACCCTGGCCAGCAAGATCTCCGGATCTGTCCCCCATTGAGCATGTTTGGGACTGGATGAAGCGTCGTCTCACGCGGTCTGCACGTCCAGCACGAACGCTGGTCCAACTGAGGCGCCAGGTGGAAATGGCATGGCAAGCCGTTCCACAGGACTACATCCAGGATCTCTACGATCGTCTCCATGGGAGAATAGCAGCCTGCATTGCTGCGAAAGGTGGATATACACTGTACTAGTGCCGACATTGTGCATGCTCTGTTGCCTGTGTCTATGTGCCTGTGGTTCTGTCAGTGTGATCATGTGATGTATCTGACCGCAGGAATGTGTCAATAAAGTTTCCCCTTCCTGGGACACTGAATTCACGGTGTTCTTATTTCAATTTCCAGGAGTGTATATTGACTAAGAGTCTCAACCTGTCTGTTAAGGCAGTGTATATGACAATTACTGTCTAATTAGTTAGTGAAAAATTGGGCTTTTCCTCGCGATAGCTTTCATCTCTTTGAAGATACGATTACTACTTATTGTCAGGCTGTTCGTATTTCGAGTTCTGTTGCCAAACGCTTCCTTTATATCGACCAATCTGCAGTCAAGTCGGCCCGACACGTCATCAACGCCCAGATCAGAAGAAAAGATCATTATAAAAAGTTTTTGAAATTCTCCACAACATTACACACAAACACTAAGATTTATATTTAATTACACAATTGAATTCACACAGAGATAGTCAAGTATGCAAACTGTAGGAAACCTGAATGGAACGGAAGCACTATTTGTGTCTTAATACGGACGTATACGGCTGAGCTAAAGTATAACGACCACTGCCCACCCTGACACTCAGTTACGCATGGTGACGTTGCAAGCACGTGACGGGACCAAGACCAATTGGAGATCTATTATCAAAACAGACCAGCTGTTATGGACATCTATCTTGTGCAAAACTTGGATTTCCAGCAAGCAAACCATGAAAGAAGCTCCGACTATAATCAGGGTTCCGTACATCTTGGCGAATTTGACATCGGGAGGATAGAAAAACCTGTTTACATCGTGAACGGGTAGTATAATACGTGGAGGATCTTCCAAAGTTGCGTACCGAACGACAGGTGATATACTTTGCTATTGAGTATTTCACACAAGTCTTTCATACGCAGGCCCGCCAGGCTATCCAATGAAAGTGGCACAAGGGAAGTGCACACTGAGATCACTGACCTCGTAACTGCCAAACACAGCAGAAGTTGGCAGTGGCAGCGAGAGTGATCAGGCAACTCGAGGTCTGCGTCCAGACTGCACTGCGGCAGCAGCGGGCCCGCTGCTCGGGCGAAAGGCTTAGATCCGCGCACGGCGAAGGAAAACCCCGGAAATGTTGGAGGATGGTGAAGCGGCATAAAATGCGCGCCAGTACAGCGAGCCTACTCCCTGGTGAAAACGGTCTAGTCCACTCTGACGAAGCGGAAGTTACCGTTGAATCGTTTGAGTTAGGTTTCAGAGCTCACGTCATCGATGATGATCCGAGGAAACGATAGCTGTCCGACGCGTAACTCTGCTGAGGGTAGAAAGGCCGAATAGGGCATTTGCTGCAATGGACGAGGGCCGGGGCACCCACACGGCATCTAACGCCGATCGTATAGGGCGATCCTATTTGCCCTCGGCTTGGAAGACGGTTAAATAATTACACTTCGCATACCTAAGGAAGACTTCCTCCATACAGAAAACTATAGATTTATGACATTCCTACATATCCTAGGTAAAACTGCGAAGCTTACTGTATAGCAATCGCCCCAGAAGAAATACATTACTGATCACAACATCCATCTCTCAGAAATGACTGAAAACCGCGCCCGGCAATGTGCAATCCTCCAGTACCTACAACTGCTGGGGCACGTTTTTACAACGAAGAACCAAGCAGGGAGCAATGGAGGTGTGTTTCTTGACATAGTAAGGAGTAATATCATGGATTGATATTTAAATAAGAGTCCACAAGTTCTCCACGGTATATGCTACTATCATTGATCGATTCCTGAGGGAAAGAGATTATTCGTCAAGAACGGCAATCGCAGTAGCTGCGGTGTTGGTAGAGGTGGCACAGGTCTGGCTGTATGCTCTGTCTCCGCCATCGACACAATCAGGTAGGCGGTAGGGGACTCTCCCTGTACGCCTGTGAAACTCCACTGCTGCAGCGCAGCACCACCCTCAACTACACCGTTAGACACCTATGGAGAGATCTGGCAAAAACCTCTCTACGGCTCACTGTCTAGATGGTATAAATCAATTGAAGACTATACAGAAAGGAGTTAAGTAGAAATCTCACGAAAATGAGTGAGTGGTATCACTATGAAGTTCATCGGGTATACTTTCAGTTGGGTGAACTTAAATTAATGTGATGGGTATAGTCACGGAGTTGTAGCCAGATTAAAATACGGTACACACGGAGAAAACGGGGCAAGTCCGACCAATACAGGGACAGAAAGGGTGAAGTACAGCAGGTGCGAGTATCTGAGATGTATTGATTTTTTTGTCTGCTTTTATGGAATTCTCATTGTTGACGTTGTTAAATGCAATGTCATTGTTGATCTTTCTTATGTATTGCCGAAGCTAACACGGAGCAGATTTGACATTAGCTTCTTTGCTTTGTGTTGTGGTGGAACTGAATTTCGTGCCATGATTTGTGCTAACGCAGAGCAGCCTTGACAATCGTTTCAGCGCTTTGTAGTGTGGTATATAGAATTGAATGTCGTGTAAAATCAAACAGGTTGTTGTTTCAACTGGTAATGGAATATCCAGAGTGAAGCTGCAGTGGTAAGTCTAGAAAAAGATAGAGCTATGGTAGACAATCTGAAGTATCTAAAGCCGGCCGGAGTGGCCGTGCGGTTCTAGGCGCTACAGTCTGGAACCGAGCGATCGCTACGGTCGCAGGTTCGAATCCTGCCTCGGGCATGGATATGTGTGATGTCCTTAGGTTAGTTAGGTTTAATTAGTTCTAAGTTCTAGGCGACTGATGACCACAGAAGTTAAGTCGCATAGTGCTCAGAGCCATTTTTTGAAGTATCTAAAAAGTTAAAAACAATGTCACGTGATATAGGAGAGCATTGTAACTGCAAGAAGAATTTTACTGATTTGCTAACAGATGCAGAGAAGCCGACATTAATATCTAATTTCAAATTGCTGAATGACTGGAATGGGCAAAGTTATCACCTGGCAGGACTGATTTCTGTTGACAATGTACAAAGCCGAAGGCCTCGTAGATATGAGGCAGTAGCTGCTTTGCGTGATTAAACATTTCATCATAAGGTCAGAATAATGAGAGACAATACTGTGACAGAATTGTCTTTTTATCAAAAGGCCTTTATATCACAGCATGGTATTTCAAAGAAAAGATTAGAAACTATCAGGAATTCCTGAAAAAAATGAAGGTATGGTGCCTGTTGATAAACGATGGAAACACAAAAACCAAGTTCATAAACTTTCAACAGTAACAGAGATAAAAATTTGCGCTCACATCAAGTCATTTAAAGGACAATCCAGTCATTACAGCATAAATAAAACACAGAAACTGTATTTGCCTGAAGAACTCACAATCAAGATGATGTTCAAGGTGTTTCAAGAGACACATTCTACTTGATCCGCATCATATGAAACTTACCGTAAAATGTTTAATACAAAATTTAATATCTCATTCATTTTCCTTCAGAGTGATACATGCAGTACTTGTGACAAGTTTTCTGTAACTTTAAACATCTAGAGGCACAACTCACACCAGCAACAGGTGGAAATGAAACATCAAACGTTCAAAGTAATATTAAGAGAGAGAAGACTGAATACAAACTGCACCACCGTAAAGCTGATGCATTCTATCAGCGTAAAAGACAATCTCGACAGAGAAGCAAAAACTTTACAACACAGAGTCGATATGTATGGATTTCCAACGAAATCTTCCATGTCGAAACATCAGCACCAACAATGTTTATTATAAGCGACAGCTTTCTGTATATGTATTTAACATACATCGACTCTCAGACAGTAATGCAGTGTTTTATGTTTATCCTGAAACTACAGGGAAGAAAGGTTCAAATGAATTAGTTTCTTTCCTGCATCATTAATGTTACTTCGTTTCTTGATCTTGAGGCAAAAAATTTGAAAATCTTACGTGATTCATGTGGTGGTCAAAACAAAAACTACAACCTTTTCAGGTTCATCCATTATCTTGCCCATCATGCAAAGCGATTTGAATCAATTCGTGTGAGATTCCCAGTAAGAGGACATTTATAGCTGGAAAGTGAGAAAGACGTGGGCCTCATCAGACATAAAGCAAAATCTGAGCCCCCAAAGGACTGGGCAGACGTAATTAAAGATGCACTTGTGAAACCCACTCCTTTTCAGGTTGTTGAAGTTGATGGTTCAATGATACGTGAATGGACTGATCTCCTGCAACCAAGACACCAACTAAAATGTCCATTCCCATGGCGAATTATTAAGAAGATGAAGACAGAAAGTGACAATCCAAGGCTTATGATATGTCGTCAAATATTCCTTTCCGGCAGTGAATTTACAAACACGTTTTGTGTAATTTATTTGTAATAAGTAAAAAGTGAGAAATGAAGACTGTGGGTTATAAAAACTGTGATTTATGCTCGTAACTGAAATTACGTCCTATTAATCCTATTAACTAAATTTTTAATGTATCTATTGTAACCATTTATTGAATAATTGTTGGTAGTTGTATATCAGGTGATTTAAGGATACAAAAATTGAGACATGGGCTTATTAATAATTACAATTTACATGAGTAAATGAAAACAAAAACAGAATATTGATGAACAGTATTGTTCCTAAAATCTGATTAATCATGAACATCTTGTACAATAATGAGTAGACTCAAAGATGAATAGATCTTTGTCAAGTGAGTTGCAGGGAAGTTTTATAGTGAAGTATTATCCCAGTATCACATTACATTCTGACTTTTACAATCTAGTTAGTGCATTATATAAGGAAATTAAAAAATAGACATTCAGATGAAAAGACATACAGGGTCCAATTTTCGATAATATTTTTTCCGCTTTTAAGGAATCCTAGAGAAGAGGTCGATGAATGTATAAATTACAAAATCATATTTCAATAACCAATCAAACTGTAACGTTTTAAAGTTTAAAATTGCTCTATAAAATGGACTTAACCCCTTCTTTCAGTGTGGTCTTCAATTGTAACCAGACCTAAGAACTTCTCTTCACTACCAAGATCAAGTTCGCCAACAGCCAACTCACAACTGGTGGCACGGACTTGGCTTGGTGCGATTCAGACCAGTATCAGGAGGTGATGATTGAAGACACGCGCGGAGATACGGACTAACCCTCAAAATGTAAAAATTTGGAGATAAGTTGTGCCATCTGTTGCTGACCCCTACATATCACTTAGGGGTGAGACCAATGTTAATTTTGATAGTTCCCGTACCCAGCAACAGATGGCAACACTTGCGTCTAACCTTTTACATTTTGAGGGTTAGCCCGTTTTCCCACGCATGTCTTCATTAAAGTGCAGCTACTGGCAGAGGTCCAGTGTGGGCTGTAATTATCGTATGGCAGTGAAACTTGGTGGATATTTTAGTGCGTTAATGTGGAACCGAATTACGCTGGGAAAAAATTTAGATCCAATTTGGGCACCCAGTGCAAATCTGGCGCTGTGCAGGAAAGACGTATAGAAATGAAGTTTAAATCGTCAGGGTTGTTAGGGCACGTTATGTTTCTTCTAAACGATTAACGTTTCAACCCCTCTGCTGGGATCTACTTCAGGATGCTGTGGTGTCCACTGTTGATTGAACTTTCAACAGTGGACACCACAACATCATGAAGAAAATCCCAGCAGAGGGGTCTAAACGTCGATCGTTCAGAAAAAATGACGCGGCTTAACAACCCAGATTTTAACCTCGGTGATAACGTTCATGAAAGCTGCAAATAAATGAGAAAGACATCAAGCTGGTTCTCCCACGTACCAGTTTGTTCAGTATGAATACCGGAGACGTCTACGAAATGCTGCATCCGTAAAACGACGTGATCCATAGTTGCTCGCAGCAGTTCCTGAATCTAAGCAACGTGTTGGCCTTCAGATCCGGTAGAGACCAAACGTGTCCCTGGTCAACGCTTTCTTTTAGATATTCCCAGAGCCAAAAGTCACATGAATTCAGGTGATTTTGCAGGTCATGCATCTGGAAAACCTATCGAGATAATACGCTCGTGGAAGGTTGCATTACGCAGATGTTTCACTGAGCGAGCGACATGACGTGTTGCCCCATCTTGAGTGAAAACAGTTGTTTCCACGCAGTTGCACTCTTCCAAAGCAGAAATTACACATTGTACAAGGAGGTCTTGATAACGTGCAGACATCATGGTACACCTGACAGGCCCGCTTGGTGTATTCTCTCACTGAAGAATGCACCGAGAATAAATGTGCTTGTGGATGCACACCATACAGACACATGCAGCGAGTGCAGTGGCCTTCGTGCGAAACCAAAGTGCAAATTCAGAACGTTGCTGCGGGTCATGATGTTTCAGTTGCTGCATCGTCCGGATCTTGTACGGGTACCGGTGTAAAATAGACCGCAAAGCTTCCCGTACTATTAACCATACCACGGACAGTTATTGTGACACCGCACCAGCACTAGCATTACACGGGGCGCGTACTGCGTTGTCAGTTAGAGCAACAGCAACCTCGCCAGTAACTTCCACAGGCGTAGGACGCCTTCCTCTTCCAGGTGTCACACCAGGCTCAGCTGTGTTTTCGAATTAGAATTATCATCTTGTTTGAACCGTTTAATGACACATTTCACAAGGCGATACACTCTCAGCGTAGCACTCTAACTGCTGCCGTTCACATAAAACATTTTCACTAATTGCACACGGTCTCTCTTTTCGTTTGTCATACTGTTCACTCGCGTTGCGGCTTGACAAATGACAGTATGGATGTCATACCACCATATAAACAGAGTGTTGTTGTTGTGGTCTTCAGTCCTGAGACTGGTTCAATACATCTCTCCATGCTACTCTATCCCGTGCAAGCTGCCTCATCTCCCAGTACGTACTGCAACCTACATCCTTCTGAATCTGCTTAGTGTATTCATCTCTTGGTCTCCACGATTTTTACCCTCCACGCTGCCCTACAATACTAATTTGGTGATCCCTTGATGCCTCACAACATGTCCTACCAACCGATCGCTTCTTCTAGTCAAGTTGTGCCACAAATTTCTCTTCTCTCCAATTCTATTCAATACCTCCTCATTAGTTATGTGATCTACCCATCTAATCTTCAGCATTCTTCTGTAACACCACATTTCGAAAGCTTGTATTCTCTTCTTATCCAAGCTATTTATGGTCCATGTTTCAGTTCCATACATGGCTACACTCCATACAAATACTTTCAGAAACGACTTCCTGACATTTAAATCTACACTCGATGTTAACAAATTTTTCTTCTTCAGAAACGCTTTCCTTGCCATTGCCAGTCTACATTTTACATCCTCTCCACTTCGACCATCATCAGTTTTTTGCTCCCCAAATAGCAAAACTCTTTTACTACTTTAAGAGTCCCATTTTCTAATCGAATTCCCTCAGCATCACTGAATTCCATTATCCTCGTTTTGCTTTTGTTGATGTTTATCTTATATCATCCTTTCAAGATACTGTCCATTCCGTTCAACTGCTCTTCATAGTCCTTTGTGTCTCTGACAGAATTACAATGTCATCAGTGAACCTCAAAGTTTTTATTTCTTCTCCGTGGATTTTAATACCTACTACGAATTTTTCGTAGGTCTCTTTTACTGCTTGCTCTATATACGGCTTGCATAACATCGGGCACAGGCTACAACACTGTCTCACTCCCTTCCCAACCACTGCTTCCCTTCATGTTCCTCGCCTCTTATAACTACCACCTGGTTTCTGTACAAATTGTAAATAGCCTTTCACTCCCTGTATTTTACCCCTGCCACCTTCAGATTTGAAAGAGAGTTTTCCAGTCAACATTCTAAAATGCTTTCCCTAAGTCTACAAAGGCTAGAAAAAGAGGTTTGCCTTTTCTTAATCTAGGTTCTAAGATAAGTCGTAGGGTCAGTATTGTCTCACGTGTTCCAGTATTTCTACGGAATCCAAACTGATCTCCCCGAAGTCGGCTTCTACGGAATCCAAACTGATTTTCCCCGAAGTCGGCTTCTACCAGTTTTTCCATTTGTATGTAAAGAATTAGCGTTAGTACTTTGCAGCCGTAACTTATCAAACTGATAGTTCGGTAATTTTCACGTCTGTCAACACCTGCTTTCTTTGGGTTTGGAATTATTGTATTCTTCTTGAAGTCTGAGGGTATTTCGCCTGTCTCATACATTTTGCTCACCAGATGGTAGAGTTTTGTCAAGGCTGGCTCTCCCAAGGCTGTCAGTAGTTCCAATGGAGTGTTGTCTACTCCCGGGGCCTTGTTTCGACTCAGGTCTTTCAGTGCTCTGTCAAACTCTTCACGCAGTATCATATCTCCCATTTTATCTTCATCTACATCCTCTTCCATTTCCATAATATTGCCCTCAAGTACATCGCCCTTGTATAGACCCTCTATGTACTCCTTCCACCTTTCTGCTTTCCCTTCTTTGCTTAGAACTGGGTTTCCATCTGAGCTCTTGATATTCATACAAGTGGTTCTCCTTTCTCCTAAGGTCTCTTTAAATTTCCTGTAGGCAGTATCTGTCTTACTCCTAGGGAGATAAGCCTCTACATCCTTACATTTGTCCTCTAGCCATGCCTGCTTAGCCATTTTGCACTTCCTGCCGATCTCATTTTTGAGACGTTTGTATTTCTTTTTGCCTGCTTCATTTACTGCATTTTTATATTTTCTTCTTTCATCAATTAAATTTAATATTTCTTCTGTTACCCAAGGATTTCTACTAGCCCTCGTCTTTTTACCTACTTGATTCTCTGCTGCCTTCACTACTTCACCCCTCAAAGCTACCCATTCTTCTTCTATTCTATTTCTTTTCCCCATTCTTGTCAATTATTCCCTTATGCTCTCTCTGAAACTCTGTACAACCTCTGGTTTATTCAGTTTATCGAGTTCCCATCTCCATAAATTCCCACCTTTTTGCAGTTTCTTCAGTTTTCATCTACAGTTCATAACCAATAGATTGTGGTCAGAGTCCACATCTGCCCCTCGAAATATCTTACAATTTAAAACCTGGTTCCTAAATCTCTGCCGTATCATTATATAATCTATCTGAAACCTGTCAGTATCTCCAGCCTTCTTCCATGTATACAACCTTCTTCTATGATTCGTGAGCCATGTGTTAGCTATGATTAAGTTATGCTCTGTGCAGAATTCTACCAGGCGGCTACCTCTTTCATTTCTTACCCCCAATCCTTATTCACCTACTACGTTTCCTTCTCTCCCTTTTCCTACTATCGAATTCCAGTCACCCATGACTATTAAATTTTCGTCTCCCTTCACTATCTGAATAACTTCTTTTATCTCATCATACATTTCTTCAATTTCTTCGTCATCTGCAGAGCTAGTTGGCATATAAACTTCCACTATTGTAGTAGGCGTAGGCTTCGTGTATATCTTAGCCACAATAAGGCGTTCACTATGCTGTTTGTAGTAGCTTACCCGCACTCCTATTCTTTTTATTCATTATTAAATCTACTCCTGCATTACCCCAATTTGATTTTGTACTTATAACACCGTATTCACCTGACCAAAAGTCTTGTTACTCCTGCCACCGAACTTCACTAATTCCCACTATATCTAACTTTAACCTATCCATTTCCCTTTTTAAATTTTCTAACCAACCTGCCCGATTAAGTGAGCTGACATTCCATGCTCCGATCCGTTGAAACTCCAGTTTTCTTTTTATCTCCGGAATATTTTGCCCAAGAGGACGCCATCATCATTTAACCATACAGTAAAGCTGCATGCTCTCGGGAAAAATTACGGCTGTAGTTTCCCCTTGCTTTCAGCCGTTCGCAGTACCACCACAGCAAGGCCGTTTTGGTTAGTGTTACAAGGCCAGATCAGTCAATATGCAGACTGTTGCCCCTGCAACTACTGAGAAGGCTGCTGCCCCTGTTCAGGAACCACACGTTTGTCCGGCCTCTCAACAGATACCCCTCCGTCGTCGTTGAACCTACGGTACGGCTATCTGTATCGCTGAGGCTTGCAAGCCTCCCCACCAACGGGAAGGTGTATGGTTCACGGGGGGGCGAATAAACAGAGTACAGCGTCAAATTTTCATGTGATGGCCACAACTGGAACTAGTTATTCCCAACAGAAATCGGTTCCCTATTAAAGCATTAGCATATCTACCAAATCGCTCTGCCATACGTTAATTATAGCCCACACTGGACATCTGCGAGCAGCTGCATCTTAATTATAACCAACCGGAACCTTGGAATTATCAGAGACAGGTGATTGACTTGCGGGGTTACACATAACCAGTGCGATTAGCAAAGATTCTCGTCTGTATTGTCAACTGTACTCGTTGTTTCAGACTGATAAACTATCAGAAGACGCAAAACTGCCGATTTGGGGAGCCATCACACTTCCATCTACCTTGTACGGTTCCGAAACACTTCAAACGACTAATCAGTGCAGTGTTTCTGGTTATAACGAACGCCCCCCGCTATACTCCCTACACTCCCATTAGGCAACACTTAGAGCAAGCGTCCATCATCCAGCGTATAGAGTGCGGTCTAAATTTCAGTCTGGTTGTTGTTCTATGATACTACTGATACACTGCTGAGTCACCTCTAATGTTGCCCCTTAAAGAGATAGCTCATATATGTGTGTATATTGATCCACGTACGTTGGTGATAACCATTTCTCATACGTAACGTATGGTACGTATTCTGCCTGCACGTTTGGCTCACTGGCCGAGTGGATACATGTTACACAACGATGGCAAAAGTACGGGGTCGAATCCTCTTGCCATACTTGCAAGCGCTACTTTTTCTGTGACTAATCTTTCAAATCCGACAATCGTTTTATATATCAGGAAAATTTCTGCTCCACCGCATTTCTGTTTACATCGTAAAATGTGTATCCCACTACAACTGCGTGGGCGATCCAGTTCAAAAGATTGGAGGCAAGGTACACACATCGGAGGAAGCCAGAGGGTACCCCATAAAATTAGACGATGCAGAACTGTAAAGCACTGTGAGGTTCAAACGAACCTGTGGGCTACATAAAGCTTTACCTTGTAATATTTATTATTACATAAAACATTTTCACTAGAATTTCAGCGTCATATGTTCTTCTTGCCACAAAAGCCAATTAGCAGCCCACCCGGAGGTGAAGTGTCTTCCCAACAGCAGCCCACACACGGACGGATTTCTGTGACAGGCCAGAAGCGCGAGTCAGTTCTGCGGATGTTTTTGACGGATCTGGCCTGCCGACCTCAGCTCCCTCGTTTCCCACCGAAGTGCAGGTCCCACCCGTGGGATCTGGTCTCTCCCATCTACCGGGCCACTTCGTGTGCGGCGTAAACGGGCGGATTTTCGTCATTTATCCACGGACCCATGACTGCGATGCATGATCGACAAGCCAGAGAGCAAGGGCGACGTATTTCAGTAGTTCCCACTGTGTCTCGCGGAAAACACGTCGTATAGTCAGGCGTTTTTAGACATCATTTTATTGTCCTACATTTTTCGGTTTTGAAAATCATTTATATCATCGACTGAAGTTAGCTGGACGACATTAGAAAGAAAATTGTGGCAGTCGCCGGTGACTTGTACGCTATGTACTCGCACATTTCCCTAAAGAAATAGCGCACAAAATGAGTCAAAAGTGTATTGCCAAAGGCAACATTCCAGCCATTCAGAATCGTGGGCATTTCTCTGAGTCTCATGAAAGTTCGACATACAAGGAAAAGGGGATTCTTGTCTTTTGTAAAGTACAGTAATTCGTAACACCTGTAAAATATTAGACGTAATAGAGTTATGTCTAATACAGTAACGAGCATATTATCAGCAACTTTTTAATGGTACTCACCATAGTGTTGGTTTATATAATCCGTTTTCCCTTTTTTCCACTTCTTTGACAGGGCTGCATCTCTCTGAGCTCTCTTCTGTAACTTGATTTCAAATTTTGTAGCTTAGACGTTATTACACTTTGGACCACAGTTCGAATACCGTCTAGAATTGTTTCAATCATCTCTTCGCAAACCCTATCTTTTACATTCCTGTTCATGTAACGTACATGCGTAAATTTCCACAAACAAGGTATTTGTCAGCGCAATTTTATAAGTTTTTCGATGCGGTTATTTTTCAACTCCCTCACTACACTTCTACCAGCTAAATCTTGCTGTCGACTGATAACCGCCGGAAAACTGATAGACTTTCTGAACTTGGCAGCTCATATGTACCCATCTGGGCAGGCGTGTTCGCCACTTCTGAGAACTGCAGGTGACCTGCAGGTCGGGCCTCCACTGACTCACAAGGGGCGTTACTGGGTTTTCCAGAAGAAGTCCGAAATATTCGCGCCCCGACAACAAACATCCGCTCTAGTATGGCCAGGTCACTTCACTTAGCGCAGACGTCATAAATTCTAGGTCAGAGACAAGAATTTTTTTTCATATTACATCAGCACTGTGACGTTTGCGGCAGAGGGAATTTTTTTGTTATTGGCATACAGTGCATTAGAAGTTCTTTCTGTTCCATTAAAGGATGCTTATAGACTCGCCTGATTTTCTGCGTGAGATTTTTGTGGGGTAAATGTGTGGGAAATACTGCCATGAAGGTTCAAATGGTTCAAATGGCTCTGAGCACTATGGGACTTAACATCTATGGTCATCAGTCCCCTAGAACTTAAAACTACTTAAACCTAACTAACCTAAGGACATCACACAACACCCAGTCATCATAAGGCAGAGGAAATCCCTGACCCCGCCGGGAATCGAACCCGGGAACCGGGGCGCGGGAAGCGACAACGCTACCGCACGACCACGAGCTGCAGACCTGCCATGAAGCATAGGCCTTTTCTTAGTAGTTTCCCACAAGATGAGCTGCGTATTTTTCCTCTAGTCTCTCCCAGTTAAGGTTTTCCAAAATTTCTGTTACAAAATTAAAGTTTCCGTGGCCACTTCTGGTCAAATTTCCTGGCATTCTCATAAGTACATTCTCTGTTCCTACTGGCAGCAATGACGGATGAAGCATTGGCGATGCCGACCACTCGTGCTGGCGAAACGTCGGAAAAATCGCCAAACAAACTGTTGTGACTTGGCAAGACAGCCAAGCCACTAGGAGATAGCCGAAAGGCACGCGTTTAAGCTCACGCAGGCTGGCGTGAGGTCTGGAACAGTTAAGGGAATTTATAGTAGCAAAGAACGTAAGTAACTACTGGAATACTTAACTATAATTCATAATTGGTGAACATCGGTCTGACGGTTCATGCATCACAAGATAAATAGCAAAGGATAATGGCGCCTTGCTAGGTCGTAGCAAATGACGTAGCTGAAGGCTATGCTAACTATCGTCTCGGCAAATGAGAGCGTAATTTGTCAGTGAACCATCGCTAGCAAAGTCGGCTGTACAACTGGGGCGAGTGCTAGGAAGTCTCTCTAGACCTGCCGTGTGGCGGCGCTCGGTCTGCAATCACTGACAGTGGCGACACGTGGGTCCGACGTATACTAACGGACCGCGATTTAAAGGCTACCACCTAGCAAGTGTGGTGTCTGGCGGTGACTCCACACAAACGTCCCCCAAGAACCTGAGAAAAGCCAACAGGCAATATGTTACGGTCTCTCTCTCTTCCCGAACAAGACTGTCACCATTCCATCTACTGCCGGCCGCGGTGGCCGAGCGGTTCTAGGCGCTTCAGTCTGGAACCTCACGACTGCTACAGTCGCAGGTTCGAATCCTGCCTCGGGCATGGATGTGTGTGATGTCCTTAGGTTAGTAAGTTATTTTTTTTTTCGTCGTCAGTCTACTGACTGGTTTGATGCGGCCCGCCACGAATTCCTTTCCTCTGCTAACCTCTTCATCTCAGAGTAGCACTTGCAACCTACGTCCTCAATTATTTGCTTGACGTATTCCAATCTCTGTCTTCCTCTACAGTTTTTGCCCTCTACAGCTCCCTCTAGTACCATGGAAGTCATTCCCTCATGTCTTAGCAGATGTCCTATCATCCTGTCCCTTCTCCTTATCAGTGTTTTCCACATATTCCTTTCCTCTCTGATTCTGCGTAGAACCTCCTCTTTCCTTACCTTATCAGTCCACCTAATTTTCAACATTCTCTTCTGCTCCGGTTTTCCCACAGTCCATGTTTCACTACCATACAATGCTGTACTCCAGACGTACATCCTCAGAAATTTCTTCCTCAAATTAAGGCCGGTATTTGACATTAGTAGACTTCTCTTGGCCAGAAATGCAATTTTTGCCATAGCGAGTCTGCTTTTGATGTCCTCCTTGCTCCGTCCGTCATTGGTTATTTTACTGCCTAGGTAGCAGAATTCCTTAACTTCATTGACTTCGTGACCATCAATCCTGATGTTAAGTTTCTCGCTGTTCTCATTTCTACTACTTCTCATTACCTTCGTCTTTCTCCGATTTACTCTCAAACCATACTGTGTACTCATTAATCTGTTCATTCCGTTCAGCAGATCATTTAATTCTTCTTCACTTTCACTCAGGATAGCAATGTCATTAGCGAATCGTATCATTGATATCCTTTCACCTTGTATTTTAATTCCACTCCTGAACCTTTCTTTTATTTCCATCATTGCTTCCTCGATGTACAGATTGAAGAGTAGGGGCGAAAGGCTACAGCCTTGTCTTACACCCTTCTTAATACGAGCACTTCGTTCTTGATCGTCCACTCTTATTATTCCCTCTTGGTTGTTGTACATATTGTATATGACCCATCTCTCCCTATAGCTTACCCCTACATTTTTCAGAATCTCGAACAGCTTGCACCATTTTATATTGTCGAACGCTTTTTCCAGGTCGACAAATCCTATGAAAGTGTCCTGATTTTTCTTTAGCCTTGCTTCCATTATTAGCCGTAACGTCAGAATTGCCTCTCTCGTCCCTTTACTTTTCCTAAAGCCAAACTGATCGCCACCTAGCGCATTCTCAATTTTCTTTTCCATTCTTCTGTATATTATTCTTGTAAGCAGCTTTGATGCATGAGCTGTTAAGCTGATTGTGCGATAATTTTCGCACTTGTCAGCTCTTGCCGTCTTCGGAATTGTGTGGATGATGCTTTTCCGAAAGTCAGATGGTATGTCGCCAGACTCATATATTCTACACACCAGCGTGAATAGTCGTTTTGTTGCCACTTCCCCCAATGATCTTAGAAATTCTGATGGAATGTTATCTATCCCTTCTGCCTTATTTGACCGTAAGTCCTCCAAAGCTCTTTTAAATTCCGATTCTAATACTGGATCCCCTATCTCTTCAAATCGACTCCTGTTTCTTCTTCTATCACATCAGACAAATCTTCACCCTCATAGAGTCTTTCAATGTATTCTTTCCACCTACCTGCTCTCTCCTCTGCATTTAACAGTGGAATTCCTGTTGCACTCTTAATGTTATCACCGTTGCTTTTAATGTCACCAAAGGTTGTTTTGACTTTCCTGTATGCTGAGTCTGTCCTTCCGACAATCATATCTTTTTCGATGTCTTCACATTTTTCCTGCATCCATTTCATCTTAGCTTCCCTGCACTTCCTATTTATTTCATTCCTCCGCGACTTGTGCTTCTGTATTCCTGGTTTTCCCGGAACATGTTTGTACTTCCTCCTTTCATCAATCAACTGAAGTATTTCTTCTGTTACCCATGGTTTCTTCGCAGTTACCTTCTTTGTACCTATGTTTTCCTTCCCAACTTATGTGATGGCCCTTTTTAGAGATGTCCATTCCTCTTCAACTGTACTGCCTACTGCGCTATTCCTTATTGCTGTATCTATAGCGTTAGAGAACTTCAAACGTATCTCGTCATTCCTTAGAACTTCCGTATCCCACTTCTTTGCGTATTGATTCTTCCTGACTAATGTCCGAACTTCACCCTACTCTTCATCACTACTATATTGTGATCTGAGTCTATATCTGCTCCTGGGTACGCCTTACAATCCAGTATCTGATTTCGGAATCTCTGTCTGACCATGATGTAATCTAATTGAAATCTTCCCGTATCTCCCGGCCTTTTCCAAGTATACCTCCTCCTCTTGTGATTCTTGAACAGGGTATTCGCTATTACTAGCTGAAACTTGTTACAGAACTCAATTAGTCTTTCTCCTCTTTCATTCCTTGTCCCAAGACCATATTCTCCTGTAACTTTTTCTTCTACTACTTCCCCTACAACTGCATTCCAGTCGCCCATGACTATTAGATTTTCGTCCCCCTTTACATACTGCATTACCCTTTCAATATCCTTATACACTTTATCTGTCTGTTCATCTTCAGCTTGCGACGTCGGCATGTATACCTGAACTATCGTTGTCGGTGTTGGTCAGCTGTCGATTCTGATTAGAACAAGCCGGTCACTGAACTGTTCACAGCAACACACCCTCTGCCCTACCTTCCTACTCATAACGAATCCTACACCTGTTATACTATTTTGTGCTGCTGTTGATATTACCCGATACTCATCTGACCAGAAATCCTTGTCTTCCTTCCACTTCACTTCACTGACCCCTACTATATCTAGATTGAGCCTTTGAATTTCCCTTTTCAGATTTTCTAGTTTCCCTACCACGTTCAAGCTTCTGACATTCCACACCCCGACTCGTAGAACGTTATCCTTTCGTTGATTATTCAATGTTGTTCTCATGGTAACCTCCCCCTTGGCAGTTCCCTCCTGGAGATCCAAATGGGGGACTATTCCGGAATCTTTTGCCAATGGAGAGATCATCATGAGACTTCTTCAATTACAGGCCACATGTCCTGTGGATACACGTTACGTGTCTTTAATTCAGTGGTTTCCATTGCCTTCTGCATCCTCATGTCGTTGAGCATTGCTGATTCTTCCGCCTTTAGGGGCAATTTCCCACCCCTAGGACAAGAGAGTGCCCTGAACCTCTATCCGCTCCTCCGCCCTCTTTGACAAGGCCGTTGGCAGAATGAGGCTGACTTCTTATGCCGGAAGTCTTCGGCCGCCAATGCTGATTATTTATCAAAATTTAGGCAGTGGCGGGGATCGAACCCGGGACCGAAGACGTTTTGATTATGAATCAAAGACGCTACCCCTTTTTTTTTTTTTTTTTTTTTTTTTGTTTTTGTATAAAAAAAAATAAAATAAAAGAAGAAAGGAAAGGGTATAATACTTTATTAAATTTTATTTGTTGTTAATTTGGTTCTTATTTTGTTCTTGTGTATTTATTTGGATTTGAAAGCAGGTCTCCTACCCACGGTTTTTTTTTTTTTTTTTTTTTTTTTTTTTTTTTTTTTTTTATTTTATTTTTTTTTACAATGTGCGAACAGTCACAGTTAACCAAGCCTGGAAAACTAAAACAGAATGAAGACGCCATCGAAGATATGAGACATAAATAGCATGAAAAGAAAGCTACCACGTCGTAGTGAGGCTTCCCAGCGACTGCGCCCACTGATAAGATTGTTCAATATATGGTCGTTTGCAGTTCGTTCTGACCTCATCTGCCACTGCCTGGAACATTCCAGCTACACGGCGGGCTGTGAAAGGCACTCCATAGGTAGTTTGCGAAGCACTGTCGATATCTGGTATGCCCGGAAATAGCATGATGTCTGTCTTGCAAATAGAGCCAGAAGTCAAGGAAATCCTTGTGTCCGTCACGACAGAGGTAATGGACGGCATGTCCACGTATCCAGGTGACGGAGTTGGTTCGAGTCTTGGGGTAAAATGTCTCATCCGGAAACAATAACGTGCGTGCAGATATATGCTCCGGCCTAACTCGCAAGAGATAAGCCAGCATCTGCCGCACTAGGTGCCAAACCGGTTCCGCCTCTCCACAGCTGAGGCGGTGCTCGTCAGAATCTACTGTATTACAACCCACACAATTGGGAGATTCTGTCATGTGGATATTGTAGAGACGTTCTTGCGTCACGAGCTTCCCATTAACGACGACGTACCATTGAGAAACAACATCGGAATCAAGCATGGCATCGTGTACAGTCTTCCACACCACGCGCCACCGTACGTCAGGATATTTTAGTTCGACCACATTTAGGGGGCGGCGTTGCAGCATGTCATGATATAGGCGTCGAGTTGTGGCCATTTGTGGTGTCGTGAGCGCTACACTGCAATAACTTTGTTCTAAATAGAAACGTCCTATATAAAAGAGGGGCGCCGGGATGTTCTGTAGTGGCACCGGCGCTCTTATTGAAGCAGGACGTAGCGCCGTCAGAAGCAGACTCGTGAGGCTCGTAGGACAACGGCGCAGCAGACATAAATGTGAGCTGACATAGAGGGCAATGGCCCTATCATGGACGTTAACTAGGCCGAGACCACCTTTGTCCTTGGGGAGGGTAAGAGATACGTATCTGATCTTCAGTAACATACCAGTGGTGACGAAGTATCCCAGCGCTGCCATAATGCTACGAGCCAAGGGCTTCGGAATGGGTAGCGTTTGGGCGACATGCGGTATGCGGGACGCAAGGTATACATTGGCATAATACGCCCGCTGAACGATGTTGAGGGATCGCAACCGCTGATTTGCAATTCCGGCCCTAATTTGGTTAAGAAGGCGTCGATAATTGAGCGTCGTCGCGCGTCGCATGTCGTTCATGAAATCTAAGCCCAAGCAGCGTACAGTATCACTGAAGCGTAAGGGGGCAATGTGTTCCTGCGGTAGCCCAATCCCGATGCTCAAGGCGACGGACTTGTCAACGTTGATTTGGCTACCAGAAGCTGTACCGTAGGTTCCAATCCAGTCCAAAGCTGCGGCCATATCGTCAGCTCCTCTTATGACGATCATCAAATCATCCGCATATGCGGTGCAGCGATAGATGGAGCCGCCGAACTGTATCCCAGTGAGCCTGTCTCGGAGACCACACAACAAGGGTTCTAAGGCCAATGCAAATAACAATGTTGATAATGGACATCCCTGTCGTACTGATCGGCGGATCGGCATGGGTGCCGTCAGTCTTCCATTGACAAGAACTCGAGAAGTTGCACCATGTAGTAGGCGTGTCAACACTGTGATAAAGGGGTCGGGGTATTCCATGCGCCGTAGAACGGCCGTGAGGAAAGTGTGGCCCACACGGTCAAAAGCCTGGCTAAAGTCGATAGACACGAGGGCTGCCGGCAAACGTCTCACCCGTGCAAGGGAGATGAGATCTCTGTAACGACATAACGCAGTTCTGATGTTGTTGGGTCCCCCCAAGGACGTCTGATCGCCGGACAAGACGTGCAATAGTGTGCCGCGAATACGTTCTGATAGCAGCCTCGAAAAGATCTTGAAGTCGCTGTTCAATAACGTTAAGGGACGATAGTCGCGGACATGATTCCGTCCCTTCGGCTTATGGATGGGGACAATCAGACCTTCCAAGAATGGTGCAGGCAATGTTATACCCGGGGACATCAATTCCTGGCAAATTTCAATCAAACACGGTAGCAACAGTTGTTTAAAGGCTCGATAGAACTCTAATGGTAACCCATCGATTCCTGGTGATTTATGGGGAGCACCTTTACCAATGGCGTGGAGCACTTCCTCTTCTGTCACTTCTCCCAGTAAAGTCGGTACCATGTCTGGTGGAACTGTACCGTGGACATGTGCTGAAACGGTGTCTACCGTCGCCATATCGGGGAGCACTGCTGAATAAAGTTGAGCGTAATGCCCATAGAAGGCTTCTGCTATATCTGCTTGTTCTACCACATGTCGACCGTCGTCGGTTATCATGTCGGTTACCAGTGCCCTACGGCGCCTCCTGCGTTCTATGAGCACGTGGTGCATAGATGGCCTTTCTGATTGTATCATGTCTGGAGCACGCGACCGTATAACAGCGCCTTGTAAATGATGGCGTGCTAAGGAGACGAGCTGCGCTTTCGCGCGATTGACTGTGATCTGCCTGTCAGGTGAGGGCTCCATAGCAAGACATTCCCGTAGGACGGTGTAATAAAAGTTTTCCGTGCTCCTCCTCCATGCCGCTGCTTCCCGGCCGTAAGCCATGAAGGTGCGTCTAAGAGCAGGCTTCGCACACTCAATCCACCAACTGAGGGTCGATCGGTACCGACCACGACGCCGTAAGGACGCGTTCCACGACTCTTCGACAGCACCTTTACATGCCGGCTCGTCCAGATGGGCGACGTTCAGTTTCCAGGGAGGCCTACTGCGCCACACACGTGCAGGTTTGAGGGCAATGGTGCAAATATAGGCTGTGTGGTCGGTGAATGCAGCGGGCCAGAGCTCTGCTCCTCTCGTCGCCGTCGAAAGGGTGCTTGTGACGTAAATCCTGTCCAACCGACTTGATGAATGGCTTGTATAATGGGTGTAACCAGGAGCTGGGCCATGGATGTGGCGCCACGTGTCAATCAGGTGGAGGTCACGGACTAGCATTTCCAATTCCGCACACGGGACGTGATGTGGCTGCTGATCAGATGGAGATAATGTACAGTTAAAATCTCCTCCGATCACCATATCGTCTATGTGGCCCATAAATAGACGCGTAACATCTTCCGAAAAAAAGCGGGCCCGATCTCTCCGTCTCCCTGATCCTGAAGGGGCATATACATTGATGAGTCGTACACCGTTGACAGTTACTGCCATGGCTCTTGCACTCGGTAGGTACAGTACGTCCGTAGCCGCCAAACCGTCCCGTAGCAGAACAGCCACACCACAATCGGTAGAAGAGGCGTGGGAGATGTGGGCGGTATATCCGTAGAAGTCAGGGAAACTAGCGACACATACTTCCTGTAAGAGGGCCACGTCGATGTCCGCCGCATCAAGCATGCGATGTAGCATTGTCAGTTTGTGTGGTGCCCTTATCGCGTTGATATTGATTGTGGCAAGGCGAAAGGTGTGCTGCCTAGCCTCTTCACCTAGGGTAGACGCCATGGCAATAAAAGCTAACCGCAAGAGATGCCGGACCCACCAAACCCGTTACAAATTATGAGTCTTTCACGCTAGTAGTGGCATCCCCAATGCCGCCCCCTCCCCTGTCACCCGTGCCCTCGTCAGGAAGTTCCTCAACATCGTCCGACCACAGTGGGTGCAACACGATGCTGTGTGGCTGATCGGCACCTAAATCTCTCTCACGTACGTCGTCTTTGGTAGAGGTAGACGGATCGCCATCCATCGACGCGACCTGCCGCGTTTGTGGTGCAAGAAGTAACTGGGCACTCGTAGTATGGGCAAGTGAACCGTCTACACCACTTAGATCCTCAGCAGGCGCAGCATCCATGCTGTCTGATGAGACGTCACCTTCTTGACCGGCCGTGTGTAGGAGGCAATCGTCAGACGGGGTACGCCGACGTCGCTTGCGTCGTCGGGGCGAACGTTGCTTTCGAACGTGGACATCCGTATCCGAATGTGGGAGGCAATCCAGCGTCGTATCACCTTCCGCTAGGAAAGCCGCGGTCGGGACAATGTTCGCGTCCACGTCCATCGCGTTCTGAATGTTATGTTGCGTCTGGAGTCCGTGGGACTGTTGCTGCTGTTGTTGCTGTGGAGGGGGCGACACATGGGTTGGCACCGAGGGTCCTTCCTCTTCCTCCCGTGGTACTTCCGGCGTCGATGGATGTGTCTGATCGCCCGTTTCGTCCTCAACTATGGTGCGCATCGTCGTCTGAGCGTACGTGAGGGGCAGGATTGTCGTCCCCGTCGGGGAAACGGAGTTTCCCACTGGTATCTGCGTAATTCTACGTTGTAAGCAGCTCGATCGAACATGGCCTTCCTGCCCACATCCGGAACAGGTACGCGGTTGACCGTCGTACATGATGATTGCACGGCAGCCACCGATGTTCAAATAGGACGGCACATGTTTCTTGAGCTCAAGTTTAATTTGGCGCACACCATTGTAGACCTTATACGTCGAGAAAGTTTGCCACTTTTCTGCAACGTGGCTGATAACATTGCCATATGGTCGGAAGGCGTCCTTGACAACTTCCTCTGGAACCTCGAAGGGGAGCTCAAAAACTCTTACAGTCCTTAGGCCCATGCCTGCATGATCCACCGTCACTGCACCGATATGCCCGTCAGCATGTTTGAATCGGAGAGAGTTCGAGTATTTAGAAACCACTGTCGCGCAGACCTCTGCACTGGTCATTTTAACATAAACCACGCTCGCCGTTATAGAAAAATGTATTCCGACGACAGTCGCCGGATCTAAACGTAGATCGTCGCGTATGAACTGTTCTATTTCATAGGCTCGAGGACGCGCGTGATCTGGTTGGAAAGTAATTTTGATCGTATCGTGGCGCCATGTGTGTGCCATAATCGCACTGAACTTGGAACAAATACAACTCGCGCCGCGAGAAGGTAAACACAAGCAAGCGCTCACGGTCGCGCACGGCGAGGCGCAGCGGACGTCCTCGCCCCACCGCAGCCGAAAGCAGACTGACTGCCCCTAGACCACGGGTTTAAGTAGTTCTAAATTCTAGGGGACTGATGACCTCAGATATTCCCATAGTGCTCAGAGCCATTTGAACCATTCCTTCCACCCTTCTTTGTATACGGTCGTTACCCCCTGCTAGCACGACCTAATACGAGTCCAAAAAACTTCAACAGTGTTCTGTGTAGCGCATTCAGATGTAAGCAACCATTTGTGTAGATAAACTGCAGTTCCTCAGTGTCCTGGTAATAAGTTGCAGCCCACCATTTGCTTTCCACACAGCTTCTCACGTAAGGCTGCTCCACTTCTTATCTGTGCCGACTGATATTCCCAAACCATTGTGTGACAGAATGACTCTAGTTGTGACTCATTACTCCCAAGAGCAAAGGATACCCCCTTTGTACCAGACGCATAGTATGTGGAGATCTGGGAGGATGTTGCTATGAGAACACTACGGTTGCAGGTTCGAATCCTGCCTCGGGCATGGATGTGTGTGATGTCCTTAGGTTAGTTAGGCTTAAATAGTTCTAAGTTCTAGTGGACTGATAACCTCAGAAGTTAGGTCCCATAGCGCTCAGAGCCATTTTTTTGCTATGAGAACAACAATGGTCCTATTACTGTCCCCTGAGTCTCTGTGTCTGACTGCATCCAAGGCCCTGTCGGTCTGGCAGAAAATGTTCGATCCAGTCCTTCACTGTGTTGTATTTCCCACAATAAAGTGTCTTGTTTAGATTGTTCGTCCACTGGCGCAACACAACTGCAATTGAATTCCAACACAACCGCAACTCGACGACGTGAATAAAGTTGCATCAGAGTCAAGCTGCACCTTTTCGCCCACAGTTGGAATTGTCTTGCTAATGGCGATCGTCCCACATTTTCTGTTTTCTGTCGGTTTGCTCCATAGTGGCAATCACCATAGGTCATATTATGTCCTCGTTCTTGAAAAAGACGAATTACAGTTCAAATGCATTAAAAGAACGTCGTTGACACTTCTCGACGAGCTGGCGTGAAATCTGTGTCTGCTCATTACATAAAAGGGCTCAAACTGGAGGAATAGTATGTCAGTTATAATGGATGAAAGAAAGAGTGAAAAAACTTGTAGCTTAAAAATTTAGTAGGAAACAAATCCATATACTTATTAATAATACTTATGTAATGGCTTTCATAAGATGCATTTCTACCACACTTCAATATCTTTTTTCAGCATATGGAAATGGGAAATAACCATATGAGTTCTCAGAATCAAACATTTTGGCTGCCAGCATCAAACAGCCATGTGTTACTTGAGTTGTTGTTGTGGTCTTCAGTCCTGAGACTGGTTTGATGCAGCTCTCCATGCTACTCTATCCTGTGCAAGCTTCTTCATCTCCCAGTACTTACTGCAACCTACATCCCTCTGAATCTGCTTTGTGTATTCATCTCTTGGTCTCCCTCTACGATTTTTACTCTCCCCGCTGCTCTCCAATGCTAAATTTGTGATCCCTTGATGCCTCAGAACATGTCATACCAACCGATCCCTTCTAGTCAAGTTGTGCCACAAACTCCTCTTCTCCCCAATTCTATTTAGTACCTCCTCATTAGTTATGTCTGATCTTCAGCACTCTTCTGTAGCGCCACATTTCGAAATTTTCTACTCTCTTCCTGTCCAAACTATTAATCGTCCATGTTTCACTTCCATACATGGCTACACTCCATACAAATACTTTCAGAAACGACTTCCTTACACTTAAATCTATACTAGATGTTAACAAATTTCTCTTCTTCAGAAACGCTTTCCTTGCCATTGCCAGTCTCCATTTTATATCCTCTTTACTTCGACCATCATCAGTTATTTTGCTCCCCAAATAGCAAAAGTCCTTTACTACTTTAAGTGTCTCATTTCCAAATTTAATTCCCTCAGCATCACCTGACTTAATTCAACTATATTCCATTATCCTCGTTTTCCTTTTGTTGTTGTTCATCTTATATCCTCCTTTTAAGACACTGTCCATTCCGTTCAATTGCTCTTCCAGGTGTTACCTGAGGGATCCTGACAATTATCGGGTATTTATTCTTTGTGCTGTAAGCCATCCGTAATTGGAGCTACACATTCATGCGTGAGGTGATCCATTTGAAGTTACCTGTCGGCGTGTTAATGATGATGACTGCGATGAGTTGGAAGAGTCTAGAACACTATCAGTCAATGGTAGCACCTCGTTTCTGAACCGATGAAATTGTTCATTGATCATGGTTTCCAACTTCTTGAATAGCCTTAGCAAAAAATGTCTCCTGGGAGTGTCTTCTGCGGCAATACCCTGCTGGCTACAGAAGTCAATAAAAGGCTTGTCAGCTGGAGATATCTGCGACTGGCTTATTACCTTCGTCACACTGGGGTTGGTCTTCACTTCAGGAAGTACGGGTGTAGGCTGGTATTTAAGGCTGGGTTCGGTTTATCAGGAGACTCATGTTATTTTGATAGATACTCACCAACAGATGACACCAACAATAGACACAGGTTGCTTTCCAGCGGTTCAACCAACTTGTTGCAACCACTCGGTAACAATCAAGCATTATTACACTAATAAGAAAAACACGCACGACGAAAGAAATATCCGGATGAGATGGAAATCAGTAGAAGTGATGTACATGTACAGACAAACAAATTAATGCAATTTCAGAAAAAATATATAATTTATTCTAGAGAAAGGGCTTCACTACTGGAGCACAACCCCTTCCACATTCAGTTATTTCGCTTGGCATTGATTGACAGAGTTTGTTGAATGCGCTCCTGAGGGATAGCATACCAAATTCCGTCAGTTGTCGCTTTAGATCCTAAAAATCCCGAGATGTCTGGAGACCCCAACACATAAAGTTTGGGGGAAAACCGGTGACGTTGCTTGCCATGGTAGAGTTTGGTAAGCGCAAAGACAAGCAGTAGAACTCTGGCCGAGTGTGGATGAGTATTATTTTGCTGAAAGGTAAGCCCAGGATGTCTTGGAATGAAGGGCAATAAAATGAGGTGTGAAATATTATCGACGTACCGCTGTGCCGTGGATGACAACCGCAGTGCACCCCTGGCTGTCGTGCTCTATGGCGGGCGGTAGGTTGGTATCCCACTGCTGTCTTCGTTAGTCGTCGGGATTCTGCTCCAGTCAATGGATTCCAGGCCGAAGACGTGTCCGGATACGCTGCCATATGGCTTGATAACTATGTGGGATGGTCTCGGATGTGATTTATTTTCATAGCAGGGCCTTTTTGGTTGTTATCCACGGTCTGCTTACAGCATGGGGTTACGTCAACTTTATTCTACGCCTCGCTTTGTTGCCCTTCATGGCAAGCCATCCTGGGCTGTGACAGATAGTGCCCGCCCACACACGGCGTCCGCAGCTCGTGGTCCTGCGGTAGCGTTCTCGCTTCCCACACCCAGGTTCCCGGGTTCGATTCCCGGCGGGGTCAGGGATTTTCTCTGCCTCGTGATGACTGGGTGTTGTGTCCTGTCCTCAGGTTAGTTAGGTTTAAGTAGTTCTAAGTTCTAACGGACTGATAACCATAGATGTTAAGTCCCATAGTGCTCAGGGCCATTTGAACCATTTGAACCACACACGGCGAGAGTTTCTACTGCTGGTCTTCGTACTTGTCAAGCCCTTCCTTGGCCAGCAAGGTCGCCAGAGCTCTTCCCGGCTGAGAACGTTTGGAGCATTATGGGCTGAGCCCTCCAACCAGTTTGGGCTTCTGACGACTTAACTCGCCAATTGGACAGAGTTTGGCACTATATCTCTCAGGAGGGCATCCAGAAACTGTAGCACTCAACGCGAAACCAAATAACCGCTTGCATAAGGATCAGAGGTGCACCAAGACGTTACTGACTTGCCCAATTGGTAAAGCTCGTTCTCTTGAATAAATCATGCAGTTTTTGTGAAATTGTAATAATTTGTTTGTCTGTACATGTACGTCACCGATTTCCGACCCATTTCAGATATTAAATACACTTGTTATAGCTGGGATTCACAGTCATAAAAATTTTTTTGAAGGACATCACCTTTATGCAAGTGACTGTGTAAGTAGGCTGTTTAGGTTTTTTTATTGGTAACGCCACCTCTGTATGAAAATCACTGGCTATGCTGTGTGCAGTCTGTGGCTGCTTTGCATTGTTGTAATACTCGCCATTGTAGTGTTAGGCAGCTGGCTGTGAACAGCGCGTAGCGTTGCGCAGTTGGAGGTGAGCCGCCAGCAGTGGTGGATGTGGGGAGAGAGATGGCGGAGATTTGTAATTTGTCATGAACTGCTATATTTATACATGATGATATCAAGGTAAATACATTGTTTGTTCTCTATTAATATCTTTCATTTGCTAACTATCCCTATCAGTAGTTAGTGCCTTCAGTAGTTTGAATCTTTCATTTAGCTGGCAGTAGTGGCGCTCCTGTATTGCAGTAGCTTGAGCAGCGAAGATTTTTGTGAGGTAAGTGATTTGTGAAAGGTATAGTTTAATGTTAGTCAGGGCCATTCTTTTGTAGGGAATTTTGAAAGTCAGATTGCGTTGCGCTAACAAAATATTGTGTGTCAGTTTAAGCACAGTCGTGTAGAATTGTTCAAAGGGGACGTTTCATATGTCGACCCTTAGCCGAGGATACCTCACTGGAATCTTCTGATTTTTTTCTTGTAGTTTGTGTAATTAGTGTAGATTTTGTTTATTGCTAGCGCGTAATTATAGAGAGAATTTCCTTTGTAGTTGCAGTCTTTCATTGTTGTACAGTAAAACAGTTGTGGCATGCATGTAGATTTGCACCAAGTATTTCGCAGCTGCGCTTGCAATTAACTAGATATTATTTTCAGTGCTATGTTAATGTGTTCTCTTATTTTTGATCTTCAAATTGTGTTTTTCTGTGTTGTCGTGTGAAATACTGTGACAACAATGGCGTGTGAAAAACGTAATACTAGGCTCCAAAGTAAACTGAGAAATGACAGTGAAAATGAAAGAAGTGTGTTAGCGCCACCGAGTAATGAATTAACTGATGTTCAAAGTAGTAATTTGGTAATCGTGCATAGGGAAATGGAGCGGGCGGCAAACAATGGCATGGACAGTGAAACAATTAGTGAAGAGGGAAGCATTATCGATCGATCGGTCGGCAACAGCTCGCCTCAGGAATCCGAAATGACAGGACACAATTTTGCAAATACTGTAGATTCAGGTTTTGCGTCCTCACCGTTTTCTCAAATGAGTCAAGACACATTTTCCGCTTGTCAAAATGTGAATGTTGCCGGTGCAAATTCACTGCCGAAAAGCACTGAGGAACATGTTTCAGACACCAGTGCATTGTTATTACAGTTAATGCAACAAATGGGACAAAAGCTACAAAAGTTAGACACAACGCTCGAACAAAATCAGAAACAAATGGGACAAAATCTTCTAAAGTTAGACACAATGGAACAAAATCAGAGACAAACACAGCAAAAGTTAGACACAGTGGAACAAAATCTTAAAAAGTTAGACTCATTGGAACAAACTCTTGAACAAACACGTGAAGATTTAACTACTGAGTTACATTACATTGAATCGAAATGTCAAAAAGTCTGTAATGACGTAAAAACTCAAATTTGTGAGCATTTTCAACCTATTTTTTCGCGGCATGAAAAGGCATTACGGAATCACGAAGCAGTCATAAAAGAACTGCAAACTATTGTTCATGAAAATCATGAGACCTTGCAAGCTAAATTTGACTCAGTTGCATCTACCGATTCTGTTACGCAACTTGCAAAAACTCAGGAAAACTTAAAGGACACAGTAGATACGCTGAAACTTGGTTCAGAAAAACACACTGAGGAAATAAGTACACTATCGGATAAAGTAGCCGAACTTTCAGATCAGTTCACTAACTTATCTACAAAGGTAGATGATGATCTGAACGACACAACACCTGTAGCCTTCACTGACACAGAAGAGTATGAACAAATTAGGAAATTCAAACAAAATCAGAATCAAATTAATACGCAACACCAAAGAGAAATCCGGGAAGTACAAGATCAGCTGACTCAGGTAATACAAGAATTACGTATTTCAGAGGCCACTCGCGCTCCAATACGGGAAGAGGGACTTAGAAATACGGAACAGCCACAAAATAATAACACAGGACACTTCGGAAGTTATGAAAGAAATTGGCAAGGTGCACCGAATTTTGAAATGGAACCGCCGAAACGATGTAACAATGACCGATATGCGACTCGCCGACATGATGACTTTGACTATAAGCTGTTCATTACTACACGTAAATTCAAAACATTTAAGAATTCAGGCAACGACATTCATCCACAAGCATGGCTCCATCAATTCTCTCATTGTTTTCCTCCCAACTGGTCGTTAGAACACAGATTAGAATTTATGTGTGGCTACTTAGAGAATGAACCAGCTGTAAGAATGCGATCGGTCATTCACGATTGTCACAGTGAAGGAGAATTTTATCATGCCTTCCTCTCAGCATATTGGTCTCAAGCCACACAAGACCGAGTAAAACATAGCATCATAATGATGAAACATTTCGAACAATGTGAATTTTCCAGTCTTGTCAAATATTTTGAAGACATGTTACATAAGAATCAGTATCTTTCAAACCCATACAGCCCCTCAGAACTCATCCGCATTTGCTTAATCAAACTGCCTGAACATTTACGACATATTATTTTGGCATGACGTTGCAAAGACGACATTGAAGCATTTCAGGGACTCTTACAAGAATTAGAAATTGACACTGACAATCGCGGAACGCGAAACCAGGAACACAACAATTACAGGTCACATCCGTCGCAAATCCGCGATGAAAGAAGTAATAACTGGACACGACAAGGCTATTCTCACAACACAAATCGTGACCAAAACAGACACCACCCGTATGACAACCGTTGGCAGAGTAGTAATAACTACAGGGAAAGATCACCTCTCCGTGGTAATGACTATCACAGAGACAATCAGAGAAACAGACAATATGGGAACCAAAATAAATATTATCAGGGGAGACAGAATAACTTTAGACACAACGGTCCAGCGCGCAATTTCGATTCAGGGAGAAATTCTCCACCACGTGACCGACAAGAAAGAAACTATGGCATCTACCGACATCACGACAGACGATATGATCGTAACGATAGACCTGAACTGCATCAGAACTGGCGGGATTCAAACAGAGCAGGGCCCTCTCGTCACGGTGAATTTGTAGAAGTTAGGTCTCCAAATCCCAATAACGGCGCGCGCCAACAAAGAGACAGACAATGACTCGCACAGCAGGCAGCCGCGTGCGCCCGCTGGCTCCGAGAAAAATAACATAAGACTCTAGCCTTGAGAAAAATTTTAGCATTCTTTACCGATGTATACAACATGATAATTGCTTTGAAGTTGAAACCCTGTGTACTAGGAAGAGTAAAGGTTTACACCACATTTCACATGTGAAACCATTTATTGAAAGATAATCTGCTTTTTAACTTTGTCTTTGCCATAAAACGTTTCACTTCACGTTACTAGTATCCTTTAGAAACTGTTATCATGTAACTATGTTTTGAAGCTTACTATCCAGTCTAGAACCTAGGGTACATATTTAGACAGTAATTACCACTGCATTGTGATAGTGAACAGACGACACAGTGTTGTTAGCTGTACATTCTTGCTTGTTAGTTGCACGACTACGCAACGACTATCAGGCTTACATACTTAGAACCTATACTGGTACTGCTAATGAGATTTTAATGCAACATTTTGGTTTACTTGAAAATACATTCTGGGTTTAAAGTACTTTCTGTGAGATACCAGACGACACAGTGGTTAGTTTATGTGACAACTACACGGTTTTATCACGACGCTACTAATGAGTGACAATTTACAATGTTGCTTTTGCGGTGTATCTGTTTTATATCTGCACAGTTTTCTGTTTTATTCTGGAAAGAAAAACATGTTTTAGTAGTAACTTTTGTGGTATAGCAACAATGAGACAGCCTTTTTCGTGGCACAACAATACGTTACTGTACAGTACTTTCTTCATCACAACAATAAGCGTAATAACTACGATATCTATACGCAAAGCATTTCACTTTTGTTTATCATGAGGTAAGTACATCGACTTCTGCAGAACTTAGCTTTCGGAGGACGATAACTACGACACTTCCACCGAATTATCTTACAGCAAGACGCACATTTAGTGCTACAGGACACGCATTTGAGAGATTAATTTTGTACTTAAGCCATTTATTTTTAAAGATTTTTGAATTACAAAGAAGGTTTTCCGTGATACATTTCATTCCATTGCAATAATCTATAACACCTGAGGGTATAATTACATTAATCCTCAGGGGGGTACACGCTTACTTTATGTACCATGTGTGTGGCAACCACAAGGAGCCCTAGCTAATATGGTATTTGCTTACACAACTTTACACATCGGTACCATATTTCTCTAACACATAATTACACAGCTATCTGATCATTTAACTGAGAGAGACAAACTTTTTTTTTACTACATCAGTGACAGATGTTTACGTAATTATACCGTTGGATAACTTCACACTTACGAAATTGTATTTTGTCTGTACTTAGTGAACTGTTCATTTTTTTTGGAACCATTGTGATACTATGAGAGCTTTGAATGATATATTTGGTATGGGATCATGATTTTTAAAGTACGTTTGAGGCAGATGACACTTTTGACATGAGCAGAGAATTTTTTTTAGGTTTTGAAATTATTGCAGAAAGCTACGGCGTTTTTGAGATTTGACTGAGGTGTTATGATATTTTTACGACGACGATGTGTATTATGCTGTTGAGGTATGTTTATGATCAATAAGCTGATGCAATTATGATGAAATATTGAAGTGTCGTCGCAAGATTGACGTGTCGACGAATATATATATGTGTAATAAGGTAAGGAGTAATGAGTAGTGGGACTTTGACTTGTGAAAAAGGATGTTGGAAACCAAGAATCGTACTTTAAGAGTTATGAAATGTGTGTATATGCGTGAATGTATCACAATGCTGGCGAAAATTTTTTGAACACTGTTATATTTACAGGATTTTTTTTTCTACACATTTGTTATGCAAATTTTCGACCTGTGAAATGTTTATATGAGACTGTCACTGTAGCGGAAACTGCTGTCGTAAATATGTCGGTAAGAAAGGTAAGTGACCGTGACGTAATGCTTTGCGAGCGGCCAGGTGTGCCAGTTGCCTGGAGGAAAAGCTATTATTGCGAGCCCTTTTCAGTGGCACAGGTAGAAAAAAATAAAAAATAAAAAAAGACGCCATTAACCTCGCTTCTGACATTCCTTTGTAGAAAGCATCGCAAAAACGACACGGTCGAACTTGAAAACATACGATTACACTGGATGCCTAATGAAATGACGAGAAATATTTTTATGTCTATACACCTGATTATGACTACTGTCTCTCTAGTTGAGAGATTTTTCTACTAACTTATGAAATGCCACATGGCTATTGAACGATGTTCTTATGCTTTGCTGTGTACATAGTTGCTTAATTCATTTGATATCTAGTTTCTAGCTGCACTGCTGCATTGGTTCAAATAAAATTTTATAGATGTACTAATATAAATATTTTCTGTCTACAGATCCAGTAAATAATAGTTTCGTGATATATTTCAAAAAAATGAGGGAGCACAAAAAGATATTTCCCTTCACAGGAAATGCATACATAATTTTCTTTACAATATTTGGTAATTTATTTCATAGAGTAAGTTATCGTGATGCATCACCTTAGTGTTAAGATGTGACATAGGTATTAGACATGGCCATTTTTACTGTAATATCTTTTCTGCTTGAGCATTGTCATGTATAGATATAAGTTTTATATTTTTTATATTTTTTATATTTGCTGCTGCTGTTTGCCAGGCATAGTGCTACTGAATTTTAAATTGTGTTACTCTGTTAAGCTAGTTTTACTACTGACTTATTTTTCTTGTTACTGCACATTGCCTCATATTAGTTGTAATGTGAATTGCTTGGTAATTTAGATTTACTGTAGCTTGCTTTGCAACTTTCCATTTTTTTTGTCATTGCTGTTTGTGTTAATTGTTTTGTGCTGCTGCATTGCCTCGTCCCTTAGTTTAATATCTGAGCTCAGTAGATTTAAGTTAGCTTATGAGGGGGTAGACTATATAAGAACCTAACTATGGAGAATAGGGAAATAATGCTTTGAAAGTTATATGAAAACGATTTGGGCCTAAATGAGTATTGTACAATGAGCCATATTTATTTTGAAAGAAATATGGTTAGAATACAGAAAAGAGGTACAGATAGGACTTTTTGGGAATAATGATGAACGAAGGGAGATCTCCAAGAACAAAAAAGGTTTTGTTCGCAAAATACTGCAGTACCAAATGTTACACTGAAAACAAACCCTGTCCTTTTCTCCTGTGTTATTCTGGTATGTGTATATGTACCCTTGTGTATTTGTCTTTTTCCTGTCTTTATGTATTTAGCTAATAAGATTTATGTTGTAGAATTTTTCAAATACTATGTTATTTTCTTTGTAAAGATGTTTAGACATTATTTATTCTGTTCTGATTTAATGCTCATGTGTGAAATTAATGTTTCGAAAACTATTCTCATTATTTTATATATTCACTTATGTCATAATTCCTGTAACATTGATGTATATGTTATTTCTATTCTTTTGTAAAGCCCCTATTACTACAAATGTTATCTATATTGTTATGTTTTTAATGATGTATTGTGTACCTTTGTTATTGTATTCTTATGTTATAAAATTGTAATTGTCACCAGTTCATGATATTATTAACTTGTTAGTTACATTTCACTGCACACGTTTCTGTTGGTCATAGTATATGGACAATATGCGAGAAGTAGGGACTGTTAGTGTTTGCACGTGCGTTAATAATTCAGCAAGGGACTGGATAACAGCATTGCTGGTTCTAAGGACATTTCAAACAAATTTTTTTGTGAGTGCACGAGTGGTGGTTCATGGACTTGCTATATTGTCCACAAGACTCTTCGATGGTGATTGTGCACCTGCACAGTTCCAACAGATGGCTGCTGGCCATCTCTACAAGGACTACAGTGGGTCTACATCTCTGATGACCCATCAATACCATTATTTCTACAAGGACTGCAGTGGGTCTGCACCTCTGGTGGCCCACCAGTACCGTAATCTCTACCAGGACTACAGTGGGTCTGCTCTGTGATGACCTAACTACCAATATTCTTCAAAACGTCGACTGACTCTGCTGTGGGTTTACTCTGTTGTGGCCCATTACCTGTCTGCATGTCGAGTCAGCACTGTCTTTCCGTTGGAAGGACAACACTACTTCTTCAAGACTGCATGGAAATCCACTATGTCTGTGTGCATTGTCTTTTACTGCTCAGACTTTGAGAAAAACACGACAATTTTAGTGTGATCAATGATCAGGACTATCTTTATGGACTATGAGAAAACTTTAGCTTTTGACCAACATTGATCAATAAGTGTGTGCATCTGATTTCTTTGTTATTGTAATTGTGAAAAAAAATTTTAACAAATATGTATTGGCCAGTGCCCAAAAAAAATTTGTAAAATTTTTTGTGGGGAGCATGGGGGCTATGTAAGTAGGCTGTTTAGGTTTTTTTATTGGTAACGCCATCTCTGTATGAAAATCACTGGCTATGCTGTGTGCAGTCTGTGGCTGCTTTGCATTGTTGTAATACTCGCCATTGTAGTCTTAGGCAGCTGGCTGTGAACAGCGCGTAGCGTTGCGCAGTTGGAGGTGAGCCGCCAGCAGTGGTGGATGTGGGGAGAGAGATGGCGGAGATTTGTAATTTGTCATGAACTGCTATATTTATACATGATGATATCAAGGTAAATACATTGTTTGTTCTCTATTAATATCTTTCATTTGCTAACTATCCCTATCAGTAGTTAGTGCCTTCAGTAGTTTGAATCTTTCATTTAGTTGGCAGTAGTGGCGCTCCTGAATTGCAGTATTGAAAGTCAGATTGCGTTGCGTAAACAAAATATTGTGTGTCAGTTTAAGCACAGTCTTGTATAATTGTTCAAAGGGGACGTTTCAACTGTTATAAGTTTTTATTACACTATTGCAATTTCGGCCTTAGGCCATTACCAAGTGATATTATAGCCTAAGCCATGTCAACGTAATGTAAGCTGATAAAGTCGAAAATGGCATTTCCGAAGATGTCAAACATGTGCAATGAACATTTGCAGTGTCTGGTACTGCGCGCCACGGAATTTGAATCCGCGTCAGGCGTCATGGACGTCGAAGACCCCTAGAGGTCTACATCTACATCTACATTTATACTCCGCAAGCCACCCAACATTGTGTGGCAGAGGGCACTTTACGTGCCACTGTCATTACCTCTCTTTCCTGTTCCAGTCGCATATGGTTCACGGGAAGAACGACTGCCGGAAACCCTCCGTGAGTGCTCGAATCTCTCTAATTTTACATTCGTGACCTCCTCGGGAGGTATAAGTAGAGGGAAGCAATATATTCCATACCTCATCCAGAAACGCATCCTCTCGAAACCTGGACAGCAAGCTACACCGCGATGCAGAGCGCCTCTCTTGCAGAGTCTGCCACTTGAGTTTGCTAAACATCTCCATAGCGCTATCACGCTTACCAAATAACCCTGTGACGAAACACGCCGCTCTTCTTTGGATCTTCTTTATCTCCTCCGTCAACCCGACCTGGTATGGATCCCACACTGATGAGCAATACTCAAGTATAGGTCGAATGAGTGTTTTGTAAGCCACTTCCTTTGTTGATCGACTACATTTTCTAAGGACTCTCCCAATGAATCTCAATCTGGCACCCACCTTACCAACAATTAATTTTATATGATCATTCCACTTTAAATCGTTCCGCACTCATACTCCCAGATATTTTACAGAAGTAACTGCTACCAGTGTTTGTTCCGCTATCATATAATCATACAATAAAGGATCCTTCTTTCTATGTATTCGCAATACATTACATTTGTCTATGTTAAGGGTCAGTTGCCACTCCCTGCATCAAGTGCCTATCCGCTGCAGATCTTCCTGCATTTCGCTGGCTTTTTCTAATGCTGCAACTTCTCTGTTTACTACAACATCATCTGCGAAAAGCCACATGGAACTTCCAACACTATCTACTAGGTCATTTATATATATTGTGAAAAGCAGTGGTCCCATAACATTCCCCTGTGGCACGCCAGAGGTTACTTTAACGTCTGTAGAC
Organism: Schistocerca serialis cubense; assembly: GCF_023864345.2. NCBI lineage: Eukaryota > Metazoa > Arthropoda > Insecta > Orthoptera > Acrididae > Schistocerca > Schistocerca serialis. The sequence continues at coordinate 91,385,757 of NC_064639.1, read as the reverse complement.
GCCTCTCCATTGAGAACAACATGCTGTGCTCTGTTTGCTAAAAACTCTTCAATCCAGCCACACAGCTGGTCTGATATTCCGTAGGCTCTTACTTTGTTTATCAGGCGACAGTGCGGAACTGTGTCGAACAGCTTCTGGAAGTCAAGGAAAATGGCATCTATCTGGGAGCCTGTATCTAATATTTTCTGGGTCTCATGAACAAATAAAGCGAGTTGGGTCTCACACGATCGCTGCACCATTGGGCCGTAAGCTGTGGCGGCGCGCGCCTCCTGGCTCACTTTTAGTGTGGTCCCAGCGGCCAATAGCGGCGCCTCCGATCATGTATGTAAGCGCCTGCCTCTCGCTCAGCCACCGGGTTTCAGTGTGCTGTTCTAGAGTGTTTGTAACACTGTGGCTGACTTTTAACTTGTGCGTGTGCCTTCAGTGTGTTCTTTGTGTTTTAAGAATCGCCAACTGTGTTTTTTTTTAACTTTATGTCGGTTTTTTTAAATCCCCCCATGAATGTCTCCATGTCAGTGTATTTTTACCTGCCCCATCTCCCCTTTTTTTATGTCCCCCTTTTTTTATCGCCTTATATGTAACATTTTATTCTTGTATTAGTTGTCTTGTCACTCAGCTGAAGAGCGGCGGATTGTGCCGCTGACAGCCCTCCCCTGGCCATATGGGGCAGGGGAATGAAATCACAATAAAGAGAAAAAAAAGCTCAGACAGGGAGTCTTATCGTTGCGTGCGTATCGACACATCGCCTCGACAACAGACAGCGTGTTTACCATTCTTTGTTTTCATTGCTATCGGATGTCTTGGGTTCGTTTGGTTGTCTCTGTCATTCCGTTGCTTCTTGCGTGTTGTCGTCGTAAGGTCTTTCTCGATCGTCTGTCGTTGTTTCGAGTCCATCCTTTCCGTTCGTTTGTTTGTTTGGCCCCACCGCGCTTTCTTGGCCACCCCATAGCCACAACATAGTGCATACCGATAACTGTATGCACTGAACCAAGCTACTCCAGCTTTATTTTGTTTCCAGACAAAGCAAAGCGAACTTGAGTAGCGCTGTCAGACGAGCCTGGTGCCATTACTGCACTTGCCTCTTTTGTGCATTCATCCGCATTTGCTGTGGAGTACTAAAACCACTCTAATGTTAGTGGATGCGATATAATTATTATCAAGTACTGTGCCAAGAGCAGGAGTGGTGTTTGAGTAGGCAGATCCGCTCTGCTTGCATCCCCTCTTGTGGCTATCTCTTCTCTCTCACACTCTCTCTCTCTCTCTCTCTCTCTCTCTCTCTCTCTGTGACACACACACACACACACACACACACACACACACACACACGCACATGCACAGTGACTCGTCGCAGTGAGCGCACAAAACTAATCTACAATGTTTCACGCTACAGCGGCCTGCAGCCGCACCGCGCCTTCATTAAGTCGAGACGGAGGTGGCCGCCGCATATTTGGCAACTCGCCTGCCTCTAATTCTGCCCCGCTCGCTGCCTGGCTCGCAGCGCCTGGCTGCCCGTTATTTCGCTGCCCGCAGCGCCACCGTCGTGTCCCCCGCCCCCTTCCCACAGTTCCCCCCCCCCCCCCCCCCCCCCGTCTCCCTCATTCGTTGTTTTCTCCCGCGCTGCTTCAAAATTTTCCTCTCCGTCGCGCATCTCCCGCGCCCTTCCCTTGCGCGATCTAAACCACCGCCAGCCAGCCAGCGCTCGAGTTTGGCGCTCCTGTCCCGTCATTGTTTTGTTTGAATTATGGCCGCCATGTGTGCGAGTTAACGGCGAGCAGGCCCGCGCCACGCTGCGGTGCCGGCTCAGCGCAGCCGCCAGCCTTCCTGCTGTCCGGGCCCTCACTGCCCACCACTCCTTATTAGCCTCTCGTCAGCGCTGCCTCCCAGTAACACGTCCTCTTCCTTCTTTTGTGTTCTTTGAAGGAAGCTGCTCTACATACTGCCAACATTTATGAAACCTACAGTACAATGGTTGACGCCATCGTGCTCAAATGGGAAGGCGTGACACTTTATATTACGAAACAACTACCCTTGAACGTGGCCCATGGCACCAGTTACCGTTGGTCCAAGGGCATCAAAAATATGATTTTGAATATTTCTTGCAATTATTGAACGAATTTAAAAGTTTAAAATGCTGTCGTAATCTATGCAATAAGGAGTACAGTTTCATGTTAAAAGTTTAACAGAATAAGACAAGAACTAAGAAACTGCGTGTTTTTCTTGACGCTGCATAACTGACAGCACGCAAATATCGGACCTTATTGATCCACTATGAGAGAGTGAGAGCAAAGAGGGACGCATAGATTTAATCCTTTACGAAACGTATTCTTGCTGACGCTCTCCATAAAATGATCTCTCTCTGCCTACTTCCTCCTTCTCTCTTTTCTATCCATCTCCTCCCATCCGTTCTCTCTGTCCATTTCCCCCTCCCCCTCTCTCTGTCCCCCTCCCCCTGTGCCCAACTCGTCCTTCACCCTCGCTCTCTATCCACCTCCTCCTCACCCCTTCTCTTTCCACATTATCATGCTAACCTCAATTGCAAAAACAAAGGAACGAAGGTTGTGTGTAATGTCCCGTCGACATCGAGGCGATTAGAGATGGAAGAAGAGCTCGGACTATGTCTAGGATGGTGAAGGAAATCCGCTGTGCCCTTTCAAAGGAATCAACCTGGCATCTGCCTGGAGCGATTTAGGGAATCGCGGGAAACACAAATCTGCGTGGCCAGACACTTATTTGAACCTCCATCCTCCCACATGCGAGTCCAGTGTGCTAGCCACTGCGCCACCTCGTTCTGTACCTCAATTAGAGGCTGGTGGTTTTTATCCCCCTCGCGCCCCCCACACACACAGTATTTCTTTTCAAATTATAACTAATATTTGTACCAAATTTGGCTGAAATCGTTCCAGTGGTTTGGGGTGGAACTTTTAAGCCATCAATTGCTCACGTACACGCATGTCAAATATATTTCACATTTATTTGACATATTTCACACGTATTTGTGCAGATATTTCAGTAAAATCTCTAGCTAATTTCACAGTGCAGTTCAATTTTCACGCTGCTCGATCTTTATGATGCCGCGCCTCATCAACTATGTGCTCCACAATGATATCCAGGTACGTCCAGTGGTATATGAGGCTAATGAATTAAAACTACATGCACCATGCAGCAGTTTTATTGAACGAACAGCAAAAATGTAGTAATTATAAACTCCTATCCCTTCATGATTTTCTGGGGATCATCAGTGAATAAAAGTTTAGTGAAGGTTTGAAACGTAAAGTTTGCTGCAAATTAGTAAGGGCTCCCACTCTCAAATGCTGGATGACGATAGTGTGGGTTTTTTTGCGTTGTGGGCTTCACTGTTTTGTTATCCCCACTTCCTCCCCCCCCCCTTTGTTAGGTACAAATTTGCTATCACCACAGCGATTCTCTCCAAACAGTAAAGTAGTACGAGTATGAAAATGGGTTGAAATCGGTCCAGTGGTTTAGGACATGTGGAACACACATGTATTGAGGTGACAAAAGTCATGGCATACCTTCTAACAGGGGCGGCTCCTATATAGGTTTGCAGATTTGCGCTACCCCCAAGGAATAACTTTGTTCAACTGTGTTTGCCTCCTGAGCATTCTATACTAGTGGAGAAGTAGCGCACCGTTTATGTCTTTTGAAATGCCCAGGCTCCAAACGCCAAACGCAGCAGAGTTGGACGGAATGTGCCAACGGCGACAGCGGGTTGCACTGTGGCTACAAACGTGGACTTGGATGTCTCAGAGGGGGAGCGGGGTGTGGGGGCAATGCTTGGCAACACTGTACTCCTATGCGGGCCTTTTGTGTATAAACACCGCACCTGGACCACCCTGCCAGCTGCAGGAAGAGGGCCCGAACTCCTCCAAAGGGAAATGGAACTATCGGATCTTTTCTAACCAAGTGGGATTCTCGGGCCACCTTACCAGTTCAGGTGTAGCTGCGAGCGAACTCACTATTTCCTGTGCATTGTGTTAGTTGTTTTGGCGTGTGCTACAGTGAATTTTGAGGCTCAAGTGACAAGTGAATACGTGAAATAATGAATCAGGTAATTTTATTGCTCTCTGTACCCTTCAGTTCACGAAAGTTTGAAGAAAAATTAGAAATCAAGAGACTAGGTAGGCCGACTCCTGCTTTAAAAATTTCGCAGACCGTTAAAACGAAAAGTCGCAAATTCAGTAGAAAATTTAACTCTGAATTGTACAAGCAAGAATGGCAGGTGTGGTTGTGACATGAAAAATGCCTTATTTTGTTTTCCTTGTTTATTATTTGGAGGAGGTCTTTCATGGTCTAAACACGGAGTCAGTGACATACAACACCTCCAAGAAAAAATTAGAAAACATGAACTTTCTTCAGTCCATGTAAATAACATTTTGAATATGGCAAGTCTAGGCAATGTAAATATTACTACCCGATTAGACAGTGGGTACAGAAGGTCCGTGGCATTGCACAACCAAAAATTTACCGATAATAGGTACATACTGAATCTAATTATTAACTGTATTCGTTTCTGTGGTGAGTTGGAACTTGCCCTTAGAGGACATGATGAGACTGAATCGTCTTCCAATTCTGGTGCTTTTCGTTCCTTGATTAATTTTAGTGCAGAATTAGACTCTGTGTTAAAATCGCATTTAGAGAAAGCTGTAGTATTCAAAGGAATCTTAAAAACCATCCAGAATGAACTCCTCCAGTGCATGCTTCAAGTTTGCCAATGGGAAATTAAAAGGGAAACTAAGGGTGCTGAGTTTTTGACCGTAACAGCTGACGAAAGCAGTGACGTAGCCTGTGTTTTCCAGATGGTTATTGTTGTGGGTTGGCAGGAGAGCCAACACATTAATAATAGAGGAAGCCGAAAGGCACGCGTTTTAGCTCACGCAGGTTGGCGTGAGGTCTGGAACAGGACAAGGAAATTAGAATTTAGAAAAACGGACGTAGCTGGTGGAATACTTAACTTTAATTCATAAATGGTGAACGTCGCTCTTAACTGTACATTATTCACAATATCAATAGTAACTGAACATGGCGCCTTGCTAGGTCGTAGCAAATGACGTAGCTGAAGGCTATGCTAACTATCGTCTCGGCAAATGAGAGCGTATTTTGTCAGTGAACCATCGCTAGCAAAGTCGGCTGTACAACTGGGGCGAGTGCTAGGAAGTCTCTCTAGACCTGCCGTGTGGCGGCGCTCGGTCTGCAATCACTGATAGTGGCGACACGCGGGTCCGACGTATACTAACGGACCGCGGCCGATTTAAAGGCTACAACCTAGCAAGTGTGGTGTCTGGTGGTGACACCACAGTTATAATATATAGGTACATTATTAACAGAAAACCAGTTGAAAGATTTTGGGACTTCATAGCACCTGAAAAGCATGATGCCCAGTCTTTGGCAACGTCCATCATCGAACAGATAAATAATCATTTGGGGAATTGTCCACATAAGCTAATAGCGCAAACATATGATGGTGCAGCAGTCATGAGTGGTTCGTCACATAGGGTGCAGGCTCTTGTTAAGGAAAAGTTTCCCAATGCTTTATACATTCATTTTTATGCCCACCAGTTGAATCTCATTATGACTAAAGCCGCTTCCATTAATAAAAATGTGCGAATATTCTTCACTAAACTTCAGAGACTTTGCAGCTTCTTTTCAGCATGTCCTCAAAGAACAGCAGTTCTCGACGAAATAGCACGAAAACGACTGCCACGTTCAGTCGAGGAGCGTCACTACCGGTTTCGAATATAGGGAAGATATTACCACATGCATCAATAATATGAACCAGGGGGAAAAACTGTGTAATGAGAACACAATCCTGCAAGCCTGGGGCTTAGTAACAATTTTGAACGATGAATATTTCAGTTTTTGGCTTTCAGTTTCTCATAAAATCACGATATTTTGTATAACCAGCTACAAAAAAGGGATATTGACCCAAATTACGCACAAAATCAGCTGACAGCTTTTGAGCGTGAAATTGCGAACATTAGGGAAGGAGTGAATGAAAATTCAACAGGTTAACACGAGTACCATAAAAGAGCGAGAACTGAAGATGGCACAGCGATGTGTAATCTACTGTGGGAGTCAAAAGAAATATGTGATGTCATAAGAGGCAAAAGAAATATTCAAGTTCACTGGACACCTAGTTGCAGCCTCTCTCTTTCTACCATAGAATTCGCAACTTTTCCAGAAATTTCTTTCAGTGCTACTATTGAATGCTACTCTTTTTTGGAAGCAAAGAAACTTCGAACAGAACTCTCTGTTATTTATGGAAGAGAGGAGCTCAAAAGCAGTGTGGAGCTTTGAGCTTTCTGGATTACATAACAGACAATAATCTTTGTGATACACTGGCGCATCTTTGAAGCTTCTGAAAGCGATAATTACAATTACAACGACCACATCACAAGCAGAGCGTTGTTTTTCTTCGCTGAAAAGCTTCAAAACCTTGTTGTGGAATACTGTGGGCCAAGAAAGACTATCAGCACTCGCGATGCTCTCCGTTGAACGAGACCTCGTTTTGTGAATTGGAGACTTCAGTTAAAGAGAGACTGAAAGATTTGCAAATATGAAGGACAGAAGAATAGAGTTACTGTACAAGTGATGACCCTCATATCCAAATTCAGAGATAAAATCGAACGGCGTTAACATGAGTCCTGCTGAAAAAGGTTAGTAAGGCATGCCTGTCACTTTTTGAGTACATGAGTTGCAGTTGATTTTAATTCCTTTTATTCTGTAAAAGTAATACTTTATTTGTGTACACCTTTTGGTTTCATTATGAGTGGATGCAGGAGTGACACGAGAGAGCGGTCTGTTTGTATCAGGCATTACAAAAACATTGAGCAGTGTGTTGATTTCCTCTCTTTTGTTGATGTTTTCCTTCGTGAGCAAAGTGCACCACCACCTTCTCTAATCACGAGCCACCACTGCCTTCTAATATCGTGTTGGACCTCCTTTTGCAGGCGTAGTGCAGCAACTGGACGTGGTATGGACTCAACAAGTCGTCTAAGTCCCCTACAGGAATACAGTCGTCCATGATTCCAAACTGCTGTCGGCAGGATTTTGTGCACAAACACACCTCTCGATTATGACCCATAAATATTCCATGGGATTCATGTCGGGCGATCTGAGTGGCCAAGTCATTCGCACGAGCTGTCCAAAATTTTCTTCAAACCAATCACGAACAGCTGATGCCCAGTGACGTGCCTCAATCTCATCCATAAAAATTTCATCGTTCTTTGGGAACGTGAAGTCCATAAATATAAATGGTCTCCAAGTAGCCGAACAGGACCATTTCTAGTCAATGGTCAGTTCAGTTGGATATAAGGAGCCAGTCCATTCCATGTAAATGTAGTCCACGCCACATTGGAGCCCCACCAGATTGTATAGTGCTTTGCTGACGGGTCCATGGCTTCGTTAGGTCTGTGCCACACTCTAACCCTACCACCAGGTCTTACCAACTGACATCGGGACTCATATGACCAGGACACGGTTTTCCACTCGTCTAAGATCCAAGCGATATGGTCCCAAGCTCAGGAGAGACGTTGTAGGCTGTGTCGTGCTGTTAGCAAAGGCACTCGCTTCGGTCGTCTGCTACCATAGCCCATTAATGCCAGATTTCACCTCACTGTCTTAAAGGATACGTTCGTCGTACATCCCACATTGATTTGTGTGGTTATTTCACACTGAGGTGCTTGTCTCGTACCACTGACAGCTGTACGCAAACGCCACTGCTCTCGGTAGTTAAGTGACAGCCTTCACTGCCTTGTCCACGGTGAAAGTTAATGCCTGAAATTTGGTATTCTCGGCACACTCTTGACACTGTGGATCTCGAAATACTGATTTCTCTAACGTTTTCTGAATAGGAATGTCCCATGCGTCTAGCTCCAACTAGTATTCTGAGTTCAGAGTCTGTTAATTCCCGTTGCGTTGACGTAATAACGTCGGAAACCTTCTGACATGAATCACCTGAGTTTCGTCAAGGCACTGTCGTTTTATACCTTGTGTACACGATACTATATGTGCATATCGCTATCTCATAAGTTTTGTCACTTTAGTATACATACAAACATACATACATACATACGAGGGTATTTCGGAAAGTAAAGATACACCGTACACCAGAGGAACAGAAGAGTTTTGGCGAGCAAGTTGGCAACACTGGTGTTAACCTTGAACCGTTAGCTTTCTCCTCGCGGACGTTCGCCAGTTGAACGTTGCTTCTAGTTGGAGTAGGTCGTGTTTAAAATGGCTGCGCCGATTCAGAATCCCGCCAAATGCAAAGTGCGCTCCGTCATACGTTTTCTTCACGCAAAAGGTCAGCGAGCAGCGTATATTCACAAAGAAATTGTTTCTGTTTATGGGAACATTATGAATCGACAAAATGTAACGAAATGGTGTCGTCATTTCTCTGAAGGTAGGACCGATGTTCATGACGAACAAAGAATAGGTAGGCCACCTGTGATCTCTGATGCCCTTCTTCAGAGAACGTAGGAAGCAATTCGTGCGAATAGACGTCTAACATTGAACGAATTGCATCAGATCATACCGGACGTGTCAATGAATATGAGGAAAACTGAAATTCTGAATCCGGCGGCAAAACTAAAGTACTGATTGTGGTGTCGTACAAAGGGGGGCGGGTTGCCAAAGCAAGGCTGGCACCTGGCCTCGCACCGACACGGCAGAGGAGTCGAGTACAGCCACTGCTCGCCATACCGACGAGTGAGCAACGTCGGCGGGGCCAAAATCTGCTAGCGCTTCGCTACGCCACGGCAATCGGTGGTCTGCAGCTGAGAAGGGCAACACTCTGCTCTGTTCGCAGTGAACGACGAGGACGAAACCATCGTGTTCGATAGGTCACCAGTGTGTTACATGTCATAGGCAGAAATTGATGTGAACATTATGTCAGTTATTCTTCAAGTGAAGAACTTTGTAAATTGTAAAATCATATCATCAGATGAAGAACACGAGTAACTGACGTCAGTTACCAGGCTCAGGTGGCAATCGCAAGCCCATATAGTGATATTTGGTGACAGAGACCCATGTGAAGTGGAAGAAAATGGAATATGCCTTCATTCAGCAGTGAATGGATAATTGCTCAAGAGGGAGAAGAATAAGAAGACCAACAACAAGCATAAGAAAATAAAAAAGAGACATAACAGGATCTACACAGCTGGTCATTAAAACTGGAACTCTGTAAAGACGATACATAACAAACTTCACACTGATGTGACGTGTACAAATAATCGGCGTTTCAGTGTAGCTCCACTAAGGAGAGAGGAGTAATTTCGTCTACATTCTGTAAGCAAGGAAAGTTTACTTAGCTGGTTTCTCATTCACAAATCCGAGTTTCATGTTGGTTGCTTCTGATAAGAGCGTGTAATGGCTCATGTACAGAGGACAAACACCTACTGGCATGTGTCAAAATTCAATAGTGTCAGCTTTGTGGACCGTTGAGCAGGTGGTGTACCATTCCGCCAATATTGTACCTTGTGTTAAGCGGAATCCCACACCTTTCATGCGAATATTCAAATGGTTCAGATGGCTCTGAGCACTATGGGACTTAACATCTGAGGTCATCAGTCCCCTAGAACTTAGAACTACTTAAACCCAACTAACCTAAAGACATCACACACATCCATGCCCCAGGCAGGATTCGAACCTGCGACCGTAGCAGTCGCGTGGTTCCGGACTGAAGCCGGCCAGAGGGGCCGAGCGGTTCTGCGCGCTTCAGTCTGGACCCGCGCGACCGCTACGGTCGCAGCTCCGAGTCTTGCCTTGGGCATGGGTGTGTGTGATGTCCTTAGGTTAGTTAGGTTTAAGTAGTTCCAAGTTCTAGAGGACTGATGACCTCAGAAGTTAAGTCCCATAGTGCTCAGAGCCATTTGAACAATTTGAACCGGACTGAAGCGCCTAGAACAGCTCGGCCGCCGCGGTCGGCGCGAATATTCAATCGATGGCTTCAGATGGGACTGACTCGAAGCCATGCAGGGCCTCAGCAGCCCCGTCCGACTAGCTCTCGAGAGGATACACATCGTTGACTAACCTGTGCAGCATCATACAGCCGTGTCACGCATGTTGCGTCAGGGAATGCGCTCGTTTCCAGCAAGGCAGTACGGCAACATCTGAGACCCCACAGACTGCAACGTGCAGCGGCCATTTTGTTGCGTCAGGCGGCAGCAGAGGGAGGTGTGCTGACAGCAGAATGCTGATCGACAACACCAGACATAGGAGTCCCACACCAAATCGTTTCCTCAGACGAGTCCCAGCCCTGCGTGCAGCATCATGTAAGACAATACGTCCACGAACTGGGGCTCTGAGGGGAACACACGTTACCAGACTGCTGTAATCATCGCCACATGAGCACAACACTGGGCGATCAAGTATTGGGTAACACTGGATACACAAGACGATCACCTCTAGTTAGCAAACCTGGTAATTTAGACAGTAACCGTTACGTTTCAGTTGTTCAGGCCACTCACTGTGCCCTATCTCCGAGGTCTACTTACATTGTCTTTCTTCACGATAATACAAACTGAATTTTTCTATGGTGCCAGATTTCCATCGATGCAGAAGGTGTCCATCTGCTGTCATCGGCAGTACATTTCACATATTCGTCCCACAATGGAAGCACCTGTTCATAGGTAGCCAGGAGCCTGCCACGTCACCACATAGCAGCCGCTGCCGTTCACGAACCCTCCTACAATCGAGACAGAGTAAGAAGATCCCTGACAGCTCGTAGCGCTGTTGCCAACTTTCAACTCCGAAGCGCTAACGGCTGTAGGCGAAAACAGTAGCTGTCTTCAGAGCTTTCTCCACAGAGACATTCACAAAATCGTGTTACATTATTGGTTGTGATGGACGTGCGAAGCTGTTAGTCAGCCTACTGCGACTGTCGAGGATCAACTTACACTGACTCAACTACAGTTAAAGCAACATGGAAAGGCACACTGTACCTGTCTTTAAAGCTTAGTTCAACTCGGTGGCAAACAGGTTTAGAGCCATTGTTGATACCAGAGGTGCTACCTTTAATGGAGCTGCAATTTTAATGACCAGCGGTGTGTATCTGTGCACCTTTCCATACCTATAATTCACAGTTTCAGACCAGTCAGGATTATAATTCTTTTTTCATAATAATCTAACAATGGAACAGTCCAATCAGACATGCTGAAACCTGCCGTGAATTTTTTTTGCTACATGAAGAGAACGCCGAAAGAAACCCAATGTGTCAATGGTTAGATAGAATTATTACACCATTGAAATACAACTTTTTTTTAAATTAGTATTTGTTCCATATAAGATTCCCTACAAAGCGATGATGACGATGAAGTCCCATACTCCTTGACGAAGCATAGGTGAACGGTGCGGAAGACATGCACCGCCGTACTAGGCAAGGTCCTAGTGGAGGTGGTTTGCCATTGCTTTCCTCCCACCGTAATGTGGATGAATGATAATGATAAAGACGACACAACAACACCAGTCATCTCGAGGCAGGTGAAAATCCCTAACCCCGCCGGGAATCGAACACGAGCGCGAACGCTACCGCGAGACCAAGAGCTGCAGACAAAGCGAAACAGAACAGAATGGAAGGTCATCTTGACCAACTGATTGGGGAATACCAAGCTGGTTTCCGAAAGGGCCGTTCTTACGCAGAACACATCTTTAACCTGAAGAACATCATCAGAAACAAAAAAACTTGAAGATATAACTACGTGGTCGTGTTTGTTGATTTTCAGAAGGCATATGACTCCATCGACCGAAAGAAATTAATGAATATTTTCGAAGAGTTTGGCATGGTTAATACATCAAGAAAGCTGATCAAACAAACTCTCACTAACAAAGGGTCAAAAATAAAATTTATGGGTGAGATATCACAACCCTTTACAATCAGACAGGGCGCAAGACAAAGAGATGGACTATCCCCGCTCCTTTTCAACTTCGGCTTGGAAAAGGTCATTCGAGAGCGGAGAAAGTTGTTAGCCCAAGAAGAAACAAATGAAGTGCGGTTCAGACTTGGTCCTCAGAACAACGGGGTGTACATTGACTGCTTGGCCTTTGCAGATGACCTGGCCATTTTGGTAACAACATAGAGTCGACAGTCAACAAGATCAATAGGCTGTCAGAAATTGCTGAGAAATTTGATCTCCAGATCTCTATTCAAAAGACAAAATGTATGACGAACATCTGTGATGGACCTGAATGGATGATCACTAATCTGTGAAAAGTTGGAAGAGTAAAGAATTTCAGGTGTGTCGGTGAAGTCATCCTGGAGGATGGATTAGAAGAAGAAACACCTAATGTCAGGATGAGGAAGTTAGACCAAGCAACTGGCAAAGAATACCTATAGCAAAAAGTTCAAAATGGTTCATATAGTTCCGAGCACTACAGGACTTAACATCTGAGATCATCATTCCGCTAGAACTTAGAACTACTTAAATCTAACTACCCTAAGGACATCATACACATCCATGCCCGAGGCAGGACTCGAACCGGCGACCGTAGTGGTCGCGCGGTTCCAGACTGAAGTGCCTAGAACCGCTCGGCCACAACGGCCGGCTTAGCAAAAAGTCTATCAGTATAGAGACCAAGTTCCGACATTACAATACAGTTGTTGAACCTGAGGGCCTATATGCGTCCGAAACTTTGACCATGAATAGACAAGGCCAAGCTGAGCGGCTGGAAAAGCGAGAGTGTAGGATATTAAGGAAAATCTTAGGCAATAGATAGGTTGGTGGACAATGGCGAATGAGAGCAAATGAGGACTTGTACAGCAAAGACAGGACCTATAAAAGCATCCATTAAGAAGAGACGATTGTTTTTTAACGGTTATCTCATGAGGATGGACGATGACCGACTAACAAAGAGAATATGGAGTTTCATCCAATCCAAGAAAATAAGGCCAAGATGGTTCGAAGAATGTGAAACAGATCTTAGGCAGATTGGTATCTCAGGGAGAGAAATTCCTGACAGGAACAAATTTAGAAGATTGCTGAACAACTACCAAGCTTTTAAAATGGAATCAACATCCAAAATACGGAGAGGACCAATATCTGGTGGGCTCAGAAGATACTAGCAAGAAGTCAAAGCTGGAACAAGACCTGGACACTAGAGTGAAGTTGGTTGTTACCACGCAGTCCATAGAGGCCCAACTCGAGAAAAAAAATTGTTTTTCAATAAGATATAAACAAGCAAATCTTCAACTCACTTTTACCGGAAACTCACTTTTCGGACTTACGCCCATAGTCCATCAAACTCCTCTTAAACAGTTGCCTTAGCGGTATCGCGAAGTGTTAACAATGTAGATAAAAGTGAATTAATATTGCTTGTGATTTCTTCGTGTATGTTTGCTAATAGCATCGGTCTTTATGCAGCTTAGAGAGTTTCACAGTAATGTGGAATCCAGTTAATGTTTTCAACCTTGCGAAGATAAAATATGAAAAATGTGGTATACAGTCGAAATCACCGATTTATTAGTTAATTTCTTCGACATTCATTCGAATGATGTCGGCATTGCGTTATTAAATTGCGGAGGCATTAGCAGGAACGGGAACTAATTCGAGCGATTCCGTGAGTTGTTGTTCGAACGATGATTGCTGTACTAATAAAGTCCAGAATAAAATCAGATTACCTTCGGAGCCCAAAGAAAACATGTACAGTAATACCCCCAGTAACAAAGAAAAGACTGTAAAATTTTTGGTTAAACGAAGGAGGGAGAAAATCCCTAACTTCAACAACGCGCAAAGCCGGTCTCATTTCGTAAAATCTGAACATGAATTTTACAAGTGTCAAAATGAAATTGGCAAAAGTGTGAAAGAAAAACTATTTGGAAGATTTAGAACTGGTCTTGGAGCTCTAGGAGACTGTGGACTTGAACTGCAAGTGAGGTGGTCTTTACCAAGTTCCTGGCATCTTCAACCTAGTTAAACAGATTTAGGAAATTATATCGAAAATGAAGTCACAAAATTATAAAGTTTACCTCAACTAAATGTGTACAGTATATTTCATTACATTAACAGGTAATACTGTAAAGGAATTCATAGCTGACGTGAAAATGAAGGTTCATTAATCCCCTAAAATGCTGTGGATAGAGACGGTCAGTAAGGTTTCGTGCAAGAATTGCGTGCAAACCGCACTTTTACCATTTCGCTTGTGCAGTCGATGGACGCTACCACACATTCGTATACAACAATGCTAATGATATGTATCAGTGGACTACTGTTTCCACTGCTCTGTATCTCTCTTCGGGAAGATAAAAAAAATTGAAACCAAAAATTTAAAAAAAGGTCTCTTCACCACAAAAATGCTTGTAATCGAAGTTGCAAAAACTGGAAAAATTGGAGAAAATAATCTGGAATGTTACATCCAAAACATCTTCCTACCATTAGCAGAAAATAATTCATTGTTATTGATGGATCCTTGACCTGGAGATAACGACATCCTGTCCTTCAGAGGACGACGAAAACACTGTTGATATTATTGTGATTCCACCCGGTGTTAATAGTGTGATTCAGACCGTCCACAAAAAAGCTTTCAACAGTAATACTGCACTTTCAGAAAATGCCGGAGAATATAATTTGCCATATTTCTTTGCTATTTCGGGTTTTGAGTGGGAACAATATAATTAAACTTCAATCGTTTCTAAAATGGTGCAAATGGCTCTGAGCACTATGGGACTTAACATCTGAGATCATCAGTCTCCTGGAACTTAGAACTACTTAAATCTAACTAACCTAAGGACATCACACAACACCCACTCATCACGAGGCTGAGAAAATCCCTGACCCCGCCGGGAATCGAACCCGGAAACCCGGGCGCGGGAAGCGAGAACGCTACCGCACGACCACGAGCTGCGGACTCAATCGTTTCTGCATTGTCAGTTTGCGTCACCACGTTTACGATTTATCAGGTATGCCTGGTACACAGCACAATATGCAGAACAATGCCCACGACCATTTCGCACTCCATCCCAGTTCTGTCTAAATAAAAGTAGCAATTACTGTGGAGTGCCTCAATGCATTTTATTTTATCAGGGGGCCCTCCTGCATGGATAATGTTTGTTTTCATCATCAAAGAGACATTTTGCGTTTTTGTGGCGACTACAGGGAATAAACAAAGTACAGTTTCATTATTACTAAAACACACGTTATTCAAAAACTACCCTAATAGCTGTGCTACAGAAACTGTTGCAAAATGTTTAATGTGAAGACCTGCTTTGTGGGCGTCGTTTGTAATGTAACATTGTACAATTGTACTCTGCTCTGATTTTCTTTCTTCTTTCCTTTCACCTGTGTAACAATTACATCTGCAACAGTGTAGCTGACGAAATTAACTACAAGTTATTCAAAAAGTTTATGATGTGAGTAATTTTAATGTGATTTAAGTGCTTCAAATTCGGGTATGCGCACTTTGGGCTTTGCGCTCTCTCCTAACGGATGCGCCTACTTATTTGTCGCTTCGCGCGCTAGGCAGGAAGCGCTGTACAAACCGCAGTTGCAGGTGGTTCTTCGGGTGACAAAAATGAGTAACTCTAACATTAGAGAAAGTAGTTGTAGTGCACCTTAGCTGCTAAATTTCTGTCACTGCATTTCTTTCGCTGTCTTATTCCTGTGTAAAAAATTTCGTGTTAAGTTTCGACATGTCGAGTAGGACCATTCCCTTGTAAGTCTAACAAAGCAAGTAAAACTGAGGTAAGGACAGGAAAAGTAATACAAAGTTCGGATGAGTATTTTAATCGCTCGAATAAATAACATTTACGTGAATAAATGCAAGACTCACGTAAAACGTTCGGTAAAGGTAGTCACAAAAGAAAGGGAAGACAAGAAACAAACAAAACAAATTTATTTGTCTTCCATGTAATCTTCAGTGGTCTCACTGGAGTTTTAGAAATGTTCTTACTATAAAGCCTGTTGTGTTGGCAGAAGAGCCAACACCGTGTTACTAGTGGAGGCCGAAATTCACGCGTTTTAGCTCACGCAGGCTGGCGGTAGGAGGGAAGAACTATACTGACGTGAGGTCTGGAACATGATAAGGAATTAGAATTCAGAAAGCGGACGTAATTAGTTTGATACTTAACTTTAATCCATTAATGATGAACGTCGCTCTTGACGGTACATGATTCATATTATTGTCTGTTCAGAATTCATTCTAGTTACTGAATATGGCGCCTTGCTAGGTCGTAGCAAATGACGTAGCTGTAGGCTATGCTAAACTATCGTCTCTGCAAATGAGAGCGTATGTAGGCAGTGAACCATCGCTAGCAAAGTCGGCTGTACAACTGGGGCGAGTGTTAGGGAGTCTAGACTAGACCTGCCGTGTGGCGGCGCTCGGTCTGCAATCACTGATAGTGGCGACACGCGGGTCCGACGTATACTAACGGACCGCGGCCGATTTAAAGGCTACCACCTAGCAAGTGTGGTGTCTGGCGGTGACACCACAAAGCCCCTCTAAAATGCCATCTAAACCATCTTTTCGACGTAAGGAAATGTTAATGACACACTTGTTTGGATATATCGTACGCCCTGACGATATGTCCCTTTCAGGACTCCTTTGAGACACGGGGAAGCTGTACTGTGCAGGCTCCAGTTGTGAGAAGTCCTGTGAGTGTTCAGGACCCATTAGGACAGCGTACAGGAGTCTACATCTACATCTACATCCATAGTCCGCAAGCCACCTGACGGTTTGTGTCGGAGGGTACCTTGAGTACCTCTATCGGTTATCCCTTCTATTCCAGTCTCGTATTGTTCATGGAAATAAGGATTGTCGGTATGCCTCTGTGTGGGCTCTAATCTCTCTGATTTTATCCTCATGGTCTCTTCGCTAGATATACGTAGGAGGGAGCTTGACTCCCCGGTGGGCGCTGCTAAGCGGAAGTGACCGTTTCACAGTGAGCTTCTTTCACACAACACGTAACTGCGCTAAGTGGAAGCCACCTGTTGATTCACAGACATACAGCCACGGGCCGCCTCTGTACGCGAGGGCGACGTGACATATCTTCGCCATTTTGCTTTTGAAGTACTAACCCACCCTCCTCTCGTCCTGCGCCTGTGGCAAAAGTATTCAGAGAATCTGTCTTGTGTTTGCTACTGACGCATTCGAGCAGCAACCTTCGGTGTTACGTTAATATTGTAGGAAGAAGTGAACATTCGAGTTGCCATTCCTATGACTCGGAACCGTGATAACGTCGAAGTTTGATAAAACTGAAAAAAAAAAATTATTCCATTGCATTGTGGCAGGGCACCAACCAGTTTAGATTTATTTCAGAATAAAAAGAGTGTTGCTTGTAAAATTATTTAATGTCAGTGACGCGTTTCTCCGTTTTGGGGCATCATCCGGTACTACAAAAATTAATAGATAAGTAATCCATCCGTCATAAAGCCATAGAAAATGGACGCCGCAGTAATTGGACATGTGATCCGTCAGTGAGAAAAAGATATAAAATGCAAGGTGAACCGAGTTAAAAGAGACGAAAACAGCCAGTGTATCATCAAGAAGGTACAGAAAAGAGGCATATAAAATTTCACCCACTATCGCCTGTTACCTTGAACACACCAGCTTACAAAATAAACGCGGTATGAGCCGCACGCAGCACTGTGTCCCTTTGGCGTGCACACAAATACTACTGTGACTGATCAAGATGTAAACAATGCGTTTAGTGTGGCAACCCGGTTAGGTGTCGCGCATGTACCTCACGCCGGTCGTGCGCGCCGTCTGGGTACCTGTTCTGCATGTGTTGTATGCCCGTGGTTTAGGAGTAGCGTCTTTGGTCACTAACCGAAGAGACCTCGCGCCGGTATTGGAAGGCCACCACCGCTTACAGTTTGAATAAAAGTCGTTATCAATGGCAGTCAGTGACTTCCTCACTCTGCCAACGGCCTTGTCAAAGAGTAAGGAGGGGCGGGCGGAGATTTAGGGCACTCTTGCCCTTGGGTTGGAAAACTGCCCGTAAAGGCGGAAGAATCAGCAACGGTCGACGCCATGAGAGTGCAGAAGGCAATGGAAACTACCGCATTAAAGACACATAATCTGTATCCACAGGACGTATGGCCCGTAACTGGAGAAGTGTCATGATTATCTCTCCGTTGGCAAAAGACTCCGGACTATTGCCCCTTACGGATCTCCGAGACGGGAATGCCAACTGGGAGGGCACCGTAAGAAAACGGTTGAATAAACAACGGAAAAATAACGGTCTGCGAGTCGGGGCCTGGACTGTCGGAAGTTTGATGGTGGTAGGAAAGCTAGAAACTCTGAAAAGGGAAATACTAAGGCTCAATCTAGATATAGTTGGGACAGTGAAGTGAAATGGAAAGTAGACAAGGATTTCTAGTCAGTTGAGTACAGGTTAATATCAACAGCAGCAGAAAATTTATAACACGTGTAGGATTCGTTATGAACAGGAAGGTAGGACAGAGAGTGAGTTGCTGTGAACAGTTCAGTGATAGAGTTGTTCTCATCAGAATCGTCAGCAAACCAATACCGACAACGATAATTCAGTTATACGTACCGACATCACAAGCCGAAGATCAAGAGATAAAGAAAGTATATGATGATATTGAACGGGTAATTCAGTGCGTAAAGGGAGATGAAATTCTGATAGCCATGGGGGATTGGAATGCGGTTGTAAGGGAAGGCGTAGAAGAAAGAGCTACAGGAGAATGCGGGCTTCGTACTAGAAATGACAGAGGAGAAGAACTAACAGAGTTCTGCAATAAATGTCAGGGAGTAATAGCAAATATTCAGTTCCAGATTCACAAGAGAAGGTACACTTGGAAAAGGCAGGGAGATACGGGAAGATTTCAACTAAATTACATCATGGTCAGGCAGAGATTCCAAAATCACATACTAGATTGCAAGGCGTACCCAGGAGCACATATAGACTAAGATCATAGTTTAGTAGT
This sequence comes from Schistocerca serialis cubense, assembly GCF_023864345.2. Lineage (NCBI taxonomy): Eukaryota > Metazoa > Arthropoda > Insecta > Orthoptera > Acrididae > Schistocerca > Schistocerca serialis. The sequence continues at coordinate 91,366,861 of NC_064639.1, read as the reverse complement.
GATAAAGAGTAGACTGAAGCTTAAAAGACTAGTCACAAAGAATCAATGCGCAAGGAAGAGGGATACAGAAGTACTGAGGAGCGAGGACATACGCTTGAGGTTCTCTGAGGCTATAGATACTGCAATAAGGAATAGCTCAGTGGCCAGTTCAGTTGAAGAGGAATGGACATCTCTAAACAGGGTACTCACAGAAGCTGCAAAGAAGAACGCATGTAAAAAGACAACTGCGATATAACCATGGGTAACACACGAAATACTTGAGTTGATCGATGAAAGGAGGAAGTCCAAAAATGATCCTGGACGTTCAGGAATACAGAAATACAAGTCGCTGAGGAATAAAGTAAATGGGAAGTGCAGGGAAGCTAAGACGAAATGGTTCCACGAAAAATGTAAAGAAATCGAAAAACAAATGATTGTCGGAAGGTCTAACTCAGCATACAGGAAAGTCAAAACAATCATCCGTGAAATTAAAAGTAAGGGTGGTAATACTAAGAGCGCAATCGTAATTCCACTGTTAAATGCAGACGAGAGAGCAGATAGATGGAAAGAGAGCACTGAAGACGCCTGTGATGAAGACCTATCTGATGACGTGATAGAAGAAGAAGTAGGAGTCGATGTAGAAGAAATTTGATATCCAGTGTTAGAATAAGAATTTTAAAAAAAACTTTGGAAGACCTAAGACCGGATAAGGCAAAAGGGATTGATAACATTCCATCAGAATTTCTAAAATCATTGGGGGAAGTGGTTACAAAGCGACTTATCACGTTGGTGTGTAGAATGTATGAATCTGGCGTTATACCATCTGACTTTCGGAAGAACAACATCCACACAATTCCGAAGATTGCAATGGCCGACAAGTGCGTGAAATATCACACTATCAGCTTGTTAGCTCATGCATCCAAATTGCTGACAAGAATTATATACAGAAGAATGGAAAAGGAAATAGGAAATCTGTTGGATGATAATCAGTTTGACTATAGGAAAGTCACCAGAGAGACTATTCTGACGGTGCGACTGATAATGGAAGCAAGATTGAGGGAAAATTAAGACACGTTCATAGGATTTGTAGAGCTGGAGAAAGTGTTCTGCAATGTAAAATACTATAAGGTGTTCGAAATTCTGAGAAAAATAAGAGTAAGCTATAGGGAAGGCGAGTATTAATAAATTCATACATCTATACATAGAAGAAGAAATGATGGAAATAAAAGAAAAGGAGTGAATTAAAATTCAAGGTTAAAGGATATCAGTGACAAGATCCGCTGACCACATTGCTATCCTCAGTATCAAACATAGGTTTTAATATGAGGAAGAAATTTCTGGGAATGTAAGTTTGGAGCACAGCATTGTATGGTAGTCAAACATAAAACCGTAAAAGAAGAGAATAGTAGCATTTGAGATGTGGTGTTACAGAAGAATGTTAAAAATTAGATAGACTGATAATATAGGGAATGAGGAGGCTCTGCCGGCCGGAGTGGCCGTGCGGTTCTAGGCGCTACAGTCTGGAGCCGAGCGACCGCTACGGTCGCAGGTTCGAATCCTGCTTCGGCCATGGATGTGTGTGATGTCCTTAGGTTAGTTAGGTTTAATTAGTTCTAAGTTCTAGGCGACTGATGAACTCAGAAGTTAAGTCGCATAGTGCTCAGAGCCATTTGAACCATTTTTTTGAGGAGGCTCTCCGGAAAATAGTCGATGAAAGGAATGTATGGAGAACACTGACAAGAAGAAGGGACAGTATGATCGGACATCTCTCAATACATCACGGAATAAGTTCTTTGATACTAGGGGAAGGTGTAGGAATACATTGGAAAACATCCAGCATATAATTGAGGACGTAAGTTGCAACTGCTACTCTGAGATGAAGAGGTTGGCTGACACATGTGAAGAGGTCGCGGCGTGCGGCATCGCCCTTGTGAGAGGACTGATAAAAAAAAAGAAAGGACTACACTGCACATACGTGACACGCATGTGTGTCCTTTTCGTAAGAAATTTCAGGAATACAATTAAGTAGACGCTGATGCAGTCCTGCTTGAAATCAGGCGACGGAGACGAAATAAACGAAAATTATCGCTTTCACCACATAAGTTCTATGCTTTCAGGTCATTAAATAGTATAGGTAAAAGGTGACAAATACATTTTTCCTTGCACAAATTGGGCCTATAATGCAAAATTTATTATATTTTCGTAGTAACTGCCACCCCCCCCCACCCCCCGCCCCCCGCCCCCCGCCCCCCGCCCCCGCCCCCCGTATCAAGTTGCACTTTGCTTGCGTGAGTTTTGCCATCTCCTACTGCTATTCAAATGTGAGATCGCGTTTCTAAAGAGTTACGCTTGCTGTCTGGAGGTAAATTTTATGCCTTCATAACTTTTTATGAACACTGGAGTACACAAGCTTTAGCTGCTGATCTTCGGCTTCTGACAGTCGCTCTTTTGGGGACGCAGGGAAGTCATCAACACTACCGCACTGATTTGCGGATGTACCTGCTATTACCAAGTCTTACCCTTTGTGGTGTTAGTTGTCAGTAAATGTATAATGCGTGTGCCAAAGAAATAAACAGCAGTATCTTTCTGTACTACAAATCTCACAATTCTAACTGGAATACTCTATTTGAATTCCTGAAATTATCAAGTAAAAAGGAGCGAAAGGCTACCTATAACTTTTCTAGAACCGACAGATATGAAAAGTGGACAGTAACTGAGAACCTGGTGGGGTAGCGTTGTAGCCTATCCCCAGTATTAATCAGTCTTTACGCGGAGCAACCATTGCAGGAAACCAAGGAGAAGTACAGAAGGGTTACGAAAGTTCAGAAAGAAGAAATAAATATTTTCAGGTTTTTTGGAGACAGTGCAATTCTGTCAGTGATGGCTGAGGACTTCCAACACTAGTTGAATGGAATGGAAAACGCCTTGAAAAGAGGTTGTAAGGTGAACCTCAATATCAGTGAAACAAAGACAATGGAATGCAGTCTAACAAATCAGACAATACTGGGTAAATTAGGAAATTAAATACTAAAAACAGTAGATGACATCGGTTATTTGGGTACCAAAATAACTGACACCGTGAGAAATAATTTAAGTAATCGATTATGCATTATGGGAGCAATGTCGATTGCAACACCTTGCAGCACACACTTGGATTCTATCCTACTTTGATATTAAGTATGGACAAACTTACCATTCATTTAGTTTTTGCCATTGCCTGTCAAAATACAATTAGACGACACTTTCAAAAATATGAGTCATTCAATTTATGTTAGCGGGCATATACCACATCTACAACTGGATTGAAAACACGACAGGTGAATTAATATAAACATAATATTTAGGAATATTTATCTCAATATTTTGTTATCGATAAGTTTTGGAAATCTGGTGGTTACAAGAAATCTAATACCAGCTTTGGAATTAGCGCAACAAGTGGGTTAAGGTGAGACACTTAACACAACATCTTATAGTCATTTTAAATTCCACAAAAATAAGATTTATGTCGTTTTTCTAAAGTGGCCCAACGAATTGTGGATGGAACAGATAACTCAAACGCTGTTCCTACTACGTTTGTATACATTTCAACCGATTTAATTTCGAAGTGAAAATCTCTTTTGTGTATAAACTATATATAAATTAAAATGTTGCTTCTCACCAGTGAGCTTGAAGTACATATTTACGCTTCGTTTTCGTGACTACACATCCCATAATTTGGTGGGGAGAGGTAAACATATAAGCACATTCAAGAGACAGCAACAGCTGTTCTTTGGAAGATGTTATTGGAGTAGGTCGTGTGACTTACCATTCATGTAAATATTCGCCATTGTCCGTAAAAATTAAGTTGCTAACTCTGAAGCAATATGGTCGACTTTTTGTTGTTGTTAGAATTGTGACTTCTGTGAACAGTGTGAGCTATGTTTACCAATAAAGCACGTACTGGCACTGTGAATTAATGTTTCGATTTTTTTATTAATAGTTGAAACACAGCACAAGTGAAGCCAGGGGCCAATCTCTAGGAAGAGACTATAGCCAATTTAAATACATTGGAGTAATTGATGAGTTTCATTAGATGGATTTGTGATGTCTTTTTAATTTATGGTAGCTCAGAGCTTAACTGATATTGGCATCCAATGAGAGGAAACGCCACAATCAGCAGAAGTTAACAGGATATAGCAAGATATAGTTTTCTGAAACAGATGAGTGTGTTAACGTCAAAGATAAAGTTGTGAGTTAGGAAGGCTTTTCTGAGACAATTTTTTTGGAGCGAAGCCTTGAAAAAAGTGGAATGTGGACGATAAACAATACTGGAAAAAAATACAAACCTTAATCAAATCACGCTACATAAAAATGTAGAAGATACAATGTGGATCTGGCTAATGAGGAGACAGTGATTCGAGAGTGATCACAGACTAACCAACGGAATGTCAGTGCACTGTACTAGATTTAAAAAGGGGAAAGGGTGTACTGATAATTAGTTTTACTATTCGTAAATAATGCTCAAATAGCAGGGCTCAGCAGAAGGCAACGCTGACCATCAATTTAATAAGGATTAATCTGATCAAACTATCCGCTGTGTTTTTGAATGTGCCATTTGCTAGTAACAAGTAGTTCCATAAGTACCAGCCAGAATATATATATATATATATATATATATATATATATATATATATATATATATAGCTCCTTTTTTGTATTCATTTTTCATCAGTCAATTTAGCTACACATACAACATGCACTAGGATAAAACACACAATTGTGGGTCAGCGCTAGTAGTGGGACAAACTGTGTGTCACCCCACACTACATTGTTGCCAAATTTATTCAAGAAGGCGAATTCAAGATGGCGGCCATAGATGTGGCAACTTTGCAGTGACGTCATGGTGGGAAGTTCAAATTTTGGTGGGAAAATAGGTAAATTGGGCTACCTCCACTAACCTAACTCCTTTACACCCCTCCCCTCCCTCTCCCCCTACTCTCCCCCACCCCTACCTGGAAATTGTTGAGAAAAGGACTCAGTCAATGCTGGGCTCTTGAGAGAACAGACGTAAGTCTTTATTTTTTATGGATTGCTCCTATCCATTTCTCTCTACCATCAGGAAATTAGCAGGAAAAGGACTCACTCTGTGCTGGGCTGCCAGATAGGATGAACGTAGGTATTCGTTTTGCTTGTATTGTCTATTCAAACAATTTGAGTTGTCATAGACAGTAGCTAAACCCAGCATATCCACCATGATGTCCAGAGTCCAGTTGACCTAGTTTGCAATACAACTACCAGAGGGCACTCCCTTCTCATGATGTAATCCAAAAGGGCAGTCTGGAGCAAGAACAGCGGGAAAATGACTCAGTCTGTGCCTCACTGCTGGACTGGGAGGATGGATGTAATTGTTTACTGTGTTCAGTGTATGAAATGTCTCTGCTGGAGAAGGAGGAGAGTATTAGCTGTAACCATGCATGTGAGGACTGTGTCGATAGCAATCATATTTGGTAAAGACCAACATGTTTCATGAAATAATTAAGATGCAGCAGGATGAGGCTAAGTTACACTTCGCAATTCATAATGGAAAAGGTTCTGGAAATTTTTGGTAAGGTCTTGTGGGACCAAACTGGTGAAGTCATCGGTCCCAGAGGTTACACACTACTTAAACTAATATATGGACAACACACACACACCCATGCACAAGGGAGGACTCGGACCTCCGATGGAGGCAGCCGCCCACATCATGGTAAGGAGCCTCAGACTGCTCAGCTACCCCATGCAGCCATAACGATAAATGTGTGTGCTGTAACTGCACATCATTCCATAATAGTCCAGTCAGTCAATCTTCCTAGGTGCAAGAGGCAAGATGTTCACCCACTCTGGCGCAAGCATCCATGTGTATCAACTGAGGAAATGGCGATGATGAACAGGTTCGAATTTAATACACGTGCAAGCACACAGCTGAGGACTGTGTCTGTAGCCTCCTACATAATGGGTGGAAAGAAAAGATAATGGACAAGTGTGGGCCAAATACTTTGCAACAAAAAAATGGTTCAAATGGCTCTGAGCACTACGGGACTCAACATCTTAGGTCATAAGTCCCCTAGAAAAAATGGCTCTGAGCACTATGGGACTTAACAGCTATGGTCATCAGTCCCCTAGAACTTAGAACTACTTAAACCTAACTAACCTAAGGACAGCACACAACACCCAGCCATCACGAGGCAGAGAAAATCCCTGACCCCGCCGGGAATCGAACCCGGGAACCCGGGCGTGTGAAGCGAGAACGCTACCGCACGACCACGAGATGAGGGCAAGTCCCCTAGAACTTAGAACTACTTAAACCTAACTAACCTAAGGACATCACACACACCCATGCCCGAGGCAGGATTCGAACCTGCGACCGTAGCAGTCCCGCGGTTCCAGACTGCAGCGCCAGAACCGCTAGACCACCGCGGCTGGCTACTTTGCAACAAATGATGGCAATTCAGCAGAGTGGTATGAACATGCATTTCAATACCCTTGCAGATAAATGCTTGTACCAGAACTGCCTACCTTTTTTTAAACTGCCTAACACCCCAAATCAATTTTGACCTATTCTGTAATGAAGCATAGGTGTTCACCTTGAGGTTTGGAGACCAACTGGCCTAGTTCACAACACCGCCACCAAAGTGCACTTAGACCATCCACCACTCCCCTCCTGTGACATAGTCTAAGATGGCAGTCCAGAAAAAAATGCAGGAACCAGTAGGAACGTTGAATCCAATCATGTGATAGGCTTTAGCCAATAGGATGGCAGTGTCTAGTGATGTCATCTGATGGGATATGAGGGCTCTGCGACCTCAGTCTCGCTTAGTCAGCCAGCTGCAGCAGCAGCAGAAGGACAAGAAGAATAACCATGAAGTGTCAACGGTAGTTAGGAACCAGCACAGCCCTACAGAACAGGAAGAAACGGAAAAGTAAGTATCCCATATCACATCTTTGCCTGTAGTCAGCATTATTATTATTATCATTATTATTATTATTATTATTATTACTGGGTCATCCCACATCAAAGGGACCGATATTAAAAAGTGCCCCACTCGACCATCTCCAAATCTAATGATATTTGGTGTGAAGGTTCTATACAGTCTTTGATGCTTATATACCACATTTTAGTCCAGTAACTTCAGTAATTGAATTTTTAGGGGCTTTTACAGAGAGGCTACTTACCTTTGCATCATGTACGAAGATGCAGATGTGCCAAGTTTGCTAGGCTTTTTTAAAACTTCTAGCACACGTTTGGTCATTTTCTTTAACAACTTGTTATGCTGAATCACGCTATGGCAAAAATTTGGGATTTAGCCACACCTAATTATAGATACAAGCCTCTAAAATGTCTAAAAAGTTCATCATACTCTTCTGAAAGCTCAGGTGTGACCAACCATTGCTACTTTTCATATGAGCCAATCACACCAAAGTTTCAGAGGGTTATTCCTACGTATGAAGTCTGCACATCGATCAAATTTAATTAACATTGGATACCTAGACGAAAAGATATGCATCTGCAAAGTTGGCCAAAATTTTCTATGTGCAAATTTTAGGATATCTTTGGAAGCAATATCTCAACTGTGTTTGTTCAGTGCTCTTTCTCTTGTCACAGCTTGAAAGAGCATGCTTTAATATTTCAAATGTATATTGTTTTATTTCTGTACCTTGCATATTAATGAGTAAGAATACCTATTCAAAAGTAGGGGAAATGGTTTATTGGTAAATACAAAAAATTAATACGATTTGAAGTTGTAAATCAAAAAAATGTGTAATTGTAGGGTCTTCTAGTAATATAAGATTAACCTGCAGTTTTGGGATTGTAACTGTGCTAATAAGTGTTTTTATATTACTTTGTAGTATAGAATATAAATATAATAAAACCTCAGAAAATGCTCTTCAGATCATACAATCTAGATGATCACAATGGAATTTTATATTGTTTAGAATGTTTTAACCCTACAATGCATGGTGGTGCATATATGCATTGTCACTCAGTTTCCATCGACATTATACAGCAGCAATAGTTTTTTAAGGCTCTATTCAGGCAGCAATGATGCATTGCTGAAATACCACTTTCAATTGTTGCTTTCATTATTGGCAATTTTCACTATGTCAGTCTTCTGTGAGATGTAACCTTTAGTGTTGACATTGTACAGGCTTAGTGTTGAGTATTGAGTATTTGAATAATCAATAATCATTGTTGTAGCTTAAGATAAGCACTAAAACAATATGTTTTGATGGCCTAACTGGTATATTTTGTATACAAACGAGACTGAATCTTCTATGCTTCAAACCTAGATATTCATAAGCTTTCAAAATTGCTTGTTATAGGTTAATAAACTATTGTACAAAATGAACCAAGCGACCCCTTCACCCAGCTACTTTGGTGGATCAGATGGAGCTGTTTGTTATAAGTCATCATCATTGTGACAAAAGTCAACTACAATTAGTAAAGGAAATGTCACCAATGGACAAGGAGCTCTCACGACGTAGGTCTGGGCTTGAAGATGCCCAAATTTGTCCATACCATAATGCCTTGTCGATGACAAAATTTCATTCCTGCAGAAGACTTGCTGCAACTGATTTTAACCCAGCTCCATCCCCAAGCTGAGACACTGCTGGCGATTACGATAATGAATAACATATCTCCACTTATTCCCCAGCGTTATCATCAGTTTTGGGGTGGAGCCTCCTCGCAAAACTCCTTTGGACACAGCAGCAAATTGATGTGCGCATCATGCAGACCAACATGGTATGTGAGTTCTGTCTCCACCACATACCCTACATCAGTATCAGCTGCCACAGCCCCCCCCCCCACCCCCCCACCCCCATGGTTTTTCCACCTAATCCCTTGTATTCGTCTTTGGACACCCATCGAAACTCTCCAACCAGCAGTGATTGTTGCATGGCATGCCCGTATAAGTTATTTACATCCAAATACATTATATAACTCGATTCAAGGGATACATTGAACTTGTCACCCATCCATGTGTTACTTGCCTTCGCATGCCTTTGACACATTGCCAAAGTTCCCAACGGATCCTTGACTCAAAGAAAAGAAGCATGTCAACATCGGTCAATAATTCAATGCTGCTCTTCGTTTTCTTGAGCATTGCGTCCAAGACAACGTGGGTGCTGTGTAATGAAAGGCGGCATCCAGAGAATACGTGGCCATGCATAGACTCTGGAATTTCTCGACAACGTCCGCATGCAAGCGCACACATGTGTCCATGAAAGACCATGCATACTCTTCTAAAGTGGAGTTGCTGAATTCCCACCAGACATTCACGGCATGCTTATATTCTGCTTCGATTATGGCATCTTCTGTAAGATTTCTGTAGATTTCAGTTATATCGGGTAGTCTGGTTTCTTTGAGTTTTGCAATACTATCCACATACTCTTATGGGAAAATCGCCTTGCTAGTCACAAGTTGAAACTTTTCCTCGTCGGGAAATACAGCTCGAGTGATATGCATATTCCCCCCAAGGTAGAGTTTCAACGAGTTTCCGGAGTGGCACCTGCAAAAAGCGTAGTGTATTAAGGAAGTGGAGCACAATTCTTTGCGTCATTCGTTTGTGGAATGAATGTATTTCTCGACGCTCTTAGGTAGGACAACTGATCTGATCTTTTTCTGTAGTGTTGGGAGAAGAGCCAACACTGTTTTTCTAGAGGAGGCCGAAATGCACGCGTTTAATTACACGCTGACTGGCGTGAGGTCTGGAACAGGACAATATCTTGAGAATTGCAATAAAGTACGAAAATCTTGTAATACTTAACTTTAATCCACAATTGTAGAACATCGCTCGTTACTGTACATGCTTCATAATATTAATTATCAATTGAATACGGCGCCTTGCTAGGTCGTAGCAAATGTAGCTGAAGGCTATGCTAACTATCGTCTCGGCAAATGAGAGCGTATTTGTCAGTGAACCATTGCTATGAACATCGGCTGTACAATTGGGGCGAGTGCCAGGACGTCTCTCTAGACCTGCCGTGTGGTGGCGCTCGGTCTGCAATTACTGACAGTGGCGACACGCGGGTCCGGCGTATACTAATGGACCGCGGCCGATTTAAAGGCTACCACCTAGCAAGTGTGGTGTCTGGCGGTGACACCACATTTTCCATGCCAAAATCAGCCAAGTGCTCTGAGCTGTGGTAAAATTTGCTGTTTTGAAGAGCGCGCCGCAGAGCGTAGTGTAAAGCAGCCGCCTTCCGTTTCTGGCAGTGGCGCCGCTGTGGTAATCGCAGCTTTCGTGTCTCCCGCTCGTGGGAAAGCGGAAAAGTTGCCTGTTCACGTGCATTTACGGGGCGCTATGAGCTCGGCAGTCAGTCAGTCAGTGGCAGTTGGTCAGCCAGGGCAGTCTGTCAGTCTGGGCGAGTCTGGTCAGTTGGTCAGCCAAGTTAGTCTGGGTCTATCTCTTGTCCGCATTGCTGAGGCGGAGGGCTAGTATGTGTTAGGCCGCCAGTCTGGTCGAGTTTGCTCAGGCAATGGGCATTGGCGGTTGGATTGATCGGTCGGTCAGTCGCGCAGTGGGACACATGATGACTTGTCCGCCTGGAGCGTTGGCGCATATGACGGCGCCACGTGAGTCCAGTGCCCGCGCCGTATAGCGAGGGGTAGTGGCTTCGCGGCCAACACGAGAGCAACAGGAGTCAACACACGACGTCGGTCTGACCGGCGCGAGCTGCGACGCCGTGAGACGGGAGATCGGCGCGCCTTCCTGCGTCCGTTGGAGCGGCTGGCAGCGGACGGTTCGGGAGAGCGTTTTGGGCGTGCTGCGCAAAGTCTTCGCCAGATATCGCAGTTATTAGAATTTAAGTGATTCATGATATGTTGTTTCAGTTACTTGTGAAATTCTAATTGTTTTCTTGGTCAGTCTCTCGTCCTCAGTTTGCTCGTTTGTCTCTCGTCCGCATTTATTAGGCAGTTAGTGTCGGTCTGTCTGTCTGTCGGTCTGCCATACGTTAATAGCTGCCTCTGTCATGTTTGTCGGATTCGGTATTAACGAATTTGTTGCTAAAGGCAAAGGCCGAATTATTGAAATATGCTTTTGTCTTACCTATCATCTTGAGAGGCGGTATATGTGTAATGTAGAGCATGTTTGTACATTTTATTCTTTTAGAAACAAGTTGCACATTCGGTGGCAAATAATTTTTGACATGAATGTTTTGTACCATTTCCATCCCTCTTACGGGGTGCATAGTTAATGTGTTAAAATTTTTAGTTTAAAGTAATTTGGTGTGTTGCTGAGTTGCACCAATGTATTCTTTCAGAGGTTGTTGTGAGCGGTCATGATTACGGCCGTGTAACTTGATATTTCGAGGGTGCTTTTCTGCTTATAATTTTAAATCTGTTTTGAAAAAGCTTTTAGGAATATCTTCACATTTGTTAAAAGTAATTTTCCATCAGTTACTTCATGGCAACTACTTCCACGCTCACCTAGTGTGATTAAATGTGTCAATGTTCTTGATGAATCGCTAGTAAATAAAGTAAATTCCTTAAGAAAAGATTTTGAAAGTAAAATTACGGTTCATGCTCAACTAGAAAATGAGTGTCATACCCGCTTAAATTATGATAGAAAACGGATATGTGTGTTGGTAGCTGGTACTTCAAACTGCACGTATTGTGAGCTCCATCATGGAACTTCACCGTAAGATGACAGTCGTCCATACGAGGAATTTCCGCGTTTCTGTCTAACGCCAGCCCACAAATATCACAGTCAACCGCATTATTGTACAAATCTTCACTCTCTTTCGATTTGGCCGTGGGAACATTGTTGCCGTAAAGGTTGTCAATATCCCATGAAATTTTTTCAAGCTCAGTGAGCAGCCAAACAGAAACCGACATAAGATTTGTAGCGCTTAATACTCAAATCATAGGACGATATAATTTGGTACACTACCGCATATCGTACTTGTGAAAGTGGTATGTGAGGTCTTGTGGTCACCTTCACAGTGGGTCACAGGGTCGAGGAAGCATTCAAAGCCGGTGTACACTACAAACGGGCATCGTTCGTGGTGATGAGCATTTTTAAACTTCATGAATTTGTTTTTCTCAGTAGGCATAATAATACGTACTGGGTCCTCGGAAGCTCAACCTAACAGATGTGCCGCTAATAACTTGTCTGAGGAAAAATAATTCAGGTACCTTAAGCAAATATGCTTTACAGTCGGTTCATAGTTGGGAGGAAAGGAGTCGGGACGTGTCTTTGATCAAAACATGATGATAATTATCACCTTCAGAGAAGAAAAGCATGTTTATATGCATCTTAAACTCACCAGCAAATTTTGAGAAATGGAGACGGACTGACGACATTATGCTTGTCCTGCCCTGACTTGATTTCGTTCTCCAGTCCATAAACATGAACCGGTATTCAGATATTCTGCGCCTCAAATAAAGGGATGTCGTGGATCTTGATGGGGAACTCGATACCACCTAAGTTATAACACATACGAATATTTTCACCTACATGGTATGTACCAGTACGCTCAGGATGATCTCTGTAATTGTAATTTCTCTCACAAGCTAGGTCTGACGATGCAAAATAAGCCTGATCCTTTCTATTTCAGACATTAATGAATGCCTACTTATTACCTATATCGTTAGGGAGCTTGACGTAGCTAGACCCTCCGTTTACCGAATCATAGACATGTGTATGGTTTTCAACTTTTATAGTCCTGTCTTCCTCAGTTGCGTGTAATATTACGGTATATTGATAATTTTTACTTATTACAGTATTAAAACAAGCGTTCAGTGCATAGTGCTGTGGAATGTGAAAAAAACCGCAAATTGACGTTCATAAGAAGAACAACAACACCAAAAATGCAACAGGAACGTAATATGTAAGAAATTGTCCACGCAACATGCCACTGATGATGCCTTGCAGAAAATAAAGGCGAAACGCGTATGGCACTAAAATTTTCCCCCGAAAGATAATGAAGACATGTCTCGTCAATGACAAATTTAACTTTAGGTCGGATCCAGATTCTCGATCCACGTAGAGAACATTCGCTTTTCATAGGCGCCTGCAATCACCGAGTATCCTCACTGCAGTATGGTATCACTGATCTGATGTCCTTCACTAAAAGGGCGGGAGAGGGAACTGCCGCTAGCCGAAGGGTCATCTCCATTACTACTACAGGGTGATGTCCGTGCTGTCGATGACGGGGTCGGTGAGGCACTGAGTTGTGTCTGCCATAGCAGACGTACCTTTCTCGGGCGATGATTCTGACGAGGATGAGATGAAGTGGTGCTACTGGACAGGCCAGTGGGAGCAGCCTGGCTGTGGCGATGGTTCCCAATGCTGTTGCTGCTGCACCTGATGGTAACGCATTGCTCGACCCACGGACGACAGAGCGGCAGTTCTGGTGCAGTGGCGGCGGCTGAGTCGTGTGAAGTTAGCACCCCTTTTTCGAGAAATATACATTTTTTTCACAGTTCTTGTTAGATGTGCCATAGTTCTAGAGTTCTTTGCACAAAATTTCAATAGTTCTGCAGAATGAAACGAAGAAAACAACAATACTGGAAAAAATTTTCAATCGAAAACATTCTTTGTCAATTTCCGCATATTGTAAATAAGTACAAGAGTTCTGAGCACAGTTCTGAACAGAACTCCATGAGTTATATCGAAAATACAAGTAACATTTTTTTGTGCAGCTAATAGTTTACGAGATAATTGCAATGTAAGGAGAAATTCTTTTCACTTACTGTGAAGTTGGCACCCTTTTTTCAGAAATATGTATTTTTTTCAGAGTTCTTGATAGAAATGCCATAGTTCTAGAGTTCTTTGTAAAAAATTTGAATAGTTCTGCAGAATTTAGCGAAGAAAACACCCGAAAAAATTTTCGTATCGAAAATATTCTTTGTCAATTTTCGCAAAAAGTAGATTCGTACAACAGTTCTGAACAGAACACCAAGAGCTCTATCAAAAATCCTAATAACATCTTTTTGTGGCGATCATAGTTTATACGGTAACTGCATTGGTGTTAGACCCATTGTCTCCACAGAAAAAAATAAATTCGTACAACAGTTTTGATGGACAGTTCTAGATAACACCCCAAGACTTCTATCGATAATCGCAATAACATATTTTGTAGTTATAATAGATTGTAAGATAACTGATTAATTGTGGGGCTCACTTACTCTACAAACAAATTATGTCCAGTCGTACGTTCTGATGACAGCTCTGGATAGCATTGTAAGAGTTCTATCGAAAATACTAGTAACATATTCTGTGCAGGTAATTGTTTACGCAGTAACTGCATTTAATAAGGAATGCTTATGAGCATTTCCAGTGAAGTATGCACCTCTTTCACGAAAAATATACATTTTTTCATAGTTCCGATGTGTATGCAATAGTTCTAGAATTCCCTGCTCGAAACACGAATATTTCTGCAGAATTTCGGGAAGACAACAACAACTCGGCAAAATTTTGGTATAGTAAAAAGTTATTAGTCAGTTTGGAAAAAATAAATTTGTATAACAGCTCTGTTGGCAGTTCTGGATAGCACCCGAAGAGTTGTATTGAAAATGATAGGAACATATTAGTGGCGATAATAGTTTATACGATAATTGTTTTAATCTGAAATTCACTATCTGTACGAAAACAAAATTCGTAGAATAGTTCTGATGACAGTTCAGAATAGCGCCCACAGAGTTCTACCAAAAACTATAATATTTTTTGTGACGATGACATTATATGAGATAATTAATATGGGACTCACTTTTGTCATGTAAAAGTAATAAATTCGTACATAAGGCCTGATGGCATTTCTTAATAGGACCCTAAGAGTTCTACCGAAAACTGTAATAACATTTTTTGTGGGGATAACAGTTATTGAGATAATATCATTTACGAGAGGTCCCACTTGTTCTACATTATAATAAATTGGCACAACGCTTTTGCTGACATTTCTGGATAGCAGCCGGCCGAAGTGGCCGTGCGGTTAAAGGCCCTGCAGCCTGGAACCGCAAGACCGCTACGGTCGCAGGTTCGAATCCTGCCTCGGGCATGGATGTTTGTGATGTCCTTAGGTTAGTTCGGTTTAACTAGTTCTAAGTTGTAGGGGACTAATGACCTCAGCAGTTGAGTCCCACAGTGCTCAGAGCCATTTGCACCATTTTTTTCTGGATAGCACCGAAATAGTTCTTTTATAAACTCTAATAACATTTTTATGGTGACAATAGATTATGAAATAGATTGTGTGTTCACTCTGCAGTGGGTGTGCGCCGATGTGAAACTTACTGGCAGATAAAAACTGTGTGCCGGACCGGGTCTCTAACCCCAGGCTGTGACGAAGGAATATCGTCACAATATCCTTTCTTCCAGGAGTGCTACTTCTGCAATTTTCGTAGGACAACTTCTGCGAAATTGGGGATGCAGGAGATGAGGTACTGCTGGAAGCACAGCTATGAGGACGGATCGTAAATTCTCACTTTTATTTTGGAATTATGTGAGACATAAACAATGTTACAATGTGGAGTGCAGTACACAAGAAGCTCTTTTATCCGGACTAGGTCGGACCGGAAGTAATCTGGATAACCTAAAATCCGGATATATATTCTAATAAATACAAAAATTTTAAATGTTCAGCACTGTACAAATGCCGGTACACCTTCTTAAGACTGGCTGTAGTAACTGTAGGTGGAAGCGTGGGATGTGCACGCTTAGATGATTCAAAGAGCGAAGGGTCGTCAGTGCAAAACAAACAGACGGCTGAGAGAGCAGATACATTCACACACGCCACGAACCAAATGGTGGCACACCTGTCGAGAAGCGCACCAGAGGTACAATGAGCTGTGGTGGAGTGTTGTTGGCGTGCTTACTATGCAACTTACTTGATGGGCACCAATACACCGTTGTATTAATGTACAATACTTGAGAAACAATGTCATTCACTCACTCTGAGCTTCTTAATCACTCAGTACTAGACTAAATTACCGGCCTAGTGATAAGTAGTCTATGTACCTCACCGACTACGTATCTTCGTGTTATAATAAAAAAAGAGAAAAATACCAAGGGACACAAAATATGAATCCGGATAAACCGGAAATCCGGATTAGTGAGGATCAAATAAACGAGGTTCTTGTTCACAAATTTCGAACTCCTTATTAACGTTAATACTACATGCCCTCAACATAATAACATCTCTATCATTCATGTACTGAATTAGGATTTAAACATACTACTTAGCTCATTTGTACAATATATTCATTTAAATATACTTACATTTCTATACATTGTAAAGACTTTTGGCTCTCGCTGTAGTGTAACTCATCAAACTTCCACACTTCCTTTCTAACTAGAACAAATGTTTGCAACAATATTAATGATTTCAATTTCAAATTTATTCGTTACACGCAGCACATGTTTTTATGTATCCTAGCGTCTGGTGCTGTTACCACCTACCTTTCATCCATGAGGGTCTTGGGCATATTTTTAGCTGTTATTTGGTCCTGGATGTCATGAGAGCTCAAAAAAATTACTGTTTTACGTAATAAAATTCTTCTGGTTCTTCCTGATTCTAAAAATATACACTTCATGTACAGTAGACTACCTCGTTATTCTCGTGCTTAAATGTCATTTCGTTTAATTTGGGCGCCGCAGTTTCCGTAGAACCTCGTTTATGTAATATCTTTGAAGAACCTGTCGACTGTCATATGTGCAGTAAAAATGTTTACATGGCATAAAATAAAATCAGAATGCGTTTCAGCAGTTGCAATATGTTTTAATGATGGAGTAAAAATGGTTCAAATGGCTCTGAGCACTATGGGACAACTTCTGAGGTCATAAGTCCCCTAGAACTTAGAACTACTTAAACCCAACTAACCTAAGGACATCACACACATCCATGCCCGAGGCAGCATTCGAACCTGCGACCGGAGCGGTCGCGCGGTTCCAGACTGTAGCGCCTAGAACCGCTTAGCCACTCCGGCCGGCCTGATGGAGTAAAGATTAAAAACAATGAGCAGAACAGGCATCAAAACTAGGAACAACATGAAAATTGTGCTGGTATGGGCGCACAGGCAACATGTCACATAAACTGAAAAAGCTGCTGAAAGAGAGACCAGAATGACAAAGGAAAGAAGTAAAACTAAAGAAAGTGAAAAGAACACGAAAGGTATCAACAAGATTATGTAGCAGGAATGGTTTGCAATGTCGTCATTGAGAAGAAAATGACATACAAACCTTTAGTTTCAATTTTCTGTAATCAACGTGTTTGCTTACAGAGATACTGTTACCGGTATTTCATCCACTATTAAAGCTACATAAACAAAGCTATGGGTGAATAATAATATAGTGCTTGCCTACACACTGAACAACATTATTTAACAGTGGATTAAATATTTTAAACTGCAGTATGTCATGTTATGTTCTTAAATTATTAGGAGAAAAAATTGATTCTTAAAATACATTTTTTTTAAATAATCAAAACATGAAACTGGTAAATATTACTGGTTTGCTGTTCCAACAAGGTAATAATTCAAAGAATAAAATTTGTTTTTTATCTTTTATTTGGAATAGCGTTTAAGTACATTGAACCTAAAATAACAATTACGTATAATTCAGTATGTAAGAAAAGCATCAATATTCACTGCACAATGTATTCCACAGATTTACAATTTTTTTCACCTAGAGCTCACGATATACCAATTCTTTGATATCATTCCTGAATCTAATGACAGTCTTGCATTATTAAATTTCAAAGTACCAGTAAAAACTATAGGCCGTGATTTACAGGTCCCCTTAACAGCTCTTCTTCAGGATACACTAAAACTCAGAAGGAAATACATATGTAGGGAATTCAGTAATAAATAAGCATCGAATTTATGAGGTGTGAAACAACTAGGAAAAATAAGTACAAAAATATATACGTGAAATTTAGGGCATAACTTGCTCTTATTATCGTAACTAAAACAGGAGGGCTGTGGTTCCAGAAACAAAGATACTAAGAATTAACATAAGAGCTGTATTTGTAATATTTAGATATCAACTTTTCGCAATTGCTTACCTTATAAAGCAATGTTTCTATGTAAAAATTACTTGTTTCGTCTCGTCGGTCTTGTAGCTGCCATTTGAAAATTTTCCTGTCTTGACGCACATGAACAGGTGTAGAGAAATTATCGTTTCTTTTGAAACTCTCTGTACATCTTTATACAGGTCATCGTACTGCTTCCAGTAGGTTCCATCGAAGACATATGCAGTGTAGTGTTTGATGGAGCTATTATAATGAATGGCACCAACAAGAGTGTACTCTTGATTGTTGACTAAGATGTATTTCGTGATCATTTGCAACACACATTTCTTCCTCTGATTCGGAGAAATCTGATCTTCAGTTAGCGGACAAGTTGTTATACTAGTATCCATCATCAAGTAGCACCTCTATCATAACTGCTATGCTGACGACACTTACCGATTGTTTAGAAGACGCAGTTCACGTGTCCATTGTTTCCAGATGTAGTGCCACGACTTTTGCAATGTTGCTGTGCTTTGTTTATTATTTTTTGGTCTTGAGAGGTCTCAGGGACGTATCATAGTTTTTATTATCCTTCCATCGGGCGCAGCTGTTCAGATTGATACATGTCGAAATTTTCTGTAAATTACTTTTCAACAGCCGGCCGAGGTGGCCGAGCGGTTCTAGGCGCTTCAGTCTGGAACCGCGCGACCGCTACGGTCGCAGGTTTGAATCCTGCGTCGGGCATGGATGTGTGTGATGTCCTTAGGTTAGTTAGGTTTAAGTAGTTCTAAGTTTTAGGGGACTGATGACCTGAGATGTTAAGTCCCATAGTGCTCAGAGCCATTTGAACCATTTTGAACTTTTCAACAATTTGCAATATTGGCGCCTTCTCGTTAATAGCTTCCCTTCTCCGTATGCTTTTCATTGTTGTGTGATTCTGTAAATTACTTGCCAACAATTGGCAGCACTGGCGCCTTCTCGTCATAGCTTCCTTTCTCTGTATGCCTCTCATTGTTGTATGATTCAGTACCGACGCTAATGCTCTCTTGATGAGATATTAGCGGATGCACAAAAAAATGCTACTAGGATGTTCGATAGAACTCTTCGTGTGGTGTCCAGAACTGTCATCAGAACTGTTGTACGAATATATTTATATTTTTTGTAGAGAAAGTGTATCCCACATTAAATCAATTTATCTCATAAACTATTTTCGCCATAGAAAAATGTTATTGGGATTTTCGATAGAGCTCTTGGGGTTCTGTTCAGAACTGTCCTCAGAACTGTTGTACGAGTTAAATTTTTGCGAAAATTGACAAAGAATATTTTCGATACGAAAATTTTTTCGAGTATTGTTGTTTTCTTCGCTAAATTCTGCAGAACTATTGAAGTTTTGTACAAAGAACTCTAGAGCTATGGCATATCTATCAAGAACTCTGAAAAAATATACATTTCTGAAAAAAGGGTGCCAACTTCACAGTAAGTGAAAAGATTTTCTCCTTACATTGCGATTATCTCGTAAACTATTAGCTGCACAAAAAAATGTTACTTGGATTTTCGATAGAACTCTTGGAGCTCTGTTCAAAACTGTGCTCAGAACCCTTGTACTTATTTACATTTTGTGGAAATTGACAAAGAATGTTTTCGATACGAAAATTTTTTCGAGTATTGTTGTTTTCTTCGTTAAATTCTGCAGAACTATGCAACTATATACAGTCACCGATTTGGCGGGAAGAGCTGTTGATGGGAAGTCCTGAACAGTATTTTCGGTAGCCAATAGAAGTGTGGCGTTCTATCCCACCTGCAGATGAATGCTGCTCTGAGCGCGCAGACTAGCTGGTGCCGGTCTGGCCGGCTACTGGTTTCGCGCGCTCGTGGATACATCCAGAGAAACCACTCTTCTGGCCGGCACTTCACTCTGTGGCGAGTTGCGGCCGGGGACGGACGCGCCTCCACTTTGTGAGGCCCCCGGTTACCACCGTGCCTCGAGTAGCAAACTATTGTGATATTGTGTTTTTTTCTGCGTCATGTAGGATCGTTTTCAGAATTTTGACAAAAAATGTATTTGTACTCATTTATTTTAGCGATGTATTTTTCTTTCGAGTGTATTTTGCCGTAATTTATTTCCGTTCCAGGTGCACTTGGGAAGACAGTACAGAAACAATTGTTTAAAGCAACATCTGCCAACTTATTGAAGCATTAAGCACTTTATCTAATCTGGTTCAAATGGCTCTGAGCACTACGAGACTTAACTTCTGATGTCATCAGTCGCCTATAACTTAGAACTAATTAAACCTAACTAACCTAAGGACATCACACACATCCATTCCCGAGGCAGCATTCGAATCTGCGACCGTAGCGGTCGCTCGGCTCCAGACTGTAGCGCCTAGAACCGCACGGCCACTCCGGCCGGCTATCTAATTTGATTATGCACGCAAATTTTCCAGAGTAGTGGAGGAAGACAGAGGTTTCACAAGTACGCCGCGATCTTTTTTTAAAATCCGTGTTCGAGTGTGTCGGTGATGGTATTCCTCGGAGTAAAGCGTGTAATTGTTTAAATATTCTCGCGTCATCTGCAAAGCTCACTCACTCACTCTCTCTCTGATTTTGTGCAGTGGTACATTTAGTCCATAACTTCGACTTATGCGTGTGACAATATCCCGCAACACCAGATGAAATAACTCCTGAAGCAGTTCGTGTTGAAACGACACAGGGTATCCTTGCAACTGGAATGGGAAGGAGGGGGAGGGTCGCGGGTATTTCCAACGCGGCAGGAAGCGCTAACCGCACGGCCCTGTGGCTACTGAGTGGCCGAGCCGAGAGCCGGCGTGCTCCCTGCCTGAGTGGCAGTTCCCATTGCAAGAAGCCACGCACTGGAGTGGCTGAACGTCTTGCCTCTTGCGCTTCAGAAGACTGGACTTTTATCGAATGATCTACAGTTACAGCACACGCATTTATCATTATCAGTTGCGAAGCGTGACTAGCCTCATCCTGCTGCATCTTAATTATTTCATGAAACGTATTCATCTTAACCAAATATCATTGCTATCGACACAGTCCTCACATGCATGATTATAGCTAACATACTCCTCCTTCTCCAGCAAGGACATCTCATCCTTTGAACACAGTAAACAATTTATGTCCGTCCTCCCAATCGAGCACCTTGGATTACGTCGTGGGACGGGAGATGGGGAGGGACGACAGTGCCTCTGGTTATCATTTCATGACAGTCCTCTGCCCACTTCTCTGGACTGCATGGTATCAGTCACTTAATCCGTCAAGCTGGAAACCCAACCACTTATTCGCCAGTTGCAGTAGCATAGTTAAAAACGAATTACTCTGCAATATGTTGATAACATGCATCACTATTTCGTCAGTTAAATATATGGATTCCAGTGCTAACGCGTCATTAATATATTTGTGGGGACATGAGAATCTGATGAAATGGGGAATTACAACCTATCCTGATACAAAGAAACTGAGTGTAAAGTGGCACATGAAATCTATACAAAATACTTACATCTGTCTCATCCAACAGACCAGCACTGACTGAGTCCTTTTCCCACCAATTTCCAGATGGGAGAGGCGTGAGGAGTGGGGAGCGGCGGGAGGAGAGGAGAGGGGAGGGAAGCGAGTGGGTATAGGTTAGTGGAGGTAGCCCAATTGACGTATTTTCCCGCCAAAATTTTAATTTCCCACCATGACATCACTATGACATGGCAACATTTATGGCAGCCATCTTGGATCCACCATCTTGAATAAATCTAGCAACAACGCAACATGAGGTGACACATAGTTTGTCTCACCACTTGCACTTTTTTCCATCAACTCAGTTATAAATGTTGATTTAGCGGGGCTGATTTGACTGAATATGGCAGGGTAAGTGTGCAAGTAAGGGAAGGATTAACCTTTTTGTCTCGCCACATTTTGAAATCTGGGATGTGTGAAGGCGTAGAGCACTAGACTGGTGTCGGTCTGTAGGTGGGCTGGCGTCCTGCCAGCTAGCGGCTGGCGGCTCTTACCCCTGCGTGTCCTGGCTACCCGCGCCGCGCCACAGTTGTACGGGTGCGGCTCAGAGCGTCCTACCCACTGCTTCCTCCTAAATCTCTCCCCTGGAAAAATCTCCACCCGGCACCCGGTGCTGCCTTATTATTCAAGGCGGCCTTGCACTGTCTTCTGCCGCTCGAGCGGTATGTTTTGTTTGTAGTATACTGCAGAGGCGGCGTCCAAGCCGTATTTGGAAGTGCGATGAAAGGATGCAAAAATTTTGAGACATACAACCCGAAATACGCACGGATTTATCACGTTAAATTTCCTGTTTCCTTGATAACTTATATCAATCAGTAAACGTGTAGAGTTACATGATTTATTCTGTTACATGATGTTATTCTCTAAACTCACATTTCACTTATGTATTATAGACACTTGTCTCCTTTGAGTTTTGTGTACATTCCGTTTAAGGTATTCGTTGGACTATGGACGGTATTAGGGCGCAGGAGCCGATGTCGTGACGTCAGAGCAAGTGCCGGAGACACCTCGTCGCCAATCGCAGCTCCAAGGAATACGCCAGGCAGAATATTCCTTGACCCGTAATGAACAGTGTTGAAGAAGAGAACATCGAGCTTAGATGTACATTGTCTGAAGTCTCTAGATGACGTCTCATATTATAGTATCACAAGAGACATCATATTTTGTCTGACAGAGTCTGAAAATAAAGTAATATGTTAACGAAAACTCTATTCTACCAGGTTAAGTAGAATGGGTAACTATTTTGTGGAGTGTGCTGGGTTCGAGAACCGTACAGTAGTACTGCACGATCGGCACGGTCATAGTTTAACAAAGAATCACTAATAAATTCGTGCGGCACCCCTCGCAGTAAATCACTTAATATAAATACAGTCAAATGTTCATGCACCGGCCGTTGGTCCGAAAGGAAATCTGAACCACGTGGAATGGAAGATGATGTCACTAAATGACGTCGGTACGAATACAGCAGTCGGGTGCAGAATGTGAGAACGTTGAGGAAGACGGACTGACAGGTCTCCACAACGGCAACTCAGAATGCGTTGCACAGTGCATGAAACAGAATCACTTCATCACATAGAATTGTCTGAGATCAACCGAATGCCTCCTGGAGTCGCCTTGTTGGGAGTTTTGTTCTCCTTCCCGTACTGTTATCCTTTAGGATGCTGAATTTCCCGCCTCGTCAGTTTCTCATTGGTGGGATCAGTTTGTAATGTCCACGAGCAACAGGTCGATGCTGAGAAGCTTCGCTTTGCAGATTTCCTGTTACAAGATGTCATCCTTTTCGATCCCACTTCGAAAAATTCCTGATTTGTCCTCCCCAAGTAACCAGTCTCTCATCATTGGCTGAAGAGTTATCTGCAAGCTCAGCTGCATGACGCATTCCCTGGTGACTCACATGCCAGAGTTTCACGGAAAACGTCTGCGAACGTTTCAGATGTCCGTCCTCGGCATTCCTGAGTCGCCAAGATGGTTGCAGCTTAGCAACAGGTCCGTTTTATTTTTATCGAGGAGGCCATTAACTCCAGCGCTCAAGTGTTTTTGATCCTCGGGAAGCCGGCGCCCCCCCCCCCCCCCCCAGACGTCAGATAATCTTTAAATGGGGCACTCCTTTCAGAGCGAAACACAGCTCTTGTGAACTGTACCTCTCCGTTTCCAGTGGCTTTGGAGAAAGTTTTGATACTAAAGCAAGCTTAATTCGAAGCCTATTGTTCGATAATGTATTGTTTCATCCTACGAAAGAAGGCACTTTTTGCAATTCTTTCGCAGCATTCAAGAAGCTTTTGTTTGGATTCTAAAAAATTGTTTTACCTTCATATTTTTCTTAATGTTTCAAGCGGTTCCCCCCGTAAACTTGCAACTGTGTAGTGAAAATGCTAATTTAAGTTTAACCACTATTCTTGAATATTCGCAATTCCAGCACGGCACAGATTAACATTCCGAGTTCGCTGCCGCCTTCTCTTGAAGGATGAACTGCTGGTGGTTGTGTTAAACACAGTTACACATTTTCCATACTTCCTGTGAAACGCATCTGAAGACTCCTCTGTGGAATTTCCTAAATCTAAGAGCTTTGATGTACAACAGTTTTGAACCATAGACACGTCAACAGCTAAAATTTGGTGGAACAGCTTGTATACCTGTTTGACGGATCCATCGCTTAATCTTTTTTTTTTCAAAAAGAAGAAAAAATCCGCTATATTATACAGGTTAGCTTCTATACAATCAGTTAGTTACTTACATGTTCCATACATCATTTGAACTATTCTTTTATCTAAATGATACAGAATGAGTCACTTTGTAGGAAATGAGAACGTTATTAGTGTTAAAATTACTGGACGTATTCCGTCTGTAATGACCCCTAAGTCAACCGGACGTTAAAGTTCAATCTTCCTCCCTGTCTCCTGCACATATTATTTTTAGTGCTACTCACGCAGCTGTACTTAAAAATCTGGTTTTTTTTTTCTTTTTTAGTGATTACCAGTTTTTAAATAAAAATTCGCCCATCGAACACAAGGCGTTTTCTAGGAGAAATTATTTTCGGTTAGATTTCAAACTTGGCCGGCCGAAGTGGACGAGCGGTTCTAGGCACTTCCGTCTGGAACCGCGCGACCGCTACGGTCGCAGGATCGAATCCTGTCTCGGGCATGGATGAGTGTGATGTCCTTAGGTT
The DNA here is from genome assembly GCF_023864345.2 of Schistocerca serialis cubense. Lineage (NCBI taxonomy): Eukaryota > Metazoa > Arthropoda > Insecta > Orthoptera > Acrididae > Schistocerca > Schistocerca serialis. The sequence continues at coordinate 91,342,224 of NC_064639.1, read as the reverse complement.
AGTTAGGATTAAGTAGTTCTAAGTTCTAGGGGACTGATGACCTCAGATGTTAAGTCCCATAGTGCTCGGAGCCATTTCAACCATTTCAAACTTGGTTTGCTACATGTTATACATTTTATGTTATTGGGCAAATAATCAAAACTTTTTGTTGTTGCGCACTGAATTTCTTTCTGAACGACTGACAGCTTTCATAACGGACAGTTAAGGTAATTTTTCCCTCTAGTGTTGTCGGTATTAGTATCACTATTCATCTCAACTTGTATTGAATTATTTACGACGAATTTCGTTAGCGGATATATGCATTGTGATGGTGCAGTTAGAATGCCTAACTCCTTGAAAAGGTGCCTACACGGCAACTGCGGGTGAACACCGCAGGTAATGTATTCTTATTGGTCGCTTTTGTGGAGTCAGTACTTTCTTTCTGTCTTATAGCTTACTCCAGATAATTATTCCATATAACATTATTGAGTGAAAACATGCAAAATATGCTAGGAGGCTGATCCAAATGTTTTCAAAACTGGAAATTATACGAAGAACAAAAGCAGCCCAACTGAACTGTTTGAGCAGCTCAGTAATATGCTTCTTCCAATCCCACATATCATCAATACCTACACCTAAAAATTTGGATCGTTTGTTTACTGATTCCTGTTTGTGAAATACGTCAGTTGTCTGTATGACTCCTTTTGTTGTACAGAATTGAATACAGTGCTTTCTGTCACCATTAAGAGAGCGTCCATGTTCAGAAAATCACTTAGCATTTGTTTGAAAAACATCATTAACAACCTCTTCTTCTAATTTCTCTCTAATACAATTTATTATAACAAGGACCCCGTTCATTTCTCACCAGTCACTAAAATTTTCTCTCCTATCAACGTTGTTTGTATTACTCATCACAACTCTTTGTATTATATTTGTTAACTATGATTCATACTAGTTCCTTGTAAAGCCATCAATTCCATAAAACTACGGATTTTCTAAGAGAGTAACTAGATCCATGCAATCAAAAGGTTAGGAAAGATTACAAAAAAAGGGCAACTGGTGATATTTCATTATAATAAGGCCTGTAATATTTTGTGAGTGAGTGTATAAATAGTATTCTCAGTCGAGCAACCCTTCTGGAATCCAATCTGTGGTGTGCTTAGTAAACTGCTTATACTTAATCGTGAGACTGCTCTGAGTACATTCCTTTTTCGATCATTTTAGAAAAACACATCCGTAAGAAAGCTGGATGATAATTATGTAAGCCTTTCTTGTCACTTTTCTTGGGAATGGAGGAGGACGGCGTAGGTTTCCCAATAATTGGTAATAAAATGATATTTATTAAATATGAAGAAATACTCAACTTAAATGGCGCTTTTCTTGTGAAGTGTCCAGCACAATTAGTCGTTTGAAGTTATTACAAGATCTCTAAAATATTACAATCCTGTCACTGTGCCTTTGAGTGATCGCTACGTAGAGTCCAGAGCTGGCCTACGATGCCTACGGAGCCCAAGTCTCGGAGACGACGGACGAACACTGCAGTTTGTAGACTCGGCGGTAACTGCAGACTGTACACGACTCGGCGCACTGAAAAGAACTGTACGCCGTAGCTCAGTGCTCCGGCATTGATCGAGGCATCGGCCAATCGCTATCCACCCTCGTGGTGCCCGCAGGTTGTCAGCTGCGGCCTCTGGCGGACCTCGGTATAGCTCGTACTGCCAACCCATGCAGCAGCTGCGCTCAGAGTGTTTCGACCGCAGCTTATCGATTGCGGTACGGTCCTCACTCGAGTCTTGAGTACCGTCATCACAACCTTTCATATAAAGAGTTAACAGCAGCACATTTTAATCTGAATGAATGAATTCCCTGCGTCAGTGACTCATTACTTACGCTGAAGCGCCAAAGAAACTGGTATAGGCATGCGTATTCAAACACAGAGATATGTAAACAGGCGCTGCGGTCAGCAATGCCTATATAAGACAACAAGTGTCTGGTGTAGTTGTTACATCCGTCACTGCTGCTACAATGGCAGGTTATCAAGATTTAAGTGAGTTTGAAAGTGCTGTTACAGTCGGCGCGCGACCGATGGGACACAGCACCTACAAGGTAGCCATGAAGTGGGGATTTTCCCGTAAGACCATTTCACGGATGTGCCGAGATTATCAGATCTCCGACATCGCTGCGGCCGGAAAAAGATTCTGCAAGACTAAAAAGAATTGTTCAGCATGACAGAAGTGCAACCCTTTCCCAAATTGCTGCAGATTTCAATGCTGGGACATCAACAAGTGTCAGCTGGCGAACCATTCAATGAAACATAATCGTTATGGGTTTTCGGAGCCGAAGGTCCACCCGTGTACCCTTGATGAGTGCACGACACAAAGCTTTACGCCTGGCCTGGGTCCGTCAACACCTACATTCGACTATTGATGAGCGGAAACATGTTGCCTGGTCGGACGAGTCTCGTTTCGAACTGTATCGAGCGAACGGATGTGTACGGGTACGGAAACAACCTCATGAATCCACGGACCCTGCATGTCAGCGGCGGACTGCTCAAGCTGGTGGAGGCTCTGTAGTCGTGTGGGGCTTGTGCACTCGGAGTGATATGGGAGTCCTGATACATCTAGATATGACTCTGACAGGTGACGTACGTAAACATACTGTCTGATCACCTGGATCCATTCATGTCCATTGTGCATTCCGACGGACCTGTACAAATCCAGCAGGACAATGCGACACCCCAGACGTTCATAATTGCTACAGAGTGGCTCCAGGAACATCATTGTGAGTTTAAACACTTCCGCTGGCCACCAAACTCCCCAGACGTGAACAGTGTTAGGCATATCTGGGATGCCTTGCAACGAGCTTTTCAGAAGAGATCTCCACCCTGTCGTACTCTTACGGATTTATGGACCGTCATGCAGGATTCATGGAGTCAGTTCCCTCTAGAACTACTTCAGACATTAGTCGAGTCCATGACACGTCGTGTTGCGGCACTTATGCGTACTCGCGGGGGCCCTACACGATATTGGGCAGGTGTACCAATTCCTTTGGCTCTTCAGTGTATGACTTAAGTATGTGTTATCGTATACACTAGACATGATATCCTTAACATTTATGTTTGTCCTAAACATGTGCTGTCCTCTCTGGTCTGTTTGTGACGGAGTTATGTTAGTACCATTTCCCATCACGCATTACCCCTATGATAGGCTGGCATCGCATCCACTCGTCACCCAACATGCTCTCTCCACAGTTACTATTAACTTATTCTCTTTACCCAACGCCAGTCAACTTTACCGCTAAGCCCTCTCTACTCTTAGATTACTACTTATACTCCTCCTGTTCTTGCTACTTCCAGCAGCGTTGTCAGCCATGCCAAAGTGGTCTGAAGCCATGCTCCCATTTCTCTGCATATATGTTCTGTCTCTTGACACTTGCTCCTGCATTCACACATCTCAAACGTACAAATATCGTTGGTTCCCGCTTATTATTTGCTCTACATGTTACAAAAAAGCCTCCAATTTCCTCTTGTTGAATTGAGACAAACGCGCTCAGAGGCATGACCACAATTTCGTCATCGCTAAACAACCGATTGCAACGTACACCCAAATACTCTCAGAGGCCATAGTGGTCTTATTGAAGACACTGCTACGAGAACTATGCAGATTAATTTGATCTTTCTAATACAGTCGTTTCTTGACTAACATTCTTATACTCCTTGGAGAGTGATAATAGACAACAACAGTGAGGTCCGATGACAGGACGGCCATTTGTCGCAAAGGTAAATGCAGGTTGGGCCCTGGGCCCAGTTTAATCAAGGTGCAGAGGTTATCCTACCGCAGAAAGATGTCAGTTAGTACGAAGAGCTGTCACTTAGGACGAATTTGTATATAATCCTGACTTCGATTTTCAAGCAGGCAGTGAAAGTATTGATACGGTGATGTAAGAACCACGCTACTCATTTGGCCACGTCCCTCAAGAAACCATACCATAAGCTAATAAATGACAATTTCAGAAATTCTATAAATGAATAATTTAGACCGCATTACACAATATCACCCAGAATTTGCTAATTCACTGAAGATTGATTCTCACCCAACTGAACTACTATAAATACCTATTCTATAAATGGTTTCACATGACAGATATGGTGGATACCCAGAGTTTTGCTTGATTTCAAGGTTTTGAAGTTCCAGATTGTTCATGTGAGCAATCCTGTGGATTGGGGCAGGTCCGCTGTAGGCAGGTCAGACATTCTGGCACAACTATTTCTCCTTGTTAAACAGACAAACTTTTAACTGACACCTTCAGACCAATGCGGAATTCTCTTTGGCGTGCCTTTCTATCCCAGATCTCTTTCCTTTTCACTCCCACCTGACGTAGCTTTCTGAGTGGCAGGTTCAAAATGGCTCTGAGCACTATGGGACTTAACATCTCTGGTCATCAGTGCCCTAGAACTTAGAACTACTTAAACCTAACTAACCTAAGGACATCACACACATCCATGCCCGAGGCAGGATTCGAACCTGCGACCGTAGCAGTCGCGCGGTTCCGGACTGAGTGCCTAGAACCGCTAGACCACCGCGACCGGCTGAGTGGCAGGTCATCAACTTGCTTGCATTTTAGCCGAGTTCTTGTGGGGAAGTCTACGACTTCACGGATCCTTGAGAACAGTCGCTGGTGCTATCTTAGTGACTCCCTGTGGCAACACGTTCATCACGTCCTGAAAGTCTCGTAGTAAAACGCCCCAGGTGGGGCGTCGCTTTGCGCAGTGTAGACATTAAAGGGTTTCCAGCCTTTTCGTTATCGTTTCTGCTAGGGATGATTGAGGATGCCTTATGGATGCGTATATTGATTTAATCCTGTGTTTCCTTAACGTGGCTTTCCGCTGACCGGAACTGAGGTCCATTGTCGGAGATCATATCTGCCTGGCCTACCTGAGTGAGGAAATTTTTGCAGACTGCTCTGCACACTGTCTGCGTTGTTGCCTTTTTCGAGGGTTTTAAAGTGAGATATTTGGATGTCAGCTCCACTACTACCAGGATGTAACTATATCCTCTGTCTGCGTGCACAACAGCGCCCATTAAATCGTTTGCAGAGAGATGTTTTGGTTTGGTTGGAATTTTGGGATGCAGAGCTGCCTGCAGTGTCACCATATCAGGCTTTGATTTCTGGGGGGCTTTACACACCGTCAAGAGCTTCCTAATTCGTCTGTCGACAGTTTTGAAGTGGCGGAGTGTGCGTAATCACAGGTAGCGTTTCCTGGCTCTAAAATGTGATAGATAAACTAAATGTGCCAGATAACCTTGTTCATAATTTCATCGGGAATGCAAACACGCCAAGTCGTTCCTCCTTCACTGCGAAAGAACGAGATTCCCTTCTAAAACAGGCAGAACTGCCTGAGCCTAGTTTCCATCCTGTCCTCTAACCTTTTCTTGAGAGCAAGCAAAGTGGGGTCCTCTTGTTCTTCCCTGTTGATGTGCTTAAGGCTGGTGGTGTTATTTTCAAACGCCACCTTCTTAATATAATACAGTGGGTTTGCGCCACTTCTTTCCAACGCCACAGGTGAATGTCATAGCTCCTCTGGTATGTCCTTAATAGTAAAATCGTGTTCCTGTAGCAAGAGTGGCCATCTCGTGAGTCTCTTACAGCGATGCTTCGCCATTGGTAGGAACTCAAAGGCTTTGTGGTCGATGAAGACTCTTGTTTTTCTCCCATACAAGAAGAATCGACATTTTTCGGAGCCAAACATGACCGCCAATGCTACCAAATCAGCTACTGAGTAACTTCTCTCGCATTTACTGAGGACACAACTTGCAAAAGCACTGGTCTTCTCCACCACGTTTCTCCTTTGCTGGTATTTCTGGAAGATTACTACACCAAGCCCACAGTATGAACTGTCCATTGTCATACAAAATTACTCCGCCAGATTGGGGCCCGACACAACCAGCGCGGTTCTGAGGATCTGGAAAACATTTTTCACTACGTACTCGAAGTCCCATAACGCCTTGAGCCATGCTCTCCTTCATCTAGCGCATCGCCAGATGGGTCACGGTGCGGGCGATCGCTGGCGGCTTTCGGAGAGAGGACGTACTAGCGTACGGGCAGTTGGTGGCAGGTGGCCCACGTGGAGGGCAGCGTTTCGCGAGCGGGATTGTATCGTACGGTGAGGTATTTTGAGGTGGGAAGCCACGCCTCGTCGCAGTTTTCGGTTGCGACTCACCCAGAAGGGCGGTGAAATGATGTGCCTGGAGGCATGATGTTCTGTCGTTTGTATTATCGAGTTCCCGGCTTCTTGTGGTAAGATTGCTCTTTCCTTATGACTCTTGATTGCTAGTACGTGCCGGTTGTTCGATATTTATTTTGCTGCCCACAAGGTTGCACCGGCGAGATTGCCTCCTGGTAGAGCGACGCTCACTGTTTGACAGTCTGAATCTGCTTGTGGACGCGTGTGTGTGTTCACCGTTAAACGGTATATTGTCAACTTGATCTGCAAGATTGCATCTTGCGGATTCGTGTCGTGGCTTTCTTGAAGTGTTCCCAGGACTTTCCTGTTGTTAACGTGCGCCATTGAATGGCAATTTGTTTAACGGCAAGCAACAAGAGGAGCCTTTCGACAAAATGCCATTGAGTGCTCAATCAGCGTCAGTTGAAAATACTGTTATTACCAAATGTTTTACAGTTACTAGCAGTTGTACTCTGTGCTTGTGATTTGGTTGATTACATTGGTTTTCTAAAATAGGTATATATACATGTTTCGGTTTCAGCTCCTTTTATGTATGTATTTGTTGGATTGCAGCAGATATGGCGACTGATTATTACCGTTGTCAGCAAGATAACATAATTCTAGTTATATATATATATATATATATATATATATATATATATATATATATATATTGCTGTTTGAACCTTATTTTTAATGTATGTATATTCTGGGTCGCAGCAGGTCTGGTGACTATGTTGTCAGTAACACCTACAACTTGTGGCTTCAACTATTATCTTGTTGTAGTCCTTTATCTATGTCTGTTAATATTTAAAAGGTAAAATAGTCTGGGTATTTAATAGTCTTACCCGCAGCAGGATAACCTGGTAGTTTATGGCCAGCAGCTGTAGTATTCTGGGCTTGTTGCTTGGTTGATTACAATTTTCAAGTTTTTTGTACATACTTACTGTTTAAATCTTATATATTTGGTCGCAACAGGTCTGAGAATTAACCTATCATTATTGAGAATTGTGCCCCGGTTGTTGGTTGTTGGTTTTTGCGTAGTGACCATAATTTTGGTATATCTTTTTATATACATTCTTCCGACTTAAGGTTTGGGAAGTCAAGAAACGTCGGTATTAATGTATATTGCAGGGCCGACATTGGTTTCTGATTTTCCGCACCCAACCGTGATCTTGTACCCTGTACGTCGGGCGCGTATTTGGGTTGAGAGAGTTGCCTATTCTGAGGCGCGCCACTCGCTATCTCTGTCGGAGCCTGTATTGCTCGATCCCCCGGAACTTGGCCTAGCCCTCCCACTCCCATTCCTACTTAATGATAAATCCAGACTTGAGTAGGACGATATCACGCCTTCTTCCCGGTAATCTGGCATAATCACGGTGTTGCTAGTTTCTTCTCGTGGATGAATGTCTTGTAGAAATTTGCGACACCAAGAAAGCCACGGAGTTGTTTCTTAGTTGCTGGCGTTGCAAATTTCGTTATCGTGACTGTCAAGTCAGAATCTGGCGAGAGTCCTTCCTTAGTGATGATATGGCCGAGGAATTTTACTCGCGAGACCCAAAAACACGACTCTGCGATGTTGGCAGTTACATCGCACTCCTAGAAGGTCCATAGTATTCCCCTTAAGATCACATTGTGTCCCTTTCACACCGGTTCTGCAATTCCAAGATCAACTACATAAGTGGTGATTCTTTGTTTCACGGAACACTTTAACATGCCAGGAAGTCCTCTAATGAAAGCAGCTGAGTACACGTTGAACCCGAATGGCAGCAAGTTGAATTGTAACATCTACCGAAGGCGAGGAATGAGGTGTATTTCCTGCAGTTTGTTGGAGTGTCATTTGCCAGAGGCTGAACCGTAAGTCGAGGGGGCGAGAACACTGTTGCGCTATCTAAGTTTATTAGGAGTATCTCTAGCTTCTTGGAACGATCTGTTTCTCGTTCTATGGTGGTATTAGTTTGGTTCGAATCCAGCACCAAACGGATTGAGCCGTCGGACTTTTCTGCTACCATGAGGAGGTTGTTGTATGTGGATGTTGCTGGTTCAATGATGTAATCGTCTAGCATCCTGTCGATCTCTAAGAAAGCTTTGTGACGGTAGGCCAGGGGGATCTCGTAAGTGGCACGAAGAATTTTGTATGCTCGCGCTCTCGGAATACATTTCCAAAATCACGGACAGCTCCAGTTTTCGGCAGAAATAAATCCGCGTTTCCAAGTATGATTTCTTCCAGGTCTTCCTTGGCTTTCACTGGAATAGTTTCTAGGTTACCAGTCGTACGGCGCACCCGGCTACGAGTTTGTCCATCTTCTTGCGCGCTGTGACAACGCTCATGAGGCCACAGTTGATTATTACCTCCCTCCTGTTTTGTGGAGAAATTTAGGTTGAGGCATTCGCCAGGAATTTGCGCCCGTATTGCGTGATCAGCAAATATAATTTTCCTGACAACATCCTTTTGCAATCTGAGCTCTCCTCGTGTCACGTCCAATACGGCCTGATGTTGGTTCAGGAAACCCATGCTGAATATTATATCAGGCGCCAGTGAAGGGACGACCAGGATGTTCGCTTCCTATGTGTGTCCTTGGCAGCTGAACATCAATCTGTATCCGCACCTCCGTGTGCTTCCCTCCATGCGCCAGCGATTTTCGTTTTCTTCAGATTGAGTGCTGGTCACGCGTAATTTGCAATGCATCTCTTCGGCGCAGAATCAGAGATCGGAGTAACATGGTTTCTACTACCCACCATTTCGGATATATTGATGTTGCCTCAGTTACGTGCGTAATAGGCTGTGGATCAGGTTGCATCATGCCCTCTTTTTCCCTCAGGCAAAAGCTCTCTTGTGTCTTCATATCCTACTATGTTGATGTTGCTCGTTACGATTGCTACTGCGGCTTTGTTTGAGCTGTGTCCGCAGCAGCCGAGAGTCAGTTTCTATTTAAACTTCTGCTTCGTTTACCCCGTAACTGGTTGGGTGGCCCAATCTGAACATTATGGTCTTGTTGGTCTTCTTGATGCCATCGACTATTGTTTTCCGTGTTGTTTTTTTGCTGCTGTGGTTCCCCTGTATCTCGCTGGAACTGATTTGGACTTCGTTGTAACTTTCAGTTACCTTTGTGCTGTTTGTTGTAATCATCGTTGTATGCCTCGTCTACCTCTATTATCCCACGGTGACTGGTTACTCCCTCTATAGTTCGAGTTGTTGTTGCCGTGTGGTCGATAATTTCCCCTATTTCTTCTATTGTTCCTTTCTGACGAGTCTTGCCAACTTCGGTCATCGTTTCTGTTTCTTGCATTTGTATCTCGTTGACATAGTCTAATTCACGCAGCGCAGAAGGATTCAGTAGAATCGTTGCAACTATCTATGAGAAGTTGTTACTGGTGCAGTGGTATTTTGGAGTAACAGTGCCTTATAATTTCCTGGAGACTGTGCGGGTGGTCTAAAAACCGATTCTTCTTAATCAGGGACTCAAAGAACTTCACCGGACTACAGAATCCTGACGCCTCTAGATCTTTGCCTAGCATAATACCTGCTTGATTCTTTCCTGCGTGTCTTGCGACCAATATGTGTAAGGAATGTGTCCCTGAATTCCTTATATGAGCGGCAGCTCTCAGAAACACTAGGCATATGTTCCGCAATAGAACCACCCAAGAAATACGCAGGTAAAGTCCAGCTTGTGTTTCAGTGGCCACGATTCCGATAGCACTTTATCGTACTGCGCTATCTATTTTCTCTTTGCACAAATGGAAATTTTGAATGGATAATAAATGTTTGTGATCGAATGGTTCGACATTTCCTGCGAACGAATATTCCCCCGTTTCTGCAGCACGCGTCTCCATGAATGGGCGTCCAAACGATCCTTGTGCACTTTTAATGCCATGTCTTGTGTCGTCAGATTCACGGAATAATGTTTCCGTTCGCCGAATACGCACGCAGCTGTATTCTGGTTCGGTTTCTGCCATACTTTGCGCCTCCAACGGCGCGCGCTGTGTCGCGCGCCCTATGGCGGCTGTTGTGTTTTGCGGGATTCGCCTTTGTGCTGGTCATGTAGCCTCATGTTGCGAATCTAAATGCCGCAATAAATGCTCTTCCCTCGTCCCCTGATCATGGAGGAGTGCTGCTGTACCACACCTTGACTCTAATTGGACAATCCGCTGACGTCTTTTGCTAGCTGGTTATGCTGAGCGGTGATCCGAGTCTGCGCTTCTTTAACCTCTTATATTTCTGCCTGTTCGCTCTCGATCTGCTCGATGTGCTTCACGATCTCGCTAATTTTTACTCGCATCCTGGACGATCCTTCTTCCGCGTTTTTGGAGCGTAGTGAGAACCTTTGTTTAGCATATCTCGGGTTTGGCTTTTTTATTTGTTCTTTGACTAACAAAGCGTCATTGCGTCCACCTTGGACTGCTAATCTTGCCAGCTTGGCATCGCGTTTTGCCTCGTTCGCGACCTCTTACGTCTCTGTCGATGCTATCTTCATGCATTCTACCTCTTCTTTATCGCCCGAAACGTCCTTCTTAACTTGCTCTATACTTTCAACAAACTCTTCAGCTACCATCTGTATCTCCTTCGTCTCCTTAGTGATTAATACTTTCATCTCCTTCGTGTCTACCTCCTCTCTCTCTCCTGCTTCTTCTTCTTCGTTTCCTCCATAAATTGCCTGAGGTATTTAAACTCCAGGACCAGACAAAGGCGATTTCATCGCTCTGTGACGTACCCTGTATTGTTCGTGAATCTGATTTGCCACTCCCACTACCGGTATGTCTTTCCATGCCTGCATATTCTACCTGGTGCTCTGTTGAGGTTTCACTGTCGCGGTCGTTTTCTGACTGAAGTACATCATCATAATCAGAAAATTCTGCGTTCGACATATCCGCAAGGTCAGAAATTACATGCGAATGAGAATTCTCAGCAAATTTCTTTTGATCACTGCTGCCGATGTGACACCGATCCATTTGTGACGACTTTCGAATATTCTCACTGCTTTGGTGAAAACGTCTCCTGCTTCTAGTGAGCATCCATTCAGGCTGGAACTCCCGAGACGTTTCAATTGCTCCTCGTCTCAATGCTACACAATTCCACTACGATAAGTGACATGCCCACAGACAATCTACCATCCCACACGTTAACACAATGCCGTTCTGTCGGAAACAATCAACAAGTGACACAGAAATTACAACAACAAATGAATGAAAAATACATACCAACAACACATTCATAATTTACAAATCATCAAGACATTTAGCGTCAGCAATCCTTATGTTTATGCGAAACTAATTTACCTCGGTGCACCAGCATAATTTCAAGTCTAGTAACGAAAATCGCCTCTGCGGTCACAGAAGTTGCCATCAGCTCAGGATCCCGGCAGTGGTCACCAAACTGCAAGACTACACTGGATTTTCGCTATGTTTTGGAAGGAGACAGGTGAGAGAGTTGCCATCCTCACAATAATCACATTAACTAGTAAATCTTCCACATGGCTACCGGCCCCATGCGTCGTGTCTCCAGTCATCACTCAGCATCTGATGCTGTTTGTGCTCCTAATATCTCTTACCCTACCAAATCTGGTAACAATACTAAACATGAACAACACCAAAGTACTCTCGTCCAATATTCAGATCTATAGGGTATTTGGATATGACAGTGGTCCGATATTACACTGTGTGGGCACGTGAGTGCAGACATACCCGTCATGGAGGTGTCAGTCGACGAGGTCTGACCAGTACGATGGAGGACTGCTACGCTGTGCACAAAGTCCACTGCGTCTCCTTCAAATCTGCAACTGCCATATGGTAGCATGCAACAGAGTCCTTGCAAAATTGTGTCATCCCGCAGCATTCCAAGCACAGACTTTTGTTAACACCAAAAGACAAACAGCTGCGTTTCTAGTATTGACTGGTTATGGATGGTGCTGCACTGTGTTGAGCGATGTATTAAAATTCTCCACTACCCTGGACGACCCCCATCACAGAGTACGGCGGCGACCTGGGCAGCAGTCCCACTCTTCCGGAGCTTTAGAGACGCACAGTGGTGTCACTTCCAGCGTCATGGTGTAGGAAGCCATCAGGTATGACTTCAGATCACAGCTGGCAGTGACTGGGGGAATTCTGACAACTCAATGGCTGGCGACAGACATCGTGCATCCTCGGGTGTTGCGTTTAATGCGACATCATAGTCGTGCCATTTCTCAACAGGACAACATTAGTCGATGGCAGGTGACTCAGTGAAGTTTCCACGTGATGGTGAGCGCTCTTACGGCCTGCAAGCTTCCCAGATGTGTGGGACTAGCTTGGACATCAATTTCATCCCAGCATTAGTACGCAGTCACAACAGTTGTATATCAGCCTGCCTCAGGAGAGCATACAACGCATTTATGACGACCTTCCCAGCCGAATCAGTGCAATATCATTCTAATAAGTAGGCACATGTTGCCAAGTTTTTTGAACATTTGATGCAATTTTATAATGACTGTAGTTCACTGAGAGTTTTCCTATTCATTCAAAGATTACTCTAAGGACGATCCTTATAGAGTACATGGAATGAGTGTATTTACATATCAGTAGCTCAAGCCGTCTGGTGGTACCAAGTATGGACTCATGCTGAAACATTCGTATTAGTAAGCTTTCTAGCCTGCACAGGAGACAATGCAGACACTGACTCTGGCGTGCAGTCGATCTGTCTTGTAGTACGTTATTCTTCATCTGCTCCATCTGTCCGCATATCTCTGTAAGTCTTGATGATGGATAAGTCGCATGAGTCACTTGTCCAGTCATGTCCAACACATGCTCGACTGGAGACGATCCAACGACCTTCCTGGCGAGGGAGTCTGCTACACATCTTGCGGAGGATGTTCGCTTTCAATGGCAGTGTGTGGGCCAGCAGTATCCTCATGGAACAGCACATCATATATCTGTTGCTTGAACATTGGAAGAAGACGTCGAACGTTATACTGCATGTATCGAATCCTAGTCAGCGTCCCCTCCAGAAGCGCTAAAGGTTAACCACACATGTTGTCGTGTCCTGGCATAGGTGGGAGAGGGAAAAAAGGGGTTACTGGTCAGTCTGCGCTCCCGAGCGGTAGAGAGCAGAAGTCAGAAGGACAATTCACAGTAAAGGCATTTGATTGTTTTCTTCTATCTGAGCCAACACTGCTACAAGTATTTACTAGAAATGCAGGTGGTGAGACTTGTTAGGAACTCGTTGTGGAGACTCTTGGACACACAGGGTTTTGAAACAGTTGTTTATTCCAGACAGGACTAACTAATACAGTGGAGGCTAGTTCTAGGGTTATAAAAGGCATGACTAACACTGTTACAACAAAAACCAATGCAGAAGTCTCAGGTGTGAATACTAACCACAGTAGCAAACACCAGCAGCATCTTAAGGCAACAACTTAGCTGCAAAACAAAACATACTGAAAGTGACGCTGTTGACTGAGGCACTCCAAGAGAGAGAGAGAGAGAGAGAGAGAGAGAGAGAGAGAGAGAGCAGACTTACGCGGAGCTGGACCGAGGCTGGAGTCGACGGGGGCGGTTCGGCGCCCAGATCGTCTGACTGACAACTCTGCCAAAATGCGGAATCTAGGGATTTTAAAGAGTCGGGTGGGGGCACTGTTTTTCCCACTTAAAGCCACACCGTCAATCCCGTAGGTCTCTTGCAGGTGCCTGCCAATGTCGGTTTAGTTAGGTCCTCTCTACTGCTCCTAAGGCGGGGATGTTAACGCAGTTGCACTAACTAAGTCCGTATTTGGTATCAACATTGTTCAGCTGAAAGCTAAACGTAACTGCTCTGCCAAATAAGGCTTGCAACATTAGTGTTATAGGTCACTTAGCCCCGTCCCTCGGGTTCCCCGTAGTAGGGACTGCTAGTTCAACAGTTTTTGGCGTTTTCGCTCTCTTTCTAACCCTTGTGAGCCTACTGACGTTACTGTTCTCACGGCTGGTATCAAGCTGGTTTTTGTATGCTACTACGTGCCTGTTGGTTACAAAGTCTACAGTGGCAACCCACCACAGCGTCTAGACGACATATGAAGTTACATGTTAATTCCTTAAAGAGTAACTAACGCTCTGGGACCGCGTCTGGGGTCGTCTGCATTTCGCAAGGCTCTCCCCTTACGGTTTACCTCATGTACCAATATCTCTCCTAGTTTCGTCTGCCCTCAGCATGGTCTCTGCTTCCGCGCCTTCGTACGCCTGTCCCCCTTTCTCACAGCTTCAAGATAGCACTACAGTAGCAAGGAATAATCAGTATATTACAATGTAGATCATTGCACGCCATACCATGAGGCCTGGGGGCGGCCCAGCATGTCTCGGACGAACTCACTGTTCGAGACAGCACTCGCCAGGTGTACGTCGATGCGCAGACGACAGTCCTTACATACAGGCGGAGTCTGCTTTCGTCTCTGGAAACGGGCGCGCCACTCCGCCCTCCAGGTGATGCTCTGACGGCGTGAGTCGAGCCGCGCGCGTCGATAGTGTGGCGGACAGAGGTGATCGTGGCCATACTCTCACGGCAAGCTGTTGGCTCACATTTACGCTCATTTTGCTGTGTAAGCCGTACCATCTCCCACTGCTGGCAGTTCTCCGAAATGTCCAACCTGCCACTCGAATGGTTACAATGTGTCCCGTATCACTCTCTCCACGTTGGTTGTAGGAACTGTGAGTGCATCTCCGTGGCATGGTGCCTACACGTGTACACCACACTGGACCTTATGGCGACGGACATTCCCTTGTAAAAGTCAACACAAATGGCGCTCTGGCACCTATGCCTCTACGCCATGACGTTGAAACCATTATCACTACATCTACCATCACACAAGCGGGACATTCCACCATCGAATCAAAATCAACATCGTCTATAGAGGTGTTCTAATTTCTATTCCGACAATGTATTTGGCTACAATTGCCTCCCATGACTATTTGCAAAGATATTCGGAGCTGATCCCTTATTTCTTTTGCTTTTCGAGCGTCAGGGTGAGAGGTTCACTAACAACGTCGTAACAGGTGACCAGATGGCTTCACACTTTTAACCCCGAAAATAAATCAATGGTGTTCCTCCACAAAGGATCACCGATGCCAAAAAAGTTCAAGACGGTGCCATCAGCAGGCTAAGTCGTGCTCACAGTATTATAGGATGTTCAGGGTGTGCTGCGTTTGGAATTAGTGCTAAAAGGTACCACTATAAACTTTGCAAGGTACAGCGAGACCCTCAGAAAGCTGAAAGCTCATTTTCTAAGAGTTCGTCCACACTTGGAGCACTCTCTCCTTCAGTATGACAATGCGAGACCACACAAGAGCGCAGCAGCAATCCGGCGCCTTTGTTCACTGCCGTCGATCGTCCTCCATACAGTCCCTACTTGACCCCATACGATTTTTATCAGTTTCCAAAACTTAGAGAACAACCTCGAGGTCTTCACTTTGATAGTGATTAAGCGATGCAAGCAAAGGTGACGTTCGGCTCAGTCAGTAAAATCAGACACTCTACAATGACGGTATCAACAAACTGGTCTCTCGGTGGGAAAAATGTCTTCGTCGTAAGGTTGAGTATGTTGAGAAATAAATATGTTAACATGAAGAGAAAGATGTAGAATGTTAATAAAGTCTGTTTCGTTTAGAAAGTTTCCAGAATTTTCACATAAAAAATTCGGAGCCAATACTTTTCTGCACGCCCTCGTATTATGCGAACGGTTCAAAATATCGGAATAGATTTGCAGCAAACAGTAATTCTTTTATATGGGTGAAACTCTTAATCCACAAATCAGCTAAAGTATGGAAGGCACACTTTATTAAGCGACATTAAAAGTTCTTGGAAAATCGAGAACAGTGACATAACGCCCTTTAATGTTTGTGTTGAATCATTTCATAAATGTATGTGAGAAACGTGCGGGAATGGAAAGATAAGTTGGCTGGAATCCATTACCTCGAATTAAATGACACCATTAAATTCCCTGGGTGTTGGACAGGACGGAATGTCGCGGCAAAATAGCCCTATAGCTCCCACTACTTGACTCCAGTAGATTCCATGCTGTGGAGTGAACACAAAGACGCATTCTATCGTCAGACGGTCAGACGGTATAAGCCGACTGGTCACCACTGTTGCATTCACCGAAACCACGTAGCCCAACTATCGAGCAGTGATTGCAAATACTGCGGTAAAAGTTTCTTCAAGAAAACTATGTATTTTATCGGTGATGATATATTCTCAATATTTTCACGACAAAAATATTTAGTGACTAACTTGTGTGTTCCATTTTCTTACAGTTTCAGGTGACATCTGTAGTCACGAGAGGAGAAAACAGGGTTAATTTAGGATTAGGTCTGGTACGGTATAAGAAAATAGGGAGAAGATTAAGCTTCTATGAACAGCAAAACCAACGCATTACAGTGGGAAACACAGGCATGAAATCAACACCCATCGCAGATTTATATTGTACATTATTGAACTGGCAATCTAGAAACGACGGATAGGTTTGGTCCCCACCGCAGCCGCAGTGGTACACAACCCCACAACAGGCTACAGCAGTCCACTCACCCTACCGCCGCTCCACACCGAACCCAGAGTTACTGTGCAGCTCGGCCCCCAGCGAACTGCCCCCCACCCTCCCCCCAGGAACGTCCCACATCAGACGAGTGTACAATGACGGTGTACAGGTACGTGGAGAAAATGTAAGCGCAGCTATCGCCGACGTAGTGTGACTGAGGCGGAATAACAGGAACCAGCCCGCATTCGACGAGGCAGATGGAAACCCGCCTAAAAACCATGAGTCGACACTATTCCGCCTGGCGGATTCGTGCCGGGGACCGGTACGCCTTCCCGCCCGGAAAGCAGTGCGTTAGACCGCACGATGGTTCAAACGGCTCTGAGCACTATGGGACTTAACATCTGAGGTCATCAGTCCCCTAGAACTTAGAACTACTTAAGCCTAACTAACCTAAGGACATCACACACATCCAGCCCGAGGCAGGATTCGAACCTGCGACCGTAGCAGTCTCGCGGTTCCGGACTGAAACGCCTAGAACCGCTCGGTCAAAGAGGCCGGCGTTAGACAGCACGGCTAACCGGGCGGGCTCATCACGGTTTTACAAGTATGTACGTATGTCTACTAACTTCGCAGCTGGGCTTGGGACAAGGAGTGACAGAGGAGAAAGACTAATTGAGTTCTGAAACAAGTTTCAGTTAGTAATAGCGAATACGCTTTTCTTGATAAGGGAAGATTTCAGTTAGATTACATAATGGTCAAACAGAGATTCCGAAATCAGATATTGCATTGTAAGGCATACCCAGGAGGAGATATAGACGCAAATCACAATATAGTAGTGATGAAGAGTAGGCTGAAGTTTAAGAGATTAGTCAGGAAGAATAAATACGCAAAGAAGTGGGATACGGAAGCACTAAGGAATGACGAGGTACGCTACAGATACAGCAAAAAGGAATAGCTCAGTGGGCAGTACAGTTGAAAGGATCTCTCTAAATAGGATCATCACAGATGTTGGAAAAAAAGACTTAGGTACAAAGAAGGTAACTGCGAAGAAACCATCGGTAACAAAAGAAATACTTCAATTGATCGATGAAAGTAGGAAGTACAAAAATGTTCTGGGAAACACAGGAACACAGAAATACAAGTCGCTGACGAATGAAATAAATAGGAAGTGGCTGCAGGAAAAATGTGAAGACAGCGAAAAAGAAATTATTGTCGGAAGGACAGACTGAGCATACAGGACAGTCAAAACAACCATCGGTGACATTAAAATCAAGGGAGATAACATTAAGAGTACAACGGAAATTCCATTGTTAAATGCAAAGGAAAGATCGGATAGGTGGAAAGAATACATCGAAAGCTTCTATAAGAGGAAAGGTTTGGCTGATGTGATAAAAGAAAAAACAGGAGTCGATTTAGAAGAGATAGGGGGCCCAATATTAGAATCAGAATTTAAAAGAGCTTTGGAGGACTTAAGATGAAATAAGGCAAAAGAGACAGATAACATTTCCTCAGAATTTCTAAAATCATTAGTGGAAGTGACAACAAAATGACTATTCCCGTTGTTGTGTAGAATGTACAAGCCTGGAGACATAACCTCTGACTTTCGGGAAAGCATTATCCACACAGTTCCGAAGAGGGTAAGAGCTGACAAGTGCGAGAATTATCCCACAAGCACCGTAATAGCTCATTCATCCAAGTTGCTTACAAGAACAATACAAAGATAATGGAAAAGAAAACTGAGGATGCGTTAGATGATCAGTTTGGCTTTAGGAAAGGTAAAGGCGCGACAGAGGCAATTCTGACGTGATGGTTATTAATGGAAGCAAGACTAGAGAAAAGTTAAGACACGTTCTTAGGATTTGTCGACCTGGAAAAAGCATTCGAAAATGTAAAATGGTGCAAGATGTTCGAAATTATGAGAAAAATAAGGGTAAGTTATAGGGAAAGACGGGTAATACACAATATGTACAAGAGCCAAGAGGGAATAATAAGAGCGGACGACCAAGAACGACGTGCTCCTATTAAAAAGGGTGTAAGACAAGGATGTTGCCTTTCGCCCCTACTGTTCAATCCGAACATAGAAGAAGCAATGATGGAAATAAAAGAAATGTTCAGGAGTGGAATTAAAATTCAAGGTGAAAGGTCATCGATGATACGATTCGCTGATGACATTGCTGTCTTGAGTGAAAGTGAAGAAAAATTACATGATCTGCTGAACGGAAAGAACAGTCTAATGAGTACAGAGTATGGATTCAGTGTAAATCGAGTAAAGACGAAAGTAATGAGAAGTAGTTGAAATCAGACCAGTGAGAATCTTAATATCAGGATTGATGGTCACGGAGTAGATGAAGATAAGGAATTCTGCTACCTAGGCAGTAAAATAACCAATGACGGACGGTGGTGGTGGTGGTGTTGTTGGGATGTTTAAGGGGGACTAAACAGCTAAGGTCATCAGTTCCCCAGACGGACGGAGCAAGGAGGACATCAAAAGCATACTAACAATGGCAAAAATGGTATTCCTGGCCAAGAGAAGTCTACTAATATCAAATACCGGTCTTGATTTGAGGAAGAAATTCTTGAGAATGTACGTTTGGAACATAGCATTGTATGGTAGTGAAACATGGACTATGGGGAAACCGCATTTGAGCTTTGGTGTTACAGACGAGTGTTGAAAATTATGTGGATTGATAAGGTAAGGAATGAGGAAGTTCTGCGCAGAATCAGAGAGGAAAGGAACATGTGGAAAACACTGATAAGTAGGACAGGATGATAGGATATCTTTTAAGACATGAGGGAATGACTTCAATGGTACTACAGAGAGCTGTAGAGGGCAAAAACTGTAGAGGAAGATAGAGATTGGAATACATTCATCAAATAACTGAGGACGCAGGTTGCAAGTGCTACTCTGAAATGAAGAGGTTGGCAGGAGAGGATTTCGTGGCGGGCTGCATCAAACCAGTCAGAATTTATTTTTTTATTTTTGTGTTCGACATGCCAGATGCATTACAGTACTATACGTATTCAGCATGGGAAACTTAATTAACATGCAAATCTAAAAAAGAATTATTCATTATAAATTTAGTTATGCATATTACAGTACTTATAAACCTGTAGTGCATACATGTTTTATTCTATCAAAAAAATTAACAATTAAACAGAAACAGTTAAATTAGAAATCCAAGAAATGCCACAGTCTGTGAGTCTGTGCAGATTCTTTAGTGAACCGTCCATAAAACCATGAATTTCACACTTGATTATGTGCTGTATTTTGCCGCAGTCACAGTGAGGATCGTCCACGTAGCCCCACTTGCCCATCAGCTCGTTGCACCGTCCAACACCAGTTCTCATTCTGCTTAGTGCCACCCAGGTTCTACGAGGAATGTTGAGGCCAGGAACACGATCAGCAGGGATCTTAAAGAGGTGTCCGTTGTTAACATTTGCTTGTTGCCATAGGTGTTTTCATTATGGTATGGTGTCCCGATTGTTCGATGAGGGATTTCTTGACTTTAATCGTGTCGGGCCATGCAGATCAGCGTGTATTGGGAGTGTAAGGTATCAGATAGATTATATAATGGTAAGACAGAGATTTATGAACCAGGTTTTAAATTGTAAGACATTTCCAGGGGCAGATGTGGACTCTGACCACAATCTGTTGGTTATGAACTGTAGATTAAAACTGAAGAAACTGCAAAAAGGTGGGAATTTAAGGAGATGGGACCTGGATAAACTGAAAGAACCAGAGGTTGTACAGAGTTTCAGGGAGAGCATAAGGGAACAATTGACAGGAATGGGGGAAAGAAATACAGTAGAAGAAGAATGGGCAGCTTTGAGGGATGAAGTAGTGAAGGCAGCAGAGGATCAAGTAGGTAAAAGGACGAGGGCTAGTAGAAATCCTTGGGTAACAGAAGAAATATTGAATTTAATTGATGAAAAGAGAAAATATAAAAATGCAGTAAATGAAGCAGGCAAAAAGGAATACAAACGTCTCAAAAATGAGATCGACAAGAAGAGCAAAACTGCTAAGCAGGGATGGCTAAAGGACAAATGTAAGGATGTAGAGGCTTATCTCACTAGGGGTAAGATAGATACTGCCTACAGCAAAATTAAAGAGACCTTTGGAGAAAAGAGAACCACTAGTATGAATATCAAGAGCTCAGATGGAAACCAAGTTCTAAGCAAAGAAGGGAATGCAGAAAGGTGGAAGGAGTATATAGAGAGTCTATACAAGGGCGATGTACTTGAGGACAATATTATGGAAACGGAAGAGGATGTAGATGAAGATGAAATGGGAGATACGATACTGCGTGAAGAGTTTGACACAGCACTGAAAGACCTGAGTCGAAACAAGGCCCCGGAGTAGACAACATTCCATTAGAACTACTGACGGCCGTGGGAGAGCCAGTCCTGACAGAACTCTACCATCTGGTGAGCAAGATGTATGAGGCAGGCGGTATACCCTCAGACTTCAAGAAGAATATAATAATTCCAATCCCAAAGAAAGCAGGTGTTGACAGATGTGAAAATTACCGAACTATCAGTTTAACAAGTCACAGCTGCAAAATACTAACGCGAATTCTTTACAGACGAATGGAAAAACTGGTAGAAGTCGACCTCGTGGAAGATCAGTTTGGATTCCGTAGAAATGTTGGAACACGTGAGGCAATACTGACCCTACCACTGATCTTAGAAGAAAGATTAAGGAAAGGAAACCTACATTCCTAGCATTTGTAGACTTAGAGAAAGCTTTTGACAATGTTGACTGGAATACTCTCTTTCAAATTCTAAAGGTGGCAAGGGTAAAATACAGGAATCGAAAGGCTATTTACAATTTGTACAGGAACCAGATGGCAGTTATAAGAGTCGAGGGGCATGAAAGGGAAGTAGTGGTTGGGAAGGGAGTGAGACAGGGTTGTAACCTCTCCCCGATGTTATTCAATCTGTATATTGAGCAAGCAGTAAAGGAAACAAAAGAAAAATTCGGAGTAGGTATTAAAATTCATGGAGAAGAAATAAAAACGTGAGATTCGCCGATGACATTGTAATTCTGTCAGAGACAGCAAAGGACTTGGAAGAGCAGTTGAACGGAAGGGACAGTGTCTTGAAAGGAGGGTATAAGGTGAACATCAATAAAAGCAAAACGAGGATAATGGAATGTAGTCGAATTAAGTCGGGTGATGCTGAGGGAATTAGATTAGGAAATGAGACACTTAAAGTAGTAAAGGAGTTTTGCTATTTGGGGAGCAAAATAACTGATGATGGTCGAAGTAGAGAGGATATAAAATGTAGACTGGCAATGGCAAGGAAAGCGTTTCTGAAGAAGAGAAATTTGTTAACATCTAGTATAGATTTAAGTGTCAGGAAGTCGTTTCGGAATATATTTGTATGGAATGTAGCCATGTATGGAAGTGAAACATGGACTATAAGTAGTTTGGACACGAAGAGAATAGAAGCTTTCGAAATGTTGTGCTACAGAAGAATGCTGAAGATTAGATGGGTAGATCACGTAACTAATGAGGAGATGTTGAATAGAATAGGGGAGAATTTTGTGGCACAACTTGACAAGAAGGAGGAACCGGTTGGTAGGGGATATTCTGAGACATCAAGGGATCACAAATTTAGCATTGGAGGGCAGCGTGGAGGGTAAAAATCGTATAAGACCAAGAGATGAATACACTAGCATATCTTCCCCAGGAAGAACCTGCGATTTTCTGGATGATATTGACTCTGTCTCTGAGTTTTTGACTGACATCCTGCAGGTGTTCTTTGAATGTTAGGCTACGGTGTAGTTTAACACCCAGGTATTTTGGTGCTCTTTCATGTCTTATATTCTGGCCTGATATATTCAAGCGCTGCTTCCTGTCTGCTTATTTGTTATTCAGCTGCATCACTGTGCTTACTGTTTTTGATGCATTAAGGTTCAAACGCTAGCTCTTGTAGTAGTTTTGAAACTGAACCAAGTCATAATTTAGGCCTGATTCCGCTTTTCGAATGACTCGCCATGTAAAGCAATAGCCAGATCATCGGCAAATGCGAACTTCCGTGATCTGAGTTCCGGCATAATGAGAGATGTACATATTAAACAATAAAGGAGCTAGCACAGAGCCTTGCGCTACAGTCTGGAACCGCGCGGCCGCTACGTGCATGTTCGAATCCTGCCTCGGGCATAGATGTGTGTGATGTCCTTAGGTTAGTTAGGTTAAAGTAGTTCTAAGTTCTAGGTGACTCATGACCTCAGAAGTTAAGTCCCACAGTGCTCAGAGCCATTTGAACCATTTGAACCGATCGTAGAAAGACTCGAAAAACAGATATTGCGAACACCACGAGCATCGCGCGAAGGTTGGTTTGCCACAGCGACACTTCTTTGAATGAATCTCATTCAGAAAAGAAACAGCGTTAACACTGGTGAAGGTTTCGCGCGTTGGCAGTAATTTCGCGGCAAAGCTTGCACGTTTGATCACTTTTTCCAAAACTGTCGCTTGCAGTTGATTATAAATCCAGACGATTTAGCCAGTTTATCGAAAAATAATTTCAAGTACTTTTGTCATTGTTTTAAATTGATTCATCTGACATCTAGTTAGTAGATGACCAACGACGAAGTCGTATCAGTATGGCCGCGCGGGGTAGCCGTGCTGTCTGTGGTGCCTTGTCACGGCAAGCACTGCTCCCTCCGTCCGAGCTTCGAGTCCTCCCTCGGACATGGGCGTGTGTGTTGTCCTTAGCGTAAGTTACTTTAAGTTACATTAATTAGTGTGTAAGCCAAGGGACCTATGATGGTTCAAATGGGTCTGAGCACTATGGGACTTAACGTCTGAGGTCATCAGTCGCTTAGAACTTAAAACTACTTAATCCTAACTAACCTAAGGACATCACACACATCCATGCCCGAGGTAGGATTCGAACCTGCGACCGTAGCGGTCGCGCGGTTCCAGACTGTAGCGCCTAGAACCGATCGCTAGGGAACGATGACCTCAGGAGTTTGGTCCCATAGAACCTTACCACAAAAAATATCAGTATACGCTGGAAAACATTCTTGTAGTAATCTGCTACAGATATGGGTATACAAACGAAAAGCAAAAATAAAAGTAATAATCGTGTTTCGAAAATAGATGCAAAATAATTTAGATGCTAATTACTGTGCCATCGTTTAAGTTGAGGATATCACGCGGTAAAACACCCATGAAGTACGTCGAAAAATACACGTAAAGCTTTGACCGTCGTTGCGAAGTGTCAGGGTAATCCGGTGATGGCACTGGCCGTGTTCTTCATCGCCACCTGCTGCTCCTCTTCTTTTTTTGTTTTGTTTTTTTAAACCGCTTCCTTTCACAGAGGGAGAGACACCGCGAGCACAGAAACACCGGCACGCATACGAACGGTCTCTCAGCTGCACAGTGCCGTTGTCAGGATCGGCTGGCGTGTGCACAGGTAACAGGCAGCCGGCGGTGGAGGACGGGCCGACACGGCCGGTATGAGCGGCGCGGCGCGACGACAGCACGCAGCGCGAGCCGGGGCAAATTCGCGCGTCGGTCAGTCTTTTGTCGGCCGGGCCATTAATCTGAGCACACACTTGGCACCTAAATCAGTGTGACAGGCGCGGCGGGCACAATGGGCCTGCGACACGGCAGTCCCCCACTGTCTGCATTAACGACTGCCACTCAGCCGCGGCGGACGGCCAGAGGTCGATAGGCCAGCAGGCGCTGCCCCGGCCGCCCCATCTGATCTGTCCGGTGACGGGCCACAGCGCGCACACACGCACGCACATACAGCCTGCCAGGGCCCTCAATCATCACTGCTGGCGCAAGCAGCACCACTCTCCCGCTGCCCTCGCTTGTAAAATGTTCCGTGAGCCAGCACAAAGTATTCAGAGACAACTGTCTTTCCATCTACAGGCAACAGTTCTGAAACTGAGGATAGCGGTTATCGGAGAAATGACCAGTTTTCAGTTATATACACTACTGGCCATTAAAATTGCTACACCACGAAGATGACGTGCTACAGACGCGAAATTTAACCGACAGGAAGAAGATGCTGTCATATGCAAATGATTAGCTTTCCAGAGCATTCACACAAGGTTGGCGCCGGAGGCGACACCTACAACGTGCAGATATGAGGAAAGTTTCCAACCGATCTCTCATACACAAACAGCAGTTGACCGGGGTTGCCTGGTGAAACGTTATTGTGATGCCTCGTGTAAGGAGGAGAAAAGCGTACCATCACGTTTCCGACTTTGATAAAGGTCGGATTGTAGCCTATCGCGATTGCGGTTTATCGTATCGCGACATTGCTGATCACGTTGGTCGAGATGCAATGACTGTTAGCAGAATATGGAATCGGTGGGTTCAGGAGGGTAATACGGAACGCCGTACTGGATCCCAACGGCCTCGTACCACTAGCGGTCGAGATGACAGACATCTTATCCGCATGGCTGTAACGGATCGTGCAGCCACGTCTCGATCCCTGAGTCAACAGATGGGGACGTTTGCAAGACAAAAACCATCTGCACGAACAGTTCGACGACGTTTGCAGCAGCGTGGACTATCAGCTCTGAGACCATGGCTGCGGTTACCCTTGACGCTGCATCACAGACAGGAGCGCCTGCGATGGCGTAGTCAACGACGAACCTGGGTGCGCGAATGGCAAAACGTCATTCTTTCTGATGAATTCAGGTTCTGTTTACAGCATCATGATGGTCGCATCCGTGTTTGGCGACATCGAGGTGAGTCCACATTGGAAGCGTGTGTTCGTCATCGCCATACTGGAGTATCACCCGGCATGATGGTATGAGGTGCCATTGGTTACACGTCTCGGTCACCTCTTGTTCGCATTAACGCCACTTTGAGCAGTGGACGTTAAATTTCAATGTGTTGCGACCCGTGGCTCTACCCATCCCTGCGAAACCCTACATTTCAGCAGGATAATTCACGACCGCATGTTGCAGGTCCTGTAAGGGTCTTTCTAGATACAGAAAATGTTCGACTGTTGCCCTGGCCAGCACATTCTCCAGGTTTCTCACCAATTTAAAACGTCTGGTCAATGGTGGCCGAGCAACTGCCTCGTCACAATACGCCAGTCACTACTCTTGAGGAACTGTGGTATCGTATTGAAGCTGCATGGGCAGTACCTGTACGCGCCATCCAAGCTCTGTTTGACTCAATGCCCATGAGTATCAAGGCAGTTATTACGGCCAGAGGTGGTTGTTCTGGGTACTGATTTCTCAGGATCTATACGCCAAAATTGCGTGAAAATGTAATCACATGTCAGTTCGAGTATAATATATTTGTCCAATGAATACCCGTTTATCATCTGCATTTCTTCTTGGTGTAACAATTTTAATGGCCAGTAGCGTAGTTTGTTTTCGACGCCAGTTTAACCTGAGTCTTGAAACCGCTCAAAATAGCCGTTTTCTAAGATAACCAATTTTCGGTTTTTTATAAGCATTATTTCCAGCAACAAACGTAGAAATAGAACAAAGATTGAAAAATTTTACTGCCTCAGTTTCAAGATACATAGAATGAAAATATTAAACAGCAAATAAAGGAAAACTTTGTCCGACCGCCGTTTGGAGCTTTTCTCAAAAACTGATGAGTCGTCGAATACTACAAAAGATCACCAGTATCATCCTACTGATTTAAATTTGTTGAAACTCTGCTCAAAAATTATGTTGTAACCGGGCATCATACCATTATTTGGGCTTTACGGATAATTAGTGCTGGCCGGCCGCTGTAGCCGAGAGGTTCTAGGGTCTTCAGTCCAAAACCGCGCTGCTGCTACGGTTGCAGGTTCGAATCCTGCCTCGGGCATGGATGTTTGTGATGTCCTTACCGTAGTTAGGTTTAAGTAGTTCTAAGTCTAGCGGACATGACCTCAGATGTTAAGTCCCATAGTGCTTAGAGCCGTTTAATATTTTAATCAGCGCTAAGGAGTGAAAGCTGGGCTTGAATAACTACATTTCTCGTGTTAATTTGATGTTTTCAAAAGTTACAAGCAAATACAGGTATATCACGTAAACACAGGCAACAAATCAGCTACTTCGTATTTTTATTGCAAACTGTGATTGTTTCATTAAGTTTTAAGTTTTCTTCTCATGTGATGTCATAAGTTTGTTGTGGCTTATCCAGTTCTGAATCTTTTAAAGTCAATGCGAATTCTACTTCACTGATACCTAGTTCGTAAAATACTTCCAGACTAGGGATGATGCCTTCCTGTAGTACCAACTACTGTCTGACGACAACAGTGAGAAACTACAATGCCGACAAGGCGGGGCAAGCCTCGCGCACTACATTTACAGTGAGATGCAAAAAGATTGCCCGGCCCGAATGATTTAGAGTCCAAGAAGAAAGAACTGTGCATGCCAGAGTTCAGGAGTCCCAGTGTTCACAACTTTAGCGGCCTGTGGAGCTTCAGCTTGGTGTTTACATCGCCAAATAGAAGCAGTATAAAATATGTCGAGATTCATTGCAATTTAACTCATCATACCATTTTGTAACACTGCACCGAACTTGCACTACGTTTTAGAACGCGACACGCAACACTGAGATACCACCCTGACAGCAGTGTCTTTAACTAGCAAATCTTCCACTTGACTTCCTGTCCCATGCGTCTGCAAAATTCATTTCTCCCTTTAACCGTGTTGTTGATAGCCTGCATTACAGGTTATCACAGTTACCAGAATCTGAATGAACTTTAACGGTGAAATGGTTTTAATGAAATGATGGCCCTGTTATTAGTTTTGTAAGCTGTTGATGAGTAATTAATACATCAACATGAGATCGCTCTTTTATAAAAATCGATAAAAAATTTGACAGAAATACACGTTAAGCGCAATGAGCCACGCGGAGTGGCCGCGTGGTTTAAGGCTCCATGTCACGAACTGCACGGCCCCTCCCGCCGGAGGTTCGAATCCTCTCTCTGGCATGGGTGTGCGTGTTGTTCTTAGAATAAGTTAGTTTAAGTAGTATGTAAGTCTAGGGTCTAATGACCTTAGCAGTTTGGTCCCTTATGCATTCACACGCATTTTTAAGCGTAATGACAAAAAATAAAATATGATCTGACGGCTGCACAAATACGCAGTGAACAGCTAACAATCCCGTTCAACGAGTGGTTGGCAAAGACTAAGGTTTGTCTGACTGAACTGTTTGCTCTGCCTCGAAATATGGATAACGCAATCTGAACTTACCTAACACTGAATAGACCTTGATGGATTTATTCTACACAGAAGTTATACTGTGTTGGTGCAGATGAGAACAAATGGCAAGACTGTGATGCTGTTTGCCCTAACAATCCAGGGCAGCAACACAGCACCCCTTTTCTCAGTGGGTGGCGTTGCCTCAAGTGTTGGGCGTGCTTCAAGTCTCTGCAGAGTAGCGAAGTGCGGTGACTGTAATTCCCTATCGCGTGCACGAAATATGCACAGTCGCGGCTGGCAGTTTGTTAGACGGATTGTAATTACTCTCTAACGGAGCGCTGAAACCTCGCCAGATTCCAGAGCATGACTGTCGTTCGCCGGTCATACCGTGGACCAATTTGACTCACTTCTATGGCGGTGCACAGAAGGATATTAAACATTAGAGTGGCAGACCTGTAAGCAATAAGACTGCTCTCGATACAGTAAATAGTCCGAGGTGACTGAGAGCTAAACTATCGGTACAGCTAAGTCCTCATCACACGCTCCCAGTCAAGACCTGTCCTACACCCCTTCGTCATAAGAATAAACCTGATGTGAACATTACACTATGTATTCTTCCTCGTTTGCTGGAACTTCATTGGATTTCGTGTCACGTGGAACGGAAGCCAAGCTGTCTCGAGTACAGTCAGGTACGATAAAGGGGATACGCTTTATGCTGTACATTACCCGCACGCCGACTCAGCGATAATAGGGGACAACAGCTCTACCGGCGCATTTAACTTGGACAGCACAGGCCAAGCGAGTGATCCAGCTAACTTGCAGTGATGTGAACAGTTGCAGTAAAGACGTAAAAAGAGACGAGCAGAGAACATTGTAGCTTTGAAAGTAATTTAATTTTGAAACAGAAAGAAATAATATGTGGTAAAACTCAGGCGATACGCTTCTTAGGCGATCGGAGGAAAAACAACATGCTCTCAATATTAGCTAACAAAGTATTGTAATTAAAAACAAGAGTGATATGAATTCCCGACTTTAACAACGGTAATTTTTCTGCACGAGCTATGTGTGGCGCAAAAGAGAGCTGATGGAATTTTACCATGTTGTTAAATATTGAAGCCACTGAAGGTATTACAGTCAGTCGTCTGGTAATCTCTGAACTCCTTCCGTATCGGACTCCGAGGAATACATTTCAGTACTGCTACGTTGATAACGAGGTGATCGGCAACAGATCCCAAGCCACCAGGAAGTCCACATGTCCTCCTCCTCTTCCATGACAGGCTGTTCTGCATTTCCATATCGTTCGGCAGTGGCCGGTGCGGCATTCACTAGACATTAGCCATGCAGAAGATGCAGGCGGTCGCTGGGCAGCAGCACACTAGTTGACACAGGCGTTCATGTGAGCTCCAAGCACAGATAAACAGTGGTAGGCATATCGAACAAACTCTATTAACATTAATACAAGTAGAAGACCGGTCCTGTTGCAATTATGAGGAGACATGCTGCGTGCATCGGATGTCGACATCGCCCTTCTGCAGGAAGTATGCGTTGTGAGCTTTCCAGAACTCTGTGAGTATGATACATATACTATGTGATCAAAAGTATCCGGGCACCTGGATGAAAATGACTTACAAGTTCGTGGCGCCCTCCGTCAGTAATGCTAGAATTCAATAAGATGTTGGCCCATCCATAGCCTTTCGCAGGCATACTTCCAATCAGGTGCTGGAAGTTTTATGGAGAATGGCAGCCCATTCTTCACAGAGTGCTGCACTGAGGAGAGGTATCGATGTCAGTCGGTGAGGTCGGGCACGGCGTTCCAAAATATCCCAAAGGTGTTCTATAGGATTCACATCAGGACTGTATGCAGGTCAGTTCATCACAGGGACATTGTTGTCTGTAATCACTCCATCACAGGCCGTGCATTATGAACAGGTGATCGATAGCGTTGAAAGATGCAATCCCCAAATTGCTCTTCAACAGTGGGAAGCAAGAAGATGCTTAAAAAATCAATGTAGGCGGGGGGAGGGGAGGGTTGTTTGGGGAAAGAGTCCAAACAGGTCATCGGTCTCATCGGATTACGGAAGGACGGGTAAGGAAATCGGACTTGCCCTTTCAAAAGAACCATCCTGGCATTTGCCTGGAACGATTTAGGGAAATCACAGGAAACCTAAATCAGGATGGTTGGACGCGGGATTGAACCGTCGTCCTCCCGAATACGAGTCCCGTGTGCTAACCTCTGCGCCACCTCGCTCGGTCATGAAAGTAGCCTGTGCTCTGATAGTGCCACGCAAAAGAACAAGGGGTGCATGCCCCCTCCATGAAAAACACGACTTCACCGTAACACCACCGCCTCCGAATTTTACTTTCGGCACTACACACGCTAGCAGATGGCGTTCACTGGTCATTCGCCATACCCACACCCTGCCATCGGATCGCTACATTGTGTATCGTGATACGTCACTCCACACAACGGTTTTCCACAGTTCAATCGTCCAATGTTTACGCCCTCAGGCCAAGCGAGGCGTCGTTTGGCATTTACTGGCGTGATGTGTGGCCAATGAGCAGCCGTTCGACCATGAAATCCAAGTTTTCTCACCTCCCACCTAACTGTCATAGTACCTGCAGTGGATCCTGATGCGGTCTGGAATCCCTGTGTGATGGTCTGAATAGATTTCTCGCTATTACACAATACGACCCTCTTCAATTGTCGGCGGTCTCTGTCAGTCGGCAAACGAGGTCAGCCTGTACGCTTTTGTGCTGTATGTGTCCCTTCATGTTACAACTTCACTATCACATCGGAAACAGTGGGCAGAGGGATGTTTAGGAGTGTGGAAATCTCGCCTACCGACGTATGACACAAGAGACATCCAATCAATCACCTGACCATATTCGAAGTCCGTGAGTTCCGCGGAGCGCCCCATTCTGCTCTGCTCGATGTCTGATGACTACTGAGGTCGCTGATATAGAGTACCTGGCAGTAGGTGGCAGCACAATGAACCTAAGATGAGAAACGTATTTTGGGGGGTGTACGGATACTTTTGATCACATAGTGTACATTACACCCACTATAGACGGCGGCAGTGAAACAGCGATACTTCTATGTGAAGACGCAGTAGCTGACGACGTGGAGTACCTGCCGTCAACGGCAGGACTGGCGCCCACAGTGCTAGGAGTACAGAGCGTTAATGTCTACGCACCATGGGGTCCGACAGAAGGCGCCATCTTTCCCGATTTTACGCAGAGGATATAGCGCCACTATTCTTAGGCTGCTATGAATATTGCTTATTTGGACACGACTTCAACTGCGTGCTCGCGCCAAAGGATCAGTACCCATGCTATACTTCATGCAAGGAGCCGCAGCAACTGGTACAGCACATGAACCTGTCCAATACATGAGAGATGATTCAGGGGAGAGACGCAGCTACACACATGTCACAAGTCACTCTGCAAATCGCCTTGATCGAATTCACGTAACACGTCTTCTCGGACCTGCTATCCTCGATAGGGAAATATGGATCGTCACCTTTTCACATCACGTAGTACGTATATGCACGGTCTCCCCACGTCGTCAGCTGGTATGGAGGAGGCGTGGTGCTTGGAAACTGAATACAGCACACCTCAGGGGACCCGAGTACCGACGCGTACTCGAAGACACTTGCCGCATATGTCAATGTCGCCTCCCGACATATACGACGACGTTGCGATGGTGGCTGAAATGCGTTAAACCTGCATTGCGCCGAGCCTTGATTGCTTACAGAAGGGCGCAGATGGAGTGGAGGCGCACCCGCGATCGAATCTTATTTTACGGTTCTCCATACACTTTCTGTACAAGCGCCTGCACAAGATCAGAGTGCACCATAAAACGAGCGCAGGCCGAAATAATTTCCATAACACGATGCCGTCTGGAGGGGCTGCCAGTCCGGCCTTTGAACCAGTGTATAACGTTATCAGAGAAAACAACGTAGCCGCAGAGCCTTAAACAGGCTGTCGTTCAACCGGATGGTCGCCGTGTGACATCGCAAAAATAAATTGCCAACGCCTTTGTGGAACAATACAGTCACCTCTATGACGAAGCAGAACACTCCGAGGCAGCCTTCAACCATGTTCCACGAATGCTATCCGCGTGAGAGTTAACGGGGGTAGTCACAGAGGATGACGTAATGGAAGCGCTCGATAAGGGAGCACCGAACAAGTCGCCGGGGCCCGACGGGTTTCCGTTAGAGTTTTGTCGGACATTTAAGGACCTCATGACTCCGCGATGCACTGCTTGTACTACTAATTGTTGTCCCCCTATGTTTTCTTTCACCCGTCTCTGTGGCACAGGGGTTCAGGCCTACCGGATGCTCACCCTTCTTAGTAGTGACTAGCAGGTTACTTGCAGCACGTTTCAAAAGCGTTCTGCGACAAGTGATATCATTCGACCAAACCCATCTAGGAGCAGATAGCAATACACAAATGGCACTCAGCGACTGCCGCGATGTGATCGCACTAGCAACAACATGCCGCCTGCGTGGTGCACTGGTGTCGATAGACCTCGATCGTGCCTTTGTCAGAGTGACCCACGTCTATATTCTGGACGTGATGACGCAAATGAAGTTTCCACAGTGTTTTGTCACCGTCATGATGCGACTACTCCACAGCGCCTTCTCCGGAGTGGTCGTCAATGGACGCATGGTGGGACCCATCACCATCTAGTATTCGCTCAGACTAAGGTGCCCGCTGCCGACGGTATTTTATGCCATCGCTCTCGAGCCGCTGCTCTGCGGGCTCCGGAATGACTCCAAGGAATGGCGATAAGGCGCCACAAGTTTAGACGCAGAACATACGCGGATGACCTAGCGTTTGGCAAGGAGGTCTGGCAAGAAGGAAAGAGCGGCTTTGCAGCGGATTAATTTGTATGATATGGCTACGAGAAGTAGCATGAACATGGCAAAGTCGGGAGTGATGAACATCGGGAAAGACTCCCAACGGGAATGTGGCACCATTACAGCCGATAGACGAGATGAAATGCTTGGGAATTCTCTTCAGTACCGACGTTCGAGGCACAGCTGCATTAAGCTACAAGCGTCTTCTGCGAACGATTCTTGCAAATGTTCGTCATAGGTTAAGGCCACTAGACATGATGCAATGGGTCACGATTGCCCACATTGATGTAGCTTCTCACACCCCCCACCTGCCCCAAGTTCCTCCAATGCCGGAAGTGTTGGCACGCCGAACCCTGGCGGCATTAGGATACTTTGTGAGCCGTTATTTTAAAATCGGATATGAAACACTCATCCTCCCTAGCAGCTGTGGAGTCCTTGGGCTAGACCACGTCCGCGACCGAGCAGTGGTCAAGATGTGCACACGACACTACACAAATCTGACGGGCATCTTGATGGACGAACTGACACCATCATCTCGTCTGGCACCGGTAGCAGTGGCTCACACCTTACCACCGATTGCCCACGTACGAGCCCTTTTTGTGGAACACAGTTACGTACATATGGTAGTACGGACTACTAGGACGGCAACGGCACGTGATATATACCGCATCTTGAATCGAGGACGTCCGAGTAATGCCGTAGAAAGACGGCAACCAACACTGACGTGGCCGGTGGTACGCTGTACAGAGCATCATGTAGTCCTCGATATGGGGACGAGCACACTGTGGTATCAGGTTGTAAGTGGGAAATTTGTGATGTGTTCCAGGCCACATATCATTTCCATGACAGATATTCCATTGTGTCCACAGGGCAATGTTATACACACAGATGAACATCGCCTGATTGGCGGGCGAACGTGTGGTGTTTGGCCCAAAAAATGATCGCCTTCCTCCTTCAGGAGGTGCCGAAAGCTATAGAACCACGAATACTACTGCTGCCAGGTATGACGTATTTTCCCCAAACGAAAACTAACGCAGAAACTTGGATTCGGGATCTGACGGTACTTTACCTTTTCCAAGAGGGCAGTAAGATTGTGCTAGACTTTCGGGCCTTCCTACAAGAACGTCACTCATTGGTCACGTAAAATCCGAGATATCGATTACATTACGCAAATTTTTTAGGAGTGCCTTGCTTCATCCTCCACCTAGTTGGGGTGCACCGGGTAGGAGACTGTTCTTATTACATATGATTATCCTGAACAAGAAAGGACCAGGGCAATGGAGAGGATCCACCATCATACGTGAAGACGTACCCACACCACTAGAAGGTACAAAGGGATCGGCGAGAAATGCGCCCACGAACAGAGACGTGCTCGGTTATTGTTTTGTTCTGGAGGAACTAGTTTATGTTCATTATTTGTTACACCATTTATTTAAAAAAAAAGTGACGCTGGAAAAGTACGCTTTCGAATCCCTAAAAAAGAGACAATACCCTGGGGAACGGATATGCCGACTCGCTTATGTTATAGTCAAGTTTGCACCAAACATTTTTGGGTTTTTTTTTTCAGTTCAACTTCACATTGTATCCAATTCGCACCTCCACAATGCGGTATCTTGTGTATTTTTTCTGTTACTGTTATCTTTATTTAAACATGAAGTTCGTACAGACGTAAACGACCACTTAGTTTCGTCACGACACGAATAAGGCCAACAGATAATAACAGTGAATACAGTAACGTCGTCTGTATCCAATGAATTACAAAAAAACACAATAAGCAGGCTGCACTAGACTGCACATTATGCTACCCACAGTGACGAGGATTCGAACCATAGCTTCATGGTCGGTGTGGGTTTGATGTTCCAGCAGTCTATTTATATTATTTTTTTCTTTTTATCCGATTGACTTGGTACTTTCGTGAACATTCAGACGACCATAGTCAAAATCAGCACGTAATATGAGCTGCAAATTGAGAAATAAATAATTATTATAAACCAAAAAGAGAAAAAGCCTCTGAACAGCCAGAAAACTAACAACCTATTGTCTATCAGTATCATTATTTTTTTCTTTTTTTTTTTTTTTTACACGTCCATAACGAAGAAAAGTGAACAAAACAAGGCTTCAGGTGATTGGGCAACAGAAACAGGGAGATAGTGGAACTGAACCACCATCCTGTCGGCCAAAGACAAAAAAAAGCATATTTGCAAAAAGTGCTCTATAATGTGGCAACCGCGGCCATTTCCAATGCGCGGTCTCCAGATATTGCTGAAAGACACAAGGATCTACATCTACATCCATAGTCCGCAAGCCACCTGACGGTGTGTGGCGGAGGGTACTTTGAGTACCTGTATCGGTTCTCCCTTCCATTCCAGTCTCGTATTGTTCGTGGAAAGAAAGATTGTCGGTATGCCTCTGTGTGGGCTCTAATCTCTCTGATTTTATCCTCATGGTCTCTTCGTCAGATATACGTAGGAGGGAGCAATACACTGCTTGATTCCTAGGTGAAGGTATGTTCTAGAAATTTCAACAGAAGCCCTTACCGAGCTACTGAGCGTCTCTCTTGCAGAGTCTTCCACTGGAGTTTATCTATCATCTTCGTAACGCTTTCTCAATTTCCTGTAACGAAGCGCGCTGCTCTCCGCTGGATCTTCTCTATCTCTTCTATCAATCCTATCTGGTGCGGACCCCACACCGGTGAGCAGTATTCAAGCAGTGGGCGAAGAAGTGTACTGTAACCTACTTCCTTTGTTTTCCGACTGCATTTCCTTAAGATTCTTCCAATGAATCTCAGTCTGGCATCTGTTTTACCGACGATTAATTTTATATAGTCATTCCATTTTAAATCACCCCTAATGCCTACTCCCAGATGATTTATGGAATTAACTGCTTCCAGTTGCTGACCTGCTATATTGTAGCTAAATGATAAAGGATCTTTCCTTCTATGTATTCGCAGCACACTACACTTGACAGGGTCGTTCTGTTCATCAACAACATAGTGAACGTAGTGATATAGGAGACAGACTTTGTTTTCGCCTGAGGGGTAAGGATATGTCCAGATGAATAAGAAATTCGTCCGAATAAGCGGATTCAGGCCCTCGGGAAAAAAAGCCACTTCTCGACGAATCCAGAGTCAGCGGCACCGTCCACAAGAGGCCAGCCTGTGAAGTAAGTGTGACGATATTCGTCACACTGGCCAGTCGAACGAAGGCCTATGCAGGAAAGACGGTCGCCAGTCGGTATCAAACGATGAAGCTCCCTATACCATGACGAAGCAATGTCTATCGATAACACAGGAAGACTGAGATGAGACCAGACAGTTCCCCAGGATGCTGACACCGGAATTATTTCGACAGGAGAGAGGCACGACGTTTCACGCCAACGTAGTGAGGTACGTCTGTGGAAGGACATCACCATCTAAGAAAATGACACTATAGTAAAATACGCGTAGATATATCGCAATTTAGGGTTAATCCGCCCAACATCAACGGGAGGATTTAGACAGACCTACTGGAGGCAGGAAAATAAAATATGCACTGGACTAAGGCGCCTGTGTACAGGTTAAGACACTGCGTCGTACAAACAAGATGGACGCCTTTACTTTAATGTAGGAAAACCTAATCCTCCAGACTTGCGGAGCCTGACCACCACTTCATAACAAACTCGAAACGTGTATCGCTCACAGAAATCGACCAGAGAATATTTGGGTCTGTGGGCCATCAGCACGGGAAGCAGGAATATCTGAGCACTGTAGTACACTTCACTGAAAATACACAGGATGTTTCACAATACACGTTACACACTTCTAAAGGCTGTAGAGGGAACTTAGCAGATCAAATTTTGCGGAGAAACGAACCCATGTCCGGAAACGTCATCCAACGACTCAACAGAGCGTCAAAGTCATAGGCGCCAGCGCCTGTAAGTGTATACATATATATATACGGGGTGATTCCGTGATGATGTTACAAACTTTCAAAGATGATGGAGAAGGATAAATGCATCGATTTGAAGTAAGAGTCCCTGTACCGGAAACGAACGAGTCGATAGTTGCAAGCGAAAACATTTTTGATACTTCTGACAGTGGAATATATGTACCGGTACTGGTGTTGCTAATACTGCAGGATAGGCAATTTTCAGTGGTAGTAGTATACACTAAAACAAGGAGACAACGTCCAGCAAACATGGGCTATGGAATGCATACCTGTGGAGCTATCAGCACTTGTTCAGTAGAGGGGATGTGTTTCACACTAGAGAATATGAATAAGTGCTCGTAGCTTTTAAGGTATGCATTTTAGGGCTCATGTTTTTTTCTTGTCTTGATCCATACTACCACATCTGAAAGTTGCATACCCTACATTCTTAGTAGCAGCAATACAGGTACATGTATTCCACTGTCGCAGGTATTTGATTTTCGCTTATAACTTTCGACTTGTTCGTTTCTGGTACAGGGACACTTACCTCAGATCCGTCTCCATCATCCCTGAAGGTCTGTTAATATCATCACGGTATCACTCAGTATATATGTATATACATTTACAGGCTTCGGCGCCTATAACTTTGACGATTTGTAGCGTTATTGTACGACGTTTACGGACATGGGTTCCCATGCAAATCTTGATCTAAGTCTGCTCTACAACCTCTAGAAGAGTGTAACATGAATTTATGTGTCTAAGACCCGGAGTTGGTGAAGGAGGCCAAGGGAATGGCGTTTGTGATCAAGAATCGCTCCTTGAACGCGAATAGTAACCTGTCGCTTATTACACGCCGCCAGTATGGTACAGTTGTGATCCACTTTGCTCCCTAATATCTTGTGGCGATCGACCACCGTCGCCTAAGGAATTATAGCTTGGTTAAAGCCCCGCAACGGCAAGAATGTGCATTTGTGTTCATTAATATGGGCACCAGCAAGGCGACAATCATAATCTGAGTTATCTTTCAGCCCAGAAAAATCGTCAGCGTACTCACGGACCGAAAATCGTTCCCCCAATTTAGTTCAGGCATGTAGTTGCATATCAACACGGTGAAGTAAGGGTTCCAAGAACAAAGCAAAGTGGGGCTTCTCTGGGGTAGACCCAAACCGATCGAAATAGGGGGGGGGGGGGGGGGCAGTAATGGACTGTTCACTACAGTAGTAGGACAAAGCAAGTTAATTCATCTGTGACAGCTGATTTATTTATTATCCTAATCTATTGTTCTGCTAAGTGGTTTTTCATGTAACTCCTCCCCTCCCCTTCACCTATTGTTCTGTTGTCCCCCTCCCCCAGGGATAACCCATCCTTCTGAGAAATTCCACCCCAACCCTCCCCCTCCACCTCTCCAACACCTCTAGAAACCTCCAAGCCTCCCTGTCTGCCTCGCCAACAGAAGCACACTTTCAGGCCTATCTGAATAGCCCCCTCCCACTCTATCAATCTGATTGACTAGTTAATCAAATCAATGAATTAATTAGCCCTCCCCTTCCATCTCCCAGCCCCCATTCCTCACATAGAAATTGATTCGAAAAAGACTAAGTTGATTGGATATTTGGCGGGAAATCGACTACAGTATGTAGAATATTGTTTAAACAACTTCTGGTAGACAATGCAATTGCAGAATATTGTTTATTTAAACTATTTACAGAATATGAGTCAGTGTTTGGAACCTAGTTTATTTATTTATTTAAAGACTTTGTTGGCATATTGACTGCAGTGTATGAAATACTGTTCATTACAACAATGGAAGATTTAAACAACTACAGCGCCTTTTTATTCTGATCATGCAAGGAATACCATCACAAAGTGACATCAGCATAATGCACCACACTTACTTACACTGTTATAAATCTTTAGATAGCGTTTTCGCACCGGGTGCAAACATATTCCTATGCATGCCACACCATACGACAAGTGCTGTACCACTGGCATCCCTTTGAGACCTGGGTGCTGAGCTGGGAGGCATCAATTGCGCACAGAGGAATGTGTGACACTGGATGTTGGCTTCCTTTTTATGTTTGATATGAGACTCACTTCCTGTTTTGTTCCCAGACACACACCATCCACATTAGGTCAGTGGAAGCAGCTGCTCCATGTGTTCACCCTGGAGTACAGATATCGACTGAGTTAGTGAACAATGCAACCACCAGAGGTTGTCCCAGCGCCCACCCTCATACCTCTCTCCCCACTCCTCCCAGACAAAACTGACAGGAAGAACATTCTCTCTGTACTAGAGAGGAAAGGTCTCACAACAAGAAATTCAAATCAATGTCAGTAATACATTGATGCATATTCTTTAATAAATCAGTTTGTGGGAGACAGGGCTCCCCCACTTGGGTAGAGCTCATGTCTGCATCCCTCCACCCCTGCTCCCACGATATAATAACTGTAAGCACCAAGGCATGGATTGAAATGTAGTATAGTAGCCGTAGTTTTGGGGATCCCGCACGTATATCTATCGGCTGGGCACCACCATAGAGGTCAAACACCAACCAATGTCCTAATTAGAGATCATTATACTAAATACCACCGACCATGGACCGGATGTTGGCCTCCTTCAAAGCACGATCCCGTCCAAAGCATCATGTGGTGGTAAATCATTAACATTGATACCTGTCAAAACATATGCACTCTGTCTCTCTCTCTCTGTCTGTTGGTGTGTGTGTGTGTGTCATCCTCTAAGGTGGTTACTTCCTACTTAGTGAGCGTCTGTCAAGCGCCACGCTAGCTCCTCTTTTCTTCTGAACAAAGTAGTGGATATCTTGAAAATCACCAGCTGTGATTGTGTTTGACTCTCCCACTCCATCAGTTTGATTGACTAATTAATTAAATAGACATCCTCTGTGTGTTCAGTTTTTCCTTGCACGTATTGAAGTATACTAGGACTGGTATTTGGGAGGATTCGATCTTTCAACTGCAGGTTTCCAAACCCCTCTGTATTGTTTTTCCCTTGCCTAGTGTTGTTGGGTACTGCTACTGTTACACCATTTGGTAGGAAGTCCATCATGTTGGAGGTAGTTGAGAATTACAAATTTAGCTCAGCTGTGTGCTATGTTCTTAAACAATCTGGGGAGGGGGTGGATTGATGTGTGTGTTTACAGTACCACTGAAACAATAAATTAACCAATTGGGAATTTGACGTCTCGACTGGAATGGTGCTTTATAAAATGATAGTTGGAATTTCAAACTTCGGCGTGAATTTATACCGTCACAGTTATGCTAAGTGTGTTTTATAAAACACTATAGGAATCCTAAGTTTTCTCTCTGAGCTACACAAGGATAGAGCAAGGATAGAGAAGGAGAAGGGAAGGGTCTACCACGTGATAGTATAGTAACAAAAACAAATATCTCTACAAGACAATGCAATGTACTGTGAAGAACTGATCCTAGTTGTTTTACTCGTAATACACCCACTCTTCTCACCGAATTTAGGGAGTGATTTGGCTAAGGAAAATGGTATTAAGCCGATATTTACAGCATGCTGCCACTATATACTTCCCGCTAACAAACAGTGTTCGTGAGGCATTCTATCTTGGTACCAGGTAGATGCTGTAACAGAGGTTCTGTGATATAGGCGAGGGAGGAGGCTCGTTGATTGAGAATGATCGCATGCAGTAGGTAATGGACTATGTGAGGAATCACTCAAAAAGTACAACGGTAGACAAAAGTGATAAAGAATCTTTTAAAATCCTATGCCTAATACACCGGCTTTACAGATCTGTATTGCTATGCATTATGGTAGAAATTCTGTCAGCGATTTGGAATCAAGTCCCTCCATTCAACCACACATTTCGTTGGTCCTATTGAGACGTCTGTTACTGACTACAGCCACTGGTGAATCATGTTCATTGCACTCTCATATCTCGAAACGTGTCACTTTTTTCGAACCTATCTGCTAAGGACCCCATACAGCAAAACTGCAGCATAGCTTTAGACAGTCCCTCTGCATCTTTTAACTGTTCCTCAGTCTCTGCCCCACCCTCCCTGCAGTTTCCTCCATGCGATCGTTCCAGTTTAAGTCGAAGCTGAGTGGAAGTCGGAGACCAATGTATCTGCCACCTTACGCATCCTCTGGCGAAACAGAGCGAGCTACGTTAACGCAACAGGACCGTGTTTTGACCACTCTGTGGAAATGAACACGTTGTCGTAGCTCCGCCATTTGTATACAGCGTGTAATGCTAACACCAGACGAAGCTTTCTCCTGCAACACAAGGTAATAGAAAAGACAGTATGAGCAGTTATAGCGGTGTTTCTCATCAGGGAAATTAGGAAGATTTCACATCACACGGGAACTGGAAGAAGGACGAGGATTTTGCTACTGCATTATAGTGCATTTCCAAACTACTGCAGTTCAAAGGAGATCTGCGTCCCTCAGAGTGCATTCACGTCTGCCATCCAAACATTCTCTCTCTCCTCATTATTTTGTACCATCCAATAGAGAAAAACAATAAAATATTAAAAATTTCATTAACATCACGTGGCAGAAACTCGATAAGATATTAGCGCGGTCCTCTCTTCCGATATATGAAAAACAAATACCATCTGCTTGCTGAAATCGAGCATATGTGGCGATCCTATTAATCATACAGGTATTGGCCCATTGGAGCAGGTGGACAGTGATCAAAGTCGATTGCACAGACCAGTGTAAAGTTTTATCGCCTGTACTGTAGGAGGACCATATCCCACAAACTATCAATCACGTGAGAGTGTTCCTGTGCTGTTCTTTCATAAACAGTCTGATACATTGTTTTTCTGTTGTAACCCATCCAAGCAGCTTATCACATCTTTGTACACTGCTATACATTTTGTTTTTCGACCACAACTTCAAGGTCTGTATCAGGTGCTAAACTGGCCTTAACACATTTTGATCCATTGGCTCTCACAGAAAGCTTCACATTGCATGGTGTGAACTACACTGATCTCACGACACACAGGATGGTTGAAATAAAAGACAGAGGTGGTGTTTCTTAATGACAAAAATGTGAAAGACATCGTAACATATGGAAACTGGAGAAGTTGGCTGTAGTCTGGAGCGTTTCCAAACAGCTGCCTGAAGGTGACGATCTCTATATTTAATCTATCTTCCACAGTAATAGGGTAGCAGATGTCTCAGTGTTCCGTTTTTCGAAGAGACCCTGAGCATTGATTCCTCATATTGATGGTGGATATTGCACCCAGGTACGTGAGCGCTGTTTCGGTGTCCTAGGTGGTAGTTACCCTGACCTCCAAATCTTTGGACACTGCATCTTTCATTATTATGACTTACAGTGCATAACTGCAAGTTGAACAAGGGGGTATTCTGCAGGACTTAAACGCATAAAGCACGCGTAGTATGAACCATCAGCTTTAAATCCCACCAGTGGAGGAATGGAATGATTTTCCTATACTCAAGCGAGCACGTAAGTACCCTCACCCCTCCATACTTTTTTGTCAGATTTTCGTAATTTTTACGTATTTTCCATCAATTTTCATAATTTTATCAGGTCTTCCGTAATTTCAACACATTATACTCGGTTAGTCAAGGTCAAATCCGCCACTCTCGACGAGTTGTCACATCAACAAAACGTCTCATCACGTCCATCCCATGATGCTATCATCCAGTGACAGTGCAGCATGGTTCTCAAGATCTGCATCATTGCTAAACCAGCTCCTCCATTACTCTGCAAGGGTCGTGGACATATCAAATGGTTCAAATGGCTCTGAGCACTATGGGACTTAACAGCTGTGGTCATCAGTCCCCTAGAACTTAGAACTACTTAAACCTAACTAACCTAAGGACATCACACACATCCATGCCCGAGGCAGGCTTCGAACCTGCGACCGTAGCAGTCGCGCGGTTCCGGACTGCGCGCCTAGAACCGCGAGACCACCGCGGCCGGCCGTGGACATATCGCGATCCTGTTTCACAGCCTACATCACATGCCACAAATACTGTTACTTAGTGTAGGAAATAGCCATCAGCAGAGAGGAGATGCAAAAACTACATTCCTTAACCGAAACACTTAATAAATTCGGTAATATGTTATTACGATTTCCCATCTCCCCCTATGTGGTTGTAGTCACAAAGTATTCTCGCATTCACGGGATAAAGTTGGAGATTCAAAGATCTATCACTCTGCCCTCTATTTCGAAACAAGCTACCCCTTTGTTGAAGGTGTAGGTTAAGGACCCTGAGAAAAACTCTGTATGGCCTCTCTCTATGCATCTCGTAACTCTTCTTCTGTCTTTAACCAGCACTCGCTACAACACTGTCCCAGATTTAATTTGGAACCCACCAGAAGTAGGAGGGTATTATACGCACTACATTCGACGTCTCATGAAGGAACATAATGAGCTGAGTTCAGCGTAAGCAAGACACTTCGATATTTTGCTTTTGCAAAGAGTACAACAGCTAGTCCATTAAATTTCGGGCACGCAGCCGCGCAAATAAAATTTCCTCCACTGATATTTCGGCCACGTATTGTCTGGCCATCCTCAGAGTAATCACAAGGATGGCCGGAATATACGCGGCTGAAATATCAGTGGAGGAAATTTTATTTGCGCTGCTGCGTGCCCGAAATTTAATGGAGTGCTCATTACGCCGCGAGAAGTTGAAAATGCATAACAGTATAACACAGGTCCAAACTTTTACTGGCCGGCGCTAGTGATATAGACCAGATTTCTCATTCCAGTTCTGTAGCTGTTCCATACCACACGATCTCTCTAGATGCTTGCATGCTGAGAGGTTTAGCACGCCTTATTGGTGTGTAGTAGATATGGACCTGATACATTTGAGAGTGTTGTGGTGACAGACAATAAAGGAGAAAAAAAAGAGACGTTTGAGTTACGCATGATGAGGATCCACACACAAGGAGTTTGAAACATTTTATGTAAATCACTTGTGCTATCAAGTCTGTAGAATTGTTGTAGGGTCTGAATTCCATACCAAGAAGGCGCTGAGAATAGAGAAATAGTCGTAGAACATAAACAAAAACACATACCAGCAGTGTTTGATATGTAGAATTACGCGCCGTGCTGCACTGACTCCATAAACAGAACACACTCTCTCCCAACACACACAGAATTTCTCAACCGGATGTGTGCACAGGAATTGCAGTACCTCACAAACCCTGATTACTAACTTAGAATCGCTGCAATTATGAAACTTGAAGATCCTACTTATATCCAAGATGTGGCAGAGAAATGGATTACTTTGTATACATCTTCGTACATCCAGAGTAGGGTGTTGAGAGAGGTTTTCGATCGGTTGACATGATTCATCGCACATGCTTTGGAAGTCTTCTGCTAACTGCAGTATGGAGATATTTGTTGTTAACTATTGGAGGTAGATAGCGCTCTAAGTCACACACAAAACAAGAAGTTGTTTACGAGTGCATTGCAAGTTATAGCACACAGCTGATGCGCCACAAGAGAACAACGGAAAAAATGGTTAGATGCATAATAAGTAATCTGCAGCAACATCTCCATTTCTCTAGAATTCATCATGAGCCTACCATTAAATCATGCCTCGTTACAACCTCTCTCAGCCGATCGTTCCATCCACTTTACACTGGTCTGTGCAATCGACTTCGATCACTTGCCACCTGCTCCAGTGGACCAATACCTGTATGTTTAATAGGATCGCCGCACATGCTCGATGTCAGCATGTCAGCATGGAGACGGTATTTGTTTTTCATATATCGGAATAGAGGGCCGCGCTAATATCTTATCGAGTTCTCTACCAGGTGATGTTAGTGAAGTTTTTAATAGTTTATTGTTTTTCTCTGTTGGGTGGTACAAAATAAGGAGGAGGAAGAGAATGTTTGGGTGACAGACCTGAATGCAACCTAAGAGAAACATATCTCCTTTGGACTGCAGTAACTGTATGTGGTTTGGAAATGCACCATAACACAGTAGCAAAATCCTCATCGTTCTTCCAGTTGCCGTATGATGGAAA
The DNA here is from genome assembly GCF_023864345.2 of Schistocerca serialis cubense. Lineage (NCBI taxonomy): Eukaryota > Metazoa > Arthropoda > Insecta > Orthoptera > Acrididae > Schistocerca > Schistocerca serialis. The sequence continues at coordinate 91,297,662 of NC_064639.1, read as the reverse complement.
GTCTTTCTAATTTCCGAGATAAGAAACACCGCAATATCTGCTCGTACTGCCTTTTTCTACTATCTTATGTTGCAGAAGAAAGCTTCGTTCAGCGCTGGCCTTACACGCTGTACACGGTTGGCAGAGCTAAGTCATGTTCCCATTTCCACGGAGTGATCAAAACACGGTCCCGCCGCATTAACCCAACTCAAACTGTTTCTCCACGGGATGCAGAAGGTGATAGATATAGTGTTCTCCGACTTCTCGTCAGTTCTAACTTGGCTGCATGGAGGAGGCTCCAGGGAGGGCGGGGCAGACTCTTAGGAATAATTAAAAGATACAGAGAGACTGTCCAAAACGACGCTACAGTTTTGCTGTATAGGGTCCTTAGCAGATAGGATCGAAAAAGGTTACTCGTTTCGTGATATGAGTGTGGCACCAACATGATTTACCAGTGACTGCATTCATTAAAACAACTTCGTTCCAGCGTATTCAACCGAAGCCTGTGACCGAATGGAGGTATTTGATTCCAAATCGCTGAGAAAATTTCTACCGGAAAACGTAACACTATAGATCTGAAAAGCCAGTGTATAGGTCAAAGGATTTTGTACATTTATTACGACTTCTATCTAGCGTCGCACTTCTTAGGTGATTCCTCACATACCACATCATCACTGTATGTAATCATTCTCAATCAACCATCATACTCCCTCCCCTATAACTCCCTGGTTATAATGCAGAACATCTTTTTACACTATCCACATCGTATCGAGGTAGGGTGCGTTATAAATACTGTTTGTTAGGATGAGAAATATCTAGCAGCGGCATGAGAGAATTGCAAATATCGGCTTAGTACCCCATTGCTTCGCCGACTCACTTTTTAAATTTGGTGAGAAGGGTGATTTCAATACGAGTTTACACCACTGGCGGCGTGCAGCCTCACTTTATGTGTGTTAATACACACTTCCGTGATTACCATTCCTTTTCAATGTTATTTTATTTGTGTGAAGGACCATTTCATTCAGGAGCAGTATCATACCTCGATTTATAAAGCATGTATAGCTTTTAACATGGATACCGTTAGCGATACCTGTGCGTGCCTATACAACCAAGACCGCTTTTTATGCAGGGTAACACTAACATAGTCGTTACGTTCGTGTTTTCAATAACTGATCGCTTATAAGACGATTATGTCCCTCTTCCTAAGATACACTGGTACCACTTGCAGGAAGAACAATGTCCATACATCGCGGAGTTTCACTCAGTATTGTTTGTTGCCACCAGTTATTGGCGGTGATCAGTGTTGTGTCTAGACAAGACAGCCTAGACACAATGAGAGGAAGCCGAAAGGCACGCGCTTAAACTCACGCAGGCTGGCGTGAGGTCTGAAACAGGATACGTAATGAATGCTATAAAGAAAAGTACGTAGCTTCTGGAATACTTAACTTTAATCCACATTTGTAGAACAGCGCTCTTGATGATACATGCTTCACACTATTAATTATTAAAGCTATGGCGCCTTGATAGGTCGTAGCAAATGTAGCTGAAGGCTATGCTAACTATCGTCTCGGCAAATGAGAGCGTCTTTGTCAGTGAACCATTGCTATGAACGTCGGCTGTACAACTGGGGCGAGTGCTAGTACGTCTCTCTAGACCTGCCGTGTGGTGGCGCTCGGTCTGCTATCACTGACAGTGGCGACACGCGGGTCCGGCGTATACTAATGGACCGCGGCCGATTTAAAGGCTACCACCTAGCAAGTGTGGTGTCTGGCGGTGACACCACAATCAGCATGCTTATAAAGTACGTGTTGGGGCGTGAAGTTATTGTGGTCAGTGTTCCGACATGTGCAAAGAAAACGAATATGTATGGTGGGCAGGGAGGTGTGGATTTTACGTGGAAAACTGCGATTCGTCACACCGATAGTCGTAACGGACATGAAATATTTTACGTGTAAAATTATGACCAGTCATAAGAAGGATATAGATATCGATATTTCCAGAGCCAAATCCATCAGGAATAGGTATTTCTGATACGTTGCACATTATCAATTGTCATCAGATTGGGACTGCAATCACAATATTTAATTGTAATTACAGTGATAAATATGTCGCTGGTTTCTTAGGACGACACAATTTTGCTTGTGGGGATGAGTGACAGAGGTAACTGATGGCTGGATCGAATTGACAATTCCGACTTAACGCTGTCGCTAGTGGTGGGTAAAAAGAAAAGTTCTAGCGGGCTGGCTAATGTGCGTGTTCTTGTCTGCAAATCCAATTGACAGTGCCGGCCGCGGTGGTCTCGCGGTTCTAGGCGCGCAGTCCGGAACCGTGCGACTGCTACGGTCGCAGGTTCGAATCCTGCCTCGGGCATGGATGTGTGTGATGTCCTTAGGTTAGTTAGGTTTAAGTAGTTCTAAGTTCTAGGGGACTGATGACCATAGCAGTTGAGTCCCATAGTGCTCAGAGCCATTTTTTTGAACCAATTGGCAGTACCTTCTGGATTGCTGAACACTGAACTAATCCCCAGTATGCGTTGGGCTGTCTCCAAGATCAAGTATGCTGCATACATTCTCTGTGCAAAATTGAGCAATTCAGTATCAATCACTGCCAACTGTTGGCGTTGGAGAGTATTGATAACATCAGAGTTCCTCACACTCCAATCATCCCGGATGCTCTCCATGGCTGGGGTGGTGCACTCTAGCAGACGCGTGCATCCACAACTGCGGCTGCGACCACAGTGGCAGTTTTCTCTGCCCTCTGAGCGTTGGGGCTGATGATTTAGGAGGAAACAGCTGCGCTGCGTGTGGATATCTGGAAGGTCCTGTCACGTGGTAGACCCTTTCCTCCTTCTTCTCCAACTTCGGATTTCTATACTGTTTTACGCATAATACTTAGCGTAAATGTGACGGTATAAATTCATGCCGAAGTTTGACATTCCGACTATCATTATATAAATCACCGCTTCCAGTTGAGACCTCAAATTCCCAATTGGTTAATTTATTGTTTCCAGTAGTCGTACTGCGAGCACACACGACAATTGTGCGGATTGTTTAACGACATAGCAAGCAGTTGAGCTGAAATTTGAAATTCCCAGCTACCTCCTACGTAATGGACTTCCTACCAAACGATGTAACAGTGCCAGTATCCACTAATAGTAGGCAATGGAAAAGCAACCCAGAAGGATTGGAAACCTGGCACTTGCGGGATCGAATCCCGCCAAATATACCAGTCCTAGAATCCATCAATACGATGCAAGGAAAAACAGCCACACACAGAGGATATAGATTTAATTAATTAGTCAATCAATCTGATAGAGTGGGGGAACTTTCCATACACAGGTGATGATTTTTTAAGTATCCACTGCTTTGTTCAGGACAAAGGAGAGGTTAGTGTGGTACATGACAGATGTTCGCTGGTCAGGGAGTAGCCACTTGAGAGAGAGAGAGAGAGAGAGAGAGAGGGAGAGAGAGAAGAGAAGAGTGCATGTGTTTGAACAGGAGTTTTTTCAGGTAGGCAAGCACATTTCACTCAGCTAAGCAGGTGGACATTAAATAAAGAATATGCATCAATATATTATTGACACTGATTTGAATTTCATGTCGTGAGATCCTTCCTGTCCAGTACAGATCAAGTCTTTTTCCCGTCAGTTTTATCTGGGAATGATGGGGTGGTAGGGGACAAGGGATGCAAGGGATGGAGAGTGCTAGTGTCATTGTGTACTAGCTCAGTCGATATCTTCAACGCAGGGTGAGCACACAGAGCAGCTGCTTCCACCGACGTGGTGTGGAAGGTGTGTCTGGGAACAAAACAGCAAGTGAGTGCTATCAAATTTCAAAGGAAGTTGACGTCCGGTATAATGCATTCCCCTGCAGGCCATTGGCAGTTCCCCATTCAGTGCCTAGGGCACATACAGTTGCCACAGTTCTGGCACATGTTGTACAGTGCAGGGCGTGCGGGAATATGCGAGGCGGCTGGCACGTCTGCCCTGTGGCCGGTGCGAGCACATAATCAAAAGATTTATGGTAGTGTAACTAAGTTCAGCGATTTCGGACGGTGTTCCTTACATGGTCGGTAAAAGAAACAATGTATTTAGTTTCTTCTTTTTGATGTATTTTACAAGACCTGCATCTTTCGAAAAAGCAGATACTGAGCGTTTGCCACCAAATAAAAGAATGGTCCAATCCCCGTGAATTCAATTTTATAAATAAAGTATTACAGCGTAAAGTCAAGCGCTAGCACGTCAACATACAGCAGAGAGGGCTGTTCAAATGGTTCAAATGGCTCTGAGCACTATGGGACTCAACTTCTGAGGTCATTAGTCCCCTAGAACTTAGAACTAGTTAAACCTAACTAACCTAAGGACATCACAAACATCCATGCCCGAGGCAGGATTCGAGCCTGCGACCGTAGCGGTCTTGCGGTTCCAGACTGCAGCGCCTTTAACCGCACGGCTACTTCGGCCGGCTAGAGAGGGCTGTGAGAAGACGTCAGCCAATTGCACGCTGGCCGACCGCTCTCCAGGACGACAATGCGACAGCAGCGGCCTCTATGTGAAGAAAGACATAAGCACCGCGCCCGGCTGGTCGCGGCCCAGCTGAAGAGTAGTTTCAAGACTAGCGACTTGGATAGAAGCGTCAACGCTCGTTACTTTGCTTGTACTGTTTAAGTAACATGGACTTGGGGACTGTTATACTGCAGACATTTCTTGTTTTGTCTATCATCCTTTGCTGGTGACACATCTGTGTAACACAAAGTTCAGTATTGTATTTTTTCATTTTATAATAAAACTCATTAATATGTTTTTTTAGTATTGTCTAGCGATCCGAGAAAGCAGGTTTTCTAGACACCCCATATTTGCCGACTAGGCTGGATTTATCGTTTGGCAACGAGGTGTAAGAAGAATCCAGCGCCTGACTGCCACAAAGTTTTCTTTTCTCGCGGATTTTTCTGTTTTACTGGCGCGTTAATTCAACCTTGTCTTTTCTTTGCAGGGTTATTTACATAGTTTAACAGTGCCTTTAATAGTATTTTTTCTATTCAGTGTTTTCAGTTGGGCGTTGCAGAAATTTTCTTTGCTTTTGTGCTTATTTTTCTTGTCTGAGTTGTCTCTTTGTTGGATTTGTCTATTTCAAAATGAACAACCCATCTCTCCCACTCCCTAATCAGGCACCTCATCTCTAAGCGATAGATGCAACGCAACTAACACAGATGTTTCAGTTTCAGACCCAGCAAATCTCAGCACCGCTTAACATGGTACAGCAGCTACTTACCAATCAAGCCGCCAATACAGGAAACATGCAACAACCGAGGCTCCGAGTGCCGTAATGCCACTTCACCAGTTTAACGAATAAGATGAGGACTGTCTCAAATCGTTGCTACTGTATGAAGTCCACGTAATTACAACATACCAGGTACTGTGAAATACATTACTTTTGTCAGTGGTATGAAGTGAAGTTTTTCGCCTCATTCAGAAATTGTTTCCTACCGGAACTCGGAGTGAACTTTCCTATGATCAGGTTGAAGATTCGCTAACTATCTATTATGACCGACAAGGAATGTGGTGGCAGGTAGGTACCAATACCTTCATCAGAAGAAAAGGTGAGAACAAATTTATCGTGAGTGAGTAACAGTTTTACAGGGTATGACGAGTAAAGGCAAATTGATATGTGCTTTTGGTGCCTTATATACAGATACTGTTGCGCGATGCGATCTTCTACAGTGTAACTGAAATCTGACTTAGGGAACAGATTTTGAAAAGTCAGATCCGTCATTTCAGCACGTAGTGCAAATACTAGATCAGTACGAATGAGGTGCCGTGTCGGCCGATAAATTTGAGCAGTCGCCAATTTGTCGGGTTGAGTCATCCCTTACTCACGACCGGCCCAGTAGGCAGCAACAGCCCGTACGCCATGCCAAATAAACAGTTTTCCACTATGTGTAAACATTCCCAAACTAGACGAACAGGATTAAGTCATGCCCTTGGTGTTATTCACGGCACAAATGCCAGGACTGCCTATCCAGAAAAGCACAGTGTTGCGCTTGTAGCAAGAAAGGTCACACACAATCCGTATGTTTGCAATGGAACAAACATAATTCTCCCCACTTACAAAAATCTAGTCACAAGGCGCATATAATCAGTGGAGTGTATTCAGAGCCTGCTGCAGGCATTGGCAAAGCTAGCAAACAAACAGTTTCTCCAATGCTATGCCAGTGCAACAAACGTTTTGTTCCTTTGCATATTGGTGGAAAAAATGTGAAATTTCAGTTGGACGCGTGTGCCTCTATTACATTGCTAAATCGTAACACATATAAAGTGTTAGGCTCCCCACGCATGTCTAAAACTAACATGCACCTTGACGGCTTATCCTTCCCATTCTCGGAGAAAGTACTTCGCCTGGCATGTATCACTTGGATACACGAACTGTCACTTTCAATGAGCTACAGTCACTCGAGTTTTAGAACATATTCGGCCGTTATTCATTTGATTTGTTTGGCTTTCAAATTCAGAACAACGTGTTGCCAGTGACTGCATCCAATTCCAAACACAGTGTAGCTAGCTTGCTGATAGAATTCCCTAAACTCTTTTCTGAAGGTTTAGGCAAAGCTAACAATTTTGTTGCACATATTGCTATGAAAGACAAAACTCAGCCAAAATTTTGTAGGGCCACAGCTGTTCTCATAGCATTACGGGACAAAGTCACTGCTGAAATTAAAGAACTGCAAGATAGTGGAGTTATCGCGCGCTTATCAGTTAGTCAATGGGCAAGTCCAATGGTTTTGCTCTCCAAACCTTCAGGTAGCATTCGCCTCTGGGTTGAGCTCAAGTCTACAGTCAACCCACAAACTGTGATTGATACTTACCCATTGCCACGCCCAGAGGATCTCATGGACAGATTAGGCGCTGGTCGCTACTTTTCAAAAACTAATTTACGTGACACATATCTTAAAATCAGTCAGGTGTGTTGATCCCCAAAGCTTTGCAAAAAGAAGTGTTGCAGTTACTTCACCAAGGACTTGGCAGGGTATGGACATCCAAATAGATATCACAGTGTCACGCATATGCAGAAAATCGTTCTGCCCCACGTCAAAAATTCTCTGCTTGGTCTAAATCGCAATCACCATGGCAACATGTGCACATAGACTTTGCGGGACCATTTTAGAAGACTCGTTGGTTGACCATGGTAGACTCTTATAGCAAGTTTCCTTTTGCAGTGCCAGTGAACTAGACAATATCAAGTTCCACAGTTCAGGTGTTGTCCATTTTTTTGCTTCGAAGGTTTGCCTGAAGTCACAGGCTAGGACAGCGCCCCTCGGTTCACGTCAAATGAATTTGAAACATCTTGTGAATGCAACGGCATACAGCATCTAACTAGCGCACCATTCCATCCGCAGTCCAACAGCGGATGGCCAGACTTCGCACCGCAAACACCAGGGATCAAGCAATGCGACTGTTTCTCGCCTCCTAACGTTCGCATCCACGAGGTGGACCATCACCGGCGGAATTGCTTCATGGCCACTGCCATCAGACACTGCTCCAGCTGCTCCACCCTCCTCAGCTTCCAGCGCTGAAGTAAGGCCGCAAGTATCGCTTTGCGCCGCATGATATTGTGTTTTTCAGGGTTTTTAGCTGCAGCAGACGAAAGGCGCGAAGCGACTTGGCGCATGCATGTACCTCATTTCAGGCCCATACGGATTGCAGCGCCGACATCAAAATCAAATTTGCTGCCGTCATGTGCATGGTGATCCTTCTGTATCTCTTTCCCCAGATTCACGGATCCTGAGGACAGTGCGACCACAGCAGCTGCCAGTGGATGACATCACGGCACCATGGGATGGCCCCATGGAGACAGCCTTCGCCTCCTCTGCTTCCTCTCGTCCTACCGATGGAGCTGGATCCGACCACGCTACAGGAGCCGACGCCTTCTACATCTGGTTATGGCCCTGAGGAAGTGGACACGTACACTTCTGGGCGTTTTCCGGAGGACGTTTTCAGAACAAAGCAGCCAGGTGGTGGGGTACGACTGAAAGTACAACGTCCCCATCAGCCACAGCTTCCAGTCCATCACAGTGTCCATACTCCTGCCTCCCCTCCCGTGGTAGTGCTCCTTATACCACGATAACGATCCGTAACTTCGAGGGGTGGGGGGTTGGGGGGAGGAGGAATGTTACGGCATAAAGTCAAGCGTTGACACACCAGTCGGGAACGGGAGAGCAGAGAGGGCTGTGAGAAGACGTCAGCCAATTGCATGCTGACCGACCCCTCTCCAGGATGACAGTGCAACAGCAGTAGCCCCTGTGCGAAGAGGACAGAGGCGCCGCACCTGACTGGTCGCGGCCCAGTTGAAGAGTAGCTTCAAGATTAGCGACTTGGTTAGAAGCGTCAGTGCTCATTACTTCGCTTGTACTGTTTATGTAACACGGACTTGGGAATTGTTGTACAGCAGAGATTTGTTATTTTGTCTGTCGCTCTTTGCTTGCTACACAGCCGTGTAACACAAAGTTAATTATTGTATTTTTTCATTTTATAATAAAACTCCTTAACACGATTTGTTTGAATGTTGTCTAGTGATCTGAGTAAGTAGGTGTCCTAGACACCCCATATTTGATAGGTAGGATGGATTTAACATCAAAAATATATCCTTTGCTATTTAATTAAGATTTATTTGAATTTCCTGCCGTTAGATCGTCCCTCTCCAACACAAACTGAGTCCTTTTGCCTCAAATTTCCAGATGGGCAAGGGGAGAGGAGTGGGTGGTGGAGGGGAGGGCTGGTAGATTTCTAAGTGGGGGAAGAGTTAATTAATATATTGATTTAATTAATTAGCGAGTTAATTTCATATCAAATGTGTGCTTGCTTTGGCGAGGGGATTTTCCAGAGTGTTGGGATAGGTGGAGGGAGAGAGGGAGAGATGGGGGTTTCTCAGAAGCACAGCCTATCCCCAGGGTGTCATAAAACAATTAACATAACAATATCATAAGGGGAGAGGGAGGGTGTCATAAATTAGTCAAGTTTGCCCCTGAATGTATGCAACATGCACTAAATAAATTTTGCAGAAAATAGGTTACCCTACTACTCACAACCACTAAGGCATAAATACTAGCGAAATGTTTGGCTAATACCTGGCATGCGCCATAAGAAAAACCCAAAGTGGTTAACACACTCATTAAAAATCTGTGACTGTGCACTGTCAACTACCTCGTGGAAGTTGAGAAAAAGCAAGGCACCCGAAATATTAGTGGCTGCAGTCAGAGAAACGACATCCCGGCATTCGACAACAAAAGTCAGTATCGTGCCCCCAGGCACATAACTTTGGTGAACGGCAAATGTTTTGTCGATCAACTTGGAAAGACGAATGTTTACAGCTCTAGTGTCAATTTTATAGTCGAAGTTTAAGAGAGTGATCGGGTGAAGTGACTCAAGATCAGATCGGCTTGTACATTTCAGGATGAGGACCAGTTGATTTTTCTTGAAAGTAGCAGGAAGCGAGACATCCTGTATCACTTCATTGACCATCAACGTTATTGAGTCACCTATGAGAGGCCAAAAATGAAAATAAAATCCTTGAGGAATACCACTCAATTCAGGAGACTTTCGTGCCGAAACCTGATAACAACATCATATATATCGTCTTTGTGGAAATCCCAAAAAAACGTCATTTAATTCGGGGTTCACAATGCTGTCCAACAAAGGGGAGAAGTATTGAGGAAAATTTTCAATCGGAAAGTGGGCATCATACAGTTCAGTAAAGAAGTTAAAAATTGAACTGATAAATTCACAGTGGGACGTTGACACTCAACCATCGGTGTTAGCGATGGATGCAATGCAAACACGTTTCTTGCCCCCCTGCACAGGCGGGTATCAGATCAGCATCTGAAAGCTGCACCACAAGGAATCAGAAAGGTGAAGGCGATCAAGTCGACTCATGGAGGTAGCTGTAAAATAATTGTTTCGGATAGGTGTGGGATACTGATAAACCTATGCGTCACCGCGTCGAGTTCTTTACTAAAACTAAAATTAGAAGTTGATACACTGGCCGGAGAACACAATTAAAATCACCACCCACTAGAATCTTTGTCAGTGATTTACGAAATAGGTAACCAACTTCCTCTTTGTAGAAACTCGAACCTTCCGTACAACGACCAGAACCAGAAGAGGCATGGACAAGAAGTAAAGTGAGATCACGAAAGGTGTATCCTACACCCCTAGCATCGTCGAGAACTTCGAAATCTCGTAATGGAATTCCGTCTCTATAAAATAAGGTAGTGCTCGTAGAAAGTTCGGAAGCCACATTAAAAGAGGTCGAGAACACCGGCAGTGAAAACTGGTCAAATAATACTTCCAGTAAAAATAGTCAAATATAAACTGTCACAAAGCGGCGAGACAGATTTCAGAACCAGTTCTGTTCATATTCAAAATGAGTAAAGTACATGCTTGTGCAAACAGTTTAACCAGCACAAAAACTACAAAATTGCAAAACCATCATCTGACAGAGCTATACAGTGGTATCCATGGTAGAATGAATGGAGGAAACAGAAGGAGAAGAAATATGAAAATTTCTCCCATCCCTCTTCTTCCGTGACGCGACTGTATCCGAATGGATACGTTGTTTAGTGTAACTCCTTTTGCCTCTATCTCATGCAGTTATGTACGGGGATCATGCAAGAAATCCGTTTCAGACGGAGAGAATGAGACCTCCGCAGACCACTCATTCACAGACAGGGGTTCGCGTAAGGAGATTTGGTTAGTGACTACCGCGATATCGGCTGTTAGTCTGTGTGCCACACATTCAAATACGGGCGCCACCAGTTACGCTGCTGCATTTCCTGCAGCCGCCACCATGGCACGAGGGCACTCTCACGAAATATTACGCTGTTATCCATGATATGCGAGCATACCCTCTCCAGAGCTCCAGCGGCGGTTGTACTTAAGATCAAACATTCAAGCGCTGACCCCATTTTTGTGTGTTCGCCAGTTATTTAACGCTTATAGACTTCCATAATGGCGAGGACTCAATATCTTCTGAATAGACATTGTATTGAAGAGTGACGGATATATACATATTTTGTATCTGTACGTATTTCCGCATCAGATCTACTGTTAGCAACTGACGCTGCAACTTCAGCAACAAAGTTATGTCTAATTTCAATTATTTGATATTACAGTAGAAAGCTGTTCATCAAAAGCATCTGTTCCTGCTGTGTCCATTAAACAACCACTCAGAGTGCAAGGAAGTCGTAACAACGACGTTGTCCTCCTGCCCTAGGGAATCAATCAGGTTATGTGCATCAAGAAGCTGTGACACGTAGGTCGCGACAGAAAGTGCAGATGTAGTTTGGAAAGTTGAAACAACAGGAGAGGTGCCCGATGGAGCCGGCAAAGACAAGTGAGGCCCAGAAACAGATTCCTTAATATGTGGCTCGGACGGGGCGATCTCGATGACAGGAGAATTGCCAGTTGAATTATGAGTAACCAAATGCAGAAGCAGCCATAGCGTCCTCGTCAACATATTCAGGCTAGAGAATAGGGTCCTTCAGTGGTTGGCTACCCGAAGGGCGGGCCAAGGCTCGCCAGCTGTGAAATTTCCTGCATTTGGAATACTTCTACAAGAAACACATAAGCATATAGTTGATACTCTATAATTAAGAACACAATGAATTCAACACAAATGGTCTTCGATAACAGTCATAAACAAGTAACCAATTTTGTAACTATTTCCTAACAGTTAAATAAGTTCGCAGATAAACGCATATCCTTGGAATACCAGTCTTGTGTGAGGAGAGAACACAAGGAAAGCTTCTACAGTCAGAGTTTATTCTCCACTAGTTTGACTACCAAATGTTAAAGTCCTCGCTCTCCTTGAGAGGGACACATTGGGAGCTACTATCACTTAAGTAATGATCTGTGCGAGTTCACAGGTTCTACAGTCTTGGCAAGTGAGTGTGACAGAATACCAATAGGCCCCGAGCACGTTTCCGTGGTCCCTTGGAGGTAAAGGCGACGTGCGGTCGAGGCGGGACTGGATCCGCAGCAGACTTGTTCTCGTATCTGGGTGCGTCGTAACTGCCGCGATCAGCGCTGGCGCGGCCCTAAATAGTCGCACGGCGGAGCTACACTTCCTGTTGATTGAATTTACATGGATGCGGCAAAGGATTCGTGGCAGTAATGACTTATTGATTTACATGCCCTGTACACTTTGGTCCGGTGTACACGAAGGCCCTCTGCAGGTCACCATACAAATGGCGGAGCCGGAGCGTCGTGTAGTCGCAGGGGCTGAGCTGGCAACCAGCCCGACGGCGGTGTGTTGCCGTGTGGCGTCGGCTCTTAACGGATTTTACTACACGCCAAGGTGCATTGCTGTCCTGCATTCCGCGACGCTTGTTTCGACTAACCGAGGCCGGCATCGCGGAAGTGACAGCGTTAACGTCCCTACGTATGGTCAGCGAGAGAAAATCACGAGCATTTTACGGCAAAGGTCTACTATGACCATCAATAACTAAGGTTAGCTCAGCTGCAGATTCCTGTGGAGAAGGTCCGCTAAAGTCAATTTTTTACGCTGTTCATAAGTGTTCTTAATACAACCATACGACGCAGTCAGTTAGCACGGAGATGGCTGCTCTAATTACAATTAAAGCAGATTCCTTCCTGGCCGGTGTAAGTAATATGAAGCTGATAATCACACACCTGCAAGTGATAGAGAATATTTTTTTATCACCATCTCTACCAACCGAAGACCACAATCGATCTGCAAGCGATGCTGAGCAGACGAGTTCTTTTAGAGTACATCGTACATCCCCATGAGAGAGCAGGATGGATCTCAGAAGACTGTCATTTACCTTAGGCAGAAGATTAAAAACCCGAGCATTTGTGTAGAACATTTCTGCATTCACAAAAAGAACCATGCTAGCAGAGCTATCACGATGAGTAAAGGGGACCTGAGGACCTTGACGTAACAGTATCCTGTCAATCTTCGGAAGGGTCAAGAAATTTGACAAAAAAATACATGTAATTTCTGAATCAAAGTACGCAGTATGCACCTGATCTGCAGTAACTTTAATCTTTTCCACCAACCAGCGGTGTGTCCCTAAATAGCCAGGCTGCACATGCCACTTGGATTTATAAAAACTGAAGCTTGTAGTACCTGCACGTGGAACAGTCGTGAAAAGCACTTTGGACATCACGACGCAAGACAACTCCGTGTGAGTAAGGGTTGCACAAAGACCTGACACCACACGACAAACAGCAATGCGACACGTGCTGCATCTCACGCATCACTGGACAGAAAACAAGCAAGACACGCGGCGCTATGGTAGAGGCGAAACTAAGACAACCTTTTCACCAAACACGCGAAGCGGTAATACCGGCTACTCGTCATCGCCGAATTCGTCAAAATTTATGGTACGTGTAGGGCGTGGTGAGACGAGAAAGTACCCCAAGTGGAAACTCCAGGTGGCCAAGCGTTTAGGAAATAAAAGTACTTTGATACGGATCTATCACCATGTGCACCTTATCAATTGTTCCTTTGAGAGTGTGTTTAGGAAGCGGTGTTTTGCTCAGCATTAATAGATCGGATTCGCATTGAAAGGGTCGCAGGCTCCACTCCGCCTGTTGGCAAATATTTTTGTGCCCCTTGGCAATGCGTACTCTACTGACATCACAGTTAACCGCAACATCGTATAGATTATTTTATTATTTATATAAGCACAAAAACTATAAACATAGGAAGAAATGCGGGACTGCAAACATTTAAAAAGGGATTGTAGTTAACGCGTACATGGGAACGTCTTGTATATAAATCGATGCTTACATTCTTTTGCAATTGATCGAGTACATGTACCAGGGTGAAATTCATCAAAGAAACAGGGGAAGCAATAATTCTGACAGCATCTTGAGCAAGCTATAAACGCCGCCTTTTTGCAGTGACATGGTTTTTTTTTAATATCTCCATAGAGAAACAAACTTGATGCAGCTTTTATGTTTTGTGTTTCGACACTTTTAGACACACAATATGATGTCACATAAGTTCTGTACATTAGCTTATAAAATTTCAAAAACTCCTTTCTGAAGTAGAAAAAGAACACACCAAAAATTTACAGTAAAAATTTAAATAATATCCTTAAGGTAATTACATCACTGTCAACACAGTCTTCTTTTTTATAGTAACTGATGCCCATGCTTTAAAATGTAATTTTTAACATATTACCGAGCTTTTTCCTGTGATTTAAATACATTCTAATTTTGTGGTATTCACGCAGCATGTGAATCTTGGACTCTATGGTACTATCGATCCTACTTTGTTAATAATGTAATTAACACAATTTCCCAGCAACCAATACACAGCGTTATTTTTTGCCTCTGGGAAATGGCGTGCTTCAGGCCTGTGTATCAATGACAGCGATATACGCTCAGGGGATGTCCTTGTTATCAGAGCTATTTGCTCTCGGATCCACTTCCAACTATTCATGTGACTGCTGCTATGAATTATTGTGTCAACTAGATCGCATTGTTGACATAAATTTGTTTCACAGATTCCGATTGCGTACAGTCTTTCATTGGTGCAAAATGGTTCAAATGGCTCTGAGCACTATGGGACTCAACTGCTGTGGTCATAAGTCCCCTAGAACTTAGAACTACTTAAACCTAACTAACCTAAGGACAGCACACAACACCCAGCCATCACGAGGCAGAGAAAATCCCTGACCCCGCCGGGAATCGAACCCGGGAACCCGGGCGTGGGAAGCGAGAACGCTACCGCACGACCACGAGATGCGGGCATTGGTGCAAACTGTGTTGTTAAATGCCTTGTACAATTACGTTTTTATATTAGACTTGAGAACCTTGGAACTAATGTTTTTCCAAATCTCAGTCCAATCAACGTCTGGAGACTGTCTATTTTATTCCTTCCTTCGCTGTTCTTTGGTTCCAGCATTACGGCTGACTGTCTGATTTCGGCACTCACATAACTGAACTTAACATAGAAAACCCTTACAGGCTTAGAGGTTTAATGATCTCGAAAAGTTGGGTGGTTATGCTTTCTCGCGAGTCTGTTATTAAATTAATTTGCTTTTTGATAAAAAGTACAGAGGCTTTATCCGTTATATCAGTTAATGTTAGTCCACCATTTTTAGGATCTAAAGTGGCTACTTTAGCAGGTACTCTGAACACTTCACCTTTCCACAAAAGTTTGTGATTTTGGACATTATTCTCCTCGCTATCATCCTCGGTATTGGAAACAACTGGATAGTATAATAAGCTTTAGTAAGGATGCATGAGTTGATATACTTTGATCTTTGAACTTGGTTCATATATCGAGTTAAATTCCCTATAATGGCTCCTTGCACTTTATCTGCTGCAACTTTCCAATTTAAAGCAGTTATTTTCACGGGTCATGCTGTCAGGGTGACCCCAAGTGTTTTATGTTGTCGGACTAATTTTGCCCACTCGACATTGATATTATCAAAACCTCTGCATTGTCTCCAGATGCTCTACAGTACGTATCAATCACTGTCGCTAGCGTGGTGAACTGTTTATTATTCCTTATAATGATCCCTATATCGTTAGCATAGGCTCTTATAACCTTCCAAGGTTTACGTTCCAACGGAAACGGTGGCGCCACTGGTGCACACATTTTCACCGTCTGCGACAGCAGCACGTAATCGCCGACCAATCACAAGCCGACCAATCAGAAGCCGTCCACGGGCTATAAAGAGGCCACCACAGCAGCAGTGAAGACAGTCAGTTGCTCCTGATGAAGACGATGGAGGATATCGTCGAAAGCTTGAGATTTTATCCCGAATTGACGCGGTAAGAAAACCGAAAATGGTTTACATATAAGTGTCATTATGGTTCACACTGGAGCAAAGCCTGTCATTTAAGACACCCGTAAAAGAAATAGTCTGCCAAAACTCAACTTGTTCGTTATCTTCAACATGCACGGAGTGGATAACGACAAAGATAATCAAAAGAAATCCTTAAATTAAGGAGCTTACGTGACATTACTCACGTGACGTTACCTGTCGTATTCACAGAGTTACTTTCTTTCTTTTCAATATTACCCTTCTGCTCATAAGATTGAGCCTTCAGTGTCTTCATTACTCATTGGCAAAGGGGCGGTCCAAATAAGCCAAAAACATGACGACTAGTTCATTACAAGTTACTGTTTCATTCCCATAAACCGCTAGCCACAGACAGTTAAGCGCCTTATTCATTGCTTGATTTCCAGTTATCTTGTTTTAAATATCCTTTCATATGCCTGCGTGGCAGTAACATATCGTGCAACTCTCAAACATTCCCGCTCATTACGGATTCCTAAAGGAAACAAGAAAGCGACCATTCTTTCATAACCTACTATGAATCAGATGTGGACATTAGAATAACGTGGGGTCCAAACGTGCATCCGATGTGGACATCATCGAAATGCAGCCTCTCTCTGCGCCTTGAACAACGACGGTATAACAACAATACTACCTTCGTTCTAACAACATCACAAATAAAATCTGAAGTCCTATATAATGCTGAGAGAAAGCTTGACCACATTCACAACGATTTGACAAAAACAACTTCGATAACTCCCCTGACTGCCTCCACGAAACAACAAAATTACAGTGGAGCTTCACCACTCTTGTAAAGTCCGTCAATAAAATCTCCACCTGGCAAACTGCCGCAAATAAACATCTTGTACAACGCCTACTGTGCTTCACTTCTCTTGACCCATGACTTGCTTACCATCCTTACCTACATAAGAGGAAAATGTACTCTTGAAATATACATTATTCCACACCAACTGATCTACACAGGAGACACAAAATTACCAGATAAAAACGCCTTAAAGACGCACAGGGCATGAAACACAGAAAATATCTATCATTTGATGAACTAATAAAGTACGTACTACTATTCCTACTTATCATGGAGATATTTACAACCATAGGCTGTTTATCAACAAAGAATATTTTAAACGGTAGAGAATTTCGGGAGGTATGGAAGGTGTGTAGACTGAAGGTGCATCTCAGCTTGGAATTGCGCTTCAATTTATCAGTAGGAAATTCATATACAGGATGAACAAAAAATGCCGCATTTATGGTAGGCATGTGATTCACGTTGTGCAGGGCACAGAGGAACGTGTATCAGCCCACACTGTCGTACCGGCCATCATAGGCCACTGGCAGAGAGGACGCCTACTCGTCATCGCCGAATTCGTCCAAATTAATGGTACATGTGGGCCGTGGTGAGACAAGAAAGTGCCCCAAGTGGGAACTTCAGAGAGCCAATAAAAGGAATTTTGACACTGATCTGTCACCACGTGCACCTTATCAATTGTCCCTGCAACAATTTGTGTAGGAAGCGTTGTTTGGCTCACAGTTCCGTTTCAGCCGCGCTAAGCGAGTGGTCGTCGTTTACTGCTGCGCTGCACTTCCGTGTTCACATCGCTGTACTTGTGCCTCGCCGAGTGCTGTCCGTCCGGTAATCTCGGTGATCGTTCATATTCCTTGTGATCTGATCACTCCTTCTGGTCGTGCTGCTGCTAACTGGAATTTCGGTTGTTTAACCGAAATTTCGTCGCTGGATTAACCATGGCTACAAACCTCAGGAAGAATACTCTGGTATTTGTCTTTGACAAGGAATCTCGTCCTGTTCAGCCGACATCGCTTGAAATAGATGACTGGATTACACAGGTAATTGGCCTCAATTCTGAAACCGTCCATGCCTGGCAACTGGACCAGGAAAACTACCATGTATTTGTCAAGTTATTCAGTGCTGCGATTGTTGATAAAGTGTTACGAAATTGGGGCTATGAAGTAGATTTTGTACATAGAAATGGTTATAAAGCTAAGGTTTCCATCTATAGAGATGACATTGATTACAAAACCGTTAGTGTCTTGAATCTTCCCATTGAAATTGAAAATGATAATATTAAGGAAGCTCTTTCGAAATATGGGGACGTTAAGTCAATTGCAAATGAAATATGTTCGCCTCGCTTTAAACTGCAATGTTTCAACAGGGTCCACTGTGTAGCAATGGACGTTAAGACAAATATTCCGTCTCACATAACTGTTTGTGGGTATAAAGCACAAATTGTTTGTACAGGTCAGGAAGCTACATGTCATATACGTAACAAAACCGGCCAATTCAGACAGGAATGTCCGCGGCGAACTGTTGTTCTTAAAAGTAATTTGACACAGCGTCAGAAACTCACCTTAAATGATCTGTTACCAAAAAATAGCCCGGATGAACTGGTTGAGGATGTTAACGCAGCAGGCCAAGCTGATGTTCTCCTTCACGAAAACAGTCTATTTCCCCGGTTAACAACAAAGGGGAACCCTGTTACCACTACTCGTGAAACTGAAATGCAGCCGAAAAAGCGACCTCTGGAGACAACTGATAGTTGTTCAGAGGACGAGCTGTCCTGTACAACTCCCTCAGTTCGCAAGCAAAAACAGTGCGATGAGGAGGCACGGGAACCGGAAGGCAGAATGCGAATGGAAACTGATGAACAGAAAGATAATAACCACACGGTACCTGAAAATGAAGGTTGTGTAGTCAGTATTAATTTTCAAGAAACAAAAGGTGAAATAGCTGATTGCAAAGATCAGCAGCTATCTGTTAGTAAACAAATTCAGGGAGAGGTTGCAAAACTGCCGTCTCCATTTGTTTCCCTCGATCAGGAAGTAAGTGATATTAATAAAGAACGAGAAAGTGGTGGCCAAACTTAAATCACGGTCAACACCTCAGGGCAGGCGCCGACAACAGAAATTTCGAAAACGTCTGCTGCTGTTCCAGATGAGCCGCGAAGTAAAATAAAAACGCAACCAAATGTGAATGTAGCTTGTAACCTAGGGAAGGGAAAATCTGGAAAGGACGACCCAAGCCCAAAGAATGTTCGGTACGAAATGGTCCAACACGAATCACTGGAGGAAAAATCAGAAAGTTTACAAGGAAATCAGTCTGCTAGCGGTCTAAAAGAAAACCTCAGTAGAAAAAAAACGGAACAGTAATTAATAAACTGACTGAAGTGTTATTCCATGTTCAGTCTTCCGAGAAAACTGTTAATAGTTTAACTGAACCCTGAACCACAGGAAACTAAATTAGTTCATCAAAACAACTAGATAGTGAAAGCGCAATGACGCAGTCTTATTCTGTCACCAATATAGACGTAACTAAAATTACGTCTGGCTTGAAATTATCAGCACTTAAGGAATTTTTGTACGATCCGCGACTGATATTGCCCTGTTACAAGAAGTTCTAATGTTGGTTTTAGTAATTCCCGGTTAAGTCAGTTACACCAATATGTGTCACGAAACAAGTGTTGGAACAGCTGTTTTGGTGAGGGACAGGATATCAGTAAGTGAGGTGGAACGACTGGACTAAATATTTATGATGTGACTATCACGAACTTGTATGCCCCTTCAGGAAGTTGTCACCGACCTGATAGGGCACGTTTCTTCAAAGATGAACTGATACTTGTTAAGGAAAAATCCAAGACAGTTATTACTTGGTGGTGATTTTAATTGTGTTTTAAATCGAGAAGGTCAGTTACGTAATTTTAATTTCTCAAGTGAACTAAAACAGCTAGTTACTGGTTTAGAATTAAAGGATGGATGGAAATCAAATACCCCTCCATTGTTGAGTTCACTTACGTCATGGCAACATCTCGTAGCAGAATTGATAGGTTTCTAAAAATCTTGAAACTTCCGTGAGAAAAATAGAAACCACTCCTACGTACTTTTCAGACCACTCAAGTGTCTTAGCTTGCATAAATCTAACAAGACAGCCAGTTCGCCAATTCAAGAATCAGTGGAATTTGAACATTTCCTTGTTAGTAAATCATGATTTAGAAGACCTCATTAAAGAAGCGTGGGCAATATGCCTGCATGCTCGTAGTAGATATGCCACTGCTATTGACTGGTGGATTAAAATGGCAAACCCAAAGTTGAAGGTTCTTATTCAATACAGTGCCCAGAGCGCAAGAGAAATGAAATGCGCTATAGAATATTACTATTCCGTTTTGAGAGATCTATATGATCAAGTCTCAGAGGTTCCTCATTTCGGATAGCAGACGTCAAAAAAGTCAAAGTTACTTAATATCAAGAGAAATCAAATGGAAGGGTTCAAAATAAAATCGAAGGCAAATTCGGTGTCCGAAGACTAAACTACTTATCTGTATCATTTAGTGAAGCATACGAAAAACGAAACACTGACTTTTATTGAGGAATTCGAACAAAAAACGTTACGATTCTCAGAATCCAGCAGGATATCATGGACGAGATTTATCGCTATTATTGCGAGCTATATTCTGTAAATCAACGCAGTGATGCATCCTTGAAAGAATTCCGTGACATCCTAGCCCCACAGGTGACCGGAGATAACAACGACAATTTTCTCGAGGTAGTCAGCTGTTTGATTTGAACCTCCTATTGCCCCAATAGTAATTCTTAAAATGATAATGGTTCAAATAAAGGTTCTTAGTTGAATACAATATGATAGTACCATTACTGGGGCAACATTTTGTCATGTTATTAACGTTAAAAAGTTATTTCAGCTTGAAGCGCCTAAGACAACGTGTATGAGACTCTGTGCGCCTCACCACCAAAAAAATCCCCAGGACCAGACGGTCTGCCAGCAGAGTTTTATATCCGTTACTGGCCGATAGTGGGTTAGAAAATCACGGACATTGTAAGTGAGGTTGTTCAGCGTGAAACGATTGCGGCGGAGTTTAAAGAGCACAAAATTGTTCTTGTGCCAAAAAATAATGGAAACAAAGATTTAAATAATTTTCGTCCAATTTCACTGCTGAATTCTGATTATAAATGCCAAAATAGCGGTGAACAGTCAACAATCCAGGCCGATACAGATAAAACTGGGTGTTCCTTCAAATGGCTCTGAGCACTATGGGACTTAACATCTACGGTCATCAGGCCCCTTGAACTTAGAACTACTTAAAACCTAACTAACCTAAGGACATCACACAACACCCAGTCGTCACGAGGCAGAGAAAATCCCTGAACCCGCCGGGAATCGAACCCGGGAACCCGAGCGCGGGAAGCGAGAACGCTACCGCACGACCACGAGCTGCGGACTTAGGTGTTTCTCAAGGAAGTCCTCTGTCCATGCCGCTCTTCGCCGTTTCACTGGAACTTTTCCTCTCACATCTCCATGCTACATTAAAAGACTTAACATTGTTCCGAAAGAATGGCTATGGTGCACGCGATATAAAGGCAGCGTTCTCCAAAAAAAGGAAATGTGAAAATGAGCACACTCACAGGATGAAACACCGATTGCGGTTCTTCCTTTTTGTGGCGCTATTCCCAGCAAAATAGGAAGAGTTCTGCGTAGACGGGGTATAAGAACGATTTTCCGTCCTCCTCCTGTTAAGGACAATGTCGGATCCCTGGAGTTTATAATATCCCCTGTGAGTGTGGAAGCAATTATATAGATCAGACCATTCGTACCGTCTCCGACCGCTGTGCAGAACACCAATGCCATATTAAAAATAGAGAACTGGAGAAATCGGCAATTGCGGAGCATAGCCTCACGAACAAGCATAAAATATTGTTCGATGAAACTAAAATTCTGTCCCATGTCTCCATGTACTGGGGTTCTGTTATTAAGGAGGCTGTTGAAATACGAATGAGCCAAAAGAACTTTAACCACGATAGCGTATACCATCTGAGCTGTGCATGGAAACGAGCGCTTGATGCAGAGAAGCAGCAGAGACGTTGCTTCCAAGGTTTAAGTTCCAACGGAAGCGGTGGCGCCACTGCGACACCATCTGCGACAGCAGTACGTAATTGCCCGACCAATCACAAGCCGACCAAGCAGAAGCCGTCCACGGGCTATAAAAAGGCCATCACAGCAGCAGTGAAGACAGTCAGTTGCTCCTTACGAAGAAGATGGAGGATATCGTCGAAAGCTTGAGATTTTATCCCGAATTGACGCGGCAAGAAAACCGAGAATGTTTTATATATAAGTGCCGTCGCTAAAGACTTCGTTCCCATAGTATGGCACTACCGTCCCACATGTTAGGAGACGCTGTGGGGATGAAAGGAAGGTGGATAGAAAGAGGAAAGAGGAACGATAAATAATGTGCCGGCAGAGGAGAATCAGGAAAGAAGAAAGGCGTTGGAAGGAAGTAGTGTGGGTGCGATGGCGTAAGGTTTGGATGTAGATGGGTTGTGTTTTTCGTTTGTTTTGGTAGTTTTGAACAGTATATTGCTTAATTTAGGCAGTATAAAAGTATGTTGTTGTGGGGCGTGAGGCGTGGAGGAAATAGTTGGCTAATACAGTGACTAACTACCTAACATGTTATTGAATGATGAAACTATTTGTAATCCACACATTTTTTTGTAACCACTGACATAAATAACTGGATAGTACTAAGTAATATTAGTTGTAAAGCCCATCAGGGCATTCATCACATCATTATCATGACCCCTGCTTGCTCATTGTTAATGAAATTGTGCAGAATGGTCACAGATAAACTTTTGCTACTTCAGCCAGTGTACGTGGAAAACTGTTTATCGTAGTGTGCCCTACTTTACAGAAGCTATGTTCAGAATGTGCACTGCAGGATTTGCGTTAGTGTTAGAAGTGTTAGTGCTATGACTTGTCTGTAGGCGCCGGTACTGAAAGTCAAGCAGCACGGTGCGTTACAGCTGCAATCAACATGGGTCTGGACAAGGTGAACAGGGCTTTACTCATTAAAAAAAAATCTTAACTCCGCTCGACAGGCCACGAAGGCCCAATGGCAACGACCGGCCGCCGTGACATCCTCAGCCCACAGGCCTCACTGGATGCGGATACGGAGGGGCATGTGGTCAGCACACCGCTCTCCCAGCCGTATGTCAGTTTCCGAAACCGGAGCCGCTACTTCTCAATCAAGTAGCTCCTCAGTTTGCCTTTACTCAAAAAGATGGTTTATCAAAAGAGCAGCAACAGTGCTGCTGCTCTTCTTCGCGACTATCGAAGCATTAAAGGAACACAGAGAGGTGTTCTTTCTGCACTGGGGTAGACAAACCTGTTCGAATTAACTTGGGAACTGCTCCTGTAAGGGGCTGACGGCCAATTGAGTCACAAATTGTTGAAGAACTTACTGACTGAGAATGCTGTACGCAGTGTGATATCGTCAAGCTACGCGCGATCTGTGTCACGACGGGTGAATATTCCACACACAACAGTCAGATGGTATTCGTACAAACTTCACACTACTCACGAAGTCTTGCCACGTGACACTGAGCAACATTTGTAACCTGTAATGTAAACACGGTACTAAATTAACAATGTTCCCCTCTCGCGTGGAAATTTTAATGTTTCTTTCAATGGTTTATGCGTTATTTGTCTTTCTCGTGTAAAATGGTATCCATACAAACTTCACATTACTCACCAACTTCTGCCACGTGACACTGAGTAACGTTTGTAACCTGGAACGTAAAGACGATACAGAATCAACAAATGTTATTGTCTCATGTGGAAGTTTTAATGTTTCTTTCAATGGTTTCTTCGATATTCCTTTTTCCCACTTCCTTACAAATGTTTACACAAAGTTTCATTGTTCTACAATCACTCGTTATTCATGGCGGCCCTTTTAAGTAGCAATAGTTTAATGATAACTACCGAATACATACAATGGCGAGACATCGTTATTGCTTTTTTCTTTTCATTTAAAAGTAATATGTATATAAGTAAATTGAGGCATAATGAATAGGCTAATATTTATTAAACTTAATTCACATTCGTTTATGAAAGATTTTTTTTTTACCATTTGCTGGAGATATTCTTAACCAAGTTGTCATGATGAACATATAGGTTTGTATTGAAATGTTTTTCAGTTTTCTCCATTGAAGTGTTTCCTAACTGTGTGGTGTGTAATGTAAGCTGTGTTGATGATTCATCTACAACTACATGATTATTCTGCAATTCAAAGTTAAGTGCCTGGGAGTGGGTTTATCGAACCACCTTCAAGCTATTTCTCTATTGCTTCAGTCTCGAACGGCGCGCGGAAAAGAACAAGCACTTAAATATTTCTGTGCGAGCTCTGATTTCTCTTAATAACGATGATCATTTCTCCCTATGTAGGAGGGCGCCAACAGAATACTTTCGCAATCGGAGCATCTCGCCGCACTGACCTAACGGATATGTCAGCCTTAGGTCTCACATTGATTTCTGCGGTTTCTTCGCGCAGTGTTGCTTGTCTGTTAGCACTGACAACTCTACCCAAATGTCACTGCTCTCGGTCGTTAAGTGAAGGTCGTCGTCCACTGCGTTGTCTAGGGTGAGAGGGAATCCCTGACAGCTGGTACTCCCAGCACAGCATTGGCAATGTGGATAGCAGAATATTGAATTCTCTAATAATGTGCGAAACTGAGAGTCCCATGCGTCTAGCTTCAACTAGCATTCCGCGTTCAAACGCTGTTAATTCCCGTCGGTTGACCACAATCACATCGGAAAGTTCTGCACGTGAATCACCCGAGGACAGACGGCAGCTCCGCCCATGCACTGCCATCGTCTTTATATGTGCATATCGCTATCCCATGACTTCTGTCGCCTCAGTGTATGAAGACAAGTCATAGTTAAACGTTGTTACTAAAAACCTCGAGAAGTTCTTAACCGGTTTAGTTGAGGTACTCTAACAAACATTCTGGAGGACATACGCTACATATTTTTTAAATGTGTATGGCAAGAATCTCGGAAAGTTCTATACCGATTTATATCAAATTTTTACAAACTACTCCAATATCTGTGAGAAGACTTACAAATTTTTAAACATCTAGAGCTCAAAGACGGTAATACACTGAACGACCAGTTGAACCTCGCTTGTAGACAATTTTTCGAAGGCTTTAAACCTGTACTGTTTATGGTATAACATTAATGCTGGTAACCTCAGTGGTCTATTTTCTCAGGAAGCTATGGTGCACTTTCAAATCTTTAACCCTTTATGTAATGTGGTTTTCTCACGACGTATGGCTGCCACTACATCGGCCCTTATGTGATTTTGTCTGGCTCTAAAACGTTGGTTCCCTGCGAATGTGTATTAACTGGATTGTGGACCAGGGTTCGTAATTCTGTCTTAAGAGCCATTATTGTCAATTTTAAAGTTCTGACATATATACCGTGTGTGGGCTTCACTAATATTGTAATGTAATTTTTATATTCTGGCTGTATATGCCACTGTACGTATCTCTCGGCGTAAGCGCCACCTGCCTTTTTGATGTATAACTACATTAATTGTACCAAGGCTCCAATACTGTCATAACGGCAGTGTTA
The DNA here is from genome assembly GCF_023864345.2 of Schistocerca serialis cubense. NCBI lineage: Eukaryota > Metazoa > Arthropoda > Insecta > Orthoptera > Acrididae > Schistocerca > Schistocerca serialis. Next base: position 91,272,425 of record NC_064639.1, on the reverse strand, counting down.
AACGCTTTCCTTCTTTTTATTGTTACTTTATCTAAGGACGTTATTAATACTGATAATTTACACGTTGCTTTTGTACGCCAATCGGCACATTGTTCGCGCCATGAGCGCCACCTGCCCTGGCCGCAGAGTAACTACGCTGGCCGATTACACTCAGTCGGTTGTGAGTTCTGCAACATCCATGTACTAATTTATATTTACGTGACAAACCCTATTTTTAGGGCTATATTTTAATTTTGACAAATGGATCTATGCAGACATTTGTAAAAACGGCGTTGATACATCAGTCCATACTAATGTAAAATTGTAAGTACCAGTCGTCGTTCTCATATTTTTGTAATGCAAGAGCTCTCTAATTTGTGTTAAAATCTATTCTTGACTTAAGTTTCATACCTTTTTAATGTAAGCTATGATGTTCATTGTCCTTAGGCCACCTTCTGAGGAAGACAAATTTAAATTTGTTGAAACCTAGGTAAAGAATTCTTTATCCATTGCAACTGGTCGGCTGTTTATAATTTTATTACGTGAAACCGTTGCTGTTGTGCAGCTATGTTTAAAATACTCTAATATATGTTGGGACAGATATAGGCTACATATTTTTTAATATGTATGGTATATAAACATACACTCCTGGAAATGGAAAAAAGAACACATTGACACCGGTGTGTCAGACCCACCATACTTGCTCCGGACACTGCGAGAGGGCTGTACAAGCAATGATCACACGCACGGCACAGCGGACACACCAGGAACCGCGGTGTTGGCCGTCGAATGGCGCTAGCTGCGCAGCATTTGTGCACCGCCGCCGTCAGTGTCAGCCAGTTTGCCGTGGCATACGGAGCTCCATCGCAGTCTTTAACACTGGTAGCATGCCGCGACAGCGTGGACGTGAACCGTATGTGCAGTTGACGGACTTTGAGCGAGGGCGTATAGTGGGCATGCGGGAGGCCGGGTGGACGTACCGCCGAATTGCTCAACACGTGAGGCGTGAAGTCTCCACAGTACATCGATGTTGTCGCCAGTGGTCGGCGGAAGGTGCACGTGCCCGTCGACCTGGGACCGGACCGCAGCGACGCACGGATGCACGCCAAGACCGTAGGATCCTACGCAGTGCCGTAGGGGACCGCACCGCCACTTCCCAGCAAATTAGGGACACTGTTGCTCCTGGGGTATCGGCGAGGACCATTCGCAACCGTCTCCATGAAGCTGGGCTACGGTCCCGCACACCGTTAGGCCGTCTTCCGCTCACGCCCCAACATCGTGCAGCCCGCCTCCAGTGGTGTCGCGACAGGCGTGAATGGAGGGACGAATGGAGACGTGTCGTCTTCAGCGATGAGAGTCGCTTCTGCCTTGGTGCCAATGATGGTCGTATGCGTGTTTGGCGCCGTGCAGGTGAGCGCCACAATCAGGACTGCATACGACCGAGGCACACAGGGCCAACACCCGGCATCATGGTGTGGGGAGCGATCTCCTACACTGGCCGTACACCACTGGTGATCGTCGAGGGGACACTGAATAGTGCACGGTACATCCAAACCGTCATCGAACCCATCGTTCTACCATTCCTAGACCGGCAAGGGAACTTGCTGTTCCAACAGGACAATGCACGTCCGCATGTATCCCGTGCCACCCAACGTGCTCTAGAAGGTGTAAGTCAACTACCCTGGCCAGCAAGATCTCCGGATCTGTCCCCCATTGAGCATGTTTGGGACTGGATGAAGCGTCGTCTCACGAGGTCTGCACGTCCAGCACGAACGCTGGTCCAACTGAGGCGCCAGGTGGAAATGGCATGGCAAGCCGTTCCACAGGACTACATCCAGCATCTCTACGATCGTCTCCATGGGAGAATAGCAGCCTGCATTGCTGCGAAAGGTGGATATACACTGTACTAGTGCCGACATTGTGCATGCTCTGTTGCCTGTGTCTATGTGCCTGTGGTTCTGTCAGTGTGATCATGTGATGTATCTGACCCCAGGAATGTGTCAATAAAGTTTCCCCTTCCTGGGACAATGAATTCACGGTGTTCTTATTTCAATTTCCAGGAGTGTATATATAAAATCTATATTTCTAAATTAAGACAACTCGTAGTTTAAGTTTGTTACCAAAAATTTGGCAAAGTTATTAACTGATTTACTTCAGATTTTTACATGATACTTTAATAAACGTTTAGATAGACATAGTATAAAATCCCGAAAAGTTTTTTACCAGTCAGTCTTTAAATTTTTACAGGACACCCTAAGATAAATATAAACAGACACATGCTACACGATCACGCACATACAAGCACACAAAATGAAAGACTTGCACCAGGTTCTTGAGACACATGAAATTATTATAATTATTATTATTATATATTATGGTGAACAAAATTCTGTATATTTTTAAAACTAGTTACTTAAGTATGGAAGGTTAATCTATACAATCAGTCGTCTACCACCTCGTTCCTTGCAATGGAAGGAGGTCTTGTAGCTCGTTTTTGATCATACTTCTTCTTAATTTGATTTCACATACTGATTACAGATGTGCAGTAGAGTAAAAATGTAACATATAGACAATTAAATGCAGCACTGACAAAATTTTCTCCTTTTCCACGCTTTTTAAATTTGAAAAGAATATTTGTTGCTAGATACTTGATCATGTTGTACCCGCAAGTGGGGAGAATACTAACAGAATTGTAGTATTTGGAAAATAACCAGACGAGCACGAAAATGCTCCATCGACGCAAAAAATGTTCAATATGCGCTTGGTTATTAAAAGACTCTAACTGAAAATTACCTTCCTAAGCACCTTCAAAACTGTTCCAAAAACTTTGGCACGCTAACATATTGGCGCCCTTTTTGACATGCTACCCATCTCTCAGTTTCACGAGCTCCCCTAACTGCAACTCGTTCTCACCCACTAGTCCACTGCTCAAACCCATGCTCTCCCACCTGCCCTTTCTCACTCAGTCATGTAGCGCTTTCTAAACGTCGCTGTCTCCTTCCTTACAGCCACGGCCCCCTTCGTTCTGCCCTGCTACTACTGCCTCCTCTCACTGTCCCTATATCTCTCTTGCTGCTACCTTCTCACTCATTCTTTGCCACAGCTGCTGTCTCTTCTCATTGTCACTGTCTCTCTCTTCCTCGCTGACGTTGTCATAGACTCTCTCTCTCTCTCTCTCTCATTATCACTGGCTCTCACCCACTACCAATATCTCCTTCTCTTTATTCCTGTACCACTAGCGCTGTTTCCTTCATTCTTTTTCTAGCACTGCTCTTTCACTGTCAGCTGTGTTGCATTGCCACTGCGCGCCACCGTCTCTCTGAGCATAAAAAGCACAAATATATTCGCATGCCAAAATTTTTGGTGAAATTTTTAAAGGTGTTGAGTAAGGTAGAACGAGTCAGGTGCTATCCCACATTTCAGTCACATTCTTTTAATAAACAGGAGCATATTACCCTTTTTTGTGCTCCGATAGGAGCATTTTTCCGCTCGTTCTCTTCTTTTCCCTGCCACAACAAGGCGCATCACATCAAGAAAATTTTGGAGGTTGTTCCAGATTGCACTCTTAGGAATATATCGTAAAAATTACAGCCATTTGCTGTGCATAGTCGTCTCGAAATCTACGACTCGGTCTTGGTTGTTTCTCGATAACGGATAAAGATGGTTGCGAACGGGAAGATCGCACTTGTCGATAAATGCCTAGAGAATATACCACTAAAATTTAAGCAATTTGCTGCGGTTATTTGTTATTTAGATTTCGCCACACGTCGAATTTTATGTGCGTATTTTACAACTACGGTAACTTTGAACCTTTGTATCTCGTAATCGAATAAAGATACCAAGAAAATTTTCAAGAATGTTCGAGTTGGGGTTAATAGAACATATCACAAAAATTTCAGACATTAGTTACGCACAGCCGCCTTGGAGTACGTCGCTCAGTTTTGCTACCCAAAAGTCATTGTTTCATGGTTTTCTCATCAACCATCCGTGAATGAAACGGTGCCGTTATAAGCTCCTTATTCCGCTCCGTAGACCAGTTAAAGTGGAAAAAAAAAAAAGATTTGCTCCATTTGCCTAAGCTGGAGGAAGTGGGAAATATTCAAAGTTTGACCCTGTACTGTGGGATAATTGTAGTAAGATGATTCTTCTGTTGGGTATTCAATTGGTCCCTAGCCCAAAGACAACTCAAAACATTGACTCTACCTTTCTATCGCCAACAAATGGTTCAAATGGCTCTGAGCACTATGGGACTTAACTTCTGAGGTCATCAGTCCCCTAGAACTTAGAACTACTTAAACCTAACTAACCTAATGACATCACACACATCCATGCCCGAGGCAGTATTCGAAACTACGACCTTAGCGGCCGTGCGGTTCCAAACTGTAGCGCCTAGAAGCGCTCGGCCACTCCGGCCGGCTATCACCAACAGAATCCCAGATAAGAGCCCCGGAAAATCGACTTTACGCCAGGCGCTTTGGAAGATTTTAGATGGCGCATGCGAAAGCATGCGTACCGATGTAGTAAAAGCAGAGATTGTTGCGTGTTCCGAAGGGAGCTGTAGACAACCGTTGGCAGAAACAGAAGAAACGGATAAAAGAGGAGATGAATGGGTAGATTTGAAAACTAAATTAGTGATGACAGCAAAGGACCATCTGGGCAAAGACGCCAGTTGCAGTAGAAATCCCGGCATAAACCAAAGCATAGTAAATATAAGCGATGAAAAAGGGATGCGTGAAAGTGCGGCAAATCTTTTAAATGATACAGAATACGGAGGACTCACAATTTGACTAATAGGGGCTGCAACATGACCAAGCAGGAGTGGCTGCAGAATAAATTCAAAATAATAGAAACTAGCTTTACTTCGGAAAAGATAGATGTCACATGTAGAAAAATTAAAAAAACATTTGATGAAAGGAGAAGCACCTGTATGAATATTAAGAGCTCAGATAGTCAGCCGACTACTAAGTAATGAAGGGAATGGTGATAAGTGGAAGGAATATATAGAGAGCTATAAACATAAAGACAATATACAGAAAGAGGAAGGAAGTGAAAATCGGATGCGAGGTATCATACTGCCACACGAATTTGACATATCGCTGAAACACCTAAGTCGAAACTAGTCCTTTGGAATAGACGACATTTCCTCTGAACTATTGAGATACTTGACAGAGCCAGGCATGGCCAAACCATTCCAAGATACACTCCTGGAAATGGAAAAAAGAACACATTGACACCGGTGTGTCAGACCCACCATACTTGCTCCGGACACTGCGAGAGGGCTGTACAAGCAATGATCACACGCACGGCACAGCGGACACACCAGGAACCGCGGTGTTGGCCGTCGAATGGCGCTAGCTGCGCAGCATTTGTGCACCGCCGCCGTCAGTGTCAGCCAGTTTGCCGTGGCATACGGAGCTCCATCGCAGTCTTTAACACTGGTAGCATGCCGCGACAGCGTGGACGTGAACCGTATGTGCAGTTGACGGACTTTGAGCGAGGGCGTATAGTGGGCATGCGGGAGGCCGGGTGGACGTACCCCCGAATTGCTCAACACGTGGGGCGTGAGGTCTCCACAGTACATCGATGTTGTCGCCAGTGGTCGGCGGAAGGTGCACGTGCCCGTCGACCTGGGACCGGACCGCAGCGACGCACGGATGCACGCCAAGACCGTAGGATCCTACGCAGTGCCGTAGGGGACCGCACCGCCACTTCCCAGCAAATTAGGGACACTGTTGCTCCTGGGGTATCGGCGAGGACCATTCGCAACCGTCTCCATGAAGCTGGGCTACGGTCCCGCACACCGTTAGGCCGTCTTCCGCTCACGCCCCAACATCGTGCAGCCCGCCTCCAGTGGTGTCGCGACAGGCGTGAATGGAGGGACGAATGGAGACGTGTCGTCTTCAGCGATGAGAGTCGCTTCTGCCTTGGTGCCAATGATGGTCGTATGCGTGTTTGGCGCCGTGCAGGTGAGCGCCACAATCAGGACTGCATACGACCGAGGCACACAGGGCCAACACCCGGCATCATGGTGTGGGGAGCGATCTCCTACACTGGCCGTACACCACTGGTGATCGTCGAGGGGACACTGAATAGTGCACGGTACATCCAAACCGTCATCGAACCCATCGTTCTACCATTCCTAGACCGGCAAGGGAACTTGCTGTTCCAACAGGACAATGCACGTCCGCATGTATCCCGTGCCACCCAACGTGCTCTAGAAGGTGTAAGTCAACTACCCTGGCCAGCAAGATCTCCGGATCTGTCCCCCATTGAGCATGTTTGGGACTGGATGAAGCGTCGTCTCACGAGGTCTGCACGTCCAGCACGAACGCTGGTCCAACTGAGGCGCCAGGTGGAAATGGCATGGCAAGCCGTTCCACAGGACTACATCCAGCATCTCTACGATCGTCTCCATGGGAGAATAGCAGCCTGCATTGCTGCGAAAGGTGGATATACACTGTACTAGTGCCGACATTGTGCATGCTCTGTTGCCTGTGTCTATGTGCCTGTGGTTCTGTCAGTGTGATCATGTGATGTATCTGACCCCAGGAATGTGTCAATAAAGTTTCCCCTTCCTGGGACAATGAATTCACGGTGTTCTTATTTCAATTTCCAGGAGTGTATATCAGGCAGGTGAAATAGCCCACGATTTCAAGAAGTATCCAAAGAAGGTAAGTGCCGTCAGATGTATTATGGAACTGTCAGTGTAATAAGTCACTGGTGTAAAACACTGGCACGAATTATTCATAGAAGAATGGAGAAAAATGGCAGAAGCTTGGGAAAGATCGGTTTGAGTTACGGAAAAATGTAAGAACACCCGAGGCCGTACTGCCCCTACGACTTATCTTAGAAGATACACTGAAGAAAGGCGAACATACATTTGCAACGTTTGTAGATTTAGGTACAGCTTTCGAGAGTGTCGAGTGCCATACATTCTTTGAAATTCTAAAGGCAGCTGCGGTGAAGTAGGGGTAATGAAAGGTTATTCATAAATTCTACAGAAACGGGAGAGTAGTTAAAAGAGATAAAGACGCATGAAAGGGAAACAGTAGCTCAGAACGGAGTGAGACAGGGATGTAGCCTCTTCCCAAAGCTATTTAATCTGCGCTTCGAACCCGCAGTAAAAGATAGCATCCTGTGGCGCAAATCAAAGACAAAATTGAAAAGGAATGAAAGTTTAACGAGATGATATAAAAACCTCGAGGTTTGCCTATGACTTTGTAGTTCTATCAGAGACAGGAAAGAACTTGAACAAGCAGTAGAACGGAATGGAGAGATGTTATAAGGTTAACATTAACAAAATTTAAAGAAGGGTAACTATTATGCTACCAAACTAAATCAATCTACGCTGCGGGCGTTAGATTAGAAAATGAGGGAGTAAAAGCAGTAGATGAGTTTAGTTATTTGCGCAACTAAATAACCGACTACGGTTAAAGTAGAGAGAATGTACATGGAGATTCGCATTAGCAAGAAAGAAGTTTTCGAGAACGATAATTTCTTGAAACTAAATATAAATTTAAACCTTAGGATATCTCTTCTGAATGTATTTCCCTGCAGGATAGTCTTGTGTGAAAGTGAGATATGGAGAATAATCAGTTTAGACAAAGAAGACAAGATTTTGAAATGTGATACTACAAGAGAATGCTGGCGATTAGATGTGAAGATCAGATAACTAATAAGCAGGTACTGAATGGTATTGTGTAGAACAGATAGTAATGGCACAGCTAGTGCAAAACGAAGAGTTCGATTGACATGAAACATCTTGAGGCACAAGGGAATAATCAGTTTCGTAATGGAGGATAGTGTGGGGAGAGGGATACTATGGCTTAACTACACTTATGTGGCTCGAATGGAAGTACGTGGCAGCAGTTACGCCGAAATGATGAGACCAGAGTCCAGAGCTGCAAAACGTTAATCTTTTGACTGAAGACTACAACACAAAATATTTTTTTTAAATTAAGTAATGAATTTAGAGCGTTAGAAAACGCACACAGATATACGAAAATGAAAAGTACTGAACAGTATTTATACAAACTGCGAAATATATTTCAGAGCATCTGAGAAGATACAATGAAAATATGAGAGGGATACTGAAAACAACAAGTCCATGAACAAGAATAAATAGACAAGAAGTCCATGAACGAGAATAAATAGAAAGTTATATTTATTTATTTATTTATTTATTTAACCTGATCAGATTAGGGCCATCAGGCCCTCTCTTACATCGGACCAGTGTTTCACACATGCAGCATTTCACACATCAGAGTTACATCATGAACATAGTTTAAATGAGAAAATTAGCTTACTCTAGTGACAATATGAATAAAGAGTAGTGACTAAGACCTAATAAAGTAAATGCAGAAGTATTTTTACAACAGTTGCTATACATACAGATTATGATAAAAGCAATAATAATAACAGTAAAACAAAAAAATCAAATAATAATGATGAATATGACTAAGACCTAATAAAGTAAATGCTGGCAGTATTTTTACATCAGGTGCTATACATACAGATTATGGTGAAAGCAATAATAATAACAGTAAAAAAAAATCAAATAATAATGACAAACATGAGAAAGAGTGGCAATAATAATGAAGGTTTGTGCAGATGTACATTAATATATTGGTGTGTAAAGTAGATGTTTACTAGTATAGCGAGTTTTGGGTAAGGGAGGTTTAAGGAGGGGGAGAGAGGGAAGTAATGAGGTGAAGTGCACTCATGTACAGAGGAAGGCATTACTGTTGCTTCAGTAGATACGTCATTAACTGTTTTTTGAAGCCGGTCATGTTTTTAAGTTCTCTAACATAACGAGGGAGGTTATTCCAGAGTCGGGTTCCCGCTACTGTAAAGGACTTGGAGAAGGTGACTGAGCGATGCAGTGGAACGGAGAGGATTTTATTATGATGGGAACGTGTGTTTCTGTCATGTTGTTCCGACATGAGTGTTAGGGAAGAGGAGAGATATGAGGGACAGTGTACATTTATAAGGCAGTAGATGAGACAGAGTGTATGGAAATCTCTGCGTTTGTCTGCACGCAGCCAGGACAATTTTGCATATGCTGGTGAAATGTGATCAAAAAGTCGAACGTCACAGATATATCGGACGCAGGCATTCGTGACCAGTTCTAGACGTCGGGAATTTTCCTGAGAGAGGCCTTGTAGGATAATATCGCTGTAGTCAATGATTGGGAGTATAAGCGTTTGTACTAATTTCTTTTTCAGATCGAAAGGGAAGAGTTTTTTATATTTTTGTAGGACATGAAGGGATGCTGATGCTTTTTTGCACACTGCAGTTACGTGCTCTGTCCAATTTAGATTTTCATCAATTATTACTCCCAAACTCTTTGCTGATGGCGAGAAGTTAATATTTGTTCCATTTAGGATAAGAGGTGGTACGGATTCCCGATGTTTTGGGCTAATGAGCTTAGAGTGACCAACAAGTACCGCTTGGGTTTTAGATGGGTTTAGTTTTAGACCTATGTCCTGTGCCCAGTTTGACAGCGCATCGAGGTCAGTATTGAAATTTTCAATAGCTTTCTTGAGATTGCTTGGTTTCGCACTTAGATACAACTGAAGGTCATCAGCATACATATGGTATTTGCAATAGGTCAGGACCGATGACACATCATTGACATAAAGAGAGAAGAGTATAGGACCTAATACTGAGCCTTGGGGAACGCCTGACACTACCTGCCGCCATTGTGATTTTATATCCCCAGACAGGACGCGTTGCTGACGAGACATCATGTATGAGCGAAACCATTGCATTGCGCTTTGTGAGAAATTTAGACCGCTAAGTTTGGCTAGTAAGATGTCGAAGTCGACAGTATCAAATGCTTTGCTGAAATCTAAGAAGCAAATAATAGTCGCTTCTTGTCTGTCCATGGCAAGTTTCAGGTCATCTGTCACCTTTATCAGAGCGGATGTTGTGCTTCGATGTTTACGGAAACCTGATTGGTATTCGTCTAGTAGGTTGTTAGTGGTTAGGTAGTTGGTGAGCTGGTCATGAACTATATATTCTAAGGCCTTTGATAGTGCAGGAAGAAGGCAGATGGGGCGGTAGTCAGAGGCTGCTGTGGCGATGTCCTTTTTAGGCAGTGGCTTAATTTGTCCCAGTTTCCAGGCCTCAGGGAAAACACTTGTGATTAATGAATCGTTGAAAATGTCTGTTATAGAGGGCAGTAGTTGGTCAATAATAAGTTTTACCATCTGGATAGTGATACCATCATGTCCAGTAGATGCTGATCTAATCCGCATTATGGCTTTCTTGACAGTACTGCAAGTGACGTGCTGTAGATAGAATTTTTCTTTGCTACAGTCGTTCATCCCAATGAAGTAATCAATGATTCTCTGTTTTTTTTGCGGATCAATTTTGGTTGCAGGTAATGTGAAGAATCGGTTTAGTTCTTCAGCTGGGACCATGAGATTTTCTGCAACTTTTATTTTGCCTAAACCGAGACTACGGAGATTTTTCCACAGGATAGCTGGTCTACATCTATTGTCAGCTAATGTACGGGCATGTCTGAGCTTAGCGTTTCTCACCGCTTGACTGACTTTGTTTCGTTTCTGCTTGTATACAGCGTGATTTTCAGGTGTAGGGTGTATCTTGTATGCTCGATGTGCAGCATCTCTGAGATTCATGAGCTGTTTTAGTTCATCAGTCAGCCAAGGTGCAGGTTGCCTTTTTACTTTTCTGGTCTTTATTGGAGCATATTTGTCATATAGCTGAGTAATTTTGTTAGTGAAATCGTGGAGTTTGTCGTTTATGTCCATGAGGGGAGTAGAGGTCATCCCCCAAACTATTTTTTGTGCCTCAGTTTCGAGTTCAGGCAAATTTATGCGTTTGAGGTCTCGGTATGTAGACAGTTTTTGTTTCTTTCTAGGGCATTCTAGTGAATACGTCATGGAAATGATGTCATGGGCAGACATGCCAGGCGCAGATATTTGAGAGGTGCGGATTATTCTGTTCGGAGATTTCGTTGCGAATATATCTATGAACGTGTGACTGGTAGTCGTGTGATGAGTAGGTGCCAGCTGAAGTAGCGTCATATTTGAGGAAGAAAGCATCCTCTTAAATTTCCCAGTGGAAGGACTATTGCACAGAAAATTAATGTTAGTGTCACCAGCTATAATTACATGTTCATATGACGATTCGAGACTAGAGAGGGCAGTTTCGAAGCAGGCGAACCCACCTACTTTAGGAGGTTTGTAAAGGACACATATTAAGCACTTTCTGTTAAGTGATTTGATCTCTATGAACATATATTCCACTTGTTTATCTACATTGTTGTCGGATGTGTGTAGTACTGTAGGTGACAAATCAGAGCGTATGTACGCCCCTACTCCGCCCCCTCGTCTGTTGCATCTGTCGTGCCTGAGAAAGATATAGCCATCTAGGTTTACGGAAGTTGTAGGAATACTTGGTTTGAGCCAAGTTTCTGACAAAAGTATTACGTGTATATCAGCAGCTTGAAATATATATTTGAACTCGTCGAAGTGAGCTGGCAGAGACTGGACATTTGCATGTGCAATATGCAGCTTGGTGCGTTCGGGTGTTGATTGCCCGAGGAGGCTGCCGACCGATGTTTGCGGGTCGTGGTTGGCGGTGACAAGAGGGTCTGGCATGAGGAATGCGGAAAGCGTGTGAAGGAGAGGCGGGTGAGGGAGTGTCCTCCCAGTTCTGTGCAGTGAAAGCGGCCGGGAGGGGGTGGGTCCCCGGGGAGACAACGGGATCTGCGGCCAAGGTCAGCGAGGTCTGCAACGGTTATGGAAGTAGCAGTGGACTGGCAGGGGAAGGAATTTCGCTAAATACAACGGGAGTAATCTGCACGTTATGACATAGTGTGATATTAATTGCACTTATGAGGATAACAACTAAAGTATGATGGTGGGTTGCTAATTAAGGATGGAAGTGAGACTACCTAATGCAATAATTAACAAAATTACATGAGAAAAACAATTAAAAATGAAAATAGTTATGTGGAGAAACGAAGAGTTGATAATACAAATAATAACAAATATTACACGAGAAAAAAATAATTAGAGATAAAAAAAAATAGTTATTTAGAGAAACGAACAATTTGATGATACATTAGTTACGATATGGTTGACAGTGTAAACAATATAAACATACAGGTTAGTGGCAGCAAGATTAGACATGATTTAGCTTCTAAAGCACAGGCTTTCGAGTTCATTAACACTGCAAATTGTTTTCTTTCCGTTTTCGGTCTTAACCATTATCCTGCCGTCATTTGTCCATACGTTATGTAGCCCAAATTTCGAAATCGCGCTCTTCAAAATGTTTAGTCTTTCAGAGGTCAGATCCTCGCGTACTGTCAGACCCGACTTCGCGAGATTCTTCTTTGCTCTGAAGATTTCAGATCTCTTCCTATACGACATAAATTTCACTATTATAGGCCTTGGTTTTGTAGAACCTGGCGACTTACGACCCACTCTATGACTTCTGTCAATGTCACTCAGAGTCACCTGCACACCTAGCTTTTCTTGGACAAGGTTTATCACAAGCTCATCTGTGTTCTCTCTGCTGCTCTCTGGAATGCCGAACAGTCTGAGATTATTGCGTCTCTGATATTGTTCGAGCTCGTCCGTCTTCTCGATCAATTTCTGTTCGAGCAGTCGCGCTTTCTCCTCACTTGCTTTTAACGATGTGTCCAGTGCACGGATCTCGCTCGCATTCGCCTCCAGAGTTTTCTGTATTTTGTCCGTCACTGCTGCAGTGACAGCATCAGTGATGGTCTGAACAACGAGCCCGAGCGTCTCCTTAGCCTGCAGCGCGGCACTCACCTCACCTCAGCCTTCACGAGTGCGGCGATGTCAGCGATGGCGGGCGGAGCGGCCGCAGCTCCCGGTGTAGACTCCACCCCTGCGCTGTCGCCGGCCTGGCCGTTGGCTGCACTGCGCGTTGTTCGGCGATTTTCCATTTTTAGTACGATTCCGTGTAATTGGTGCTCAGTATGTGATGTAAAATACGACACTCGGCAGTAGATATACGGCTTTAGTATATGTAGACTAGCCTAACTGCTTAAAACACCTCCAGATTTCACGTAAACTTGCGAGCCAAGCTAACGCACGTCACTCACTCGCCGCCATGTTGTATCCCCGCCGCCATGTTGTATTGGGTAGACACTTCACATTCTCATTTAAAACTCAGATTAGATAGTAATTAAAAGGACAAAGAACGTTTTTCTAATATTTGAATATTTTTGTTCATTTCAAGAGATGAATCCGGAACGCAAATTGATAGTACTGAAAATATAAGATTGCAAGAGTGATAGTAAATGAGTTGTGTGAAGCCTACTTGCGGCAGTGGGCAGTAGGAGGAAGGGAAGGGTGGGGGGAGAGGTGGGAGTAGTGGCAAGGTGCAGCACCCCCCGTGAGATTTCATTGCGAATACAAAAGGAGGACCATAACAACAGGGCATGAAGTTTTATGACCTAAAGTACAAGGATAGTTATTACTAAAATTGCCTTAAAAATCGATAAAATGTAAAACTGATGCAGAACATATGTAAAGGGCTTTATAAAATGAACTACAGTAGCAGTTCTGAAACTGCCCGTCGCAGGTACTAGAGACGTCGCGGCTGTACAGCAGGGCCGTAGCGGTGGTTGCATGACAAGAATTTGGTTCATTCGCCTTTCTGATTACAGGAACAACGTGCGGGCCAGTAGTCAAATCCAGCTGGCCGACAAGTGAGTGTTGTCGCTATGGCAGCGTTGAAGGTGGCAGTCGAATCGTATTATGTGTCTCAGTTGTTTTTATTCAGTAACAATAAGTTTGAAGATTAGGTCTGTCGATTGCTGATGGTTTTAATTCATGTTTATCTTCTTTCTACATGAGCATCTAGACACGTTCTCCGCAAGCCACCGTATGGTGCGTGGAGGAGGGTATATTGACCACTTCTAGTCATTTCCTTTCCTGTTCCACTCACAAATACCGCGGGAGAAAACCGACTGTCTACGTGCCTCCTTATGAGCCCTAATTTCACGTACCTTAGCTTCCTGGTCCTTGCGTGCATTGCATGTTGGCGGCAGTAGAATCGTATAGCAGTCAACCTCAACTGCTGGTTCTCTAAATTTTCTCATACTGCTCCTCGAAAAGAACATCAGTCACCTTCACTGCAGTGATTCCCATTTGAGTTCCAGAAGCATATCCGTAATACTTGCCTGTTGTTCGAACCCACAGGTAACTAATCTAGCAGCCCGCCTCTTAATTACTTCGATTTCTACCTTTAAACCGACCTGGTCGCGTTTCCCAAACACACGAACAGTACTCAATAATTGGTCGCGCGTGTATCCTATATAAGGCATCCTTTACAAATCAACCACTTTTTCCTAAAATTCTCCCAACAAACCGAAGTCGACCATTCGCCTTCCCTGCTACAAACCTTAAATGCTCATTCCCTTTCATATGGCTTTGAACGTTACGGCCAGATACGTAATCCTGGTAACTGTGTCAAACAGCACACTGCTCGAGCATTATGCATCTGTTTTTCCTACTCATCCGCATTAACTTACAGTTTTCTACATTTAGAGCTAGCTGCTATTCATCACACCAACTAGAAATTTTTTCTAAATCGTCTTGTATCCGTCCACAGTCACTCAACGACGACGCCTTCCCATACACCACAGCGTCATCAACAAACAACAGCAAACTGCTGCTTACCCTGTCAGTAGACCATTTAGGTGTACAGAAAATAACCGCGGCCCCATCACACTTCCCTGGGGCACTCCTGACGATGCCCTTCTCTCTGATGAACGCTCGCCGTCGGGGACAACGTAATGGGTCAATTACTTAAGAAGTCTTCGAGGTACTCACATACCTGTGAACCTATTGCATACGCTTGCTTCTTCATCAACAGATGAAAGTATGGCACTGTGTCAAATGCTTCACGGAAATCTAGAAATATGGAATCTGCCTGCTGCCCTTCATTCATGATTCGCATGACAAGCTTAGTTTCGCACGAGCGATGTTTTCCAAAACCGTTAAACCGTGCTGATTTGTTGACAGAAGCTTTTCCCTCTCAAGGAATTTTATTATATTCGAAATAATATTCGAAGGGTACGCTCAAGGATTCTGCACCGAACCGATGTTAAAAATAATCGTCTGTAATTCTGAGGTCCGTTCTTTTACCCTTCATATATACAAGAGTCACCTACGCTTTTTTCCAGTCGCTTGGAACTTTGTGCTGGGCGAGAGATTCGCTATAAATGGCAACTAAGTAAGGGGTATAAGCTGTAGAGTATTCTTTGTGTAACCGAATTGCGATTCCAACGGCACATGCCAACTTATTGATTTTCAACTTTTTGGGTTGTTTCCCTACGTCAGTGATGCTTATTACTATGTCGTCCGTACGGGAATTTGTGCGATGGCCAAACAACGGTATGTTTGTACCTTTCTCCTGCGTGAACGATTTCTTAAATGCGAAATTAAAAACTTTGGGTCTCATTTTGCTACCTGCCACACCAGACTGGCCAACGACCATAATGTCGTTGTGGCTTCTCTGTCAATGGGGTTGCAAAAAAAAAAAAAAAAAAAAAAAAAAAAAAAAAAAAAAAAAAACTGCGCAGAGTTTTCTTGTTTGGGAAAGCAAATAAAAGTCTCATTAATGAATATCTTCATAGTCAGCTCCAAACATTCACCGCGGGACACAAAGACATTGATCATCTTTGGTCGGAATTTAAAGGTATTGTCCACCATGTGCTAGAGAAGTTTGTGCCTAGCAAAAATATAGGGGAGGGAAAGGATCTACCTTGATACAACAAACATATTAAGAAGTTATTGAGAAAGCAGATAATTTTGCACAGTTGTTTTAAACATAGTCATTGCCACGTTAACAAACAGAAATTATGTGAAATGAAAGCAACTGTCAGAGGGACAATGGGAGATTCTTTTAACGAAATTGAGAGCAATATTTTATCTGCATATTCTAAAAATAGCCCCAAAAAATTTTGGTCGTACGTAAAATCTATGAACGCTACAAATAATTCAATACCTTTTCTTGCTGACAGTACGGGTAATGTAACTGATGATGATAAACAGAAAGCCGAAATTCTAAACCTAGCTTTCAAAAACTCGTTTACGGTAGAGAACTGCAGCACCATTCCCCCTTTCAATTATCGACAAACGCAAGGATGGATGACATAGTGTTTAGTGTATCTGGGATTGTAAAACAGTTAAGATCCTTAGACGCCAGGAAGGCATCTGACCCAGACGGTATCCCCGTAACATTATATGTTGACTATGCTACAAATATAGTACCATTCTTATCCAACATCTATCAGAGATCACTGGTACAGCGGAAAGTTCCACAGGACTGGAAGAAAGCCCAGGTCATAGCTATAAAAAGGGTAGAAAATCGGCCAATTTCAGTGACATCGATTTGTTGTAGAACCATGGAACATATTTTGTGTTAGGATATAATGACCTTTCTAGACTCTGAGAAGCTCACCTGCAGAAACCAGCACGGCTTTAGGAAACAGCGGTCATGCGAGACACAGCTGGCGCTCCTCGTGCATGATATACAACAAGCTCTAGTTGCCGGCTCCCAGGTTGATGCTATATTTCTCGGCTTTTGAAAGGCGTTCGACTGAGTTTCGCACTGTCGCTTGCTCCAAAAAAGGGCGCACTTACGGTCTATCCGATGACATATGCGGATGGATAGAAAGTTTTGTAATAGACAGGAAGCAGTATGTCGTCCTGAACGGCGTGACTTCAACAGAAACAAGCGTAACTTCAGGTGTGCCCCAGGTCAGCGTAATAGGTCCGCTGCTTTTTACGATTTACATAAACGATCTGGTTGATGGTATTGACAGCGGCATTAGACTGTTTGCCGATGATGCTGCAGTCTACAGGAAAGTAGTATCACACTAAAGTTGTGAACAAATCAATTAGGATTTGCAGAAAATTAGTGGCTGGTGTAATGACTGGCAGTTATCTTTCAGTATTAGTAAGTGAAACCTATCGCGTATAACAAAGCGAAAATCCCCATTAATGTACGAGTACAAAATAAATGCCCAGTCTTTCGAAGCGGTAACATCCGTCACGTATCTGGGTGTGACTATTCAAAATTATCTCAAATGGAATGATCAGATTACACAAGTAACGGGTAAGGCTAACTCTAGATTGCGGTTTATTGGCAGAATCCTGAAGCGATGCAGTTCTTCAACAATGGAAATTGTTTACAATACGTTAGTTCGTTCAGTCTTAGAGTATTGTTTGTCTGTATGGGACCCTTACCAGTTGGTTCTCATTCAAGAGATTGAGAAGGTCCAAAGAAGAGCGGCAAGATTCTTGACTGGTACATTTAGCCATCGCGAGAGCGTTACAAATATCATAGAAAGTTTGAAGTGAGACACATCTGCAGACGGATGGCGCGCTAAAAGGAAGGGGCTGCTCATTAAATTCCGAAATCCGATCTTCACCGAGAATGTAGAGCATATATTATTACCACCAACTTTCAAATCGCGCAATGACCACCATTCAAAGATACGGGAAATTAGAGCTCGTACTAAGGCGTTCAGACAGTCGTTTTTTCCTCGCGCGATCCGCGAGTAGAATCGGGGGAGAGAGGGGGGGAATATGACTTTGGCGCGAATTGTGCCCTCCGCCACACACCGTTTGGTGGCTAGTGGAGTATATATGTAGATGTAGATGACTGGCATAGAATCCTTGGACCCACTTACGGATTTCACGTAGGACCGGAATTTTCTCGGCATCTGGGCAAGATCTATTGCTAAGATGTGGCGATGGTAGTTGTAAGCTCCACGCAGCGCTCTTTTTACGTTTCTCTGTAAACATGAACAAATTTTTAAATGTAAGTTTACAGCGTGATATTTCACATGTACATGCAGTTCCAAAGATATGAGTAGACGAAAATGCAGGAAGTACGACGACAGCCACTCGAATTTCGGTTTTGCACGTCATATTGTTGGAAATGAAGAATGAAATCGAGGTGTCATTTTTTTCTTAGCTCTCATTACTAAAAACATGCTTCCTAATAAAAAAACATTTAGAGTCAAATCACGGTTGTTTGGCAAACAAACACGAAAATACTTTTCCCACAAGTTAAAAAAACGACGTATCAAAAAATCTTCCACTAAACTAGCTACGATTCCTTAAAAGGCTGTTATTTCTTGCTACGAAGTTGCCAACCACGTAAAAAAGAGCAACAAACCTTAAACGATACCGGAACACTTTATTTTACCAGCTGCTCTAAACATGGTGGGCCTTTCGTGATGCTTGAGTCAGCTGGCAAGCAGCTGGGAAATACCTAAAGGCAGTGATGATTTAGCTACACAGTGCGATGAAGTTACTGAAAACAAAAATGATGGGCATCTGGTTTCTTATGTGCGGTTAACAAGAAATTTCAAGTAGATCTTCTTTCGTGCAGGAAAATAACTCTTCGAACAAAAGCAACAGACCACTGTTTTATAGAAGAAAATTGGAAAATTTGTGTAGGCATGTGTACAGATGGCTGGTTGAAAAGAGGCTCCTCATTCTTATATTTGGACACACTGTTTTATTCACCGAGAAAGGCAAAGGCTGCCTCTGTGACTTCAAGCAAATCTTCTAGGTTTCTATGGTGAGCTCTTCTGCTATAGTTTGTTACAATGTGTTTGATGGTACGATGTTCATTGCCACAGTCACACTGAGGTGATGAAGCCTCTGTCAATCGGTGGAGGCTTTCTGAGCAGATGCCATGGCCTACATGAATCTTATTGTTTTCCGATCACATCGTGGTAAGTCCATGCCGGCTGGTCTCGTGTTAGGTCTGACGAGGGTCTGATAGTCCTCATGGGCAATGTTATTCCACGTTTCTGACGGCCTCCTGCTCGTGATGAAATCCATTGCTTGCAGCGTTTCTGCAATATGATATGCGACTTACTGAATTTTAAATGGTTCTTCTAATTGCAGGCACATGAGAGTGGATTGGAAGCTGAGAAATTTTAATTAATTATTTCTATTCCTTGAGAAAGGCATTCTGTCTTCGGAGATATGGTGGCGCAGTGTGGCTTAGAGGTGATAACCAGTGAAGAGGAGTAGATCTGCGGCAATCTCTTACTGTCCTCAATGCTGCATTTAGCTGAGCATACTATGTTTCTCACATGTCAACCATAAAGCCATCCTGGAGCACAGTATTCGGCAATAGAGTAGACGAGTTCTAAGGAAGAACATCGCAGTGTTGTACCTCTTGCATCCTATGAGCTTCATATGATGTTACTGCACAATCTCAGCTTTGCTGGGGTGTTTTCTATGGGTTTCTTTCAGGACAAGTTTCTATGAGGAGTTGTTGTTGTTGTTATTGTTATGGTCTTCAGTCCTGAGACTGGTTTGATGCAGCTCTCCATGCTACTCTATCCTGTGCAAGCCTCTTCATCTCCCAGTACCTACTGCAACCTACATCCTTCTGAATCTGCTTAGTGTATTCATCTCTTGGTCTCCCTCTACGATTTTTACCCTCCACACTGCCCTCCAAAGCTAAATTTGTGATCCCTTGATGCATCAGAACATGTCCTACCAACCGATCCCTTCTTCTAGTCAAGTTGTGCCACAAACTCCTCTTCTCCCCAATTCTATTCAATACCTCCTCATTAGTTATGTGATCTACCCATCTATCTTCAGCATTCTTCTGTAGCACCACATTTGGAAAGCTTCTATTCTCTTCTTGTCCAAACTATTTATCGTCCATGTTTCATTTCCATACATGGCTACACTCCATACAAATACTTTCAGAAACGACTTCCTGACACTTAAATCTACACTTGGTGTTAACAAATTTCTCTTCTTCAGAAACGCTTTCCTTGCCATTGCCAGTCTACATTTTAAATCCTCTCTACTTCGACCATCATCAGTTATTCTGCTCCCCAAATAGCAAAACTCCTTTAAGTGCCTCATTTCCTAATCTAATTCCCTCAGCATCACCCGACTTAATTCGACTACATTCCATTATCTTCGTTTTGCTTTTGTTGATTTTCATCTTATATCCTCCTTTCAAGACACTGTCCATTCATTTACTGCATTTTTATATTTTCTCCTTTCATCAATTAAATTCAATATTGCTTCTGTTACCCAAGTATTTCTACTAACGCTCGTCTTTTTACCTAATTGATCCTCTGCTACCTTCAGTACTTCATCCCTCAGATCTACTCATTCCTCTTCTACTGTATTTCTTTCCCACATTCGTGACAATTTTTCCCTTATGCTCTCCCTGAAACTCTGTACAACCTCTGGTTTAGTCAGTTTATCCAGGTCCTATTTCCTTAAATTCCCACCTTTTTTCAGCTACTTCAGTTTTAATCTACAGTTCATAACCAATAGATTGTGGTCAGAGTCCACACATCTGCCCCGGCAAATGACTTACAATTTAATACCTGGTTCCTAAATCTCTGTCTTACCATTATATAATCTGTAGTGTTGGCTGAAGAGCCAACGCCGTGTTACTAGAGGAGTCCGAAATGCACGCGTTTTAGCTCATGCAGGCTGGCGTGAGGAGGGATTATACTGACGTGAGGTCTGGAACATGACAAGGAATTAGAATTCAGAAAGCGGACATAGCTAGTTTGATACTTAACTTTAATCCATTAATGATGAACGTCGCTCTTGACGGTACATGATTCACAATATTATCTGTTCAGAAGACATATAGTAACTGAATGTGGCGCCTTGCTAGGTCGTAGCAAATGACGTAGCTGAAGGCTATGCTAAACTGTCTTCTCGGCAAATGAGAGCGTGTGTAGACAGTGAACCATCGCTAGCAAAATCGGCTGTACAACTGGGGCCGAGTGCTAGGGAGTCTCTCTAGACCTGCCGTGTGGGGGCGCTCGGTCTACAATCACTGCTAGTGGCGACACACGAGTCCGACGTATACTAACGGACCGCGGCCGATTTAAAGGGTACCACCTAGCAAGTGTGGTGTCTGGCGGTGACACCACATAATCTATCTGATACCTTCTAGTATCTCCAGGACTCTTCCATGTGTACAACCATCTTTTATGATTCCTGAACCAAGTGTTAGCTATGATTAAGTTATGCTCTGTGCAAAATTCTACCAGACGGCTCCCTCTTTCATTTCTTACCCCCAATCCATATTCACCTACTATGTTTCCTTCTCTCCCTTTTCCTACTCTCGAATTCCAGTCACCCATGACGATTAAATATTCGTCTCGCTTCACTACCTGAATAATTTCTCTTCTTTCATCATACATTTCATCAATTTCTTCGTCATCTGCAGAGCAAGCTGTTTGTAGTAGCTTACCCGCACTCCTATTTTTTTTATTCATTATTAAACCTACTACTGCATTACCCCTATATGATTTTGTATTTAGAACCCTGTATTCACCTGACCAAAAGTCTTGTTCCTCCTGCCACCGAACTTCACTAATTCCCACTATATCTAACTTTAACCTAATCATTTCCCTTTTTAAATTTTCTAACCTACGTGCCTGATTAAGTGATCTGAGATTCCACGCTCCGATCCGTAGAACGCCAGTTTTCTTTCTCCCGATAACGACGTCCTCTTGAGTAGTCCCCGCCCGGAGATCCTAATGGGGGACTATTTTACCTCCGGAATATTTCACCCAAGAGGACGCCATCCTCATCCAACCGTACAGTAAAGCTCCATGCCCTCGGGAAATATTACGGCTGTAGTTTCCCCTTGCATTCAGCCGTTCGCAGTACCAGCACAGCAAGGCCGTTTTGGTTAGTGTTACAAGGCCAGATCAGTCAATCATCCAGACTGTTGCCCCTTTAACTACTGAAAAGGCTGCTGCCCCTCTTCAGGAACCACATGTTTGTCTGGCCTCTCAATAGATACCCCTCCATTGTGGTTGCACCTACGGTACGGCCATCTGCATCGCTGAGGCACGCAAGCCTCCCCACCAACGGCAAGGTCCTTGGTTCATGGGAAGAGGGGGGGGGGGGGGTATGAGGAGTTATTCCTAGATATTTTGCTAGTTCTTGGTATGGAAGTATTTCAGCATTGTACTTAGATTTGCGAAGAGTATTTCTTCACCAGCTTCAAGACTTTTCTTTGGATGGCGAAAGCCAGAGCGTCTGCATGAATGAATTTCTTCCGCTCTTTTTCAGGAAGATCAGATGTACATAATTTGCATAAACCTGGTGCCAGAACTGAAACCTGGGGAAGACAGTTATTAAGTTCCTTCTGTCTGCTTAATCGAATGCCAAGTGATACTTAGAAGTACCTCTCAGATAACTTGTTGCTTGGGAGCCTAATTATGGTTTGTATAACACTTGCGAGTTTGTACAGGAGTCCTTGTCTCCATACTGTACCATAGTAAACTGTAAGATCAACAAAGGCCATTGGTGTTTTAAGTCATCGTTGGAACCCAGCTTCAATGTTTGAGGTTAAGTTCAGTATTTGGTCTGTACGGCTCCTGTTAGGTCTGAATCCTACTGTTCAATGGGACTAACTTGATGGACCGATTCTGTTATTAAGAATGAATCTTTCTGAAAGCTTCTAGCAGTAGCTCAGGAGGGTGACAGGCGGTAGCTAACAGATTTATTTGCTGATTTAGAAGGCTCCAGTATAGCTACGATTTTTGTTCTTTTGAAGGCTTTCGGTAGGTTAGCCGATAGCATGATGTTGGAGAAAAAGATCTCTAGTCATTTACGGGCCTTGTTTCCATAACTGACAAGGAACTCTGGGTGTATCTCATCAAATCATGGAGATTTGGCGTTTTTCATTTGTGTGGGTGCTATCCATTACAGATTTCCTGGTCTAAACATGAATGCACAACTACATCACAACGGTTCTTCCCATGGCCAATGAATTAGACATCTGTCTTCAGCAAATGTGCGATGATATGAGAGCTGCGCACATTTATCTTTTTATAGAAACCATCGATGGCTTTCACCTGAGAATGTCCTGAAAAGGGTGTATGAATTCCGAGATGATCTTTGCTTTTATCTTGTTCAAGAAAGGATTTGAGTTCCGAGGAGCTCGTACACACTGGCTTTGTTTTGAAGCTGGCGTATCTTTGTGACTTCTTTGAAAAATCCCGTTCATTGAAAGTATCCCTTCAAGGCAATGAGACCAATAATTTGCAACTGTCAGATAAAATTTCCGTCTTCACAATGAAAGTACTACATTGGAAGAAGACTATGGATGACAAAAATATACGTTGCGTTTTCTCCGCTCTTCACACGGTTTTAAAATACAGTGCCTTTCAGTTAAGTGAAGAATCGGTGTGTGTTCGTGGATCATGAACTCAACTCGATGATTGCTTTCTAAAGTGCACATATGTCCAAAATTAAAACAACAAAGCACCATTTCCATGTCATGTGTCTAATTCACGATATAATCATACAAACCGTCAACAGATATCCGTACGATCGTATCCTGCACGGAAGATAGCATTCTCATCAACGGACAACCACGCCAATAATGACGGCAGGACACTCATTAAACGGGGTAGCGTTTGCCGGGTAGTTCCACATCCACAATCGCTGTGTACACAGTAGTCACAGACGGTGCAGCATGGCACACAGAAGACGCCTACCAGGCTCTCTGCGGTGAAGGGCCACAGGAAGAATGGAAACAGGACAGTCGCAAACTGATGTGGCCCTGTGGTTTAATGTGAATCGTTCTGTTGTTTTTCGGATGTGGCAGCAGTTTATAGAGAACTAAACTGTATGACGAAGACCAGAGCGGGGCCGACCATCGGAAAGACAGAACTGCTACTTGGCTGCAAGGGCACTATGGCGCTGCACGGTAACTGGCATCTGGCCCCACAGCATCCACTGGACATGTTGAAGCGAGGCAAACGGTGTACAGCAGGTTTCGGGAGAGTGGCCTTTCTTGTCGGAGATCTGTTGCATGTGTACGTCTGACGTGTCTTCACAGAAGGGAACGTGTAGAGTGGAGCCGTCAACACTCCACCTGAACGGTCAAGCAGTGGGCCATTGTTCTTTTCACAGATGAATCACGATTTCAACTGGACCGTCATTCTCGACGAATTTGCATCTGGAGGGAACGCAGGACACGATTTCGGGACACAGCTATTGTGGAAGTAGACTGATATCGAGGATGATCCCTAATGGTGTTGGCACTCGAACACTTCTTCATGAAATTCTACGGTTATATCGACAAGGTTTAACTGCTGTCAGGTACCGTGACGAGATCTCGGGACCTCATGTGCGGTTACGAGGTGCTGTGGGCCCAGACTTCGTATTTCTGGACGATAATGCTCGACCTCATAGAGGTTTTCTTGGAAACAGAAGATATTACGTGAATGACGTGACTTGCTCTCTCTGCCGATTTGAACCCCATAGAGCTTATCTGGTAGCACTAGGGATACGGATTGTATCACGTTAGCATCCTCCAACCCCTCCCCAAGACTAGCGAGCAGCGTTGCAAGAAGAATGGGCGTTATTACCGCAACATGAAATTGATGGCATCGTTTGTCAGGCTTATACTGCTGCGAAAGGTGGTCACACCCCATACTGAGCGCATTAACCAGTTGTCGGAATGTATGTGTAAATCCGTTTAGTTGTAAAAAACGAAGAACATTATGCATGTTGCAGTTGTTTACGTTCGGTATTCTTTATATTGTTTCTACTTTACTATCACCTTATTAAATTGCTTTGTGACAAAATAAACGCAGCTTTGTAAATTTTCGGTTAGTTGCTTTAATTTTGCACACCAGTGTATTTTCCAGAATACGTTGAGCGGTACAACTTGATCAAGGCTCCCTTCAGTACAGAACTTTCATCTTTTTTATATTTCTTCAGACTCGACATAGAAATCGACGTTCGTTTCCTTACCGCTGGAGCCTAATGAAGCAAAAGTATCCACAAGCACAAGTTTCTACGAATTTTCATACCTTTTGCGACAGCCTACTAATTTAAGGGAGGTTTCTCAACATTGGCAGTCATCAACACGAAACAAAGATCGTTATGACAGTGGAGAAAGAGATGCACGTCGCAGGTTCAAATCTCGTGCCCAGGGACAGTTCGAGAACATATTTCCATACACGCAATTTTTTCAGAAAGGCGACATGACATTTGGTGCCCCTGCCCTCCCTCTCCTTCCCTCATACATTAGTTGTAGTTCCTTGAGCACTTGGTAACACATAAAAATAAGCCAAAATCGAGTGAACGTGGAGACTTGTTATTTTCACTACTAGTTATAATACACCCTGTGCACACACTTTTCATTAGGAACACTTGCGGCGAGCCCCTCAATTTGGCACCCCAAGCAACCGCTTGCGTCGCTTGGACCTTAAGCCGGCCCTTCTTGTGCTCATATTTGAAGCCCTGATAATGAAGAAGCAAGCACATCCTTTCGATTAATTTCGTCGTGGGGCTACGGTGCAATAAAATTAAAAGTTGATTAAAATGTTTTACCTCAAAAGTTAATAAGGAAATAACTATCCTTAATAACATTGTTCGAAACTTAAGTTTATTTAATGCCCACTTCGAGTCGGACATATGCGAAAGGAGCTGTCGGTTTTATACTCAGGTGAAGAAAGCCGTGGACCTCCGAATGTTTTGAATCCACCATCTGTTGGAAAACACGCGCTTTTAGTTAGAGAATCTTTGAGCATTTGCTGAACAACTGGAAAGTGCACTTTTATATTTTCCTTTCGATTAAAAAAATCGATATTTCACAAGTGGACATTATGTTTTCTAGAATATCGAAACATATTATCAATATTTTTGTTTCAGTGCACTTACCTGGTACAACTTCACAACAGTAAGTGACGGGACAATGACAATAAGCAGATGAACCCTCAGTTTATTTCCAACATGTATGAATACATTCTTGAACAACGTTCTTACTTTTTTCCCAGAAATGCGCGCAATTATTCATTCTTTCCAGCATTAAAAGAATGAACTGTTGCGACATAAATGGACATGCGTCAAAATGCAACCGCTGGGCGAAATTCTCTAGAGGTACAAGTGAAATACGTGTGTACAGATGTGTGTGAAATACGTTAAATATATGTGAAATATGTTTGACATATGCATAACTGGGTCATCCTAAAGCCCTGGAAAGGTTTCAACCAAATCTGGTACACACATTACTTACGATCTGGAAAGAAATACTGTGGCGGTAAGAATTACCAGTCTGCCGTTGGGGTGAGCACGATAACGTGGTGAGAGAACGAGAGAAGGGGGAAAGAGGCGTTGGACAGAGAAAGGAAAAAGGAGGAGATAGAAAGAGAGAGGGGAAGAGGAAATGGGTACAGAAAGGGAAGAGGAGAATATCGACAGAGATAGGGGGAGGAAGAGATAGGAAGGTTTGAAGGGGAGAAGGAGATAAACAAAGAGAAAGGGGGAGTAGACGTACAGAGAATTGGAGGAAATGGACAGAGACAGGGGGAGGAAGAGATAGGGAGAGAGAGAGTGAGGGGAGGAAGAAGAACAGAGAGAGGTGAGGAGGAGATGTCAGCAGAAAGGGAAGAGGAGGAGATGGATTAATAGAAAATTTGAATAAATACATACCCGGCAAAGTCGGGTACTCGGGTAGTTTCATATAATTATTGACCGAATTTAAAAATTTGGAATACTGTCACAACCCACTAACTAAGAGCTGTTATCTTAAATCGAAGGTTTAACATGACAAGCCGGTTATTAAAGTAAGAAACTGTGTATTTGTAGTGAGGCAGCACAACTCGGGGCGAGAGAATTACCCAGACTATATTCATCCAGCATTTGAGAATGAGAGAGTACTCGGCGACACCCACAAAACTTTACTCACAGTTTCACAACTTTTCAGAACATTTTGTCATTGACACCCCCCTACAAAATAATGAAAGGGAAATAGTATACGGCTTACAATATTTTCGCTGTTCGCACACTAAAACTTTAGCAGCCAGCATGGAAATGGAAATGAAGTCCCACGCTTCTTGACAGGGCGTAAGGGAACGGTGCGGGAGACCCGCACCGCCGTAATAGGCACGGTACTAATGGAGGTGGTTTGCCGTTGCCTTCCTCCAACCGTAATGGGGATGAATGATGTTGATGAAGACGATACAAGAACACCTAGTCATCTCGGGGCAGGAGAAAATCCCTGACACCGCCGGGAATCGAACCCGGGACCCCGTGCTCGGGAAGCAAGAAGGCTACCGCCATCCAGCATAGTGTTTCAATTTATTTGTTCCTTACTGCTAACTCTATTCGCAACACAGTTTGTGGCCAGTATCCACACATACGACTGAGTGCACGTGCTAAAGTATATCATTTCACGAAACATGGCTCAAGAGACACGACATCATAAACAGTGAGATACGTGAAAAACCAATTGTTTTATACAGACCTGAGCGAGAGAGGGGACGGGGCGGTTTACGGGTAACAAATAAGCCAAGAAACGGAGAAAAATGACTGCAGCATCGAGATGCCTTAATTGAGTAACAGTGATGGAGAATGCCTAGAAGATAGTCGATAAAATATGGTCGCTAAAGGGGATGGACATTTATTACAAGAAAAGTGCCACTGCACGGACCGATACATTATTTGTAGAAACTTGTAAAAGTTAACTGCCAATCACAGCCGTTCTATATCACTCTGGAAATTTCGTAACGTACTCAACTAAACAAAAATTTATTGGCAGATACCAGTTTCGAACACTGGACGACCGCTACAAAAGCTTCATTCGTCTTCTACTGCGGCACATTCTAGCTGCAGATCGCGGCGGTTAATAATTTAAAAGGAAAATAAAATGTATCAAAAAGTTTTTTTTCACAATGCAGCTTAGAGGACAATACACAGAAAACCGTTTGTCCGAAGGCATAATTAGGCAATGCTTCATAGTGTTATTGGATAATTTTGCGAAAAATACTAATTCTTAGATCTCTGAGAGTGCGCTTGAAGGAGAGGCACGGCGAGCAGAAATAAATGGCGCTTAAATTACATTAAAAACGCATTAAGACACATTTTAAAAGCATTAGATGGCAGCATAAATCGTGCATAATGGGAATGGGGTGCGGAAACAGGCAGCTGAAGAAAATTGCTGGCAAAGATTAATATCGTCACCAAGGAGGGTTGGTTGGAAACGTGCAAGTGGGACGAAAGGCGAAAATCCAGCAGGTAGGCCGCACTACGGAGGAAAAGTTGCGTTCACCGCGGCGCAGTGTTGGCTCGTCCCACGCGTCCTTTCGCGCAAGTGACAGCTGAATCCTGTAATTACTGCGCAAATTCTTGAGCAGCGCTGTAAACGTAGATCAGTCAAAATTTCAATCGTCCCTTCGTTTGTCTCGGAATAGCTGCGAGCCATCAGAGCATTAGAAATGGCGCTTGTCGCTGAAGCAGCCGGTTTTCGGTTATAGCGGTTTTTTCCATGCGAGTTTAACCTGACTCTTAAAATCGCTCACAACAACCGGTTGCTGAATTAATAACCGATTTTCGGTTTTTTATTCCTGTTATTTCCTGTAATAAAGATGGAAATCAAATACTGAAGCGTTTTGATTGCCTCAGTTTCAAGATATGTAGAATCAAAATATTAAATTACATACTTAAATAGAAGAAAACTTAGCCTGTACGCAGTTCACTGCTTTTCTCGAACAGTTATAAGTGCTCGAATACTACAAAAAAATCACCAGTTTTTTTCCTACTGATGCTAATTTTTTGAAACTCTGCTGAAAAATCATCTTATAATCGGGGCTCATAACACTATTTGGGCACTACGATTAGTCAGTGCTAAAAAGTGAAAACTAAGGTAGAAGAACTCTATTTTTCGTGTAATTTGCTCGTTTCCAAGGGCTACAAGCAGACAAAGGCATATCATTTAGACACAGACAGCAGATCAGTTAGTTCCTATTTTTTACTGTATAGTGGAATGAATTGTTAAGTTTTTAATTTACTACTGTTTCTCTTTTGTTATTTCGTAGAAATGGTAGACAGATCTTTCATCTTTTAAAGCAAATAAAGGATTCTACTTCATTGGTACATCACTTCATAAAACTATTTCCAGACTAAAGTTGCAGTACAACGAAGTACAACGAATGTGCAGCGACGACAGCGAGAATCTACCGTATAGACCACGTGGGCCCACGTCTTTCACACCGTACGCACACGCGTACCTGCAACCACGACACATCACATGTGTTGCTCATTTCTGTCGGCATTGTTATTCGAATAGTACTGATCGCGTTTCCGATTTTCTGTAATAACGCAGTATTACAAAGAATACATTGAAAACCTCTATCAGGGTGAAGATTTGTCTGATGTGATAGAAGAAGAAACAGGAGTCGATTTAGAAGAGATAGGGGATCCAGTATTAGAATCGGAATTTAAAAGAGATTTGGAGGACTTACGGTCAAATAAGGCAGAAGGGATAGATAACATTCCATCAAAATTTCTGAAATCATTGGGGGGAAGTGGCAACAAAACGACTATTCACGTTGGTGTGTAGAATATATGAGTCTGGCGACATACCATCTGACTTTCGGAAAAGCATCATCCACACAATTCCGAAGACGGCAAGAGCTGACAAGTGCGAGAATTATCGCACAATCAGCTTAATAGCTCATGCATCAAAGCTGCTTACAAGAATAATATACAGAAGAATGGAAAAGAAAATTGAGAATGCGCTAGGTGACGATCAGTTTGGCTTTAGGAAAAGCAATGGGACGAGAGAGGCAATTCTGACGTTACAGCTAATAATGGAAGCAAAGCTAAAGAAAAATCAGGACACTTTCATAGGATTTGTCGACCTGGAAAAAGCGTTCGACAATATAAAATGTTGCAAGCTGTTCGAGATTCTGAAAAAAGTAGGGGTAAGCTATAGGGAGAGACGGGTCATATACAATATGTACAACAACCAAGAGGGAATAATAAGAGTGTACGATCAAGAACGAAGTGCTCGTATTAAGAAGGGTGTAAGACAAGGCTGTAGCCTTTCGCCCCTACTCCTCAATCTGTACATCGAGGAAGCAATGATGGAAATAAAAGAAAGGTTCAGGAGTGGAATTAAAATACAAGGTGAAAGGATATCAATGATACGATTCGCTGATGACATTGCTATCCTGAGTGAAAGTGAAGAAGAATTAAATGATCTGCTGAACGGAATGAACAGTCTAATGAGTACACAGTATGGTTTGAGAGTAAATCGGAGAAAGACGAACGTAATGAGAAGTAGTAGAAATGAGAACAGCGAGAAACTTAACATCAGGATTGATGGTCACGAAGTCAATGAAGTTAAGGAATTCTGCTACCTAGGCAGTGAAATAACCAATGACGGACGGAGCAAGGAGGACATCAAAAGCAGACTCGCTATGGCGAAAAAGGCATTTCTGGCCAAGAGAAGTCTACTAATATCAAATACCGGCCTTAATTTGAGGAAGAAATTTCTAAGAATGTACGTCTGGAGTACAGCATTGTATGGTAGTGAAACATGGACTGTGGGAAAACCGGAACAGAAGAGAATCGAAGCATTTGAGATGTGGTGCTATAGACGAATGTTGAAAATTAGGTGGACTGATAAGGTAAGGAATGAGGAGGTTCTACGCAGAATCGGAGAGGAAAGGAATATGTGGAAAACACTCATAAAGAGAAGGGACAGGATGATAGGACATCTGCTAAGACATGAGGGAATGACTTCCGTGGTACTAGAGGGAGCTGTAGAGGGCAAAAACTGTAGAGGAAGGCAGAGATTCGAATATGTCAAGCAAATAATTGAGGACGTAGGTTGCAAGTGCTACTCTGAGATGAAGAGGTTAGCACAGGAAAGGAATTCGTGGCGGGCCGCATCAAACCAGTCAGTAGAGTGATGACAAAAAAAAAAAAAAAATTACAAACCAACGCAAGTTTGCGGCGCCTTTCCACGGTTCACGCGGCTCCCCCCGTCGGAGGTTCGAGTCCTCCCTCGGGCATGGATATGAGTGTGGTCCTTAGGGTAAGTTGCTTTAAGTTAGATTAAGTAGCGTGTAAGCTTAGAGACCGATGACCTCAGTGGTTTTAACCGGTCGATTTTTTCCATTCCTGCAGAGTATACATTCCACGAGGCTTTATTATGTGGCCACGTGAACGAGAGTGCCACACGTTCATGCGCAGAAAATTGTCAACCGGTTGAAACAGTGTGAACCGGCTGCTGTGGCCGAGCGGTTCGAGGCATTTCAGTCCGGAACCGCGCTGCTGCTACGGTCGCAGGGTCGAATCCTGCCTCGGGAACGGATGTATGTGATGTCCTTACGTTAGTTAGGTTTAAGTAGTTCTAAGTCTAGGGGACTGATAATCTCAGATGTTAAATGCCATAGTGCTCAGAGCCATTTAAACCATTTTTGAAACAGTGTGCCGCACCAAGACTCGAACCCGCTTCAGCCGGGTGCTACCTTCTGAGAAGTCCAGGAACGACCCAAAACCCACCCTCACAGATTTGACTTTCCCAGCACGCTCTTCGTACATTCCAATGGCTAGACCACATTTCCACACTATATCCCTTCTTCCTGGAGTATGCGGAAGGGCTTCTTTGAAGTTTGTAAACTAAAAGACTCGTACCAGTGGAACTGACGCTGTACGTCGAGCTTGGGTCGGTAGCGTAACAGGAAACTTCAAAGCGGCGTACTCACAGCTTCTGAGTGAAGCGTTCGTTATATAACAGGTACCGCTTATTTTTTCTGAGAGCATCAGTCTTCATCTTCATCCACATCTACATCTATGTACTCCGCAGACCACCGTACGGTTGATGGCAGAGGGTGTATTATACTACCTGCACCGCTACTAATCATTTCCTTTTCTGTTCTACTCGTTAATAGAGCAATCGAAAAAACGACTGCCTAAAAGCCCCGTACGAGCCCTAATTTCTCGCACCTTATTTTCGTGGTTCTTACGCTGAATATACGTTGGCAGCAGCAGAATCGATCTGCAGTCGGCCTCAAACGCCGGTTCTAAAAATTTCCGCAATAGTGCCTTGCGAAAAGAGCGACGTCTTCCCTGCAGCGATTCCATTTTGAGTAAAACAAACCTAGCAGCACGCCTCTGCATTGATTCGACGTCTTCCTTTAATCCGACCTGGTGCGGATCGCAAACGCTCTAGCATTACTCAAGAATGTGTCGCACTAGCTTTCTATGCGCCGTCTCCTTTATGGACGAGTTACACTTTCCTAAAAATTCTCCCAATAAAACGAAGTCGAGCTTTCGGCTTCCGTACTACCAACCTGACGTGCTCATTCCATTTCAGATCGACTTGCAATGTTACGCCTAGATATTTAATCGACTTGACTGTGTCAAACGGCAAAATACTAACGCTGCATTCACTCGTTAGATAATCGTTCATCGTATTAACCCGCATTAACTTACTTTTCTTTTTACATTTAGAGCAAGCTGTCATTTGTCACAGAAATCAGAAACTTTATCTAAATCGTCTTGGACATTCCTACAGTCACACAACGATGACATGTTCCCGTACACCACAGCGGCATCGTTAAAACGCCGTGAATCGGTGTTCACCCTGTCCATCATCCCATGTACGTACACAGAGGATGAAAGCAGTCCCAGCACACTTGCA
The DNA here is from genome assembly GCF_023864345.2 of Schistocerca serialis cubense. Taxonomy (NCBI): domain Eukaryota; kingdom Metazoa; phylum Arthropoda; class Insecta; order Orthoptera; family Acrididae; genus Schistocerca; species Schistocerca serialis. The sequence continues at coordinate 91,239,959 of NC_064639.1, read as the reverse complement.
TGCAGCACTTCTGACCATTCCCTAGTATCTGATGAACACTCGCCGTCGAAGACAACGTACGGGATTCTATTATTTATAAAGCCTTCGAGCCACTCACATGTCTGTAAACCTAAACCGTATGCTCGCACTTCCGTCAACAGTCTGCATTGGGCCACCGTGTCAAATGCTTTCCGAAAATCGAGGAATATGGAATATGCCTGTTGCCCTCTATTCGTGGTTTGTAGGATATCGTGTGAGAACATGTCAAGCTCAGTTTGGCATGAGCAGTGTTTTCTCAACCCGCGCTGATTTGTGGACAAAACCTTTTTTGTCTGTAGAAAATTTATTGTATTAGAGCTCACCATGCGTTCAAGAAATCTGTAGCATGCCGATGCTTAGGACTTTGCTTTATAATTACGCTGGTCAGTTCTTTCACGTTTCTTATATACATGAACCATAGACCTTGCCGTTGGTGGGGAGGCTTGCATGCCTCAGGGATACAGATAGCCGTACCGTAGGTGCAACCACAACGGAGGGGTATCTGTTGACAATCCAGACAAACGTGTGGTTCCTGAAGAGGGGCAGCAGCCTTTCAGTAGTTGCAGGGGCAGCAGTCTGTATGATTGACTGATCTGGACTTGTAACACTAACCAAAACGGCCTTGCTGTGCTGGTACTGCGAACGGCCGAAAACAAGGGGAAACTACAGCCGTAACTTTTCCTGAGGGCGTGCAACATTACTGCACGGTTAAATGAAGATGACGTCCTCTTGGGTAAAATATTCCGGAGGGAAAACAGTCCCCCATTCGGATCTCCGGGCGGGGACTACTCAGGAGGACGTCTTTATTAGGAGAATGAAAACTGGCATTCTACGGATCGGAGCTTGGAATGTCAGATTCCTTAATCGGGTCGGTAAGTTAGAAAATTTAAAAAGGGAAATGGATAGGTTAAACTTAGATATAGTGGGCATTAGTGAAGTTCGGTGGCAGGAGGAACAGGATTTCTGGTCAGTTGAATACAGGGTTCTAAATACAAAATCAAACAGGGGTAATGCAGGAGTAGGTTTAATAACGAATAAAGAAAAAGGAGCGTGGATAAGCTACTATGAACAACATAGTGAACGCATAATTGTAGCCAAGATAGAAACCTAGCCCACGCCTATCACAGTAGTACAAGTTTATATGCCAACTAGCTTCGCAAATGATAATGAGATTGAAGAAATCTGTGATGTAATACAAGAAATCATTCAGATAGTGAAGAGAGACGAAAATTTAATACTCATGGGAGACAGGAATTCAATAGTAGAAAACAAAGAGATGGATAAGTAGTAGGTAAACACGGACTGGTGTAAGGAATGACGAAGCAGCATGGTAGAATTATGCGCAGAGCATAACTTAACCATAGCTAACACTTGGTTTAAGAATCATGAAAGACGTTTGTATACGTGAATGAGATCTGGAGACACTGGAAGCTTTCAGATTATGTAATGCCAAGACACAGATTTAGGAACCAGGTTTCGAACTGTAAGACTTTTCCAGGGGCAGATGTGCTCTCTGATCACAATTTATTGGTTATGAACTGTAGATTAAAACTTAAGAAACTGCAAAAAGGTAGTATTTTAAGGAGATGGGACCTGGATAAACTGAAAGAACCAGGGGTTGTAGAGAGTTTGAAAGAGAGCATTAGGGAACGATTGATAAGAACGGGAGAAAGAAGTACAGTAGAAGAAGAATGGATAGCTTTGAGGGATGAAATAGTGAAGGCAGCATAGGGTCAAGTAAATAAAAATACGATGGCTAGTAGAACAGAAGAGATATTGAATTTAATTGACGAAAATAGAAAATATAAAATGCAGTAAATGAAACAGGCGAAAACGAATACAAACGTCTCAAAAATGAGATCGACGGGAAGTGAAAAGTGGCTAAGCAGAGATGGTTAGAGGACGAATGTAAGGATGTAGGGGCATATATAACTAGGGGTAAGATAGGTACTGCCTACAGGAAATTCAAAGAGACCTTTGCTGAAAAGAGAACGACTTGTATGAATATCAAGAGCTCTGATGGAAAATCAGTTCTAAGCAAAGAAAAGAAAGCCAAAAGGTGGAAGGATCATATAGAGGGTTAATACAAGGAAAGTGTACTTGAGGGCAATATTACGGAAATGGAAGAGGACATAGATGAAGATGAAATGGGAGATAGGTCTTTCAGTTCTTTGTCAAATTCTTCACGCAGTGTCACAAGTCGAAACATGGCTCCGTGAGTAGACAACATTCCATTAGAACTACCTGTAACCTTGGGAGAGCCAGCCATGACAAAGCTGTACCATCTGGTGAGCAAGAGGAATGAGACACGCGAAATGCCCTTGGACGTCAACAAGAATATAATAATTCCAATCCCAAATAAAGCAGGTGTTGACAGCGAACTATTAATTTAATAAGTCACGGCTGCAAGATTTTAACATGAAGTCTTTACACACGAGTGGAAAAACAGGTAGAAGCCGACCTCAGGGAAGACCAGTTTGGATTCTGTAACAATATAGCAACATGCGAGGCAATACTGACACTACGACTTATCTTAGAAGATAGATTAAGGAAAAACTTCAAAGATACGCCTCAGTTGCGAAAAGTTACTGGTCTCGACCCAGGTTTCAGATAGAGTATCTAGCCTTCTTCAGAAGCGTAAAATAAACTAGTACATGCCAGAATAACCCACAGTTATCATAGTTCCAACGCAGCGTCCGCGGCTAACTGACCGCTTTCATTAAGTGGGGCCGGGGCTGTTCCTCAGCTAAGTAACGTAGCTCGACATGGTACCAAGGTACTTTAGCTTTTTATGTTTGACCGTGCCTTATTCTGGCATGTATTAGTTTATTTTATGCTTCTGAAGAAAACTAGATTAGTGTAGCTGAAACCTGGGTAAAGACAAGTAACTTTTCGCAACTGAGGCGGATCTTTGACGTATTAATTTATCAAAGTTGCTGACAGGGCTGCAACATGGTAAAAATTCTTAGATTAAGAAAAGGCAAACGTACGTTTACATCATTGGTTGACTTAGAGAAAGCTTTTGACAATGTTAAGTGGAATACTGTCTTTCAAATTCTGCAGTGCAGGGGTAAAATACAGGGAGCGAAAGGCTGTTTACAATACGTTATAAGGGTCGAGGGGCATCAAAGAGAAGCAGTGGCTTATAAGGGAGGGAGACAGAGTTGGAGCCTATCCCCAATGTTATTCAATCTGTATGCTGAGCAAATAGTAAACGAAACAAAAGAATAATCTGGAAGAGGAATTAAAATCCATAGAGAAGAAATAAAAACTTTGAGGTTTGCCGAAGACATTGTAATTCTGTCAGAGACAGCAAAAGACTTGGAAGAGCAGTTGAACGGAATGGACAGTGTCTTGAAAGAAGGATATAAGATGAACATCAACAAAAGCAAAACGAGGGTAATGGAATGTAGTCGAATTAAGTCGGGTGATGCTGAGGGAATTAGATTAGGAAATGAGACACTTAAAGAAGTAAAGGAGTTTTGCTATTTGATGAGCAAAATAACTGTTGATGGTCGAAGTAGAGAGGATATAAAATGTAGACTGGCAATGGCAAGGAAAGCGTTTCTAAAGAAGAGAAATTTGTTAACATCAAGCGTAGATTTAAGTGTCAGGAAGTCGTTTCTGAAAGTATTTGTATGGAGTGTAGCCATGTATGGGAGTGAAACATGGACGATAAATAGTTTGGACAAGAAGAGAATAGAAGCTTTCGAAATGTGGTGCTACAGAAGAATGCTAAAGGTTAGATGGGTAGATCACATAACTAATGAGGAGGTATTGACTAGAATTGGGGAGAAGAGAAATTTGTGGCACAACTTCACAAGAAGAATGGATTGGTTGGTAGGACATGTTCTGAGGCATCAAGGGATTACCAGTTTAATATTGGAGGGCATTGTGGAGGGTAAAAATCGTAGAGAGAGACCAAGAGACGAATACACTAAACAGATTCAGAAGGATGTAGGTTGCAGTAGGTACTGGGAGATGAAGAGGCTTGCACAGGATAGAGTAGCATGGAGAGCTGCATCAAACCAGTCTCAGGACTGAAGACCACAACAACAACAACATTCTAATACCTGCTTTCACCTTTCATTTTATGTCCTCTACGCGGTTGCAGCTTCGTTTATTCCGCGATGGTTAGACGCTTGTCCTATCATTCTGTCTGTTCCTCTAGCTAGTGATTCCGTCACATTTATTTACTGGCCTGTCCTTTAGGAAACTGCCCAGTCCACTCAATTTTCAGCACTGCTGTGTCAGATCACATCTCAAAGGCTCCGAGTTTCATCTCTCCCTGTTTTCGCACAGCCTGTGATTCACTTCCAGATATACCGGTACACTCATTTCGATGAGAAATGTTCTTTGCTTCCGCTAAGCTGCTTCTTATATGCTGCTTACTTAGTCCACCGTGAGCCGTCCATCATTTCGTGCACTGTGTGGTCCCCGATCTGGTAAGTTTGTGGTTAATCTCATTTCTACTGCTTTTCAATACTTCTGACATTCTTTGGTTTACTATCAAACCACATTGTGTGCTCAACTGATTCACCCGGTTCAACAGTTTCTGCTATTCTTCCTGACTTTCAAAACGTCATCAGGAATCTTATCATTTAGGTCCATTGCCCAGAATTTTAATCCCACTTCTGGATCTATTTTTTATTTGCTTCATTGCTTCTTCGATGGAGCAGTTAAATGGGGTTGGTATTCGACGAATTTGGAAGTCAGGGGATGACCTTGAATCTGTCAACGTCGCTCTCAAATTACGGCATCACAATCGTTCTTTTGTGACATCGGGATAGGCCGATGTGGCTACTGTGATTCCTGTATGTTGACAACAACATGTGAGGTGCCGCTGACATTAAGGGCCGGCCGGAGTGGCTGACCGGTTCTAGGCGCTACAGTCTGGAACCGCGTGACCGCTACGGTAGCAGGTTCGAATCCTGCCTCGGGAATGGATGTGTGTGATGTCTTTAGGTTAGTTAGGTTTAAGTAGTTCTAAGTTCTAGGGGACTGATGACCTCAGAAGTTAAGTCTCATAGTGCTCAGAGCCATTTGAACCATTTGATGTTAAGGATACCCCTTGGGCTGACGAAGCAAAATTCGTACTGTTCATTGACACTTTGAACCTAGTGGTAACGAAACTGTCACGCATGAGGAGACACTGTTACAACCCTACCTGATATACAACAATAATTAAGGAAATGGCCACGACAACTAAGTTATGGCGGCCGGAACGCTAATATAATTACTGCCATCTAAATGAAAATCAAGGATCCACCAGTATTAATTTATTCATAGAAACACAAGAATAACACGGTCTCCACAAGCACAAACGCTTGAAAATAGTAAACTATATTTAACTCTCAGCATTAACAACAAAAACATTACCTACATTTATCCGAAATCTCTGGAAGAAATGAGCAGCTGATCAAAACAATTTGCAAAATGGTACAGACAAGGTATCTGCATGGTGTGAACAGTGGCGATTGACTCTAATTAATGAAAAGTGTGAAGTCATCCACATAAGTACCAAAAGGAATCCTCTAAATTCAAAATCCTGTAAATTCAACTAAATGTGCGTAGGTATTACAATTACGAATAACTCAAGTTGCAACGATCACATAGATAATGTTCTGAGCAGGGCAGACCAAAGACTGCGATTTACTGACAGAACACTGAAAAAATGCAACAGATCTACTAACGAGACCTACACAACGCTTGCGAGTCCTCTTCTGAAGTATTCCTGTGCAGTGTACGATCTGCACCACATAGCATCGACGGAGAGCATGAAGAAAGTTCAAAGAAGGGCAGCTCGCTGTATACTATCACGAAATAGGGGAGAGAGCGCCACGGATATGACACGGATATGAGTTAGGGTTGCAATCGTTTAAACAAATGCGTTTTTCGATGCGGATGGATCTTATCACGAAATTTCAATCACCAACTTCCTCCTCCGAGTATGAAAAAATACATAGAGTAGTATTCTGAGCTAATAACGAGCATCGTAACGGATACAGGGTTGTCGTAGCGAGACTGAACATTGTAGCCGTCAAACCCTTCAAAAATAAACGAAAAATATACCTGTTGAAAAAAGCAGGTAAAAATTGACTTAACGCCTTCCTGAGAGACAATCTCCACTCCTTCAAAATTAACAATGTGTGTGTGGACCAGATGTCGCTTGAATTCAAAAAATAATATCGTCAGCAATTGAGAGAATTATACCAAATAAATGAACACTCGACGAAGCTGATCTCCATTCGTACACAAAACGGGTCAGAACACTGTTGCAGAAACAACGAGAAAAGAGCACTAAATTTAAACGAACGCAAAATCTCCAAGTTTTACAATCTTTTATAGAAGCTCGGAATTTAACGTGGACGTCTATGTGAGTTGATTATAATAATTTGTCTCGAAACCTCGCAGAAGAGGTTCTTGTCGTATGCAAATTATGCCTTCTTTGCACGATAGCAATGGAAATACTACCGACGATAGGACTGCCAAAGCAGAGTTTCTAAACACAGCCTTCTCAAATCATCAGACGATCAATTCTAATAACAAAATGATCTAGAGAGAATTTCTGTATGGTGCGAAAAGTGGCAATTGGCACTAAATACAGAAAAGTGCGAGGTCACATGGGTACTAAAAGAAATCCGATAAATGTTGGGTATACGATAAATCGTACAAATCTAAAGGCTGTCAATTCGACTAAATACCTAGGAATTACAATTACGAGCAAATGAAATTGGAAAGACCACATAGATAAAATTGTGTGGAAGGCGAAACAAATACTGCGCTTTGTTGGTAGAACACTAAGATGCGACGAACCCACTAAAGAGACAGCCTACATTACACTTGTCCGTCCTCTGCTGGAATATTGCTGCGCGGTGTGGGATCCTTACCAGGTAGGATTGACGAAGGACGTCGAAAAATTGCAAAGAATGGCAGCTGGTTTCGTGTTATCACGCAATAGAGTGTCACTGATATGATACGCGAGTTGGGGTGGCAGTCACTGAAACAAAGGCGGTTTTCTTTGCGGTGAGATATATTTACGAAATTTCAATCATAAACTTTCTCTTCAGAATGCGTAAATATTTTCTTGACACCCACCTACGTAGGGAGAAATGATCACCATAATAAAATAAGAGAAATCAGAGCTCTAACGGAAAGATTTAGGTGTTCCTTTTTCCCAAGCGCCGTTCGAGAGTGGAATGGTAGAGAAGTAGTATGAAAATGGATCGATGAACCCTCTGCCAGGCACTTAAGTGTGAATTGCAGAGTAACCATGTAGATGTAGATGTAGATGTAGAAATTCCTTCACCGAAGAAGACGATGTGAATATTCCCGAATTTGGACCCAGAACAGCTGGCAACATGAGGTACGTAAGCAGATACACTCAGAGTAGTGAAGCAACTTGAATCACTTAATATAAGCATGTCCACACTGTATACCAATCATGTTCCTTTCAGAGTATGCTGATGCAGTAGCTCCATGGTTAACAATCAAACACAACTGCTCGCTCGATGAAAGATCCGTACCCAAACACTGGAAAACTGCACATGTCACACGTACTTTCAAGAAAGGTAGTAGAAGTAGTCGACTAAATTACAACATTATAACATAACCCTAGATACGCAGCGGGATTTTGGAGCATATATTGTGTTCGAACATTATGAATTACCGAAGATAACGGGCTATTGACACACAGTCAACTTAGATTTAGAAAACATCTTTCTTGTGAAAACAACAAGCTCTTTACTGAAACGAAGTGCTGAGCGCTATTGACAAGGGATTTCAAATTAATTCCACATTTCTAGACTTCGAGAACGCTTTTGACTTTGTATCGCACAAGTGGCTTGTAGTGAAATTGCCTGCTTGTGGAATATCACCTCAGTTATGAGACTGGATTCGTAATTTCCTGTCAGAGAGGGCACAGTAAGTAGTAATTGGCGGATAGTCATCGAGGAAAACAGAAGTGATTTCTGGCGTTCCCCAAGGTAGTGTTATTATCTCTCTGCTGCTTCTTATTTGTATAAACGATTTAGGAGACAATCTGAGCAGCCGTTTTAGGTTATTTGCACATGACAGTGTCGTTTATCGTCTAGTAAAATCATCAGAAGATCAAAACAAATTGCAAAACGATTTAGAAAATTTATAGTGCGAAAATTGGCAATTAACCCTAAATAATGAAAAGTGTGAGGTCATCCACATGAGTGCCAAAAGGAATCCGTTAAACTTCAGCTACACGATAAATCAGTCATATCTAAAGGCTGTAAATTCTGCTAAATGACTAGGAACTATAATTATGATCAACTTAAATAGGAAAGAACACACGTAAAATGTTGTGGGGAAGGCAAACCAAAGACTGCGCTTCATTGTCAGAACGCTTAGAAAATGTAACAGATCTACGAGAGAGACTATCTACATTACGCTTGTCCGTCCTCTTCGTACTATCGCAAAATAGGGGATAGAGTGTCACTGACATGATAAAGGATTTCGGATGGACATCGCTGAAACAAAGGCGTTTTTCGTTGACACCTACCTACATAAGGAGAAACTATCATGATAATCATATAAGGGAAATCAGAGCTCCAATGGAAAGATACAGAGGCTCGTTTCTCCGTGCGCTGTTCGAGATTGGAATAATAGAGATCATTTTGAAGGTGGTTCGATGAACCCTCTGCTAGGCACTTAAGTGTGATTTGCAGAGTATCCATGCAGATGTAGATGCAGACGTGGAGGAAAGACCATGGTCGTTATCGTTAAAGAAAAAAATGCAGTTATCTTCCTTATGACTCAACGACAAGTATTCCCCAACTTTAACTGTTATAATTAGTGATTACGTGACTCAAACAATACAAGAAGCAAGGGTGAAGAGACCACTAAATACACACGTGATCCACAAAAGCACATATACTGTTATCTAACAGCAACGTTGCCTGACCTGAAGTCTAACCATCCTACACCTCGTTGCTGACTCAAAACTTCAGATTGCACGCTGTTCTCACCACAGCTAGCTCGTTCATTACGGCTGCAGTCGACGCGATGTGGCTGCAAGTCGCACACTCGCTTCGTTTGCGAGTATGTCTCCGCAAGCTATCGATACTGAAAGTCAAAGCTGGCTCTGCCACCCAATGTAGGATGGAAGACTTCTGTCTCTAATCGAGGCAAGCTACTACTTACCGAAAACTTACTAAATCCGAATGCGATTGACTACTCTCTACAAACGAGATTGTAGTGCAAGACTTCTCAACAAGGAATCAGAATGGATCTCTCTACGTGGCTCACTACTTGAGCTCCAATAAGCATTCATTTTCCTGTTCCACGTCCAGCCGTGAGGCAGATACGAGACGTCGATCCCAACCAAAAGAATTGACAATAATATTTAACTCTTACCAACGTAATGAACGCAGGAAGGCCTACCGAACGTTCTCTCGCCTGAAGCTGACGCCCGCCAAAACTCTCTCATGCAGGTGTCGAGTTTCTTCACCACAAGAATGCGTGTCAAAAGCCAAACATGCAACACTGAGCAGCCTATGCTTTCATGAGACTCTGGAAAATTCCTAAGGATCTCTATTTTTAGCCAACAGAATTTTCTGTCATCTCTTTGGCCAGCTGAATGCCGCTGAAGGCCCAGTTTTGCTATCCAGAGGGCCTCGCTGCATTGTTCGCTCCCCATTTCTGAAAGCATCCTCTCGGAAATCTGCAGACCGTGAGCAAAGTGACAGCCGGTGCCATTGCCACCAGATTGCCCCAGAAACAGATCCAGTCAGATAACATCTACCTCCTCGTCCCACGCTCTCAACCCAGCAGTTCACTAAACACGACGCCTGTCATAAATTCCCCTCTTCCTGCCAGGACGGGACTGCATAACTTTTGGTGGATGCTAGCCCGCCGCCTATTGTGGCACGTACATTGTTGTTACATTAAATACAAGAAGAAACTAAGGAGAAGAAATCAACTGAAGAACCCACTACATGTGGACTTCATAATGTGTTTCTAAATTAACCTGATATTAAATAAAACAAACTCACATAAATTCGACGTTAATTTAGTGAACTACTGAATTAAAACTTGGAAGAGTCCCAGACAAGACTGATGCTTCTCGATATGTCTGTGTGAAAAGGAGCGCTACTCTCAACACCCAGTATGAGGCACACATACTCATAAAGATTATAACTACCGAAATAATATCAAACATCTATGTCCAAAACACTGATTTATTCAGTAAGACAAATCCTCGACTTTCATATGATCGTTGTACAAATAGTCCCGACATGTGTCAGTCTCTAGTTCAGAGAATAAGTACTGATTGGTGAACACTATTTTCTTCCCGGCATAGACATTGCTCTGTGGCGATGTCTTGCACTTTCGCTGCGCTGTTGATCCCGTGTTGGACTCATTGGCAGTGGGCCCAGCGACTCCTCTGACAAATGGGTCGATGTTCCTGGCAGGTGAGCTCGAATGGAATTGCTGAGCTCGATGCAACTGCAACTGTGACTGCGCAGCTTATATCCTGGTTTGCGCAGTGGCACCAAACCGTGCACTGCAGGTTCCATGCGACTGCTCACATGCAACATAGTTCCCGTTAACGCCGGCGACCTCTGCAGTAGGCCGCTTGAACTGCTAGCGGAGTATCTCCGCCTGACATGTAGGCTATCCCGCGTGACATCCGTTGCTACAAAGGATAGCTTGCAGTGGAGTTGCGACCATACGTCCCTCATTATTATTACTTTTTACTTCATCCTATTTTGTATGTATGAACTGTTTGTGAAATAACTCTGTAAAGGATACACCTGTGCTCTTCCGTTAAATTTACGCATTTACGTTAGTGCATCAACTCCTAAAACCTTATATCTAATCGTTGGACTAATTACATTCATCTGATATTTTTGCACATCGGTTGTTTTGTTATATGTTGTGAGTTTTAACTTTCGTTGTCTTGCTCTCGTAGGGTACGGACGCCATTCTACTGTGCTCATTGTAAAGATTATTATGTAAATGCCAATTAAGTTTTCTTAATATAGTACAAAGTTACGGTTATTCTGCCTTTTGTTTCGAACAAAAACCATTTCACTTTCATACCATTTTTAATTGGTATGAAGTGTTTTCAGAGGATCGCGACTGGAAGAGAGGCGTCGGAGGCACATTGTTAGTTGGCTTTAATGACCGAACACTTTTCGTGTTCAATCGTCACTTTTCATTACGTCTTGCGCTATACGTCCCTGTGATACCTGGACCGGTCATTTTGTGTCCTGCAGGATTTTCACGCAAGCTATGCAAAGAATGAATGGATCATTCGTCTACTCACAATGGCGTCGCTGTACGGCACCAGTCGGACACAGGCCCTACCAACATTTAAAGCTTCCTCGTGGTTAATGTCCTTTATAAGTTGCGTTCTGAGGATCACGCCGAACTCGATGCGAAGCATTGGCTGTATTACTGCGCTGAGCCATGCGTATTGCGGACGACAACACGCTCAACACCTACCCTTTCTTTTAAAAAAATTATTTTAAATCATTGAAATTGCTTTCTTTTAATCTGTTTACAGGTAGTAACGTGTGGCGCCCAACGTCGGCTCAGACAAAATTTCTTTTGTACTAATCTGTACTGTGTTCTTTATTTCATTTACGATATTTTGGGAAATGTTATGGTGAAAAATTGTTGTAATTGGAAAATCTGGACTATTAATGTGAAGCTGCTTGTGCGGAAAAACAAGTATGGTAAACTCTGGGCTCTCACAGCTACGAAGCGGCACAACACATCTGCGAAAAAGGTAAAGGACATTAACGCATTTATCCTGTTTTACATGTTTGATGGCTTTAAACAGTTGCTCGGTAGCCTATTTTTTGGTGTATTTATTCAAGCAATTGTGTAATAAGTGTTAATTTTCGGTATAAAGTCAATTTTCATTGTTGCCAAAAGTTGTCATACATGCCTGCCTTTGCTCTGCGCCACAACAAAATGGCGTATTTCTTTTTCTAATTATTAGTTCTGCCCTTCAGTCATCCATTTGTAATTTTACATTATTGCAGCTGCGTGTTATATTAATGTATCAGTTCTTTGTCATTATGCAGTTCAGTTTCATTGCCATTTTTAATGTCAGCTTTAAAGCCATTACTATTGTATATGCCAAAATACGGAAAATTTTCCAGCATGAATACCAGCGATGAAAAAGAAGGACTCCAGTACATAAGATGAGTAAAAGAACGGACCAGCAAAATTACAGACCAATATCCCTAACTTCGATTTGCTGCAGAATCCTTGAACATATTCTCGGTTCGAATATAGTCAACTCTCTTGAGACTCAGATGCTTATGTCCACGAATCAGCATGGTATTAGAAAGCATCGCTCGTGCAAAATTCAGCTTGCACTTATCTCACATGATATACTGAGAACTTTGGATGCAGGGCAACAGGCAGATTCCATATTTTTAGATTTCCGGAATGCATCTGACACAGTGGCCTATTGTAGCCCTGTTAACGAACGAACGACAGATATGTGAGTGGCTCGAAGACTTCTTAAGTAATAGAAGCCAGGATATATGAGATATGATTTGGTGGAAAGGCTGGACAGCAATCTGTGATTGTTTGCTGATGATTAAACTGGTGATCCCTTGATGCCTCAGAACATGTCCTACCAACCGATCCCTTCTTCTAGTCAAGTTGTGCCACAGACTTCTCCCCAATCCTATTCAATACCTCCTCATTAGTTATGTGATGTACCCATCTAATCTTCATCATCCTTCTGTAGCACCACATTTCGAAAGCTTCTATTCTCTTCTTGTCTAAACTATTTATCGTTCACGTTTCACTTCCATACATGGCTACACACCATACAAATACTTTCAGAAACGACTTCCTGACACTTAAATCAATACTCGATGTTAACAAATTTCTCTTCTTTAGAAACGCTTTTCTTGCCATTGCCAGTCTACATTTTATGTCCTCTCTACTTCGACCATCAACAGTTATTTTGCTCCTCAAATAGCAAAACTCCTTTACTTCTTTAAGTGTCTCATTTCCTAATCTAATGCCCTCAGCATCGCCCGACTTCATTAGACTACATTCCATTATCTTCGTTTTGCTTTTGTTGATGTTCATCTTATATCCTCCTTTCAAGAGACTGTCCATTCCGTTCAACTGCTCTTCCAAGTCCTTTGCTGTCTCTGACAGAATTACAATGTCATCGGCGAACCTCAAAGTTTTTATTTCTTCTCCATGGATTTTAATACCTACTCCGAATTTTTCTTTTCTTTCCTTTATGGGTAGGAAGAACAAACCTGTAATGTTCGGACACAGTAATGCTTGTGTCCTGCTTGACACAGTCAAGTTGTTTAAATACACTCCTGGAAATTGAAATAAGAACACCGTGAATTCATTGTCCCAGGAAGGGGAAACTTTATTGACACATTCCTGGGGTCAGATACATCACATGATCACACTGACAGAACCACAGGCACATAGACACAGGCAACAGAGCATGCACAATGTCGGCACTAGTACAGTGTATATCCACCTTTCGCAGCAATGCAGGCTGCTATTCTCCCACGGAGACGATCGTAGAGATGCTGGAAGTAGTCCTGTGGAACGGCTTGCCATGCCATTTCCACCTGGCGCCTCAGTTGGACCAGCGTTCGTGCTGGACGTGCAGACCGCGTGAGACGACGCTTCATCCAGTCCCAAACATGCTCAATGGGGGACAGATCCGGAGATCTTGCTGGCCAGGGTAGTTGACTTACACCTTCTAGAGCACGTTGGGTGGCACGGGATACATGCGGACGTGCATTGTCCTGTTGGAACAGCAAGTTCCCTTGACGGTCTAGGAATGGTAGAACGATGGGTTCGATGACGGTTTGGATGTACCGTGCACTATTCAGTGTCCCCTCGACGATCACCAGTGGTGTACGGCCAGTGTAGGAGATCGCTCCCCACACCATGATGCCGGGTGTTGGCCCTGTGTGCCTCGGTCGTATGCAGTCCTGATTGTGGCGCTCACCTGCACGGCGCCAAACACGCATACGACCATCATTGGCACCAAGGCAGAAGCGACTCTCATCGCTGAAGACGACACGTCTCCATTCGTCCCTCCATTCACGCCTGTCGCGACACCACTGGAGGCGGGCTGCACGATGTTGGGGCGTGAGCGGAAGACGGCCTAACGGTGTGCGGGACCGTAGCCCAGCTTCATGGAGACGGTTGCGAATGGTCCTCGCCGATACCCCAGGAGCAACAGTGTCCCTAATTTGCTGGGAAGTGGCGGTGCGGTCCCCTACGGCACTGCGTAGGATCCTACGGTCTTGGCGTGCATCCGTGCGTCGCTGCGGTCCGGTCCCAGGTCGACGGGCACGTGCACCTTCCGCCGACCACTGGCGACAACATCGATGTACTGTGGAGACCTCACGCCCCACGTGTTGAGCAATTCGGCGGTACGTCCACCCGGCCTCCCGCATGCCCACTATACGCCCTCGCTCAAAGTCCGTCAACTGCACATACGGTTCACGTCCACGCTGTCGCAGCATGCTACCAGTGTTAAAGACTGCGGTGGAGCTCCGTATGCCACGGCAAACTGGCTGACACTGACGGCGGCGGTGCACAAATGCTGCGCAGCTAGCGCCATTCGACGGCCAACACCGCGGTTCCTGGTGTGTCCGCTGTGCCGTGCGTGTGATCATTGCTTGTACAGCCCTCTCGCAGTGTCCGGAGCAAGTATGGTGGGTCTGACACACCGGTGTCAATGTGTTCTTTTTTCCATTTCCAGGAGTGTATATGGGCGTAACGTTCAAAGCCATTTGAAGTGAAACGAGTATGTGAGAACTGTGGTTGGCAAGGCCATTGGCCGACTTCGGTTTGTTGAGAGTATTTTAGGAAACAATTCAACTGCCGCAAACATACAATGCGCGTAAGGACCACGAAGATAAGATACGAGAAATTAGGACTCATACGGAAGCAGATAGGCAGTCGTTTTTTCCTCGCTCTTTTTCCGAGTGGAACAGGAAAGGAAGACGCGTTAGATTTAATCCATGACGACATGCGACACAAACGGAAACGGTGGTGCGCCAGCAGTGTATTTCTGCAGCCATGGCAACAATGACGAGGGGCGCTGAAAAGGGTTGTACCATAGGGGAAGGTAAACGCCTGCACAAGGACTGCGGTGTGGAATGAGTACCCAAGGGTAACACAGCAGTAACACCATTCACAGTTTACATGTTTTAACAAATGGCTCTGAGCATTATGAGACTTAACATCTCAGGTCATCAGTCCCCTAGAACTTAGAACTATTTAAACCTAACTAACCTAAGGACATCACACACACCCATGCCCGAGGCAGGATTCGAACCTGCGACCGTAGCGGTCGCGCGGTTCCAAACTGTAGCGCTTAGAACCGCTCGGCCACTCTGGCCGGCTAAATGTTTTAACAGACAATTTATTTAACAATTAGAAATCTTGAGGAGAATATTTCCTTTTCTTTTTAAGATCTCACTCATCTTGAACAATCTCAGATATATTTTAAAAAATGACCTCTTAAAAAAGGGTAATTTTTTAAAGAAACATTGAATCATAAATAGCTTTAACAAATTCCAAGAAAATTCAGAATATTGATATTTCAAGTAAGATGTCTGCTTTACATATTTAGCAGGTATTATGGCAATCAACGTATTGAACTACTAACAGCTCCCTGAATTCGTGCTGAAACGTAAGACTAACAAATACTGCCGTTAAGAAAATGACAAATTAAATTTATAACATCAAGAATACCAACACAAATAAGACGGTTAGTCACTTCATTTCAGAAACAATCATTTCTCGAGACGTACAACTGGCTGCAATCGTAAAACCAACTTTCAATAACCGACTCGTAATAATTCACAGAGATTAAAACGTGATTAAATTAATTTCGTGCACTCGCACAGAGTGTAAGAAAATACTGCTAGCCACACACTTAAATACAGTTCATTTGCCAAGTGGCAAGCAAATTAAGCGACGCACTTTAACAGAAACCTTCAAACATAAAAACTATAACACAACTGCTGTGTACATAACTTAGTCCGTAATCCAAGGCCAAGGTGCCAACGAACTCCTTTGTCACAGCACTATTACAAATACGGTTAATGCGTTGGGCAGTTTCCTTCTTCCATCATCTGTTCGGTCCAGACCATTTGGACCTTCCTAGCAACTTGGTGGGAAAGGAGACCAATTACAGGAGCCGAAGAGTAGTGCACTAAAACAGACTAAGATTATAACATTACTAAGGAGTAATAGTCGACCACACCGAAAGCTTCTATTGCTTAAAGGGGCGCGTGGCATACGAGCGTTGACCTACTAACGTTCAATGTATGTAATTACAAGTACGACACGTCAAGGGAGCGTTTACAACTGTGAATCTTAACAGACTAGCCCATGTAATTCAGCTGACCACACCCGTGACACCGTTAACCAGTGTACACAGCACAAAGCATTAAGCTCATTTCGAGAGAAACATTCATAACCAGCTTGTGATCCAACTCGCCACTTCACGAACATTCGTTACACTCACCGTTTTCCATGGCCGGAATTGGTCCCATCAGGCAGCGTCCACCGTGGCATCGATAGACGCGAGGCCACCACTTCGCAACTCCACGGACCACCTCAGCGAAAGACAGTCGCAGCCCACCAAGGCAGCACCAGTCGGCTCACTTGGGGCCAGTCTCCACACCCCGTCCGGGTCCGTTCGCGCCACAATCCCTCGAAATTCTCGGAAACATCCTCTTACCGAATGAAACCGTCCCCTCGCACTGAGCACCATTGCTCAGGCCCTGCTCGCAACGGTGCGACCCCTCCCACCCAAGACTCACAGCAAAACATAAACAGAAATCAGCAGACGCATAACGGCGCAGGATTATAATGTAGAAACCGAAATAGTAGGGTCCATCTTCGTTACCACAATGGTAGGAATGGATCACATGCAGGGCAGTGGGCATCGGGGCAAAAACATGGTAACCATGGTAACAGAATAATAATCAACCGAACGGAAATCACGGCTGGAACCAACCTGTTTGCGAGCCGAGGCCACCAAACAGGATGGTCACAAACCGCACGGAATGAGGCAATACAGATTGTGGAGTGCATGGACGAGTGGCCTCCACAAACGGACAATGCGTCAAACTAAATATGGTCTTCTTGTGATCCGACGAACATGCTTCGTTGTAATTATAATCAAGATATCCGTGATAAACTGCGTAGTCATCCGATACCACGTAGGGAAGTCTGAATAGATAAGGAGCAAGCGGCAGTGAATGGTGTAGTCGGAGGTGTTGTGGCCGCCACGGCGATTGACACCAGAGCTAGTAACGGTGTGATGGCTATTCATTTCCTACACAGAATTTTGGGAAGAACTAAGGTTCCGACGTTGCCAGTACAGAATTGTTTAGTGTCGGGAGCTACTGGCGCCTGCACGCAACGAGTAGAAAAGCGGGTATTTGTTTTAATAGAATTTGAGACCAGAGCCACTGAGTGTACGTTCTTAGTGGTTAAGGGTCTTGGTGGGGATGGAATTCCTAAGATGGAGGAATACGTGTGTCAGTCTCCAACACGAAACATGTACCCTTCGTGTTAATGAAAAAAGGGTGAAATTAAAATTGATTCGTACCACGGAACATCATGGCAGATTATGGCAGGACCTGTCGATCAAATTAGTTGGCGTAAATGTACTGGGGGCAAACAGTCATTTTACCAACACCGAAGCAGAACCATTGTTAGTCAGTACGAATGATGATCCACCTGATGTAAACAAAATTCACACCAAGGCTCAGGAATCTAAAAACCTTGACGTGCAACAAAAGAATGAACTTTTTGCGCTTATTGATGATATATGTACGCGTTTTCTATAAGAAGCATAGTATTGTGAAAGGATACATCGGTCACAAGAATGTTGCTCCGCATCACACTTGTTGTAATCGCGTCTATGCACATCCCATGGGCTAGGAGGAAGGTGGTGAAACAAGAATTACGCAAGACGCTCGAGCGGGACATCGTTGAGATCTCGTTCTCTCCTACTGCTGTCTGTTATAAGCCATAGTGAAGCCAGCAGGTGGCATGCGCCTAGTTCTCGAAGCACGTAACATAAGCAAAATCGTCGTGCCTGTACAAACCCATCTGGAAGCTTTCAAAGAGTTATTGCAAAAATTTTGTGGAATTAACTCCCTAACGGCATTCGATCTCCGATAATCATACTGGCAGATCCCGTAGCCACAGGCTTCTAGAAAATATACTGTTTTTGTCTTCCCTGGGTGGTCATACCATTTGTATCTGTTACAATTCGTTTTGAAAGTCAGCTCTGGCGTATTTATTACAGCCCTTTACAGCGCCCTCGGGCTGGGTTTGTTAGACAGAGTTACCATCTATGTTGATAATTAGTTAACAGTCGCAGCTTCCTGGGAGGAGCTAGTTAAGGGCAAGTTTTGCAATGGTTTTCAGAGTCAGAGTGACTGCGAAATTCGGTAAACAACCGGTCAAAATTTTAGGACATGTCATGTCTCCACCAGGCAGCAAACCTATCTCAGGCAAGATACAAGCTATTGCCAAATGTCGACGACCAATGTGTTTTCTGGGCTTGATGTCATTCTTTAGGCGATTCATTTCGAATCAACTTCAAGAACAACTGGTGTGTTGAAGAAAAATGTTCCCTCGTCCTGGTCTCCCCAGTGCCAGGAAGTTTTTGACAAAATTGAAAATGCGCTAGTCCACGCCGAGATCTTGCGCCATCCCAATATGGGAAAGGATTTTTGTGTTGCCTCAGATGCATCCACTCAGGATTTGGATCTTGTTTATTTCAAACAGACGAGGTTGATGGCCGAACGGAAATTCGTGTCATCGGCTTTGCTAGTAGGGTGTTAACAGAGTGTGGAAGATCATACTCAACCACAGAATTAGAGGTCCTCTCCCTGGTCTGATCTTTTAAGAAGCTTAATTACTTCATCTTCGGTCAGCATGTTTTGCGACCACAAATTTTTAAGTTTTCTTCTAACCTGTAGGCTATTCCACCAGAGGTTAACGCAGTGGATGTTTGTCCTTGCGAGAATATTATTTTGAAACTGTTTCTTTAAAAGGCAGTGAAAACATTATCGCTGATGCCATATCCAGGCTACCCCATGGCTTGCCTGAGTTTAACGAACTTGTGATGCAGCTGACAGATTACAAAGTGTTGCTTATATGGGAGATCCTAGGGGGTCAAAAGTTGAACGTGTTTTGGCACTTCAGCCAACAGACTGACTCATTATCACACGTTGAATAATGGTGTGTTGTGCTACAGGAGCAATACTGACAATGAGTTGTGGTGTGTTCGTATACCCCGTGCATACCGGTATCAGCTTGTCTGGTATACACACATAGTCTGGGGACATTGTGGGACTAAGAAGTATAAACGGAAAATTACCACATACTATTACTTGCCAAACCTGCACAGACGCGTGCATCATTTGTTAGTAGCATTTAAAAGTTTTTCATGGTGGTTAATTTCCTTATAAGTTGCATTCTCAGCTTCGCGCCGAAGTCGGTACCAAGCATTGGCTGTTTACTGCGCTTAGCCGTACGTATTGCGGACGACAACACGTGCAACACCTACCCTTTTTTTAATGTATGTTAAATCATTGAAATTACTGTCTTTGAATCTATTTAAGTGTACTAACATGTTATATCCACCCACCCGCCAATCCGCTCCCCCTCCCCTGTCCAGAGAGGTATGTAGAGAATCTTCTTATTTCACTGCTAATGCTGCGTGCAAATGAATCCCACCTTCATGCTCACCTCCGAACTCCAACTGCTTGGCCCAACCTCCTTGGATTCTAGTTTCTGTGACTCAATAAATCATTCCTTCTCCCCCCAGGGTTGACTTCCTGTCCCCATCTGATACTGATGAGGTCTGTAGCTTCTGGAATGGAAAGTGTTATCATGACGCAGTCGTAGATGGTCCACATACTTACAACGGGTTGTCATGTATGTACGACATAATGACTTGTACGTCGTTACGCTTAAGGCTGTTTGGAGCCATCAAGGGAACTCCAAGGTAAGAAATCAGAGACACAATGCACAGAGCAGGCAAAAGTGGTAGCATTTAGGTTACCGGAGATAAGTAATAACATTAGCTTCTTGCAAATAGCAGACGTTCTGTGTAGCTGAACCAGGGGAGAAGTTTCACTTCATAAAATTAACTGTTGATTCCGTCCACCACCTAGACGCTGTCGTAAGGCGTCACTGTAGAAGATGGCCACGAAGCCACGTCTTAGCAGAGGCAGCAAGCTTGATGCTTGTTCCGGAGAACTGTAACTTCAGTGGGTTGACACAGGTTAGATAGCTACTGCAGCAGTCCTCAACCACAGAAGGACGGAGGGCGGAACCAAGTGACGTAAAACACTGTTTAAAATTATAAAGAATGTAGCAACCAATCGCGGAAACATAATCTATTTATGTTGTTGCAAATTGATATCGGCTGATATCAGTCATCATCGGTGCATTTTTCTAACCGATACATATCATAAGCAGCTACTTATGGCATGTATCGGTTAGAAAAATGCACCGATGATGACTGATATCAGCCGATATCGATTTGCAACAACATAAATAAATTCTGTTTCCGCGACTGGTTGCTACATTCTTTATAATTTTATATTCCACGGTCGCTTCACAGAAAGGGAACCTTATGGAGCCCAACATGTAAAGAACTGGTGTTGCTGGCCATAAAAGGAGCGGCAGTGACGCTTAGCTTTCAGCTGCACGCTGTTTCTACCAAACTTGGAGCTTCCTAATGTAAAATCCAGAAGCATCCATACCTACCGAGTAGGAGTAGGGGAGGAATCTAAAGGTGGTTGGCCAGAGGCGCCCTGGAGGTGCAGAACGACTCGACAGATTGGCCGAAGATTGTTAAGTGCCGGTGGATTGGTGGATCGGCTATAGGAAGGGAGAAATGGTGCGCCGTCACGATTCTTTAAAAACCCATGTTTTTTGTATTCATAGGGAGTATCAGTCAGATTGCTGGGGTGCCGACTCTGTGTCGCTCGTGGCCAGCCTCGGTACGCTCCGACAAGTCTGTTTTTCTCACTCGGAGTGCTGCTCTAAAGTTTGTACATAACGTGCTGCTAGTGTTCGCTACTTCTGTTAGCACCCGCCCCCGTGGCTTCAGCCAGTGACTTCTGTTGTGCAGCCAACTGCCTCCTTTGCTTTTTCTAATGTTTAGAATTAGCCTTCAGTGTAGTATTTACTCTGATCGCATAAAAGTAGTGTTAATCAGACCCTTGAATTCCATGAGCCTCCTGCTGCAAGCATCCTGTCGAGTCCCAAAATCCGCATCTCTCGTAGACGCCCTGTGACAGTGTTTGGCGCTGATCCAAGAGTCAACCTGCCTTCGCTGGGAATTTGTCTTTCTGTGTTTGCTCCTCACCTCTCGGAAATTGCAGACTGACCTTAAACTCCCCCTGTCTTCCCTCTGTCCTGTTTCAGGACACGCCAGGGTAACATCACTTTCAGCCATTACGAGGTAGAGCAAGTTCCCCCATTTACATACTACTGTGCCTGGATACCATACTTTTTTCCTCGACGAACCGCTGAATGTATTATTTTATCGCCAATGTGTAATTTCCTTCTCTCTTGTGGCGGTTACTGCATTCCTACAAGGAGTTACTAGGGAATGCAAAGTTCTCTTCTTCCCTCCACGTAGCCTCTTGGCTGGAGACTTTTCTATGTGTGTAATGCTTCTGCAGGAAGTTAGATACATCATCAGTCCGTCTTCTTTACTGTATTCGTCGCTTACTTTCCTCATTTCTGCCTTAAAGGTCCTTAGGAAACGTTCAACCACACGATTAGGTTCATGATGAAATTGTAATCTATCAAGATAATGTGTTCCATTTGCCTTTCAAAACTTTGTAGGACATTGGCATTTTCCACTTACATGAAGCATCTGTGCTTACCTAGAGTGCAACCTACAGAGCCACTTTCCTACATCAAATTTAGTTGAAGTGAAATATTCTGACGTAAGAGCACAATTACTTTTAATAAGTTCTACGCAGGAACCATACATTGTAAATTTTTCAGTGTTTATTATAGGGTGCTTGTAAATGACAATCCGAAATGACCAGGATCACAGATTTCCATGATGTTTGATTTTTCTGAATCAAGATATCAGTCAATTACTTTGGTCACCGGCCACTAGCCTCGCAATCGCCAGAATCTACTTGCAGAAATAAATTCATACTTTGCACAGGCGACAACAAGTACGAAACACTCTGGAATGTCGATAAAAATACAGCAGTTTGCTCAGCAGATATCCTAGGAATTCATCAATTATTCTTTAAGACGTTTCAAACCAGGTAGCATCAATTACAGCGGAATTATCCAACAGCAAATTAATTAGAAAATAAATAAAACAACAAGAGTCAAACACTGGAAGGAACGGAATATGCCGGAAAACGTTCTGCAGCCACTTTGAAACTGATATTTAATATAAGGATGTTACAAGCGATACATTTTTTTTTCCAACCAGACGTTGTGGATGCATAACATTGGTTCTGCAGCAACGAAAAAGGTGCAAATCATGCCTTTCTGCGGGTAAAAAATTGTTAACAGAATTCAGTAAATTCATAAATTCCCTGATGAGCGTGAATTGTTATTTACTTAAAGACAATGTTCATTACCACATACATAAAAGTTTATAGGTCCACGCCCGCAAAATGCAGCGTCTGGTCTTGTGCTTTTTTTTTATGGTCATGGCACAAAAGAAGCTCATCAGGAACTGAATACATTTAAAGCGAGCTAGTAAGCTGTTAGGAATAAATGGAATTTGGGGTATAAAATCTCATTCGCCTGCACCACTTCCCTTCAATATATCTGCTTCTGTGGCGATACATTCGAGAGAAGTAACTTTAAGCCTCTGTGAGTGAACGGTTCTCAGGAGCAAAATAATGCACTATGCTCTCGATCAGAGCTACGTCGCACCCTCACTTACGAAATGAGTTTGCAGTGAGCTAGTTAAAGCCTGATGTTCTCGATCCACAGAAAGTTACGCCTCACAATCCACATTGACCGTATTTTTATTCGGAAACAAAACGAAATCAAAATGCAATGGATACGCACCCGAGTCACGAAGCAAACTTAATAAACTCGTTTTTCCTAGCAAAGAATGTAAATAAAACCTATCGGAAGAAGCAAAGCAATGTTGCTAAGTTTTTATACAGAAACTGAAATCAATAAATTCACATACCCTAACCAAGTAAATTCGCTGTTAGTTTGTATTCATAAAGATGAAATTACGGCACTTAATTCTGTCACTGATATTAACTTCAATAATACATCTATCACTGAGTTTTTTTTTAACTATCAGCGCTCTTTATTGGTCCTATTGGTGTACTACGAAACTAACAACGCTATCTATTGGCTCTTTGGTGTACTACATCATGATCACTGAGCGTCATAACTACTAAGCTGAGCAGACGATTTTAAACAGTTTTAAATTATACCTTTTTTTCCCGTTCCAGTTTTGATGAAAGACAGCAAGTTGTCCCAAGTTAGGCTCAAGTTAACTATGAAAACTCTCTGGGAATTTGTCGAGTAGTTTCGGTGATTAGCATTTTCAAACCGACAAACAGACACAACTGTTTTACGTTATCTATTGATAGTATAAATGTCGTTTGAAAAATATGGATCTTGGTTGTGGTGACAAAATCGTACGAATTACTCTCTCGTACTGTGACATGAAGATCAAGAACTTGACTGGAAACACTGCCCTCTTATCACTGTAGACTCTGACGGTGGTTTTGAGACTCTAAAGCGACTGACCAGAGAACCTTTAAAGACTTTCGAGGGTTTGCTTGGGGAAAGGAGAATCCTTCTGACAAATGTCACCAAGAGGTTATTAAGTCACGCCAAATTTTTTTCCTTGGTTTTCATAATCCTGGATTTGATGTTTGTTTACAAAGAGACGTTCAAGTAAAGGACAATCGAGAACGGTTGTGTCCAGGTGTCAGCAGTATAAACTCCCGACGCATTGTTAACACAAAAACTGATTCTTCTGTTTATGAAACAGATAACCTTCTGACCAGCAACGAGGGGAACTTCGGAACACTTTTGTGCTTCATAAGTGATTCGGAAGATTCAAATATAAATCGTTGGTTAGATAACAATTCTTCCAAAGCAGTGAAGAAATTCAACACAAGATTTTATCCAAAGTTAGGAAGGCGACGTTTCTTTTCCATTATGCTTGTCGAAACCACCGGTATTTCTTATATTGAACACCTCAGTTTATCTTTCTGTCACCTTCACAAAGGAATTCGTAAGGAAGATTTTATTACGTTCTGTAATGGACATGAGAAGATTCGTCTTGAAAGTGCAAAGGAAGAGCATCGTTGGTGCTCATATAGTTAAAGATCTCTGCAAGAAATTTAATATCGATCCTGAAACTGGCACTGACATCTCTTTAGTCATGGTTTCCCTCTCACTGAGACAGTCACTCACGCAAAACATTTGCCTAATAGCAATCATTGTCTTGCGAAATCTTCCGAAGTCACTGCTTGTCCCGAAGCATCGGAAACAGTGAAGACGATCGTAGCATTTGCTGATGTCTCGGCAACAACACATAGTCATAGCACTTGGTGAAATAACAATTCAGGGCATCTATGAGATGCGTTGGGTGGAGAGGCATGAAGGTCACTTTCTGTTTCAAATGGCTCTGAGCACTATGGGACTTAAACATCTGAGGTCATCAGTCCCCTAGAACTTAGAACTACTTAAACCTAACTAACCTATGGACATCACACACATCCATGCCCGAGGCAGGATTCGAACCTGCGACTGTAGCGGTGGCGCGGTCCCAGACTGAAGCGCCTAGAACCGCTCGGCCACGGCCTAACCAAACTTAATTAGATTAAGGTGGACCTGGTATTACTTACCGGTATGGTTGTCCTCAACCAGAATATTAACTGAGACTAAAATTCGCATAATCATACACAGACCCAGAAAACCGGGAGTAAACTTACCGAGGTTGCCGACACGCACCTCCCTCCCGGGGAAATTACGGACATACACCTGATCTCCCAGCTTACCCCTGAAGGCTCGTTGATTACGGTTGTAATGCCCAGCTTGTCTGTTGTGAGCCCCGTGAATATTGCGCCTCGCACGATTCCAGTTTTCTTTGACGACCTGAGGGGTGATCTCCACAGGAATTAGACCTCGAATCCCCCATAAGTTCGAAAGGGGGAATTAACAGGATACGCAAACGTCAAG
Organism: Schistocerca serialis cubense; assembly: GCF_023864345.2. Taxonomy (NCBI): domain Eukaryota; kingdom Metazoa; phylum Arthropoda; class Insecta; order Orthoptera; family Acrididae; genus Schistocerca; species Schistocerca serialis. Next base: position 91,214,705 of record NC_064639.1, on the reverse strand, counting down.
GACACCGGAGTATCCTTCAAAGCCTCCTGGCTGGGGGTATTGAAGGCAAAGCTAAGCCTAGGCAGACTAGAATCCCACTTACCGGGAGACTTCTGGTGAAAGATAATCAGTGCGGATTTAAGGTTACGATTGGCCCTTTCCGCAAAGGACCCCTGTGGGTAATACGGGGTGGTAGTTACATGCTTAGCACCGCTTTTAAAACAGAAGGCCTTTAAGGGAGCCGACAGAAAGGCCGACGCTTTATCACTAACGATTTGCTTAGGGGGTCTAAGAACGCTAAACAGTTAGTTAAATGCTCATTGGTGGTGGCAGCAGTCACATTACGACTCGGAAGAAGCCAGGTAAACCTCGAAAACGTGTCAATAATGACTGATACATACCGATGGCCTCTTTTGGTGCGAGGTAAGGCTTCCACATAATCAATATAGAGTTTGTCCATGGCGCAAGATTCACGCTCAGAACTAAGGAACCCATGTTGAAGAGCGTTATTCGGTTTGACTATACGACACAACTGACACCGAGAAACCATTTCTCTAACATCTCGGTCAATAAACGGCCAAGTAAGATGCTCCTTAATCTTACGCAAGGTCTTATAGGTTCCTAAATTCCCGCCAATCAACGAGTTGTGAAAATATTGGAAAACCGGGCCCACTAGGGTGCCTGGTATACAGATCCTTGGTCCGTCCCCCGTTCTACACAAAATGCCTTTCTTGATAATGTATTCATTCAAAGGCTGCCCCGCCGAAAGCCGTTTCTTAAAGGGTTCCCAAGTGGGCTCCTGGTCCTGGTGGTTGGCAATGTCACTAAACAAATGAGGAATATCGCCTCCTGGAGGAGGACTGCCGAAATTCCCGCATTAGATGCGTCGGTTTGGACAGTAAATTTCTTATTAAAATCAGGTACTCCGAGAACCAGAGGATTGGCTATAGCTGTCTTAATGTGCTCAAACGCGGCCTCTTGAGCAGGTCCCCACTCATAACGCACCCCTTTTCGGCGCAGTTGATTTAAAGGAGCCGCCAACTGAGCAAAATTATTGATAAAATGCCTAAAATAATTCGCCATCCCTATGAACGGGGCAATCCCTCGCCAATCAGTGGGTGGTGGAAGGACTCTCAAGGCCTTAGTCTGCTCCTGATCAATGCGAATACTCTCGCCTGATACTAGGTGACCTAAGAAGGATACCTGCCGCCTGGCTAATGTCACCTTATTGGGTTTAACAGTCAAACCGGCCCCCTGTAACCTAGCAAAAACTTGCTGGATATGTTCAAAGTGCTCTTGAAACGAATGACTATCAATTACCAAATCGTCCAGGTAATTGTAAACACTGACTAATTTCAAGTCTCCAAGAATATTATCCAGCAAACGAGTAAGGACGGCTGCGCCAGTAGCCAAACCAAAGGGGACTCTATTAAACTCAGATTCCAATCAGTACAAAATGCTGGTACGTGTTTACATTCTTCGCCTAAAGGAATCTGAAAAAAGGCTTGATTCAGGTTGAGCACAGTAAACCAATTAGCCCTAGCAAACCAAGTAAACGAGTTATGAAGATCAGGTTAAGGAAGCGATTTAAGGACAACCTGTCCCTGATCCTTAGGGACGAGGAATATAGAGGAGGCATAAGCGAATGTAGAAGGCCTAATAACTCCCTGATCAAGCATTTTGGAGATCTTTCCCCTTAGTATCTTCATCTTAGACGGTGAGAGACGATACGGGGGCTGCCTGACGGAAATATGGTCAGACAGACGTATATGGTAGTCAAGAACGTTAGTAACTCCCAGTCTATCACAGAGAAGATCTGGGAACCTCTCCAACAAACCCCCTAGTTCAGAGGCCTGCTGGGAAGAAAGATGGATGAGATCAAACTCTGACCTCAGCATCAACAGCCAGCATTCCCGCATCTCGGTGCACCTTACGTTTACTACACTCACAGAACCCAAATTTCTGACCAGAAGCGAACTTACAGAAAACGATGTACCCCGAATAATCCAAGACAAGACCAGTTTTACCTATAAAATCACATCCCAAAATTAATCGACCAGCAGCTCCTTAACAAATGCCAAAGACAAGGGCCACGAGAAATCCCCAACCGAGATACTCCCTCGGACCCAACCATGCAGAGGCTACACCTGCCCGTTGGTAACCCGACATCTCTGCACCGAAGAAGGGAACAGCCTAATTCTCACAAGATGACCAAATCCAAGAAACCATTCCAAGCTCAACAATGAAAAGGAGCTACAAGAATCCAAAAGGGCACAAATAGATTTCGCTACCTACTCGAGAGCAGATATAAAGCAGTGGGGGTGATGATCGAGCAGCGACACGGGCACACCAGGGTTTAAAGACTCGACCCCATGGTCGCTGCCTACCCGGGCGTCATTTATTGACTCTGGGTGTCCACAGCTGAACGCAAGTACGAACTACATGCCCGTTTCGACCGCACCTAAAACAATGCCACGATTCTCCTTTAGCAGACTCAGCTGATGTTGGTAATCCAGAGCTCCCCTCGGTGACGCCACGAGCTAAACTTTAACTTCGCAGTGTCTATTGCCCGAGAGTGGCAACGCGCATATCGCTACAATGGCGGCAAGAAGTGGAGGGACGACCACGAAAAACAAAATGTGACTTATCCACCGCTCGCATTCCCCTCAGGACAACTGAAACTAACTCCCGTTCTGACAAGTCGCCTAACGAGGCCAAACAGGCCGTCTTAACTCTTCCTACGTATTGATGCAACTCCTCCCTACCTTGCTGCATCTGCCAAATATAGCGACACTCGAGCTGTTTACGAACTTCCGTGGTCAATCTTTCGCTGTCACAAGCTCCCTCAACTGCTGCAATGAAAACCTTTCTGCCATGGCCCTGGATACTAGAGTCCTCAATTCGCCTCTAGTTAAAGGATACAATAGAGACAAAATTACCTGATGCGAAACACCAAACGCATCAGCGTGTTGCTCGAAGCGAACCAACAACCATAACAACAAGAATGAGATTTTCACTCTGCAGCGGAGTGTGCGCTGATATGAAACTTCCTGGAAGATTAAAACTGTGTGCCAGACCGAGACTCGAACTCGGGACCTTTGCCTTTCGCGGGCAAGTGCTCTACCATTTGCCCGCGAAAGGCAAAGGTCCCGAGTTCGAGTCTCGGTCCGGCAAGCAGTTTTAATCTGCCAGGAAGTTTCAAACCATAACAACCTTTCAATTTGCTCGATTCTGTCTATAGCTGATTCTGTGATGTCTCGAGACAGATGCACCAGGGGATTTGGCAATTTAGCAAACCCCCCTCGGCTAACCCCTCGAAGGACATAAGGGCTCGCTAGTGCACCGCCCAGAAGATAACAAATCCTGATCCACCATCCTCTTCCCATCAAGCTCTAAACATGTAACTTTAAACTGCAATTTATTAACCAAGGACCCCAAATCAGCGGTTGATTCCTTATCACGATCCTCTAACTTTTAATTGCCTTAAATCAGATATCCGCTTGGTTAAATGTATCAACTATGCCCGCATCCTGTCTAACTGACTGCCACTGGGCTGAGTACCCTCTAAAAAGCTGATGTTGTCCTAAAGACTCCCAACAGCTATAAACAAAAACTCAATGGCTGCCTTTGTCTCGCCCAGAACATCGGGCGTGACATCAATCGGCTGAAGAACGGTAGCACGCAAGTCCGGAATACTAACCCCAATAGGCTGGCGTCTCATCGCCAGCTCGTAAGTGAGGTGGTCCTTCCTCAATAGGCCAATCCCGGAGCACTGCCTGGCCGCCATTACAGGGTTGATCACCTAAAACAGAACAGAATAGCAAAGGCAGAAATTGTACAACACTAACAGACTTTATCATATCAAACCAACAGTAACCGAAATGGTGATATTACAATCGCAACCACGCTCTGCTACCAGTTGAGACCTGATAGTCAAGGGAAGGCAGGATTCGAATACGATTGTGGATGGGGTCATAATCAGTTACTGTTGGTTGCCTTTTATAGTTAGACACAATTAATTTTAAACTAGCAATTGCCGGCCGTGGTGGCCGTGCGGTTCTGGACACTACAGTCTGGAACCGAGCGACCGCTACGGTCGCAGGTTCGAATCCTGCCTCGGGCATGGTTGTGTGTGATGTCCTTAGGTTAGTTAGGTTTAATTAGTTCTAAGTTCTAGGCGACTGATGACCTCAGAAGTTAAGTCGCATAGTGCTCAGAGCCATTTGAACCAAACTAGTAATTCCAGACTCAACAATAAATAAAATACCACACATTATTAATGAAGGAATAAACAACTATGTAAATAATAGTGTTTTTAGTGAGCTAAAACTTAGCAAATCACCATTAAATATGGATGCAACAGATAATGTTTTAAAAACAAGCCACTGTGATCTGGGCAGAAGACCTTACATGCCAGAAATGGCAATACATTAAGAATTGTTTAAAACTTGCTGCAACTTTCAAATTACAGGTATTGAAATATTAAAGGCAAGTCGCCACAAACACAGAAGAAGGCATCAGACGCCAGGAATGACAGTAAACAGTTTTAAGGCTTACTGCTAACATACAAATACCAAATTAGAATTTTAAGGCAAATGACCACGATCATGGCTGAAGGCCTTACACGCCAGGAACGCCAATAATATAAAAAAAATTAGAAACCTTCTGTAAAAGAGCAAATACAATAGCAACAGTTAATTAAAAAACAAGAAACTGATCACCAAACGAATGAAAAACTTTATAACACAAGGGGGCCACAGACGGTGCTCCAGAAATCAACCTCTGAGAAGGTCCGGCGACAAACACTTTCGCAAGCGATGAGGTAGGCAGCCAAGAGTTGCATTCACTTCACAAGATGGTAACTCAGACTAGTGGCAGTCTAACGAATGTGCACGACTCAACTATCTGTGACATACTTGTTAATTTTTTACCTGATGTGCGCCACAGATTGATAAACGAACTTGGACAGTAAGGGTACCCAATTTTCAGAACATTTCCTTACAATAACCCCAACTACCATGGGCGTCCATAAGAATGAGGGGAGGGGAGGGCAAGAGGGAATATTTGTTCCCCCCTCCCCTAACCCCCAGCAGAATCGGGAGAATTTTCATTCTTAACAGAATTCTCGAGTTTTTGAGTCACCTATATAGTTTTAATCTTGCGAAATGACGCATCTAGAAACTAACTAACTCACTAAAAATTTGAAAATAGTGACCTTCATTATCAGTGACGCTGGCAACTTGGAACTGCCGACCCAATATATGTACAACAAACAAACCGTTTTACCGGTGCATGTTAAAATGCTTGTTTTCTATGTGACTACAGAAATTGTATTATTCTCTTTTCATGTAACAGCTGATGACGGGGAAGAATGTCTGACGCCGTTGAAGACAGACAGCGCTGTCAAATATCTGGTCACAAGACGAAATACGCCGACGGCCATCGTCCCTCAGCAATAATCACATATTTTCACTGACTATTACCATAATAGGAAACGTCATGTTAATGGAATTGCACTGAATGGAGGAGTTCAATCTATCAGATTCGCTTGTTTATTTTAATGTACATGACACCAATCAAAGTCGACTTTAAGAGAGAATAATTTTATTTATTATTTTTCGAATTGTTTATAGAAGTTCTGTGTCGCACTGCGATGACTTATTTAATGCTGTGGATGATAGGTGTGTCAGAAGTTTACCACATTCGCCGTCCCAGCTTTATATATTGCATTATCTTTTCCTTCTCACGCTGTACGTAGCCAAACATGCAAATCTAAAAATCAAAATTAATACCATAGGCTACATCAGTCAGTGAAGAATGTTGGTACACAGCAGGAAACATAGAACTTTAATTGACATTCTTGGCTGTCTGAACTGTTACGTGGTTTTCAACAAACTTGGAGCAGATAAAATATTGCACTTTCTGGCACAGGTAAGTGTTGATCATGGTAAAATGTAAGTTTTCATTTTGGCTGGTATAGTGATAAAGGATATCACATTGTGTGCAATGTTCTGTCCTTACCTGTTATTTATTTTAAAGAACATAAAAGTTGATGCATGGTGCAAGTGGAATACCAAAGCTCTTAAACAGTTTGTTTACATGTGAATCTCTAGGTTTGCATCAAAATATGATTCTGAAAGCCCTTTTTTATAATTTGAATACATTAAAACCTGATTTAGAATTTGCCCAAAAAGTGATCCCATATCTCAGGTGAGAATAAAAGTAGACATGATATTCTTTTTTTACTGTTTTCTCACCACAGCGGGATTTTATTGAGCACAGAATGTAGCGAGTTTTCCTTAATTTTGAATAAAATTTTCTGTATACTTCTTCCATTTTAAATTTACTTGGAACTGTAACGCCAATGATAAGACATTGATAGAGACGAATGTACACAGGGCCTGTGAGTAGTTCCCTGTCAATTCAACACACCATTCAACCTGACCCACACAGATTTCTTTCAAATCTGGTGCATTAGAACATGCAGATAAGAGACCAAGTAAAGGTACATTCATTACTGGTGTCTTTTCAATAATATAAATTAGGTTGCTGTATCCAGATTACATCCAGAATTATAATAATTTCTGTTGAGACAGATGAGTGTAGATTTTACACAATTTCCATACTATCTGGCCTGTAACTTCCTTCACAATTGCATATACCTCTAAAAATACCAATTTCCATCATTTATCTGGATCATTGGATGCACCAAATTTAAAGGCCATCTGAAATGATCAGATTGAAAATGTTGGTTTTCTGCATTGAACTGACATGGAATTAAAACTGTCCTTGCTTATAGAATTGTCGAATTTTAGGAACAGAGTTTTTTATTGTTTATTAAAAACCGATTATTCAGTGGCCAGTTGTTAAGACGTTTTAAGCCAGTGTTTCCTGATTGCTATAAATCTACCTTATTTTCCATTCTTGAAATTGTGGTGGCATCCACAAATACAACATTTTCATGAGCATCCACATTTAAGCTCATATCGTCCTTGTCAAACTAGACCTGTAAATATGTAAATACCTGAATATATTAATTGTTTTCCTACTTGTTCTTAAATTTTAATATCATGACACATCCAACACCCTCATAAAAGTTATCCACAAATGTGTAAAACTACTACCAGTACTTAATGTACAACAGGAATGTAAGTTCCATTATTGAATACCATATTTAATTAGATCATACTTTGATAAGTGTCCAGAATTACTGTCTCGGTTGACAGCAGTGTGCTTAGTGCTTACAAATATGCAATTCACAAAACTGGTGACCAATTGAAAGACTTGCACTGGACCATTAAGTAATATGTCGTTATCGCCTTTCTATCATTACTCATAATCAGTGTGATCCAACTGTTAGCCAGGCCTCAAATACCATAATATGCAAGCTTTGACAGCAGAATCTTAATGATACACTGTGTCAAAATAACTCTCTCATGCTGATCCTTGTTTCCTGTCTTTGGGTTAAGTATGTAATAATAAATGGGACTTATTGTTGATCTTTTGGTTCTTAATCTGTGTTGTTCATTACATATGATTTTCTTTTCTTTGTCTACTTTTTTCAGATATTAGGCATATGCCTGTTACATCCTCTTGTTCAATGCCTTTATTGTTTGTGGTTAGTTTCTACTTGATCTCTCTGCCTCCTGTTGGTCAATAAATGTTGTTTTAGGCATTTTATTTTCATTCATTTTTGTGACATAATCTCTCCATACATTTCTATACTCCTCGATCTGTTCATTTATGATTTTAAATCTTAGTTCTTGTCTGGTTATTGTATTCCTTATCATATCAGACTGTCTATAATCAACTGCTCTTCTTGAAAAGGTTGTTACATCATCCTGTATTTCAAGATATTACTTTTGTTTACACATTCCATTAGTTTCTCTTATATCATTTTTTCTAGTATTTTTGGAATTCAAGGGGAAATTATAATGGACCTGTAGTCCACTACATCTTCCACCTTTTTTTATAAATAGGTGTTTTATCAATGATTATGATGCTGCAGTCACCAGCATAGAAAATTTTTTCTCAATTTTTACATTGTATGGAATGTCATTGATATATGTTAAGAATATAATTGAGCCCATTAGGTCCTCTGAGGAATACTTTTTAGTATATAATGGTCTGAAAAGTCTTTCACTAAAAATCTGTCTGAAGTGATACCTAGTACTTGTAATGTGTTCAATAATTCCCTATGGTCAACAGTGTCACAACATTATATACATCTAGAAATGTGTCTGTAATGCTGCCGTCCCTGTCAAATGCTTCAGACACCTCATAGAAACTCTGTTATTGTTGATATTATGTCAGCTACCATGGAAGCCAAACTGCCCTTTGTTTTTTGAGCTCCCTGCCGCCGTTGGATAAGCAGCAGCCAGCAGCAAGTCATACTCTTATCTCACTTATTTGTTTCATAGTTTAATTCTTAATTTCTTTGCGGGTTTTTGGGAACTTGCATAGTTTAATTCACAAATTTTGGGCGTATTATAATATTTGAGAGTTGTAGCATCGCATTTTAGTACCCATATAGTGTAAATTCGCGTAGTCATCAGTCATCTATTTGTTTTGAATGGCTTGTGATATAAAAGAGAGGAAAAAAAGTGTTAGGAATGTATAGGGACTGCACCTGTTGTGTACAGATTCAGGGGGAATTGGCCACCATCCATAAACAGCTGGAAGCTGTGTTGGCCATGGTTGACAGGCTCCAGGCTTTTGCCCTGGGCCGCAGTGACACTGGGACACCAGAGTCAAGCACTTTGGCGTCTCTCAAATCTGTAGCATCGCCTGGGATCTCTGATGGCACTGTGCCCTCGAATTCGGACGTCCCTGGCAGTTGACACTTGCCTGACGGTGATTGGCGAACCGCGACGGGGCCGCGAATCCCTGGGCGGAAAGTGAAACTTGGTGCTGGCCGCAAGGCTGTACCCTTAGGCCTCTGTAGCAGGTCTGAGGTGCTGCCCACTGCTGAAAGTGCTTCTAAGCCAGCAAGGACGGCCTAGCCTGTTGTGGCAGTGGCCGGTCTTCCTGAGAGGCCTGGACAAGTGTGGAGGGTGGGATTGCTTGTCATTGAAAGCTCCAATGTTAAGCGGGTGATGGAGCCAATTAGGGATATCGCAGCTAAGGATGGGAAGAAAGCCAATGTGCACTCTGTGTGCATATTGGGGGGAGTCATCCAAGATGTTGAAAGGGTCCTTCCAGATGCCATGAAGAGTACAGGGTGCAGCAAACTGGAGGTGGTGGCTCATGTCGGCACTAATGATGTGTGTTGCTATGGATCCGAAGAGATTCTCTCTGGTTTCCAGTGGCTATCTGAGTTGGTGAAGACTGCTGGTCTTGCTAGCGAGATGAAGGCAGAGCTCACCATCTGCAACATCATAGACAGGACCTATTGCTGAACTTTGGTACAGAGCCAAGTGGAGGGTCTAATTCAGAGGCTCAGACGGTTCTGCGACTGTGTAGGCTGCAGATTCCTCGAATTGCACCGTAGGGTGGTGGGGTTTCGGGTTCCGCTAAATAGGTCAGGTGTCCACTACACACAGGAGGTGGCTACACGGGTAGCAGGGGCTTTGTGGCGTGGACTGGGCGTTTTTTTTTAGGTTAGACAGTCTTGGGAAAGATCAAAAAAGGCTCCTGTTTCAAAGGGTACAGGGCAAAGAAACGACAAGAATCGACCAAACAACAGTCAGTATTGCAGTTGTAAATTGTCATAACTATGTTGGAAAAGTACCAGAGCTTCAAGCACTGATAGAAAGTACTGAAGCTGAAATCATTATAGGGACAACAGAAAGCTGGCTAAAGCAGAAGATAAATTCTGCCAAAATTTTTACAGAGGTGCAAACCACATTCAGAAAGAACAGATTAAATAAAGTAGGTGGTGATGTATTTGTGTCTGTTCATAGTAGTTTAACTTGTAGTGAAGTTGAAATATAGTTCCTGCGAATTACCATGGGTAGAGGTTGTACTCAACAGCCATACCAAAATAACAATTGGCTCCTTCTACCGACCCCCTCGACTCAGATGATATAATAGCTGAACGCTTCAAAGAAAACTTGAATCTCATTACGAATAAGTACCCCACTCATACAGTTATAATTGGTGGAGACTTCAGTCTACCCTCAATTTGTTGGCGAAAATACATGTTCAAAGCCGGTGGCAGACAGAAAACATCTTCCTAAATTGTACTAAATGCTTTCTCTGATAATTTTTTTGAACAATTAGTTCATGAACCCACATGAATTGTAAATGGTTGCAAAAACACACGTGACCTCTTAGCCGCAAATAACTCTGATCTAATAGGCAGCGTCATGACGGATACAGGGATTAGTGAACATAAGGTCATTGTAGCGAGGCTCAAAACCATATCAACCAAAACCACTAAAAATAAACCCAAAACCCATCTATTTAAAACAAGCAGATAAAAATTCGCTTGATGCCTTCCTAAAAAAGAGTCTCCATTCCTTCCAAGCTAGTTATGTAATCTAGATCAGATATGGCTCAAATTCAAAGATACATTATCGACAGAAATACATAGATTCACACCGCATAAGTTAATAAGAGACAGGACTGATCCACCATGGTACACAAAACACGTCAGAACAGTGTCACAGAAGCAACAAAAAAAAGCATGCCAAATTCAGGAGAACACAAAATCCCCAAGACAGACTAAGCTTCACGGAAGTTCGAAATTTAGTGCGGACGTCAATGCGATTTGCTTTTAATAGTTCCCTCAGTGAAACATTGTCTCAGAATATGGTAGAAAACCCAAAGAGATTCTGGTCATATGTAAAGTACACCAGTGACAAAAAACAGTCAATATCATCACTGCGGGATAGCGATGGAAATGTTACCAATGATGGTGCCACTAAAGCGGAGTTACTAAATATAGTTTTCCGTAATTCCTTCACAAAAGAAGACGAAGAAAATATTCCAGAACTCAAAACCAAAACAGCTATTAGTATGAGTGACATAAAAGTAGATATCTTAAGTGTTGCGAAACAACTCAAATCACTTAAGAAAGGCAAGTCTTGTGGTCCAGATGGTATACCAATCAGGCTCCTTTAAGAGTATGCAGAAACAATAGTGCCTTTCTTAGCAATCATATACCACTGCTCACCAAACTAAAGGTCTGTTCCTAAAGAGTGGAAAGTAGCACAGGTCACACCAATATTCAAGAAAGGAAATAGGAGTAACCCATTGCATTATACAGATTCAGAAAATATAATTCTTGGGCAACACAGCTAGCTCTTTATTCCCATGAAGTAATGAGTGCTATCGACAAGGGATCTCAGATCAATACCAAATTCCTAGATTTACAGAAGGCTTTTGATACCATTCCTCACAAGCGATTATTAATCAAATTGCATGCATATGGAGTATCATCTCAGTTGTGTGACTGGATTTGTGATTTCCTCACAGAGAGGTCACAGTTCACAGTGACAGATGGTAAATCATCAAGTAGAACAGAAGTGATATCTGGCATTCCACAAGGTAGTGTCATAGGCCCTCTGCTGTTCCTGATTTTTATGAATGATCTAGGTGATAATCTGAGCAGCCCCCTTAGAATGTTTGCAGCTTATGGTGCAATTTACCATCTAGTAAAATCATCAGACAATCAGTTCCAATTACAAAATGATCTAGAGAGAATAGTGTGAAAAGTGGCAATTGGCACTAAACAAAGAAAAGTGCGAGGTCATCCACATGGGTACTAAAAGAAATCTGATAAATTTTGGGTATATGGTAAATCACAAAAATCTAAGGGCTGTCAATTCGACTAAATACCTAGGAATTAAACTGAAAAAAACACATAGATAATATTGTGGGGAAGGCGAAACAAAGACTGCGCTTTGTTGGCAGAACACTTAGAAGATGCAACAAACCCACTAAAGAGACAGCCTACATTACACTTGTCCGTCCTCTGTTGGAATATTGCTGCACGGTGTGGGATCCTTACCCAGTAGGATTGATGGAGGACATCGAAAAAGTGCAAAGAAGGGCAGCCCATCTCATATTATCGTGCAATAAGGATGAGAGTGTTACTGATATGATATGAGTGTTGGGGTGGCAGTCACTGAAACAAATGCAGTTTTCTTTGCCTTGAGATCTATTTATGAAATTCAAACCATCAACTTTCTCTTCTGAATGCAAAATTTTTTTGTTGTCACCCACTGACGTAGGGAGAATTGATCATCATAATAAAATAAGAGAACTCAGCACACAAGCAGAAAGATTTAGGTGTTCCTTTTTCCCACATGCCATTCAAGAGTGGATGAACCCTCTGCCAGGCACAAGTGTGAATTGCTGAGTAACCATGTAAATGTAGATATGAATTTTCATTTTTCTTAGCAATCAGTGCTCTCTTGTATATCTTCATGGAACTGTGATAATAATTTATAAAATATTGAGGTATTTAGGTGTCTCATAGGACTTCATAACACTGACAGTTATCCACTTATTTTCATTACCTATTGTTACTGAAGCAGCCACTTTTGGGAATATCTCCTCAAAAACTAGTTTGAACAATGTGCAGAACTTAGAGAATTTTGCATCTTTACCATTTTCTGTGTACATTACATTTCAGATTTGTTTTGCTAATACCGTTGAACAAATATACATTTTCAGCTTCAAGAAGAATCTGTTGTAGGCCTGCAGTTTTATGGGACTTTCCAGGTTTGCCTTTAGCTTTATCATCAGGGCACAATTATTTGAAGGCCAAGACTTTTTTATATACACTGCAATTTTCATAGTTGATATCTGTGTGTAGTGGTGCTTAACTTTTGGTTACTCTCATAGTTGTATTTACCAGTTGTACCATAGCATTCAAAATGTTGAGGCAGCTGTAGCTAATTTCATCCTTCACATTTTTATGTTCATATCTCTACAGAAAATTTTGGTAGTTTTGGGAACTGAGACTCTGTGCAGAACTTGGATTAATTTGATTAAAAACGGTGTCCACATTGCCACTAATTGAGTTATACATGCTTAAAATTATGAACTTTTTATTGATATCTACAAGCTTTGTGTGTTCAGTGGTTGTCATTTCAAGAAGTTTATCTGCATTAATTGTATCTGGACCTTGCCTGTCTTTAAAGAGAGTTCCATTCCTGGTGTAAATGCATAATCCACTACCCTCCATAGCTGTCCTTGCATATGGGAAGATCACTACATGCTGTATTTCAGTGTCTCTACATCTCCACTCTATAATGCATACCACCACACTGAACAGAAACTGCAATTCCTCCTCAAGTTGTACTTTCTATTTAACAGGCTGCATATTCTGGTGAAGGATTGATAATTCTATGTGCATTTCTGCAGTGGTTGCCCACACAATTTGTTTATATTTTCTGTTGCTGCTAACCATGCCCTCCATTTGGTACATTGTGTCTTTGGCATATCTGTTACAGAAACATCTGTAGTGGTTGAGACACTTTTTAGCTGGGGAAACCTGTTGTCATGACCTATCTTTAATAAGGTGTAGCTCCCCTAGCCAGAACAGCAAGAAATTGACCTTGTGTGAACCTATCCCCTCCTTCTATACTCTCAGTAATTATCTCCACAAACATTATCATCCCAGTCCTATTGAGATGCAGGCCATGCCTAGTGAAACCTCATCTCTGAAGAGTCCAGCTGGTACCAGTGCAATGTGTGTACCATCAGTTATCAGCGCCATTCCCAGTCCTGCCTTAACAAATCAAACAGCCCCACCAAGGTTAGTGTAATTATGGCGCTGTAAGTCTTCAACTACTCAAACATTCTTGCCACCTGTTAACAAAGACTATCATGTTCAGGTCACCATCTGTGTCATAACTGGATTGTATGTTTGTCTTGTCCACAATTATTTTATTAATTGACTGGTATGTTTGGGCCATGGACACCTTCAAAAGAACTGTACAACAAGATGAAGTACCAGAAAAATAGTTATATGTATAAATATTTAGCAGTTATTAGTTTCAAAATGGAATGAACGAAATTAATAAAATTTACATTGTCAGATTTGCTAATAAAAGGCAATTGTAAACTGAAATACTAAGGCTGACCATGGGTTGCATAAATAGGAATCATGTACAGGAAAAAGAAATGTAACATATGCATCAACAATTACATTAACATGCTCAGACATATCATGAAACAAGATGGAGACAAAGTATCTCATAGATGTTGCTAATATAAATCATCAGTGCAAACTGATAGGATTTGACAAAAAGTGACACATAGGAAACTAATTTGGACACCAAATGGCACTGTGCTCTTTGACATATTGATGTATAATGCATTTCCAAATGTTACAACATATGTTATAATTACTAACCAATGTTGGGTACATTAATAGACATTAGAGAAGACAAATATGAAACTATTAATGCAGCTACTATATAAAGCTGTTGTAATACAAAGCCAATAGATCCCGTGTGTGATTTACAAGACACACTTACAATCACATGACACTCCCAATATAAAAATGGACATGCAAGGATTCTCCCCACATTAGTTACAACTAAAATACACTGCCAGAAAAAATTAGTACACCTGGAAAGATGATTTTTACCTGATGATGGCATATGCCACCTGGGGGTTGTTTTACATGGTTTCAACGTCATGTGCCAATATACTACATAGCAGCATAGATACTAGAGTCCATCCGTGTCCACCCTGTAGTAGGGAATGCTCACAACCAGAAGGCCCAGTGCAGTGCAACTTGTGAAGCATGAAGGCATCCATGCCATGGAGGTCCAGTCATGCTTCCTACAGTCAACTATGTGATTGTGGAAAAGGTCACATTGTCATCTGCTGAGCGATGGAATGGTCCTTTCAGAGAAGAGACACACAAGTTGAACATGCTGTGTCAGTTGTGCAATGATGCTGGTATCAGTGATCACATGAACATTCTCACACCCATAGATGAGGTCCATGCAGCGCAGATGCCCACCGGGGTCATCTTTTTGTAAGGGTAGCAGTGGCAGATCATACAGCTACCACAGGACAGAGAAGACAGCTTGTGAGCCCAAAAATGTCAATATGAACTGTTGGGAACTGGTTATTAGTAGTGGGTATGCACACCTCTAGCCACAGTATCAATGTGCACTGCTCAAATGATGCTGTCAGAGGATCACTTCAGTGATGAAAGCAGATTTAGCCTGCACACAAGTGATGGTCATGTGCATGTGTGATGTAGACTTGGTGAGTGCTATCTCATAGAGTGCATTCATCCAAGATACACTCGCCCCATCCCAGGCCTTAAAATCTGGGTTGCAATAAGCTACAACTCACATTCCTCTTTGCTGTTTCTGGAGGAGATGCTAATCAGCACTCGATATGTGCAGAACGTTGGTAGACCCGTTCTTTTGCCATGCTTGTAATAGACAGGTGATGTGTTGTTCCAACAGGATAATGCTCACTCACATACTGCCCATGAAACTCAATTTCCTTTGTAATATGTGCAGCAACTTTCCTGGCCTACACAATCTCTGCACTTGTCTGCAGTCAAGCACATATGGGATATAATGGGACAAGAAGTGACTCATGCAACTTGTCAGTCAACAGGTCTTACAGACCTCCATGAACAGGTCAAGCAAGCACAGCATAACATATACCAGGATGTATATTCATCATCTATATGGAATGAAATTTTCACTCTACAGTGGAGTGCGCGCTGATATAAAACTTCCTGGCAGATTAAAACTGTGTGCCAGACTGAGACTCGAACTCGGGACCTCTGCCTTTCGTGGGTAGAGCACTTGCCTGTGAAAGGCAAAGGTCCCGAGTTCGAGTCTCGGTCTGGCACACAGTTTTAATCTGCCAGGAAGTTTCATATCAGCACACACTCCGCTGAAGAGTGAAAATTTCATTCTAGAAACATCCCCTAGGCTGTGGCTAAGCCATGTCTCCGCAATATCCTTTCTTTCAGGAGTGCTAGTTCTGCAAGGTTCGCAGGAGAGCTTCTGTAAAGTTTGGAAGGTAGGAGATGAGGTACTGGCAGAAGTAAAGCTGTGAGGATGGGGCGTGAGTCGTGCTTGGGTAGCTCAGCCGGTAGAGCACTTGACCGCGAAAGGCAAAGGTCCCAAGTTCGAGTCTCAGTCTGGTACACAGTTTTAATCTGCCAGGAAGTTTCATCATCTATATGATCAACTGGATGTCAGAGTATGCGACTGCTGTGCCATCTGTGGAGGCTACACCACATACTAATACGGGTGTTTCAGCATGGGTTGTACATGGTACCTCAGAACTGCTTGTGTTATTGATCCATAAATGTAATCATTTCATTACTCCATATGCACTACTATAGCAATAAATCTTGAGTGAATTGAAGACTTCCAAAGGGGTTTACTAATTTTGTTTTTTGGCCAGATACTATGGTCATATGCGTCTGAGTTAGCCGAAAGCTTACTTTCTGACAGTCTTTTTGTTGTACCTATCTGCAACTCAGCATCTCCACTATGTGATGAGTAGAAACTATTTGGTAACATACCTTGTGCAAGCCTCTTCATCTCTGCATAACTACAGCAACTTACATCCATTTGAACTTGCTTACGTCATTTGAATCTTTGTTTCACTCTGCAATTTTTTTCAACCCCTCCTCTTCCCTGTCCCTGCCCCTGCCGCTGCCCCTGCCCTTGCCCCCGGCCATATACCCAATTCTCTCTGTTACCAAACTGACAATTCCTTGATACCTTAGAATAAGCCCTATCAATCAGTCCTTTCTTTTACTTTGCTCTTCTCCCCAGTTCAAGTCAGTACCTCCTCATTAGATGTTCAGTCTTCAGATCTAACCTTCAGCTTTCTTTTGCACCAAAACAATTCATAAGCTTCTCTTCTCTTCTTGTCTGCTCTGGTTGAGGCCCACCTTTCACTTCCATACTAGGCTACACTCCTGGAAAACAGAAAGATTTAATTTAAATTTGTATCTAGTCCTAACAAAACCCTCTCTTTCAAAATATATTTTCTTGCTGTTACTGGTCTGCATTTTATATTCTCTTGATCTCAGCCACAATCTGTTATTTAGCTAACTAAATAGTAAAATTCATCTAATACATCTACTACTTTTAGTCTTATTTCCTAATCTCATTGTCTCAGCATTATCTGATTTAATTCAATCACATTTGATTACCCATGTTATACTAGTGTTGACGTTCTTCTTATAATCTCTTTTCAAGACATTATCCATTCCATTCACCTGGTCCTCCAAGGACTTTTTCACATGGGAAAGAATTACAAAATCATCAGCAAACAACAAAACTTTTATTTCTTTTTCTTGAACTTTAATTCTCTTTCAGAATTTCTCCTTGACTTCCTTCATAGCTTGTTTGATGTACAGATTGAATAACATCAGGTATAGTCTACAAACCTGTATCACTTCCTTCTCAACCATTGCTTCCATTACACATCGTTTGACTTTTGCAAATACAGTCTGTTTTGTATACAAACTGTGAATAGCTATTGCTCACTGTGTTTTGTCCATTCAAATTTTCAGAGTGTGTAGTCTAGTCAACATAATTAAAACCTTTCTCTAAATCTACAAATGCTGTAAATATAAGTTTTCCTTTCTTTAACCTGTCTTCTAATACGATCAGTAGAGTATGTATTGGCTCACACATTCCTAAATTTCTCTGGAACCGAAACTTACTTTCGCTGAGGTTGGCTGCTATCAGTTTTTTCATTCCTTTCTAAATAAATCATGTCAGTGTTTCGCAGCCAAGACTTGTTAAAGGTGGGTAATATTTACATACATCAGCATGTGTCTGTTGTGGAATTCAAATTATTACATTCTTCTTGAAGTCTGAGGGTAGTTCGGTTGTCCCATATATCTTGCACATAAGGTGGAATAGTTACATCTTGGCTGGCTTTCCCAAGACTCTCAATACTTCTGGCAAGAGATAATGTATTACAAGTGGCTTGTTTCAACTTAGCTCTCTCAGTGCTCTCAAATACATCTCACAGTACCATATCACCCACCTCATCTTCATTTATTTCCTATTCAGTACTGTAGTATTGTCATCAAGTTCATTTCTCCTGTGTAGCATTCCTATATGTTATTTCCATCTTTAACTTTTTTGCTTGTGCACCATAAGAAATAGTTTTATTGTTTCTGACTTTTCCAAGGATTTCGATAATTCTGAAGGGGTGTCATCCAGGCCAGAGTCCTCATTTGGTATAGGTCTTTAAGTGCTCTGTTAAATTTTTCTTAAGGCATCACATCTCCCATTTCACCTTTATTTACTTCCTCTTCTCTTTCTATAGTATTGTCTTTCTAGATACTCTGTCCACCTCTAAGCTTTCTGTTCTTTGCTTACTACTGACTTGCAATCTAAGCTCTTCATATTCACATGTCTGCTTGTCTTTTCTCCAAACATCTCTTTCATTTTCCTACAGGTGGCATCTGTCTTTGCCATAGTCATGTACACATCTAGATCCTTTCATTTGTCCTCTGGCTATTCTAGCTTAGCCATTTTTCACTTATTAGCAGTCTCGTTTTTATATGCCTGTATTCCCTTTTGACTGCTTCATTTCTGTATTTTCTCCTTTTGTCAGCTGAATTTGATATCTCAGGTGTTATCCAAGGATTTCTACTGTGCCTTGTCTTTTTTCTCATTTGATTCTCTGCTGTCCTCCTTTAAAGGCTGCCCATTTGTCATCTACTTTATTCCTTTCATCTGTATCAAGCAATCATTGCCTAACATTCCTTTGAAACTCTCAACACCTACCAGATCTTCTAATTGATCAAGGTCCCATTTTATTAATGTCCTACCTTTTCCAAATTTCTGAAGATTTAATTTGCAAGGCATAACCAGTGAATTATGATCATAATTCACTGTCCTTGCAAATGTTTTGTAGCTTCTAATCTGGCTTCAAAATCTCTGCCTTATAATCAGTCTGAAACTTTCTAGTGGCTCCAAGTCTCTTCCAACTACACACTCTCCTTTCATGATTCTTAAACCAAGTATTAGCAATGAATAAATTATACACTGTACAAAATTCTACCAAGCAGCATTCCCTTTCATTCCCCCCCCCCCCTCCCCCCTTCCCACCCCACACCCCTCTCCCCACAGCCCTGTTATCCTACAACTTCTCCACCTTTTTCTTTTTCATGTTATTGAATTTCAGTATCCCATCAAAATTAAATTTTTGTGTCCCTAGCTATCTGAATAATTTCTTTTAAATTATCATATATTCTTTCAGTCTGTTCATTATCTGCAGAGCTAGTAGGCATTTAAACTTATATTACAGGAGTTGTTGGGTTCACGTTTATCTTGGCTATAATAATGTGTTCACTTTGCTGTTTGTAGTAACTTACCCATATTCCCATTTATTCATTATTCAACTTATTCCTTTGCTTCCCTCATCATCAAACTCCTACCTCCATGAACCATGGACCTTGCCATTCTTGGGGAGGCTTGAGTGCCTCAGCGATACAGATGGCCGTACCGTAGGTGCAACCACAATGGAGGGGTATCTGTTGAGAGGCCAGATAAACGTGTGGTTCCTGAAGAGGGGCAGCAGCCTTTTCAGTAGTTGCAGGGGCAACAGTCTGGATGATTGACTGATCTGGCCTTGCAACACTAACCAAAATGGCCTTGCTGTGCTGGTACTGCGAACAGCTGAAAGCAATGGGAAACTACAGCAGTAATTTTTCCAGAGGGCATGCAGCTTTACTGTATGGTTAAATGATGATGGCGTCCTCTTGGGTAAAATATTCCAGAGGTAAAATAGTCCCCCATTCAGATCTCCAGGCGGGGACTACTCAAGAGGACGTCATTATCAGGAGAAAATTTAAAAAGGGAAATGAATAGGTTGAAGTTAGATATAGTGGGAACTAGTGAAGTTCGGTGGCAGGAGGAACAAAACTTTTGGTCAGGTGAATACAGGGTTATAAATACAAAATCAAATAGGGGTAATGCAGGAGTAGCTTTAATAATGAATAAAAAAATTGAGTGCGGGTAAGCTACTACCAACACCATAGTGAACACATTATTGTGGCCAAGATAGACACGAAGCCCATGCCTACTACAGTAGTACAAGTTTATATGCCAACTAGCTCTGCAGATGATGAAGAAATTGATGAAATTTATGATGAGATACGAGAAATTATTCAGGTAGTGAAGGGAGACGAAAATTTAATAGCCATGGGTGACTGGATTCGAGAGTAGGGAAAGGGACAGAAGGAAACATAGTGGGTGAATATGGATTGGGGGAGATAAATGAAAGAGGAAGCCACCTGGTAGAATTTTGCACAGAGCATAACTTAATCATAGCTAACACTTGGTTCAAGAATCATAAAAGAAGGTTGTATACATGGAAGAATCCTGGAGATACTAGAAGGTATCAGGTAGATTATATAATGGTAAGACAGAGATTTAGGAACCAGGTTTTAAACTGTAAGACATTTCCAGGGGCAGATGTGGACTCTGACCACAATCTATTGGTTATGAACTGTAGATTAAAACTGAAGAAACTGCAAAAAGGTGGAAATTTAAGGAGATGGGACCTGGATAAACTGACTAAACCAGAGGTTGTACAGAGTTTCAGGGAGAGCATAAGGGAACAATTGACAGGATTTGGGGAAATAAATACAGTAGAAGAACAACGGGTAGCTCTGCGGGATGAAGTAGTGAAGGCAGCAGAGGATCAAGTAGGTAAAAAAACAAGGGCTAGTAGAAATCCTTGGGTAACAGAAGAGATACTGAATTTAATTGATGAAAAAAGAAAATAAAAAATGCAGTAAGTGAAGCAGGCAAAAAGGAATACAAACATCTCAAAAATGAGATTGACAGGAAGTGCAAAATGGCTAAGCAGGCATGGCTAGAGGACAAATGTAAGGATGTAGAGGCTTATCTCACTAGGGGTAAGATAGATACTGCCTACAGGAAAATTAAAGAGACCTTTGGAGAAAAGAGAGCCACTTGCATGAATATCAAGCGCTCAGATGGAAACCCAGTTCTAAGCAGAAAGGTGGAAGTAGTATGTAGAGGGTCTATACAAGGGCGGTGTACCTGAGGACAATATTATGGAAATGGAAGAGGATGTAGACGAAGATGAAATGGGAGATACGATACTGCGTGAAGAGTTTGACAGAGCACTGAAAGACCTGAGTCGAAACAAGGCCCCGGGAATAGACAACATTCCATTGGAACTACTGACGGCCTTGGGAGAGCCATTCCTGACAAAACTCTACCATCTAGTGAGAAAGATGTATGAGACAGGCGAAATACCCTCAAACTTCAAGAAGAATATAATAATTCCCATCTCAAAGAAAGCAGGTGTTGACAGATGTGAAAATTAACAAACTATCAGTTTAATAAGTCACAGCTGCAAAATACTAATGCAAATTCTTTACAGATGAATGGAAAAGCTGGTAGAAGCTGACTTCAGCGAAGATCAGTTTGGATTCTGCAGAAATGTTGGAACACGTGAGGCAATACTGACCCTATGACTTATCTTAGAAAATAGATTAAGGAAAGGCAAACCTACATTTCTAGGATTTGTAGACTTAGAGAAAGCTTTTGACTATGTTGACTGGAATACTCTCTTTCAAATTCTAAAGGTGGCAGGGGTAAAATACAGGGAGCAAAAGGCTATTTTCAATTTGTACAGAAACCAGATGGCAGTTATAAGAGTTGAGGGGCATGAAAGGGAAGCAGTGGTTGGGAAGGGAGTGAGACAGGGTTGTAGCCTGTCCCTGATGTTATGCAATCTGTATATTGAGCAAGCAGTAAAGGAGACAAAAGAAAAATTCAGAGTAGGTATTAAAATCCATGGAGAAGAAATAAAAACTTTGAGGTTCGCCGATGACATTGTAATTCTGTCAGAGACAGCAAAGGACTTGGAAGAGCAGTTGAACGGAATGGACAGTGTCTTGAAAGGAGGATATAAGATGAACATCAACAAAAGCAATGTAGTCGAATTAAGTCGGGTGACGCTGAGGGAATTAGATTAGGAAATGAGACACTTAAAGTAGTAAAGGGGTTTTGCTATTTGGGGAGCAAAGTAACTGATGATGGTTGAAGTAGAGAGGATATAAAATGTAGACTGGCAATGGCAAGGAAAGTGTTTCTGAAGAAGAGAAATTTGTTAACGTGGAGTATTGATTTAAGTGTCAGGAAGTCGTTTCTGAAAGTATTTGCATGGAGTGTAGCCATGTATGGAAGTGAAACATTGGTGATAAATAGTTTGGACAAGAAGAGAATAGAAGCTTTCAAAATGTGGTGTTACAGAAGAATGCTGAAGATTAGATGGGTAGATCACATAACTAATGAGGAGGCATTGAACAGAATTGGGGAGAAGAGGAGTTTGTGGTACAACTTGACAAGAGGAAGGGACCGGTTGGCAGGACATGTTCTGAGGCATCAAGGGATCACAAATTTAGCATTGGAGGGCAGTGTGGAGGGTAAAAATCGTAGATGGAGACCAAGAGATGAATACACTAAGCAGATTCAGAAGGATGTAGGTTGCATTAAGTACTGGGAGATGAAGAAGGTTGCACAGAATAGAGTAGCATGGAGAGGTGCATCAAACCAGTCTCAGGACTGAAGACCACAACAACAAGAACAACAACAACAACATCATCAAACTTCTGACTGGTTTGATGGGGCCCTCCAGTACTTTCTCTCCTGTGCCAACCTCTTCATCTCACATCTGCACAGCAGGTATATTATACTATAGAGAAAAAGTGTCACCATTTATTTGTTAGTGCTAGTTTGGATCATGTGCAATCATGATTCCACATTTTAGTATATTGTATCAAGGATTTCACAAGCATGAACAGCAGCTGAAAAAAGAATTTCAACAGAAGGTGCTGTAAATTCACATGCTTAAGAGAACTTTGGACTAACGTAGCAAGCAAAATAAACAAATAAGTAAGAGTTGACATATCTGTGGAGATATTTTGGGGTGATCCAGTAACTTAAGAATTAAAAGTATATGTTAAATAATGTTGTGCATATTATTTAAAAGTATTTGTGCAAACAGGTGAAATATTACATACAAATGTCAAAAACAGAAAAGTACCAGTTTCTGATAAACTTTGTTTGGTCATTCAACATATTGTTCAAATTCTTCCTTTCATTGTAGATTTCTATTGCCTCAACAATATCTAGGAAATAACCTATGGTTGCATTATGGAGTTTTGCTGTGTTGGATTATTGTGTGACTGAACTGAAACAGTTGGTTTTTCATACTACCTTCTTTACTATCTTACATGTGTCCAAAAAAACATTACGTTGAATGTTCTTGCCACTTGACCAGCATAATAGCATTTACAGTTACTACACTCAATTTTATAAACTCTGTAGTTTGAATATTTATCATGCTTTGCATTTAAAAAGTGCTGCTACCTGCCACCAATGGCTCCATAAGCATGTAGCTCTGGAGCAACACCAGCTAACCAGTTTATCTGTGAATTGGCCATTATATGTTAAAGAAGAAAAATTATTTTTCTCATAAAAGACTGCCTTATTTTGCTTCATGATTATATATTAATGTATCCAGAAATCTTGTAACTGTAATAGACACTGAGGTGACAAAAGTCAGGGAAACCTCCTAATAATGTGTCAGATCTCCTTTTTTGCCTGGTGTAGTGTAGCAACTCAACATGGTATGGACTCTACAGGTCACTGGAAGTCCCCTGCAGAAATACTGAGCCATGCTGCCTCTATAGCCATCCATTAATGAGAAAGTTTTGCCTGTGCAAGATTTTATGCACGAATTGAGCTCTTGATTATGTCACATAAATGTTCATTCAAATTCATGTCAAGTATTGTGAATGGCCAAATCATTTGCTAAAATTGTCCAGAATGTTCTGCAAACAAACTGCCAACAATTGCAGCCTGGTGACACGACACATTGCCATTCCTAAAAATGAAGTCCATGAATGGCTGCAATGATCAAAGTAGCCAAATATAACCATTTATAAGCAATGATCAGTTCAGTTGGACCAGAGGACCCAGTTCGTTCCATACACCATTATAGAGCCACCACCAACTTGCACAGCACCTTGTTGACAACTTATGATAATGAGCCCAGGAGAGGTATTGCAGGTAATGTCATGCTGTTGGCAGAGGCACTCATGTTGGTCATCTGCTGCTACAGCCCATTAACTCCAAATTTCACTTAACTGTCCTGATGAATATGTTGGTCATACACCCCATTTTATTTCTCCCTGGTGAGAGAAAAATGTTTCTTTCTGTCATTCAATAGACACTTCATATTTTTGTGACAACTACAGGGAATAAACAAAGAACTGTTTCAGTGATTGTCAAATGTACAACATTCAAACATTATTAAGAGGAATGGCCTACAGGAATTGTTACAAAATGTAGTACTGCAAGACACATTTCATTTAAACAAATTCTCTCTCTCTCTCTCTCTCTCTCTCTATTCGTTTAGTCGGTTCCGACTCTTCATGACCCCATGAACCAAATCACGCCACTTTTTCCTGTCTTGCACTTTCTCCCATAGACATTCCAGGTTGGAACACATTGCTTCTGTGATGCCATCGATCCATCTCATCCTCTGACATCCTCTTCTTCTAGTTCCTTCAATCTTCCCCAGCATTAATGTTTTTGTCCAGCGAGGCATTCGCATTGTGTGTCCAAAGTAGGTCAGCTTTTGTTTTAACATTAGACCTTCCAGGGAGAAATCTGGTTTTATTTGCTCCAATATTGATCTGTTGGTTCTCTTTGCAGTCCACAGAACTCTAGGAAGTTTCCTCCAACATCACAATTCAAAGGAGTCAATTCTTTGCCGTTCAGCCTTTCTTATTGTCCAGGTCTTACATCCATACATCACAACTGGAAAGACCATAGCCCTCACAATACGGATCTTTGTTGCTAGTGTTGTATCTCTGGACCTTATAACCTTGTCAAGGTTTGACATCGCCTGTCTACCGATCAACAGGCGTCTCTGGATTTCATGGCTGCAGTCGCCATCAGCAGAGATCTGGGAACCAAGATAACTGAATGTGGTCACTACCTCCATGGTTTCTCCTGCTATATCACATGAAATGGTAGGTGTAGTTGCCATAATTTTCGTTTTTTTCACATTCAGCCTAAGACCGGCCTTTTCACTTTCGTCTTTCACCTTCAGCAAGAGTGTTCTCAATTCTTCTTCACTTTCTGCCAACAGGATCATATCATCCGCATACCTGAGGTTGTTTACATTTATTACAGCTATTTTAATTCCTGTTTCTCCTTCATCTAGCCTCACATTCCTCATAACATGTTCTTCACACAGATTGAATAAGTACGGTGACAGTATGCAGCCTTGCTGGACCCCTTACAAGTTCTCATTGATGGAAGTCATCTGTGACAGCGAACACTGCCATGACTTTATTTCCTCTACTAGCCACTTTTATCAAAATTACATGTGCAAGAATTGAACTGGCGATATTAAGTTATTCAAAAAAATATTTGTATAGGTGGAAGCATAAGCTAGGGCATAACCACCTATGACAAGCTAACATACACCAACAAGCAACAAACCTTGGCAAGCCCCTGTATTTCAGCAGCACTGACTGGATATGCCAGCTGTTATTAAAGCTGACCAAAAGGCTATGGCAGGGAAACCAACAAGTTTCCACATTGATGCACAAACAAATCACCAACATCACCGTACACTGTGCATGTGATATATGATCTATCGGACACAAAACGATGATGAACCTTACTTTTACAGGTATGCTGATCCTGACTGAGAGATCAACACCAGCACCCAGCAGCAGCCACTGAGTAACAGCAGTGTACAATGTCGAAGGTATCGACATGCATGATTCCCACTACTAACAAAGCCTACCCTTGCAAGACCTGTCACAGGCAGCAAGACATCCACTACTGCTCTTGCTACCTGACCTAACTATTGCAGAGGTTTTTTTTCCCTTGGCTCTTGCCTTGGAACTTTGTTCCCTCTGCCCTTCAAACCGCTACCCTTTGTTAAACTTTTGACCCACACAGTACCCACATCATGCGACACCTCACTTTAGTGAAAACCAACCCTTATGGAGAGATGGCAGTAGACCTTTTGAGCTGACCATCATGCTGGTGTGGGCATGGAGGGGCTCTACCTCAATTTAATATATATATATATATATATATATGAAAGCGCTGGCAGGTCGAAAGACACACAAACATACACACAAAGTTCAAGCTTTCGCAACAAACTGTTGCCTCATCAGGAAAGAGGGAAGGAGAGGGAAAGACGAGAAAGGATGTGGGTTTTAAGTGAGAGGGTAAGGAGTCATTCCAATCCCGGGAGCGGAAAGACTTACCTTAGGGGGAAAAAAGGACGGGTATACACTCGCACACACACACATATCCATCCACACATATACAGACACAAGCAGACATATTTAAAGATAAAGAGTTTGGGCAGAGATGTCAGTCGAGGTGGAGGCGGAGGCGAGGCTTCCGCCTCTCTGCCCAAACTCTTTGTCTTTAAATATGTCTGCTTGTGTCTGTATATGTGTGGATGGATTTGTGTGTGTGTGCGAGTGTATACCCGTCCTTTTTTCCCCCTAAGGTAAGTCTTTCCGCTCCCGGGATTGGAATGACTCCTTACCCTCTCCCTTAAAACCCACATCCTTTCGTCTTTCCCTCTCCTTCCCTCTTTCCTGATGAGGCAACAGTTTGTTGCGAAAGCTTGAATTTTGTGTGTATGTTTGTGTTTGTTTGTGTGTCTGTCGACCTGCCAGCACTTTCATTTGGTAAGTCACATCATCTTTGTTTTTAGATATATTTTTCCTACGTGGAATGTTTCCCTCTATTATATATATATATATATATATATATATATATATATATATATATATATATATATATATATATAAAGAATGTATAACATAAGCCAGGTTTTCACCATAGCAAACAAGAGCTAACAAGCAAGAGCAAAAGAGAATTCTGTCTGGTGTACCCGGTAGGCCTCTTGCAAGTCTTTCAACTGGACACCATTGGAGCTACTTATTTGTCCCTAACCTTCCCCAGTTACCTAATCAGCAAATGGAGACCTTCAGTTTAACATGAGGTCCATACCAAATGTCTTTCATGCCCACTCCAACATCTGTGAGAAGTGAATGTTTGGTTAAAAAACATAGTGAAATATTTTTGGTCCGAACGGGATTTGATCCCACACTCTCTGGGTTATGAAGCATGCGCTTTGCCACTAGACCATTATTGACAAAACAAAAAACAAAAAAAACCATTAGACCTGTGTCACCTCTTGAGATGATATTTGATGTCGGTGATTAGTGTTCTGTTTATAAATTTCCTCTCAATAATAACGAGAAGCAAGGGAAAAATGGCATCTGACATACAAGGAAAATTTTGAACCAGTGCTAAAGAAGGAGAGATAGAGATGCAATTCTGTGTAAAGTGCATGGTCTCCATGCATGTCATGCTTCCATACAAATTGAGACACTTAATTTCTTCCTTCCCTGTGCCATTTTGCACACTCCATCGAGAACGGTGCACTCGCCATACAAAAAAATCCTCACTGAATAGCAAAGTTTCGCATTGTGGCTCTAACAAGATAGAATTGTATCCTGTTCGCCAAAAATTAGCTCCAAAAACTAAAAACTAATAACACAGCATTCATAGCCAATGTTTGCTACCTTGTGTTCTCTCACGTTCCCTCTAGTATAAACTATTCTACCTATATACAAGTGATTGGCAGTGAATTTTCTGCAAATTCTCATCTGCACATGTTCACTTCCATTTGCTCCATTGGAAACCAAGCACTAGGTGCTTAAAATTGGTGTCTCTGAACTCCGAAAAATTCCACTACTCAGCGCTACATGAGTGATTCGCCAAGTCATGCACTAGGCAGGCAGGGCTGTACAAACCACTGTTATAAGCTGTTCCTCATGGAGCAAAAATGTGTAACTTCAATATTTTTTACAAAATACTTGCATTGTCTCTTAACAGCTAAAATTTTGGCAGTGCGTTTCTTTCATTGTCTTCTTCCTGTGTAAAAAATTTCAGGGTAGATATCAACATGTCTTATTGGACCATTCCCTTATTAGTCAGTCATCAAAATATTGTGTGCAAAATTGGAGCAACATCCAAAGCCATGCCATTGAAGAGATATGAGATTTTCATATCAATATAGGACATTGAAAAATTTGAAGATATTTCTAGGGGTGTCCTATGCATATCAGAACATCACTTGTAGTTCACTGAAATGGAATATATATGTGCCTAGATAGATGTATGTTAGTATCACATTACTATAGGGATGATGTGAGGAAAGGGTGAATGCCTATATACACAAAAATCCTAGGCCACAGACCTCACTGAATAATAGACTGAAGGCCAGTTGGTCTGGTGCGCTTCAGTAATAGACTTGGAGAAACAGACACAAGAAAGCAGTTCAGACACTCCATTGACCCCCGACAGAAAATATTTTAAACATCATTAAGCAATTAGAGGGGTAGTAACAAGACTTAGTAGAAATAACTGGGAACTAAATGTATGTTGCTTTATAAACTTGCATATACATCTATTGTTAGTTAAAAACTGGAAAAACATGTGTGATGTACAAACAATGGAATGAATGAAGATGACTATTCTCTGTACAGTGGAGCACTGGGTGATAGACAGGCACATAAACATTAAGTGAAATGTTAACTAAGGTTATGAATTTGCATTTGTCTCAAGAGCTTACACACACACACACACACACACACACACACACACACACACACCTCTATTGTCATGGCACTGTAATGTCACTGGGCAGATTTCTTATCTACATGTTAGTTATGAGGAGTGTTGTATCACTGTATTGTCACACTGTCATTATTTGTGTACTATTTATTTACATTTTCTTTGGCTCTGGTTTGCCTGAATCAGAATCTGTAGACTTTGAAAGTATTTGAGCAATCAGTGTACCTCCTTTCTATTTCACTAACAACTTTTGCAAGCAATTCCTAATTGGCACTATTTTTTAGGCATTTCAGGTATGGGATTTGAGTATTCAGAGAGAAAATGAGTGATTCCAAATTTGCTGATCAATCTTGGGTATCACTTACAGAAGACAGCTTAGGTGGAAAGACAGCAACAAAGATTGTTAAATGCTGTGATACAGACAAAGAAATAATTAGCCAGTTGATAAGGTGAGTTGCTGCTTATATGTGGAAAAACACTGCAGTACACTTCTTACCATTAAAACTGCATCACCAAGAAGGATAGCAAACAATGAAATTCCATTTATTGTGTGTATATAATATGGTAGGAAAAGACATGATTAAACTTGTTGATGATTTGAGGCTATGCAAAGTGTGAAATTCAGCACGCTAAGTTGCAACCTCTGACAGTTATGATGTCTTTAACCCAGCTGAGCATTGAGTCAGACTGGGCTTGGATAACAGATACGGGTATCTCAGACAACTCTATGCCATAGTTGATCAATCACAGTGCCTGGCAAGTGGTGATGAGCCAATCTCTCAGCAGCCAATGACCAGATGTTTTCAAATTGTCAGAACAACAGCCAAACACCCTCTTCATCATGGTATGTCAGGAATGCATAGGCAACATCAGATCTTGCATTCTCTTCCTGAAAGATAACATTAGGATACTTCAATGACAGGGTACAGAAATGTAATAGCGGCTGTCCAAATTACCAGAAACGCAAACCGAAGGTGATTGTGCTGTCTCTCTGAAGCTTCCATACACAGATATGTCTATTGTGACTTGTCTGAAAAATGGCATAGTGCCACTCTGTGTCTATTTTTCTTATTGAGTGCATCACTGTTGATGTACCTCTCTGCTAACATGTCAACAGAAATTACAACAGCGTTTGAATGCTGACAGCCTGTGGTGCTATAGACATGATTGCATTGTCCTGCAAATACTTGTCTTGCTGCAAACAAGTCCAGTTCATGGGTCAACATACATGTCACAACTGTATGATGTTGCACAGATGAGTGAACAATATATCTGACCTTTAGGGTATAATCATGTGGGTCACTTGAGATCATGCATGGCATTAAGTACAGCCCTCCTGAAGCCATTGATTCCATATTCAGATTGCACTCATGAGATCCTGTACATGAGCTACAATATCATGGAAGGATAGACCACATTGTTAATTGGCCTCAGTCCTGCTGGTATTGAATTTCAAAACATGATGGTTGCCATTTCTCTCCGTTACCTGAGCAGGGACCATCCGATCGCCATGTCATCCTCAGTGGAGGATGTGGGTAGGAGGGGCGTGGGGTCAGCACACCGCTCTCCCGGCCGTTATGAGGGTATTCTTGACCGAAGCTGCTACTATTCGATCAAGTAACTGCTCAATTGGCATCACGAGGCTGTGTGCACCCCAAAAAATGGCAACAGTGAATGGCGGCCTGGATGGTCACCCATCCAAGTGCCGACCACGCCCGACAGCACTTAACTTCCGTGATCTCACGGGAACCGGTGTATCCACTGCGGCAAGGCCATTGCGTTCCATACCTGCGACACATCACTTTCTTCCCACAAACAAGCAACATTCAAATATTATTTCTGAATGAGAAACCCTCTACATAATTTTTCATTATATATGTTATATACTTACTTTATGTAGTTGTACTGAAATTCTAATCATTTGCATGTTGTACACTATATGCCAATTTTAAGTTTGCATATCATCTCATGACACAGTTTTAATGGCCAACATTGTGTAAATAACCTAAAAATGTTTTATAAAACCACACTGGTGAACCTCCAAAAACTCCCCATAAGGAAAGGAAAGTTTTCAGACTTTCAATATATTGGCCCGATGATTGATCAAAATAGCTGTGCCACTGATAAAAGTTATGTGATAATATCTCTGTAATGTTGATAAAATTCTTGGTGTACAAAATAAAGGTAGATTTTTGTGATAAAGGAGTTCAAAAACACTTGTGCTTAGACCAGAATGTTGTACCTCACTTGAAGAATTTGTACCCAAATTGTGAAAGAAGATAAGATGAAAAACGTAACTTACTCAAAAAATTATTATTGCAGTTCATAGATGATGTGAATGAATTACATATGGTCAATAAGCATTCTCAAAAATGGGTGGAAATTCTCAATGGTTAGTGGGTGCTTTTCACATGCAGTCATCTCTGGAAAATGAAGGCGTCCTCCATGCCATCGTAACAAGGAAGACTGTAGTTTTGCTGCTGGAAGCTTGTTTGATGCAAAATTTGCTAGATTAGTCTTGTGGGAAATGTTGTCACTGAGATGGAGTCAGGCTCTCTTGGGGTTTTGTTGCACCAGAAATCCACAATGGCAGCTTTGTTTTCTTGATGGGAGATATTCCATTTTTGCTGCAAACCAGACAAACAAGTGTCTATCATCTTGTGAGTTCTAATGTACAATAATCTTCGTATGCTCTTTCCAAGAAATCGTGAATTTTTGAACTTGTGACACTTCTGTCATTTATTAGCCCCTGAAGTGATGTATTTCCTTGTCTAATGATGCAGTTTCTTCATGCAGCCATACGTTGTTAATAGCAACATGATACACAACAGTACCAGACATCTTTCCACTGCAATCCATTCATATCTTCGGGATAGGAGGCTTGCAGAATCTGAAAGGCATATTGGAATAAGAGGTAGTCATAAAATTTTAATAATCACCTCAAAAAAATAAAGTTACACACTTAATTTTTTGGTTGTTTGCAGGTAGATGTTGCAGTCTTGGTACATGTTACAGTGCAGTAGCATACTGCTAGAAGAGGCAAATAAAATGGATCAGCATATCGATAAAGTAGAGACAGGCTGTGCCATTTTGTTTTGGCTCATTTAGTGGTGTGTTACACTATTGTGACAAGAGGATTTTTATATGGAACAAGTAAACTGAAGTTTAGTTTCTGAGTTCTGGGCAAAGAATGAACATGTTGCAGAAAAATTGGATGCAGTGAATGTGAGCTGTTACTTCTAATGGTGGATACAGTTATGCAGGATTGGAGGGAATAGGCTACAGAGTAGGAATCTAGTGTGAGCGGACCTGGAAAGAAACAGAAAAATCTGTTTAACCAAGCTCCAGTTTTATTAAATCTTCAGGTATACACCAACTCGCCAGAAGAATATGCTGGACATTCAGAGGTGCCATTACATCAAAAGTATTGAATACATTGAAGGAATGTAGGAAAGGATGTGTTGTTGGGTCAGGAGCTAGCAGCAAAGAGTGCAGGCTCATGTCAGCCCAGCACTCTGCTATCCTTGTCTGGGACCCCAAGTGAGTTTTCCCCTATGCTCACATCAGTCAAGGGTTGCAGGCGACATTCACTTAGGTGTCCGTCTGTCAGCAATCTCAATTCCATCCAAGTGGGTGGCTGCCTACACACAGTCATTATGGTGATTGTCCAAACTCCCATACATCTGAAGTGGACAAATCCATGCTTTGTTGATCTGGAGTGGACTGATTCCTATCTTGTTCCATTTTCACATCCATGCTGATATGCTGTGTTTTCATATCATGTGCCAACAGTGGATATGAATATTTGCAAAGCTGCAGTGTCTCTTATTTTGTATGTTATTATTGTTTGCTGTACCATTTCAAAATATGATTAAATTTGTGGTATTTCAGTTTTATTCTGTCTCTTCTATGATAGATAATCCAGTTATTGTTGTTGTTGTTGTTGTTGTTATGGTCTTCAGTCCTGAGACTGGTTTGATGCAGCTCTCCATGCTACTCTATCCTGTGCAAGCTTCTTCATCTCCCAGTACCTACTGCAGCCTACATCCTTCTGAATCTGCATAGTGTATTCATGTCTTGGTCTCCCTCTACGATTTTTACCCTCCACGCTGCCCTCCAATGCTAAACTGGTGATCCCTTGATGCCTCAGAACATGTCCTACCAACCAATCCCTTCTTCTAGTCAAGTTGTGCCACAAACTCCTCTTCTCGGCAAATTCTATTCAATACCTCCTCATTAGTTATGTGGTCTACCCATCTAATCTTCAGCATTCTTCTGTAGCACCACATTTCAAAAGCTTCAATTCTCTTCTTGTCTAAACTATTTATCGTCCATGTTTCACTTCCATACACGGCTACACTCCATACAAATACTTTCAGAAACGACTTCCTGACAATTCAATCTATACTTGATGTTAACAAATTTCTCTTCTTCAGAATTTCTTTTCTTGCCATTACGAATCTACATTATATATTTTCCCTCCTTCAACCATCATCAGTTTTTTTGCTTCCCAAATAACAAAACTCATTTACTACTTTAAGTGTCTCATTTCCTAATCTAATTCCCTCAGCATCACCCAACCTAATTCGACTACATTCCATTATCCTGGTTTTGCTTTTGTTGATGTTCATCTTATATCCTCCTTTCAAGACACTGTCCATTCCATTCAACTGCTCTTCCAAGTCCTTTGCTTTCTCTGACAGAATTACAATGTCATCGGCGAACCTCAAAGTTTTTATTTCTTCTCCATGGATTTCAATATCTACTCCAAACTTTTCTTTTGTTTCCTTTACTGCTTGGTCAATATACAGATTGAATAACATTGGGGAGAGGCTACAACTCTGTCTCACTCCCTTCCCAACCGCTGCTTCCCTTTCGTACCCCTCAACTCTTATAACTGCCATCTGCTTTGTGTACAAATTGTAAATAGCCTTTCACTCCCTGTATTTTACCCCTGCCACCTTCAGAATTTGAAAGAGAGTATTCCAGTTAGCATTGTGAAAAGCTTTCTCTAAGTCTACAAATGCTAGAAATGTAGGTTTGCCTTTCCTTAATCTTTCTTCTAAGATAAGCCTCACATGTTCCAACATTTCTATGGAATCCAAACTGATCTTACCCGAGGTTGGCTTCTACCAGTTTTTCCATTTGTCTGTAAAGAATTCACGTTGATATTTTGCAGCTGTGACTTATTAAACTGATAGTTTGGTAATTTTCATGTCTGTCAACACCTGCTTTCTTTGGGATTGGAATTATTATATTCTTCTTGATGTCTGAGGGTATTTTGCCTGTCTCATACATCTTTCTCACCAGATGGTACAGTTTTGTCAGGACTGGCTCTCCCAAGGCTGTCAGTAGTTCTAATGGAATGTTGTCTACTCCTGGAGCCTTGTTTCGACTTACGTCTTTCAGTGCTCTGTCATACTCTTCACGCAGTATCATATCTCCCATTTCATCTTCATCTACATCCTCTTCCATTTCCATAATATTGTCCTCAAGAACATCACCCCTGTATAGACCCTGTATATGCTCCTTCCACCTTTCTGCTTTCCCTTCTTTGCTTAGAACTGGGTTTCCATCTGAGCTCTTGATACTCATGCAAGTGGTTCTCTTTTCTCCAAAGGTCTCTTTAATTTTCCTGTAGGCAGTATCTATCTTACCTCTAGTGCGATAAGCCTCTACATCCTTACATTTGTCCTCTAGCCATCCCTGCTTAGCCATTTTGCACTTCCTGTCGATCTCATTTTTGAGATGTTTGTATTCCTTTTTGCCTGCTTCACTTACTGCATTTTTTTATTTTCTTTTTTCATCAATTAAATTCAGTATCTCTTCTGTTACCCAAGGATTTCTACTAGCCCTTGTTTTTTTACCTACTTGATCCTCTGCTGCCTTCATTACTTCATCCCGCAGAGCTACCCA
Source organism: Schistocerca serialis cubense (assembly GCF_023864345.2). Lineage (NCBI taxonomy): Eukaryota > Metazoa > Arthropoda > Insecta > Orthoptera > Acrididae > Schistocerca > Schistocerca serialis. The sequence continues at coordinate 91,180,167 of NC_064639.1, read as the reverse complement.
TTCTTCTTCTACTGTATTTCTTTCCTCCAATCCTGTCAATTGTTCCCTTATGCTCTCCCTGAAACTCTGTACAACCTCTGGTTCTTTCAGTTTATCCAAGTCCCATCTCCTTAAATTTCCACCTTTTTGCAATTTCTTCAGTTTTAATCTACAGTTCATAACCAATAGATTGTGGTCAGAGTCCACATCTGCCCCTGGAAATGTCTTACAATTTAAAACCTGGTTCCTAAATCTCTGTCTTACCATTAATTAATCTATCTGAAACCTTCTAGTATCTCCAGGGTTCTTCCATGTGTACAACCTTCTTTCATGATTCTTGAACCAAGTGTTAGCTATGATTAAGTTATGCTCTGTGCAAAATTCTACCAGGTGGCTTCCTCTTTCATTTCTTAGCCCCAATCCATATTCACCTACTACGTTTCCTTCTCTTCCTTTTCCTACTCTCGAATTCCAGTCACCCATGACTACTAAATTTTCGTCTCCCTTCACTACCTGAATAATTTCTTTTATCTCATCATACATTTCTTCAATTTCTTCATCATCTGCAGATCTAGTTGGCATATAAACTTGTACTACTGTAGTAGGCGTGGGCTTCATGTCTATCTTGGCCACAATAACGCGTTCACTATGCTGTTTGTAGTAGCTTACCCGCACTCCTATTTTTTTATTCATTATTAAACCTACTCCTGCATTACCCCTATTTGATTTTGTATTTATAACCCTGTATTCACCTGACCAAAACTCTTGTTCCTCCTGCCACCAAACTTCACTAATTCCCACTGTATCTAACTTTAACCTATCCATTTCCCTTTTTAAATTTTCTAACCTACCTGCATGATTAAGGGATCTGACATTCCACGCTCCGATCCGTAGAACGCCACTTTTCTTCCTCCTGATAACGACGTCCTCCTGAGTAGTCCCCGACCGGAGATCCGAATGGGGGACTATTTTACCTCCGGATTATTTTACCTAAGAGGACGCCATCATCATTTAATCATACAGTAAAGCTGCATGCCCTTGGGAATAATTACGGCTGTAGTTTCCCCTTGCTTTCAGCCATTCACAGTATCAGCACAGCAAGGCCATTTTGGTTAGTGTTACAGGGCCAGATTAGTCAATCATCGAGACTGCTGCCCCTGCAACTACTGAAAAGGCTGCTGCCCCTCTTCAGGAACCACATGTTTGTCTGGCCTCTCAACAGATACCCCTCTGTTGTGGTTGCACCTACGGTACGGCTATCTGTGTCATTGAAGCACGCAAGCCTCCCCACCAACGGCAAGGTTCATGGTTCATGGATGGTGGTGAGGGGGGGAGGGGGTTGGGGGGGGGGGGGATAATCCAGTACTGAACAATATGAAAATGAAACACATACAGAATGTTGGGTAGCAACATGCACTCACTGTTACCCCTATGTAAGCCCAGTAAAATATGTTATTAAAGTAACAAACACCACTGCAAATTTCTTTTTCTGGAAAAGTTTTGGTCTTCACTTTACTGCTACTTCCGATGGTCATGTTTTCATTAAACAGCAAGAGAAACTTTGTTGAAGGATACTATATTTATTGTGATGTCAACATACCCATGCACAAATGAGTAAGAGATAGCTGTGGTGTTCAAGCATGTGCTCCTGTCATAATGAAAACTGTAATTCTGTGTATGAACATCAGCAAAGGGCAATAAGGAAGTTCCACATTTTTTCTCATTTTTTTCATTTTTATATTATTATCTTCTTGTAAATCATGTACATGATGTAGGAATTGTCACAACATAGTTATCATACAAGTCCAAGTACTACAAACATAATAATGGAACATCACTTTCAAGGTATTTTTAAAAGTACAATTTAGACATGTAAATTAAATTTTTGGCAATAAATTTACACACAATCAAAGTACTCATCTATGTCATAGAAAGTTTTGCTTAAAAGGTAATTTTTAAGCTCAGTCTTAAATTTTACTTCTTCTATTATTTCCTTTATGTACACTGGCAGAGCATTGTAAAGTTTTATTCCAAAATAACTTACATGCTTTTGGGTTTGTGTAGTCCTTGCCCTTTCTACAAAGCAAATCTTGTGATATAACACTCAATACACTACCAGAATCAGTCATTGTTTCCAGCTTAACAGCTTGAATTTGCCTGAGAATCATTGGTTTAATAAACATACCATGTTCTAAGTTATCATTCTCATATAGCAAATCTTCCCTCACTGAATGCTCCTTTTCAAATACTAATGCAGCCTTCAAATGGCCCAGTTTTAATCATCAGGTTCCATTCACCCAGTCCTTTCGGCAGGATCTTGGTCATTTTCACCCAGTGGCGGGGACGAAGGTGAACCAGCCTCCTGAGAAACCGGGCCTGCTAGGGGGGCCGGCTCTCGCTGTGGCATCTTGAACGATGGTGATGCCGGTGCTGGAGCTACTGGAGGCTGCCAAGACTGAGAACCATTGCAGTGCGGCAGAGTCACAGCGGGGAGAGGAGGTAACGTCCCCTGTGAAACCAACACAGGTGCCGGCAATGAGGAAGCCGGTGTCCGAGAGGTCGGAGGGTGGGTGCCCGAACGTGGACGTAGCTGATTTTGGTGACAACGTACCACCCGGTCCCCTGCCTGCAAGGTATAGAGCCGGCGGCCACGTCAGCGCAGGACGACCACCGGTATCCAACGTGGATTGCGACCAAACCCACGGGCCCAGACTGACGTACCCAGTGGAAAACCAGGCACTCCGTTTTGTGAAGACTGGCGAGGACCAGGCCGGAGGAGGTGCAGTAGAGTCCGAGGTTGACACCCACGGAGGAGCTCTGCGGGGCTGCGTTCTCCCATTGGTGTGGTCCGGTATGCCGTCAAGAAAAACGTCAATGCTTCCTCCGCAGGAAATTCGTGCACATACTTTTTCATCTGCATCTTAAATGTGCGCACCATGTGCTTGGCTTCCCCATTTGATTGTGGATGGAAGGGGGTAGAGCAAACGTGCTGAATACCAAAGCGCTTACAAAAATCCTGGAAGGTCTGTGAAATAAACTGCGGTCCATTGTCCGAGACCAGGGTGATTGGCAGATCTTCCACAGAAAAGATTTTTGCTAGTGCCTGGATTGCAACTTCTGAAGTGGTTGAGGAGCAGCAAACCACATATGGGAATTGGGAATAAGCATCAATGACAATGAGTCAAAAGCCATTGAGAAACGGGCCCGCAAAATTGATGTGAACACGTTCCCATGCTTGGGTTGCCGGTGGCCATGAAGAGAACGCTGCCCTGGGAGATGCTTGTTGGCTCGCACACTGGGAACAGGCGGCCACCAAATGCTCAATTTCTCTGTCAATACCGGGCCAGTACACATGTCTGCGAGCCAAGGTTTTAGTACGGCAAACACCCCAGTGCCCCGCATGTAATAACGTGTGGACCTCCCTTCGTAAACCTGCAGGAACAACCACGTGAGGAGCGGTATCATCGGTAGCCAGAAGGAGAACTCCTTCCAAGACCGAGAGACAGTCTCGTAGAAGAAAATAATTACGAAGAGGGTCCGAGGCCCGGCCCGGAGGGCAGGAAGACCACCCCTGCTAAATGAGGCGAACTACTTGCCAGAGAACCGGGTCAGCCGCCGTTTCCCTGGCGACTCAAGAACTAGTGATTGGGAATCCATCAACTGCTTGGCGGGACGCCACATCCAAATGAAAACACATAATCTCCTCTCGATCGAACGTAGGATCTGGGCCCACCGGAAGATGGGAAAGAGCGTCGGCATTGGCATGCTGTCCTGTAGGGCGAAAATGAATGTCATAATGGTACTTAGAGAGGAACATGGCCCAGCGCTGTAGTCTGTGGGCCGCCTTATACAGAATCTGAGAGGCGGGGCCAAATAACGATATTAACGGTTATGGTCAGTGATTAACTGAAACTTCGTGCCATACAAGAAAGAGTGAAACTTGGTAATAGCGTAAACAATGGCCAAAGCCTCCTTTTCCACCTGGGAGGAAAGGGCCTGCGCGGGACTAAGCGTTTTAGACGCAAACGCCAGTGGTTGCTCGGAACCACCTGCGTTGCGATGGGCCAGGACTGCCCCCACCCCATACTGCGAAGCATCTGTAGCCAGGACCAACGGCTTATGGGGATCAAAAGTAGCCAAACAAGGGGCTGACGTGAGGAGGCCCTTCAACGAGGTGAACGTTTGCTCGCATGCAGGGGACCAATCAAAAGGAACACCCTTGTGCAGAAGGCAGTACAGGGGGTGGGCTATAGTGGAAGCCCTGGGAATGAACCGGTGGTAATAGGCTATCTTGCCTAAAAAAGCTTGTAACTCTTTCAGCGAAGTGGGCCGAGGAGGGTTGACGATACCTTGGACCAAACTTCCTAGTGGCTGGATGCCGTGCCGAGATATGGTGTAGCCCACATACTCAACGGACGGTTGGAAGAAGGTTGACTTATGCAGGTTGCAACGCAAGCCCACAGACCTGAATTTGAGAAAGAGGGTGCGAAGGTTGTGCAAGTGTTCCTTCGTGCTGTGGCCTGTGACAATTATGTCATCCAGGTAATTAATACAATGAGGGATTGTCGACGTGACATGCTCAAGATAACGCTGGAATATCGCCGGGGCACTGGATATTCCAAAGGCCAACCGCTGGTATTGGTAAAGGCCAAAAGGAGTGTTGATGACCGCCAGCCGTTTGGAGTCCTCATCAAGTGGTATCTGATGATAAGCCTCAGACAGATCGATTTTCGAAAAATATTGGCCTCCCGCCACAGCGGAGAACAATTCATCAGCACGAGGGAAAGGATAGGTGTCCACCACCAATTGTGAATTAATGGTGGCCATGAAATCGCCACAAAGACGTAATTTTCCCGAGGGCTTCTTTACAATAACGAGGGGCGAAGCCCACTCACTGGAAGAAATGGGAAGAACGACCCCTAGGGCTGTCAGCCGGTCTAGCTCTTCCTGTACTTGAGGGCGGAGAGCCAAGGGGATCTGCCTCGCGCGTAAAAAGCGTGGGCGAGCCGACGGCTTCACCGTTAAGTGAGCTTCAAAATCTGAAACACGCCCCAGGCCCTCCTCAAAAATATCTGGAAAGTCTGAGATCAAAGATTCCAATGATTGATAGGGAACGTCTTCGGAGACCAACTGTATGGTGTCAGCGATAGAAAAACCGAAATCTTGAAAGGCATCCAGGCCAAAAAGGTTAGTGGAGCTCGCATCACTGACAACAATAAAAGTAATAGGCCGAGTGACTGATTTGTAAGTCACGTCGGTAGTGAATTGACCCAACAGGGGAATGAACTGTTTACCATAACCGCGGAGATGCCGGTAAACTGGCGCCAACGGGGGCGATCCAAGGTCGGAATAAGTTTGTGCATTCAACAACGAAACTGCCGCGCCCGTATCTACTTGGAGTTGTAACCAGCGCGACCGAACCGACACCTCGATAAAGAGTTTGTGTGCCGATGCGTCGGGAGCCTGGCCCGATGAAACTTCCTGAATTTCAACGTCCATGTCCTCTGGACCTACTTCCTTCAATTCTTTTGAGGCTGAGTGGCAAACTTTAGCAATGTGACCTATTTTGTTTACGCGCCGTGCGGGAGCGGCCGTAACGGCCGGATTGTACCGCTCGCACGTCGTCTACCCCGGACACAGTGGACGCGGCCGCGCCGCCCTGAACCTCCGCGATGTCGCACCATGCTTCCAGCTGTTGACCTGCTGCATGAGAGACTTCATACAATTGAGCAATGGACAGGACTTCCTCGAGGGAAGGGTCTTCTAACTGCAGGGCCCGTAGCCGGACCTCCCTATCAGGGGCCAAACGAACAATGACGTCGCGTACCATAACGCGGGCGTACGACTCTCGTGACTGCTCCGTGACAAAATGACACTTGCGACTAAGACTGTGCAGGGTAGCTGCCCACGCCCGGTAAGACTGATGGGGCTGTTTCTTGCATTGATAGAACTCGACCCTAGCCGCCACAACATGCGTGCGGTGGCGATAATATGAAGACAGCAAGGAACACAATGCGTCAAAAGACAAGGACGAGGGTTCCTGCAATGGCACTAACTGCCGCAAAACGTGATACAGTGAGGGAGATATCCAAGACAAGAAGAGAGCACAACATACCTCCGCATCGGCAACATGAAACGCCTGGAAATGCTCCCGAAGGCGATGTTCATATGCAAAAGGGAGGAGGGAACTGGGCCGGAGCAGACGGCGTGGAGAGCAACGCCGGAAGCACTTGTTTCATGGTGGCCATGAGCTCCGTCTGCTGCGCAACCAAAACCCGTACTAAATCCTCCATGCCGTGGAGAATCTGCGAAACCGGAACAATGACGCAACATGTGAAAGAACGACCCTACTCGTTGCCAATTGTGTAATAACACGATTCAGGTTTCCGTCGCACTTCACCTAGTGTAGACCGGCGGGAACTGTCTGCTAGACCTGCCCGATGTGAACTGACTGGGCCCGGCCCATGCTGCCGGAGTTGTTGTTGTTGTTGTTGTTATGCCGGCAGAGGTCGCGTCCGAATTCTCGCGTGCCCTCTGGTGGATGGGACTCTACTTGCAGCAACTACCATACGTGACGCGCCGTGCCAATGTGCGCCTCCCGCGATCTTTCTGGTGGCTACAGCAAATACTTTAATTAAAATATTCCTGTTTTGCACAATTAGGCTTTCCACTTGTAGAGACATAGAACTTTCATCTAATTTCATCAAGCCTTTCTTGTCATCTGTCTACTGCAAAAGAATTGCATGTATTCACATCTTCACACTCAGTGCTGGAATTTTCTGAAGGAAATTTGAATCTGGTGTTAAACCTCTGTTAAATTAATTCAAGGCTCCTCTGTCCTCACTAATTTTCTTGTTCCATTTGAACAACTGTATTTCTAAGGTACCTAAGGAGTCTTTTGTTTCCTTTCTACTTTTAGATAAATCCTCAGCACATGTTTTAACATTTCTTCCACACCATATCAAGCCTCCCCTCAATCTTTCTACTCACAGAATTTTTGCGTATCACCAAATAATGACTAAAAGAAGAATGTATCTCAGCCTTTTCCACTAAAATTTTAAGAATTTTCGAATTTGTTCCGTTTTTGTTTACATTTCCATATTATAGTTAGTTAATTTATGATCTAATTGACTTAGTTAAGATCATAGTGAGCATGTTGTGGATCAAAGCATACATTCTCTTAGTCAAAGCAAGTGTTTAAATCGTCTGTCAATTTATGAATCATTTGTACTAAATTAGCCTCCATTCTTCTAGTAATTATTGGCATACAGACTCTAAAATAATAACATTTTAAAAAAAGAGGGAAAATCTTTGACTTCATATATTAGTAATAATGTATACTGTTGTGACAGTGCCACGACATTCAAAAGTGCCGCTACGTTAGTACGCGAACACGGCGATAGAGGCGCTCCGCAGCTCGGCCGAGCGCGGGAGCGCCACCTGGTTATGAGCGGCGCCGGCCGCATGTCACGGCCCGGCAGTCGAGTGACAGATACGGAGTTAGTAACATGTAACCCACGAGTGTTTCTACTTTTGTATCTCCACGCACTTTATTAGTGATTAAAGGTTATAACACTTTTTGGCGACGAGGTCGGATATTTGTTTTTTTTCACCTGCGTTGTGGACTTGTGTGTTCGTGTCGGGGCAGACATGGAACAGCTTATGCAAGCGCTTATTGAACAACAAACACAGCTGACGGCTGCTATTCAGGCGCAACAAACACAGCTGACGGCTGCTATTCAGGCGTTGTCGACGTCGCTTACTCATCATCTGTCTTCCTCTTCTCCGCCTCCGTTTCCTCCTTATGACGAGGCCGCTGAAGACTGGGAGGATTATGAGAAGCGTTTGCGGCAACACTTCTTGGCTTTCGGTGTTGTCGACGCTCCTATGTGTAAGTCGTTATTTCTATCTTGGATTTCCCCACGGATCTATCAGCTGTTATCTCAGTTAGCCCCTCTGCAGGAACCTGCCTCTCTGTCCTTCCAAGAAATGTGTGACTTATTGTCTAACTATTACCGAAAAAACACCCATGTCGTTGCCGCCCGCGTGGCTTTCTACTGGTGTCGTAAACAGCCCCATCAATCTTACCGGGCTTGGGCGGCGGAACTACACGGTCTGAGTCGGAAATGTCAGTTTGTCACGGACACTCATCATGAGTCTTACGCTGATTCAATGGTTCGGGACGCTATTTTACGGCTTGCTCCTGATAAAGAAGTTCGGCAACGTGCCTTACAATTGCCAAACCCGTCGTTGTCGGAAGTTCTCAGCATCGCTCAATCGTTTGAAGTGTCTCACGCTGCTGGTGCGCAAATAGACGCGTGGTGTGATGTAGGCGCTGTACACACCACTTTCGACGCAGACAATGTGCCTGTTTCACAGGAAAACGACGATGTGGCGGCGGTGCACTCGCGTCAACAACGTCGCGTTGGGCCGCCACGCTCGCAGCGAAAACAGCAACCACAGAAGCAGGCTCGTTCCGCCCTTCCTTCTTGTCCACGTTGTTTCGTACAGCATGACAGAGCCGCGTGTCCAAAACGTTGGGCCACGTGTAATTCATGTAGGAAAAAAGGCCACATTGCTTCTGTGTGTCAGTCCCCTAAAGTTCCTGTCGACGAGGACGAGGCATTGGACATGGATGTTAACTGTGTGCTTTCTCAAACGAATAAGTTGTTTGTTACTGTTCGTGTTCTGGATAAAGACATTCGCATGCAAGTGGACACTGGCTCTGCAGTAACTCTCATTAATTCTCGCACGTATTTGGAGTTAGGCTCCCCTTCCTTGTCTCCAGTTACGCGAAATCTACGAACTTATAATAAGCAGAAAATTCCTATCGTTGGCCAGTTTGATGCTTCCACTGCCTACAAGTCTGTTGTTCGGCCCCTCACGTTTTATGTGGTGGATCATGCGGGCACTGAAAACCTGTTCGGTTATGATGCTTTCCAGTTGTTCGGGTTTTCCATTGATGATGATGTGCACCTCATATCTGAGGACATTCCGTATCAACAGCTGGATGGCTTGTGTTCTGAATTCTCGTCCGTGTTCTCTGCGGGTCTGGGTCGGGCCAAAGATTTTGAAGCCCACATTACTCTTAAACCTACGGCTCGCCCTAAGTTTTTCCGGGCACGCCCTATTCCGATGGCGTTGCGTGCGCCTGTCAAAGCTGAGATAGACAGGTTAACAGCTTCGGGGATTCTCCTTCCTGTTACCTCCAGCGAATGGGCATCGCCCGTCGTGGTGGTTTCTAAACCAAACGGGAGTCTGCGACTGTGTGGTGATTTTAAAGCCACTGTCAATGCTCAAAGCCTCATTGACACTTATCCTCTTCCCCGTCCTGAGGAGTTATTTACCAAGCTCGCTGGGGGCCAGTTCTTTTCCAAACTTGACTTATCGGAGGCGTACCATCAGTTGCCGCTGGATGCATCTTCCAAGGAATTTCTCGTCATCAACACTCCTTGTGGGTTGTATCAGTACTAGCGGTTACCATTTGGCATCGCTAGCGCGCCGGCCATTTTTCAGCGGTTTTTGGAACAGCTCACGGCTTCCGTTCCCGGCTGCATCAACTACCTGGATGACATTGTTGTCACGGGGGCCTCCACTGAGGAGCACCTTCGCAATTTGCGTTCACTGTTTCGGGTTCTGCATTCAGCAGGGTTGAAGTGCAATCTCGACAAGTCTCAGTTCTTCCAACCCTCCATTGTGTATCTTGGTTTCCACTTGTCCCGTGAGGGTATACGTCCTCTACGACAGCACGTTGCGGCCATTACCGCTCTACCCCGGCCGTCTATGGTCAAAGAACTTCAGGCGTTTCTAGGCAAGGTTGCTTATTATCACAAATTCATTCCCTCCGCGGCGGCGGTGGCTCATCCTCTGCATCAGCTGTTACGCAAAAACGTTCCTTTCTGTTGGTCCGCCGAGTGTGAGCAGGCTTTTGTTCGCCTGAAGGCTCATTTGCAGTCGGCGCCTTGTCTTGCCACATTCCGTCCGGGTCACCACTTGGTTCTGGCGACTGACGCGTCACAGTATGGCCTAGGGGCTGTTCTCGCCCATCGGTATGAGGATGGGTCGGAACGACCCATCGCCTACGCTTCAAAGACCCTCAACGATGCCCAACGGCGTTACTCTCAAATAGAAAAGGAGGCGCTCGCTATCGTTTATGCTCTAAAAAAGTTCAGCGTTTTTTTGTATGGTTCTAAGTTTCACCTCATCACCGAACACAAGCTGCTGGTCTCTCTGTTCAGCCCCTCGGCGTCGCTTCCGGATAAGGCAGCTCACCGCCTGCAACGTTGGGCCTTATACTTGTCTCGTTTTCACTATGAGATTCACTATCGCCCCACGGCCCAGCACGCCAACGCTGACGCGTTGTCGCGTTTGCCGATGGGCCCCGACCCGGTTTTCGATCGCGATGAACTCCTCTGTTTCCACATTGATGAGGAAGAACGTCGTGCGGTCGAGGGTTTTCCACTTACAGGTTCGCAGGTCGTGTCGGCTACTGCGCGGGATCCGGTCCTGCGTCAGGTGATTGGTTTTGTTCAGCGGGGTTGGCCGGACAGGACGAAGGGCCGGGCGTCGGATCCCCTTCGCAACTACCATGCCTTGCGCCTTCGTCTGTCTGTTCGTGAGGGTGTTGTTCTTCTGGCCACGGATGGCGCATCTCCACGGGTTGTGGTGCTCGCCTCTCTTCGCAACGCTGTTCTCAAACTATTGCATGAGGGCCATTGGGGGATTTCTCGGACTAAGTCCCTGGCCCGCAGGCACGTTTATTGGCCCGGTATCGATTCGGACATCGCCCACATGGTCGCTGCGTGTGCTCAGTGTGTTCAACAACTGGCTGCGCCTCGTACTCTGCCCTCTCCGTGGCCTGATCCGGCGCAGCCGTGGGAACGGGTGCACGCTGACTTTGCCGGCCCCTTCCTCGGCACTTATTGGCTACTGTTGATTGACGCCTTCTCGAAGTTTCCGTTTGTTGTTCGCTGTCCGTCGCCCACCACTGCGGCGACGACGCTGGCTTTGTCAAAAATCTTTGCGCTAGAAGGTCTTCCATCCACGATTGTCACGGACAATGGCCCTCAGTTCTCTTCGCAGGCCTTCTGTGATTTTTGTACTGGACAAGGGATTCATCATGTTACAGCACCGCCCTTCCATCCGCAATCGAATGGGGAGGTCGAGTGCCTTGTCCGCACTTTCAAAAGCCAAATGAAAGAATTCCTTAGTGATTTTTCCACAGATGACGCTCTGTTGCAATTTCTGAGTTCTTATCGCTTCACGCCTCTGGGTGATCGCAGCCCTGCTGAACTCTTGCATGGCCGCCAACCGCGCACCCTACTGCATCTGCTTCACCCTGTCAGGCCTTGTACTGTGTCCCCTAGTGCGGGAAAATACCCGGTGGGCGCCGACGTGTGGGCACGGGGGTATGGATCTCGCCCTAAATGGATTCCAGGGGTGGTCCAGGCTCTTCGCGGCCGCCGGCTTTGTGAAATACGTACGGACGGCGGCATGGTTGTTCGCCATTACGACCAGATGCGCCCACGAGTGGTGGCCACGCCGGTACCACCGCCCCTTCTTTCGTCTCCACCAGTCCGAGAAGCCAGTCCTGTCGCTGCTGCCGATCTTCCGGGTGTGTTGTTGCCGCCGCCGTCGCTACCGCTTCCGAGTACGCCGGAACCGGCCCCAGTCGCGACGCCGCCTTCTCCGGGACCCATCTCGCTGGAGCACACCCCCAGGTCCACGACACCTATGGATGCTGCTCCGGAGTTTTCACCCATCATCTCGTCCAGGAGGCACGTTCCACGCGCCAGCTTCCATCCTGGACATTTTCGACCATACTCTCGTGTTTCTCCGCGGGATCTTCTCGGGACCTCCCAAGAGGCCATGGATGTCTCCGCACTGTCCGTGTCTCCACGAAAGTGAGCTTTTTTTTTTCAAGGGGGGAAAAGTGTTGTGACAGTGCCACGACATTCAAAAGTGCCGCTACGTTAGTACGCGAACACGGCGATAGAGGCGCTCCGCAGCTCGGCCGAGCGCGGGAGCGCCACCTGGTTATGAACGGCGCCGGCCGCATGTCACGGCCCGGCAGTCGAGTGACAGATACGGAGTTAGTAACATGTAACCCGCGAGTGTTTCTACTTTTGTATCTCCACGCACTTTATTAGTGATTAAAGGTTATAACATATACAAATTACTTTCAGTATGTTAACTTGTAACTCTTAATGTTATGTTTTGTTGCAATAAACAATATTTACTGTGCTGTAGTAACAAATCATGTCAGATCTACATATTAATTCTAAGACTGATTTATTACTCAAGAAAACCCATGGTTCACCCCATTCTCTTTAATATTTTTAATCCAAAAAGCGCTTACATTGAACATTTAGCACTACACTTGTGAACACAGGTTTGCTTCATGTAATTTGTTGCTTTGCCTCGATGATCTCTTCCTCAGTGTTAATCATAGGCAGTCAAGTCACCTCAGTAACACTAAAACCTCTCCACTGGTACCATGTCTCAGTGAGTTAAATTGGGTGTCTAAATAGTACCAGACAGCTGGCAGTGACCAGCTGACTGACCCATCATGCAACAATTTGAACTCCTGCACTGACTGGCCTGACCACATGTTATGTATTACCAAACACTATAATATAAGCGAGTTGCTTGTTTTGACAGTCTGCTTGTTTTGTTTCTACACATATTTTGAATTATATTTCTCCCTCCCTCTCCTTTTTATGTTACGGTTTCATACACTTGAAGATGACATTTTAAAATCTCAAAACCATTCGTGGTTTAAATAAATATTAGTACAACTGAAGTGGATCTCTCTAAATTAATTATCATGACTGATCCTTGTTCCCACACTCAACATCCACGCAGTAAGTGCCTAATCACTCCAGCACAGAGACTTGTGATGACTACAAAAGTGTTGGGTAGAAACTATCAGGTTCAGACCAGCAGGTGGAAGTAAACTTCTGAGTGATTTCTCCTGTTTCAGCAACAGTAATCTGACTACTGTGATCATTTCTGCTCCTATTACAATCGAAACCTTTTTATGAAAAGGATGGTTGCTACACACCTTATAGCAGAAATGCTGAGTAGCAGATAGGCACAACACACACACACACACACACACACACACACGCGTGACCAGAGTCTCTGGCAGCTGAAGGCAGACCAGATTGTTGTGCCTATCTGTGACTCAGCACCTCCACTGTACGGTGAGTAGTAACTATCCTTTTCATACTATTTTACATTCAGTCCTCGATGTGCCATTGTTTAACTGAAACCTTTTGTATTTCAATACTTCTAGCTACTATTGTTGTTGTTGTTGTTGTCTTCTGTTCAAAGAGTGGTTTGATGCAGCTCTTCATGCAGACCTATCCCGTCCAAGTCTCTTCATCTCTGCATAACTATCACAACCTACATCCATCAAGACATGCTCTACCTCTACAATTTTTACCCCTCACACTTTCTTCCATTAACAAACTGATAAATCCTTCTTGCCTCAGAATGTGTGCTATTAATGATCCCCTCTTTTAGACAAGTTGGGTCATAAATTTCTATCCTCCCTGATTTGATTCCTCCTCATTTATTTCTGATCTATCCATCTAGACATCAGCTTTCTACTATAGCACCACAATTGTAAACCTTCTATTCTCTTCTTGTCTGAATTGCCTATCATCTGCATGAGAGCAATTGTCTGGGCTGTTGGAGGAGGGCATGATCAGGGCAGGCTGTGTCATGTGAGAAAGCAGACATGTTATGTATCAGCTATGTTACAATTACTTTATAACATTCTGTGTGGACATGACGAGTAACCATTTGTCTTCTCATATGAGTGACCATCATTACACTGTGCCAAACTGTAAAGTTGACTACCCCACTGCCAAACAAGCTGTGCACCACCATAAAAATGACTTTAGCACCTGCTTCACTACAAAGGTCATCTGGATTTTTCCTCTCAACACTTTTTTCTCTGAACAACACCGGTGGGAATTGTATCTCCAGCATACCTTGTGCCCTTGCAATCATCTTGGCCTAAACCTCTGCTAACCTATTTCCTGCTGCCACCCCTTAACATTTTCCTTCTTTCTACTGCTCATACCAATTCTTCCCATGAAGACTGGGTACTGCTTTTTCCCATCACTCTTCCTCATCCCCCCCCCACCCCCCCCCCCCCACACACACACACAGGTGCTCTCTCTCTCTCTCTCTCTCTCTCTCTCTCTCTCTCTCTCTCTCTCTCTCTCTCTCTCTCTCTTCCTCTAATTACACAGTTATACATGCTTCTACAGCCTTGCATTTGTCCTCTACCTCTAGTAATTCCTGATTAGCCATTTTGCACTTTCTGTCAATTACAATGTTTTAATGTCTATAATTCCTTATTCCTGCTTCATTTGCTGTACTTTTGTATTTTCTCCTTTTGTCAATTAAATTTAATATTTCTTGAGTTATCAGGGATTCTGCTTTGCCTTGGCTTTTTACCTACTCTGTTGCCTTCCCTATTTGATGGGTTCATGGTGAAACAGCAGCAGTTCTCACAGTAGGATAATGACAAAGTTTTATTTTATGAACAAGTGTAAAACATGATATATAATGCACACAAATCATAAGAAAAAGGTGGCCTCTGTACCACTGAGTTCATTTTGTAAATCCCAGATGGCAAAACAATATAAGCAACAGGAAAGTATGTCAAATATATATGTGAAAGTATAAGACTGTTTATGAATATCTCAGAAACAAGCAAAACAGAACTTTTTAATTCATTGTTACAACACTCCCACTTCATTTAGTAAATGTTTAACACTTTCGCTGTCTTTTCTCTCTAATATCTCCAGCAGTGATGACAAAAAGTAGCTTAGTGCATTGAAGTTGCTTCTAGTAATTGGTTTGGTTAGAATATCTGCTTGCTTATCTGCAGAGCTGACATGTTGCAGGTTAAAGATGCCCAAGCTGAATTTTTAAAATGATGCTTCACATCTATCAGTGTTCCTCACTTATAGGGCTAAGGGTTCTTGATCAACTAGATGGTGACTTGACAGCCCATATACAAAGTGGCAGTTATTTCTTTTAGCCTCATAATATTTTGAAAAATTGGCTGGATCTACATGATTTCTTTTACAGCTTAACAGGAGGCTATATATTCTGCTTCTGTTGACAAGGCCTCCACCTTCTGAGAGTTCAGAGTTATGGTGGCTTCACCAAATTTAAAAACAAAACCTGTGGTTGATTTTTGAGTAAGAATGTCTACTGAATAATCTGAGCCATTAAAAACAGACAGATGAATATCCCCAGTCACTGGGAAGTGTAAGCAGTAAGAGACTGTACCGTTTAGGTACTATTCACAGCATTCCAAAAATACCTGGAGCCTAAGGGGACCCAAGATTAGCAAGGGTTCATATCCTCCAGGGTGTGCAGTTGGCAAATATCAGAGTGCTATTGTGTCAAATAATAAATTAAAGAACATTACCCCAGTACCAGCATACCCATAGTCTTGCTTTCCACTTCAGTTCCTCATTTTTATGATTCTTACTGGCCAGTTGCATACAATTCTATTTCATGTTTAATCTTGAATGCACAGTATCTCCTTTAGACATTGAGCACCAAGCCACCTTGTGATGGAGTCAAAAATGCACTTTCTTTAAAGGTTGTTGGAAATTGTATCAAAACATTTCCCCAATAAATGAACATGGCAACAGCAGTGAAACATTATAATTTGATAGGATTTCCAACAACATTTAAAGATAAGGCACTTCTGGTTACATCACAAGGTGATTTTATATAAAACATACAGAAAATATTTTGTATTAATGAGTTAAGACACAATAAAATATATCTATTTGTATATAGTTGTCCCAGAAGAATCATCAAAGTGAACAAATGAAATGACATGAATGAGGCACCGTGTATCTTTTGTTTATCTGTAGAATTAGCAACTTACTTAGTACTCTCACTCACTTGAGAATCATTGAGCCCTTACCAGAGAATGTCACAAATAAGGTTATGATAACAGAAGTAATATGGCTGGAGCTTATAATGAAGCTCAGACCTATTTTCCTCAGTGGAATCTTGCAGTAAAATTCTCTCAGTTTGGTTTTTATAGCCTTGATTTATGTAGAGTACATGCAGCTGAGAGTTGTCATGGAGTGATTCAGTTTCTCAACAATCTGTGTAGCTGCAGTCCATAATTATGGGGAATTCTGAAACTGTGTGCTGAAAGTTCTTTATATTGTGCATCGTGGACAGACAGACAAAGTATTTCTCAACTCTTGTTCATTATATGACATAGAAATGTTTCTCTGCAGAACTGTGGCTAGGTGTGTGCTGGCATAGAACCAGATGCAATTGGATGTCACCACCTACCCATGCTCAGTTCATGTGAATAGATTCTCAAAGTAAGTACTACTGATAGGGTAATGCCTTTGGAGAGCATCACTTAGGCAAGTACACTCATCTAAAGAACCCCCAGAAGCCAGTGGGTCACGTGGGGATACAGGGATGACCGCTGAGCAGGCCATGGTTCTGATCACTTGCTCTCTCCTCAGCCATGCCTCGTCTGATCTAGGCATACCATTCTACTCCTCTTCATGGCAGCATACCCTCTGCCTGTCTGTTGGCTGCCTCCAGGCACCATAAATTCACTCTTCTGTACCCTAAGTGGCAGTAAGTACAAGTTATCTTCTCTGAACCCCCATGTAGCATGTTCTTACTCACTTACCAGCACCCCCATCTGAGCACCTACATCCTGCCTACCAAGTCCCCTCAAAAATCCTGAATAATATTGCATATTTGATACCCACTGGAGTAGTCAGTTGTGGCTGTAAGACCAAATGCAGCTCACTTGGATAATACTGTCACTGCTGTTAAATTTCTTACAAGGGAACATCCCCATCACACCCCCCTCAGATTTAGTTATAAGTTGGCACAGTGGATAGGCCTTGAAAAACTGAACACAGATCAATCGAGAAAACAGGAAGAAGTTGTGTGGAACTATGAAAAAATAAGCAAAATATACAAACTGGGTCGTCCATGCGTAAGATAGGCAACATTAAGGGCAATATGAGGTGAGGAGCGCCGTGGTCCCGTGGTTAGCGTGAACAGCTGCGGAACAAGAGGTCCTTGGTTCAAATCTGCCCTCGACTGAAAATTTTAACTTTTTATTTTCAGTTTATGTGAAAAACTCTTATGTTTTCATCACTTTTTTTGGAGTGATTATTACATCCACAAGAAAACCTAAATCGGGCAAGGTAGAAGAATCTTTTCACCCATTCGCCAAGTGTACTAGTTAGGTGGGTCGACAACATATTCCTGTCATGTGACGCACATGCTGTCACCAGTGTCGTATACAAAATATCAGACGTGTTTTCCTGTGGAGGAATTGGTTGACCTATGACCTTGCGATCAAATGTTTTCGGTTCCCATTGGAGAGGCACGTCCTTTCGTCAACTAATCACATGGTTTTGCGGTGCGGTCGCAAAACACAGACACTAAACTTATTACAGTGAACAGAGACGTCAATGAACGAACGGACAGATCATAACTTTGCGAAAATAAAGAAAGCAAAATTTTCAGTCGAGGGCAGATTTGAACCAAGGACCTCTCGTTCCGCAGCTGTTTACGCTAACCACTGGACCACGGCACTCCTCGCCTGACATTGCCCTTAATGTTGCCTATCTTACACATGGACGACCCAGTTTGTATATTTTGCTTATTTTTTCATAGTTCCACACAACTTCTTCCTGTTTTCTCAATTGATCTGTGTTCAGTTTTTCAAGGCCTATCCACTGTGCCAACTTATAACTAAATCTGAGGGGGGTGCGATGGGGATGTTCCCTTGTTAGTTGAAATATGTTCTGTAGTATGGGGTTTTTGGATTATGTGAGACCTTGAAGTGTTTAATAGTGATATCAGTTTGGCTGTAGTTGTTCGTATCTGTTGACTGCAGAAGTAACTTACTGTAAGGTCAAAATACTGCCATTTATGTTGAAGTAAGACACTTTCAGAGCTTATTAAATGGCTTAAAATCACTTTGTGAAAATTGTGACAGTATTCAGTATTCTTTATTCACCATTGACCACTTACAAGGGAATAGGTTTGAACATTAAATATACAATTAGGAACAAATTTACAGTGAATTTTTTGCAGTTTGATTCCACTTCTTTTAGAAATATCCTTAAGTACTAATGTCAAACATGTTTATTTCAAATAGTTTAACTATTTTGTAAAATGAGTGTTTGAGTACCCAATCATGTATGTCAACTTTGAAAATATTATAGGGCAATGTCTGAGCAGATATTGGAAGTTTACAAAAAAATCTAAGCATGTTATTCTGAGTAGGTTTGTAGTTGTTGTGAGTCTGTTTGTAACAAGGTTCAGTTTGCATCTGGTATTGTGAGGGTGTATAGCAGGGGTAGCCAAGAATTCATCTCACAGGCCATGCCTTGCCACAAGTCGCATAGCGCTCCTGCCATGCCAAGTTATCTGACCTTGAGGAGGCGGAAGAGGGGAAAACTATGATTGCATCGCATTTAAATGGCTGTGCGGTTGCATAGCATATGACTTGTTATATTTCACATTTCTCAACCACATAGATAAATTTTCAGTATTATTTAATTATTTGCATATTTAATTATTTGCATATAATTTTCATCTGGTACAAACTGTTCATCACATGCACATATGCAGAAAATTTCAGAAATTTTCACACTCATGTTGCCATGTAATCATGACTTATTTAGTACTATAACTGAAAAAAGTATTTCACACACGTATGTTGGTCAAAATAGTGTAGCACTTCAGCATCCTCATTATGGGAATGTGAAAACTCGAAATGCGAATGCAATTTAGACAAGCAGGACAGTTCTAATGTTAAAGAGATTTGTCTTTAAAATGGGAATTATCTTGCAGATCAGTCAGTTACATCTGCAAGATCCTATGGCTTAGGTCTTAAATCAAATGAACCTTTTGATAAATACCACAGCTAGTTTAGCTGCAGAACAGTCCAACATGTCTGCTACTCGAAACTGTTTGCTGAGCAGGCGAATATGTCAGCTGCGCAGGCAGCTATTTCTGCAAATGTAGAAACCATAGCTGTGGAACAGGCAAATATATAGTGACTAAAGTAATAAATCTGACCACCACTGTGAGTAATTTAGTTACAGAACAGGCAGAGTTAACTGAGAAAGTAAAGGGTATAACCAATAAAGTAAATGAACTGCCTGCAAGGGAATATTTTGTTAAAATATTAGCTGATGTGAATACTTTGACAAATGAACAGACAGAAATCAGGAAAGAAATAAATAGTATGAATCAAACCCATGAACAATTTCTGATTGAAATAAACAGAGTAAACAGTGAAATTGAAACTGTGCGGGGGAGACAACAAACAGTAGAAATAGAGGTGTAAACCCTGGCATCAACAGTAAAGGAATTAGTGTCTGGATGTGAAGAGTGAATGGAACAAAAACTCTAAGAAAAAACCCAGCAGTTTAAGCAACAGTTAGATGACTGGGTAGTGAATAAGGAACAGGAGGTGATATTGTCTGTTAACCCAGATACAAGCCCAAATGAACAGATGTATGGAAATATGTCACCTATGAGTGATTATACCAGATATATCATAGAAGATAAAATCTTAAAGCTTAGGCAGTTCCAAATATTTTTTCCAGAAAAGAAGACATTAAATCCTGTTGTATTTATCAGATGATTCAGGGGAGTGTTACCATGAGCTTGGTCTGGTCAACAGAAAATCAAATATGTATCAGGATACATCCAAGGTGATGGTAGTCTGTGGGTGACAGACATTATAGACAAGTGTCACACATACGAAGAATTTGAGAATGCATTCCTCAATAGACATTGATAAAGAGGCATTCAGTAGAGATTGAAGAAAGAAGTACATAACCCAGAACTCTTACCGAAAAGGGAACTTAAGGAGATACTTTGAAAAATATTTGAATAAAGCAAGATATTGGGATCAACCAATAGATCTCAAAAGTGTGATAATGGTCATCAAAGCTCATCTTCCGATGGAGATCAGGGAAAAACTGCTGCATGTTTCCGAAGATAATCTGGAAGAATTCATGTCTGCAGTAGATTCAGTCGATTTGCTACAGGAGGAACAAAGAGGAAGAAACAACTGCAATAAATCCTGTCAAATGGAAAATAGGCAGATAGATTCTAACAGGAATAACGGAAGAATGAATGGAAGACAAGTGGATAATTTTCATCGGACCAATAAGAACAATGATTACAACAATGGAGTAAACTGTATGGAACAGCAGAATAATGGAAGAAATTATGAACCAAACAGAAACAGACAGAGGTGATTTGAAACGAGGTACAAACCCATATATAATGACCATAGAAATCAAGGACAAAGTAATCAAACCATATACAAGGTGAGGCCAAGGCTAATAAATAAGCAAGCATGGTGAGAAAATCCACCAGTCATAGTTGAAGCAACCGATGGCAACAAGGGACTGGCAAGACCAAGAAATTTAAACTGAATTCAACATGATTATGCCACAGAGGTTTGGTCAATAAAAGAGTAATGGGGGGCAAGCAATCACATGTAAACTGTTTTAGATACAATGATGGAATGAGGATCATTGAGGAATTAATGGAAGAGGTAAACCCTGGGGAACAAGTTTTTAATAAAGTACCAATATCAGCGATTCTTGCCGAAATATTAGACATATCTATCAGAGTAATCTTGGATACTGGAGCTTCAATAAATGCAGTCTCCAACGATTTATCTAAATGGCTATCCCAGAAGACAAAGTTACTGACGTTGCCAATACAAAACTGTAAGATCCTTAAAGCCTTAGGTACCTGCTCACAATCAGTCAGATACAAACTGTGCTAGATGTAAGAATAGGAAATACAGCAATAAGAGGCTTGTGCCTAGTAATTCAAAAATTAATAGAAGATTGTATCACTTGATTAGAAATTATGACGGAGAAGAACTTAAAAATAGACTTCTCATCCAGTAAAGTCAGTTTTTGTGATAATGGGGAAATGGCACAAGTTTATCCGATCAGGGAAGAAAGGAGCACTGGAAATTACTGTCCTGGGCATGGCATTAAGCTCATTAGAAAATAAAGGAGGTGAAAACATACAGAAGAAGTGAAGGAAAGCAAGATACCTGGGATAGCAGAAAATTGGAAGAAAAGGCAAAGGAAGCTGATGGATTGGAATATGAACAAAATGATATTGGTAGATCTTTTGGAGAAATATATCCAGGTTTATGAAGAAAGGCCAGGAATTACTAAGGGATTTACATGCCGTTTAGAGGTGTTTCCTGATGAGACATATTGTAATAAATCACATCCATTTCCATGGAGATTGAAGAAATCAGTAAGTGAAGAAATAAACAGGATGATAAATTGGGACCTGATAGAACCATTGGTCAGTCCATATTGCAGTTCACTGTTAGTAGTGCCTAAATCAGAAAAGTTTATGTTTCAAAAGGAAGAAATGAATGAGTGGGTCAACAGTCTAACAAAGGTGCCACATGATAAGCCCACTTGGGAAGAAAAGATTAAATTGGCTTTAGTGAACATGGCCAAAAAGGCAAGAAAGAGAAAGGTAAAATACGACAGTAAGTTAAAGAAAGTACAGACTTTTGCTGTAGGGGATACAATGCTGTTGCGCACTCATCCACAGGCATCTTTATTGAAGAAGAGGAACAAGAAATAGCAATTATTATTTGTTAGACCATTTGAAATAATAAAGATTCCACATCCTGGGGTATATCTGTTGGCCTACCCAGTGACGGAAAAGGTGAAGGGACTCTATTCTCATCATAGTATTAAAAAGTACTATGTGAAGTGAAAATTAGAATTAGTCAAGTATCTAGTAAAGATTGTATATGTTTAAGGAGATTTCATTTCATTGAGTTTTTTGGTGTAGGTAGGTTTAATTAAATAAGTAAGTTAACTGATGTTTGTTTTCAGCAGAACCACAGGAGGAGACCTGATGCTGATTGTATACTTTTATGTGTATGTGAATAACTTTTGTGTTTATTTCCAGAATTAATTTTAATTTTTTGTGTGTGTTCATGTTCTCAATTAAGTATAAAGAGTAATGTAGTTTATGAGTGATAGTGTCATTACTTTCTGGAAGGAAATATTTTAACAAGAAATGATTCCAAGTAGTTCTGGACAGTGAACTTCACTTACTTGTCTGAAAAGTATGGTAAGGCAGAATCATTTTTCTGGGGCACTATACAACAAAGAGCAGGGGTGTGCATGCCATCTTGTGGTTGGCTTTACTACAACTAGGTGGACCTTTGCTATACAACCAAATTTTCAGTGTCATGTAAAAGGTAATCTAATGGTGGCTGAGGTAAGTTATGTTAGATTCAGATGCTAATGAGAAATTACCATGTATTAGTGGTTAAATGTTTGTATTACTTAAGCAAATGGACTTCCAGTGAAGCAAGCAAAGTAATATTATACTGTAAATAAGGGAATATGTGACTGATTAAATTATGTATGAAGTTATTGAAATATAAGTGCAGTGTAATTCTGCATGTCCATGGACAACATGTTACTGATGATAGGGTACAAACAGTACACGATAATTAGGAACATTATGAGAATTCGTATTGTGTTGAGACCGGCCCATGGTGTAATTTGAAGAAAAAAGGATATAAAAACAGTGACGTTTAACAAAAGTGTTACAAATGTGAAAGAATAGTGAAGAACTTTATCCAAATCTATCATGACAGTGCAGAAACATGTTAGCATGCCAATCTACTAACAATTTCAGGGCCAAAAAGGTATTCCGAGTATGGGGTCAGCAGGCTCACTGGACATCATTCTGTTTCATATCCACCACATCCCATTCCTGATGCAAGTCCATAACCACCTGGTCCACCACAAGAGACAACCTGATCCCGATCCATCAACTACACATCCGGGTAGCAGTCGTAGGAGAGAGAGTCATCATTCAAGACCAGCACAACTTGCTTAGTGAGATTGACTGACATCACCTAACTTCTCTGTAATAGCTAATTGTGAAAAAACTGAGCAAAAAGATTGTATTTTAAATTAAGAAATTTTAGTTGAAACTACCAAAATGCGAAATGGGATTTGGAAACCAGGTTGGCTGACATCACTCCCAGTTTTCCATGGTTTACTGTGGAGGCTTTGCCCAGCCTGGGGGGAGGGGGGGGGGGGGGTCTGAAGTCTAAAAAGGCCACGGCCCAACCGCTTATTGTCAGGGGTGTTTGGGGTGTTTTGTAAATGTAGTCCAACCTGGAGTAAGGACAGTTGCGTATGGCTAGTACAGAGTGGGTTCGAGAAAAGTTGTAAACAAACTTTCACTCCCATGGGAGTTATACAATATTCCTTGGCCCATACAAGCTGACAGAAGAGAGTGATCGGTTCAACAACCTTTCTATTGTTATCAGTTTAAAGTTAAGATATATTGCAAGGTGGCACGTTTTGCCTGCGCGAGCAAAATGTTTATTACTTGACTCTGCATTGCTCCATGGCGAGCAGAGAAAAGTAAGAAAATCAGAATGTGAATGGACTTTGTTAAGGGACAGGGTAATGAGAGGACGTGTACGAAGTGTGTGCAATGAAACAGTTATTGTTAGCCGCCATATTGGATAATTTGTGTTTTTTGAGGTTCACAAGTGATACGTAATGTCAATGTGGAGTTTAGAAATGTTCGTAATACTGTCTGTTGCATTTCAAAAGTAACTGCGCATATTTAATTTTGATCAAAGGATTCTGTGATGAACTATTATGTACTACAAGCTTGAATAGGACTTCGAACATTTGGTGGTCGATGTTTGCTGCAGAACCTGCTTCAATAACACTAGAGACTAGAGAAAGTTTTCTCTGCTAAAAAGAATGCATTTCACCCACAGACAGTCATCAAATGACCAAATGCGAATGGCAGTGTTCCAATTTGAGAAGATGCTATATAAGTTTTCTTTCTCTTATATTTCAAGAATTTTACAGGCATCCGTCGGAGTTGGCAGCTGCTTCTCCACCATGAGATTAAATTGTCTATGTGTACAAAATTACGTATGCTGTGGGAGTTGTCAATGCCAATCAAGATAGTTTCCTTCACAAACATGCAAAGAGACACACTACACACATTAGTTCAATAACAAAGAGTTTAATATTACCATCCTGAAAAACATTTATCTCTTCTTTTAAGCAGCAGAAATATAGTAATGCTTAACCTCTGGAATCTAGCAATCAGGATTGTAGGCTTTTTTGGCATTGCCTAGACATAAACCTGGCCCGATGTTAGAAATAACAAAAACTGTTTCCTAATGCCACTCCAAGTGAACTTGCATATGACAGTGTTATTTTCTCACTAACTATTACGACCAACAGGTGAATGTGGTTACAGCTAGGTATCATTTCTCCAATTGCAAAAAATGGTCAGAACAAACTTATCGTGAGTGGGTAACAGATTTGCAAGGTATGATAAGGAAATGCAAATTCAAATATGCTTTCAGTGCTTTATATTCAGATGTTATACTGCATGATGTGGTTGTGTACAATGTGCTGATGTCAAACTCAGAGAACATATTTTGAAACAGTCTGATTCATCATTTCAGCAGGTAGAACAAATACTAGATCAGTACGATTCTGGTGCCTTGTCGGCTCATTCATTTGAGCAGCCAGCTGTTTGTTGCGTTGAGTCCCTTAGTTGTGATCACCACCTTCTGCACTGGTGGCATGTGCTAGCCATGCTGAGTAAACAACATTCCACCCTTTGTACGCAGTTCACTACACAGGCAGCTACATAGGCAAACAGAATTAAATCTTGCCCTTGCTGTTATACACAGCACAAATGACAAGATTGCCACTCCCGACAAGCTCAGTGTTATTTTGCTGGGCCAGAACCATTCCCATTGCATTATGGGACAGAGTTGCTGTTGAAATTAAAGAATTGCAAGATAACAGAGTTATTGTGCCCTTATCAGCTAGTCAATGGACAAGTCCATTGATTTTGCTCCCCAAACCTTCAGGTTGCATTTGCCTCTGTGTTGACTTTAAGTCTACAGTCAACCCACAAACTGTCATTGACACTTATCCGTTGCCACACCCAGAGGATCTTATGGACAAATTAGGTGCTGGAAGCTACTTTTAAAAAATTGATTTGGGCAATGCATATCTTCAAATACTGCTCGATGAAGTATCTCAAAAAGTGTGTATAGTAAATACCCATTTGGAGTTGTTTAAATATTTGTGTTTGCCTTTCGGCAGTGCTTATGCACCCACCATTTTCCAGTGGTATTTGGAACAGCTGACTGCACAAGTGCCAAACTGTTCAAACTATTTGCACAATACTGTAGTAGCAGGTCGTACAACTGAAGAACGTATTGCAAATTTACATGCTTTGTTTCATGTGGTATCTGATGCCAGACTAAAGTGTAGACTGGACAAATGTGATTTTTTAAAACCTGAGTTGCACCATCTAGGTCATGTCAAAAACAGTAAGGTGTACATCCTTTTCAGTCACATTTTTTAGCCATAAATGATTTGCCAGTTCCTCACATCACAGAATTGCAGACAGTTTTAGGGAAAATGAACTATTATATTCAGTTCATACTGAATGCTGCACAAATAGTAGCTCCATTTCATTGCTTGCATCACAAGAATGTCCCCTTTGTTTGGGCAGATTAGTACCAAGTAGCTTTTCAAAAACTTAAAGATGCATTGCTCAGTGATCAATGCTTAGTTCACTTTGATCCTGACAAAACCAGTTGTATTACAGGTTGACACTTGCTCTTATGGAATCAGTGCAGTGCTTTTGTATAGAATTGATAATAGAAACAGACCTATTGCTTTCACATCAAAAGTGTTGCCCAAAGCACAATGTAGCTATTCACAAATTGAGAAAGAGGCTTTGGCTATCGTGTATGCTGTCACCAAATTACACCACTATTTGTATGGCAGTAAATTCTACTTAGTAAAGGATCACAAGCCTTTGCAGTCCTTGTTTCATCAAATGAAATCAGCTCCTGTATGAACTGTCCAAAAATTGCTACAATGGCTTTGTTGTTGTCTCAATAACAGTACGAGATTGTGTATTGTCCGATGGCAAAACATGGTAATGCGGATGCACTTTCACGTCTTCCTATTGGTGCTGATACATACTTTGACACTTCTTCTGCATCTTGTTGTCACATCAATGCTCAGGATTCTGAATTGCTTCAGTCTTTTCTGTTGAACTATAGGAAAATTGCACAGGCTATGGAAGCTGATTCAGATTTGAGCATTTTGCTAACATGCATTCACACATCCTGGCCTCACTCATTGAATAGCATAAAGAACTCTGTAGTGCGCCAATACTTTGCATGTTGGCATAGCCTTGCTGTACAGAAGGGTGTAATTCCTGCTCTAAGTGAGAGTGGACAGTCACATGTGTTGATCCCTAAAACTTTGCAAAAAGAAGTGTTGCAGTTACTTCACCAAGGACACAGGGGAATTGTTCGTACAAAACAGTGAACACGTTGACATTGTACTTAGCAGGGTATGGACATCCAAATAGAACAGATGACATCACAGTGTCTCACATGTGTGGAAAATCAGCTCACTCCACCACAAAAGTTCTTTTCTTGGCCTAAATTGCCATCACCATGGCGACATGCACGTAGACTTTGCGGGACCTTTTTCAAACATTCATTGGTTGATTGTGGTTGACTCATATAGCAAGTTTCCTTTTACTGTGTCCATGAACTTAACAATGTCACATAGCACAATTCAGGTGTTCCCTTCGATTTTTTGCCTAGAAGGTTCACGGAAGTAATAGTGTCAGACAATGCCCCTTAGTTCACATCAAATGAATTTGAAACATTCTGTGAACACAATGGCATGCAGCATCTAACTAGTGCACCATTCCATCCACAGTCAAATGGC
The DNA here is from genome assembly GCF_023864345.2 of Schistocerca serialis cubense. NCBI lineage: Eukaryota > Metazoa > Arthropoda > Insecta > Orthoptera > Acrididae > Schistocerca > Schistocerca serialis. The sequence continues at coordinate 91,153,306 of NC_064639.1, read as the reverse complement.
AGAGCAGAAGGGGTTGTGTCAGAACATTCAAGCAGCAGATGGCCAAACTGCACTCTGCACACACCAGGGATCAAGCATTGCTACTGTTTCTCACCTCATACCATTCACACACACGAGATGGACCATCGTCGATGGAATTGTTTCACGGCTGCCACCATCACACACTGCTCCACCTGCTCCACCCTCCTCAGCATTCAGTGCTGAAGGAAGGCCTCAAGTATTGCTTTCAGCCACATGATATTGTCTTTTACAGGGCTTTAAAGGCAGCAGACGGTGGGTGCAAGGTGAGATCATCTGTCGACTTGGTGCTTGCATGTATCTTCTTTCAGGTCCAAATGGCTTGCGGCACTGCCATCAAAATCAACTTTACCTCTGTCATGTACACTATGATCTTTCAGTCTCTCTTCCCTCAGATCAGTTATCAGTGACGTGTGTCAACTTCCAGGAACATTGTGTATAGCAAGAACTTTACTGTTTGCATGTCACCCATCGTTTGCGACTACTCCTTGTAAATACAAGTTAAGTATTGTCAATTTGATTTATTGAAATAAAGCTACTAATATTATTTGCTTGAATTGTTGTATAGCAATCTGAGAATGCAGCGCCCTTTAGACACCTTATACAAGGCGAGCGGGCAAGAACCAACAGAACAACTGTTAGTTCACTTGAATTCCACTGGCAACATCTCATACAATTTGTAAACTACATTTGTGAACATATTTAGTGTTTAATAAGAAAACATTTATTGTATATTTCATCCCAGTGAGTATTTTTTGTGTATCTCAAATACTTCCTGAATTACGTTATGTTTAAATCATGTCACAACTTCTTTAAAATAACAATAAAATTGGATTGTTATATTTGGAGTTGTGGTCCAATTACACATCCTGGCCTGGGCCCAGTCCTGGCACTCAGGAGCCCTGAAAAAATAATGACTAATAGTGGTATGTGGTCCTCTCCTCCATACATCATACAGTAGCTTGTGGAGTACACATGTAGATGTAGATATTGTAAAACACCTACAAACCATCATTGTCTCATTGTGGCATAGAAGCAAACATAGTGTCCATCATGGGTATCTTTTGAGGTTTTTCCTTGGATATTTGAAAATACATCAAATCTTTAACTGTTTTATAAGGGTGACACCTTCTCAGATGATCCTCCACTTTGGATGGTTTCATAACATCATTGCCTAATGCTTTCTTACATAAAATGGATGTAGGTAATCATCTGTTCAACAAAGATGGAATGAAGCCAAACTTCAAATAATCAACATTTCACTGTCTACATTTCTCTTTAGAGCCAGTCATTCTTAATATCAGTTATCTGTGGACAAAAATTAAGCTATTTAGGTAAATATGGTAGACGTAGAAATCAAAATCAGTCCTATCAACCTCAAGCCATGATCAATATATTTCTATGCAATTAAAGGAATTACAAAAAGAAAATTTGATAAAAAATAATGTACTTACTTTTCTCCAGCACTCCCAAACAACATGGAATGAAAAATTTAACTTGTACTGTTCCCAACTATAACCTGTTCACAAAGAATGTGCATAACTTTTGTGTCAGATTTTAAGGCTTACCTTAGAAGCCATATTTTGCACGACTAATGTAATTTTCACTCAGTCATATCTTAAATATCATCCCAAACAATTTTTTCTTCACAAACTCTCATTGCAACAAAATTTTCTACCTTGAAAAGTCAGCATGTTATCAGATTTAAATTTTATTCATTTGTCAAGCGCTGCTCCAAGTGAAAATAAACTTAACTGACTGACTGGCACATTATGTTATAAAACATGTGACAGATGTTTCTCACCCCATTTATCTCCTTCAAAGACTAAAAAAAATTGTCACCTTATCCTTGAGATTGAATGATGCTATGATCGCCAATAAATATTGGGATGTCACTCTCAAATGGATTATAATTTGTAAACCATTCAATTTGATTACACATGTGATCAGTAGCACCACAGTATAAAAACGGTGCATTTTCATCTACATGCTTGGCTGCTATTGACGAAAAAAATTTTGTGACAATGCTTTGATATAAAGCTTCTGCACACTTCTTCATAATGGCTATAAATTTTAAGCAAATCATCTACAGTCCTTTCCCAGTGACCAGATTCAATACATTTAATGCATTTACATGATTTTCTCATTATTCTTAAAATGATTGTTCCTCAGTTGTTTATCTTTCTGGAGTAGATGTATGCTTATATTTTTTTTTCTTTTCATAAACTGAGAGTAGTTTGGTCAGCACTGCAGCTGAAGATCCACAATTAATAATCTGTAGCAGTGGCTTCTCTTCAGTTGATGTTTCAGTAATTTTCTTAGCTGCATTGTCCATCTTTTCTCACACTGTGAAATCGTTTTTACCTGCCTGTGCTGCTGCAATATTCATGTTGTCATTATGCATCAGTTTAATTTTTTAGCCTGTGACAATATCCCAAGCTCCCATTCCATTTAAGGCTATATGCAATTGAATGGCCACTTCTCAATGCATTTGAGCTTGATAATTCTTGTAATGTAACTTTCCATCACTTTTAGGTTACATTTATACTTGCACCTGGTGAAAATAATGTCAAAAGTTCTTTCTCACACATTATTAATACTGTACCTGGTGATCTGTTTTATTTACATCACATAAAACTCATCACTCAGTGCTCACTGGACTCATGATTACAGAATAAATTTTCAGCTCCCAGGATAGCTAAAATCATTTACTCTTATAAATGACGAGTTCTGGCAATTATCTGTTGCCATCTTTGGGTGTGCAAGAGATAGGACTGAAAACATTAGGATACAGCAACTATCATAACAGTACACATAATTGCATCCACGATTTGCAATACATGGAATAGCAACGTACCTGAATTTACATTATTACACAGTCATTTCCTTTAGTACAGTTGGTGATGCTATACCGTGTACAACTGTGTTGATATTGTGAGCTATATTACAAGTCAGCATGTCAATTTTAAAATAACAGCCATATAAGCATTTGTAACTGTGCCAATTACAAGTGCTTATGTTCATCACCACTTCACAGCTGCCATATCCCATTATAAACAACTATCTTCATGGGATATTAATCTCAGATGACTAATATCAAAAATGCTATTAGGTAACACATATGGCCAGTGTCCATTTTAGTCATCTATGATGCAAATCACATGAACACATTTGTTCTAGCACAGCCTCATAAATTCAGAGAGTGAGCTGCTAATGCTACATCATGGACTCATTTTAAGAGCAATTGCAATCCCGTACAGTGTAATAATCGTCCATTGGCTATATTGAACATTAGAAGAGTGTGCACTTAAGTATCAAGTGACCACATCGCTCACAGGTGTCGAGTGATGAGATTCCACTTGGACCTTGAGTGATGTGTTGTCTTGGATAATCTCATGTAAACATTGTAATTGACAACAAAAGCACAAACATTAAATAACTCCAATGCTGGTACACATACCTTGAATGTATTCTTGATGAAATATCATGCTTGTAGATATCAAGCTCTTCCTGGATGTATTAAAATCAACCTCATTATGATACCATAAGCTGTAGGCGGTGATAGGTTGTTATATTGTTTGTGATTCTGCATAATGGAAAATTTGGTAAAGAATTATTAAGAATGTTTGTGAAATGTTTTTAAAAATTTTCTAAAATGATATAAAAAGGTTTACATATAAATTACATTTTATGAATGTTGCAGCATGATTTTACAGAGAAGATCTTATGTATTTCTTTATTTTAAATGTAGACTATGATTTGGCTTATACGTTATGATAATAATTTAGACATATGTAACTATGAGAAATCAAACAATGGAAAATTCAGGATAGAATGTAATAATATTAGAGAAGGAAAGTTGCTACTCACCATATTGCGGAGATGCTGAGTCGCAATAGGCACAACAAAAAGATTCCCACAGTTATAGCTTTCGGCCACTAAGGCCTTTGTCAGCAGTAGATACACATACACACAAGCACACACACACACTCACGCAAACGCAACTTGCACACATGTCTGCAGTCTCAGACAACTGAAACTACACTGTGAGCAGCAGCACCAGTGCATGATGGGAGTGGTGACTGGGTGGGGGTAAGGAGGAGACTGGGGCGGGGAGGGAGAGGGATGGTATGGTGCGAGTGGCAGACAGTGAAGGAGGTAAGGGATTGGGAGCAGGGGTTGTGTAAGAATGGACAAGTATATTGTGTAGGTTTGGTGGACGGCGGAATACCACTGTAGGAGGGATGAGAAGGATAGTGTGCAGGACATTTCTCATTTCAGGGCACTACAAGAGGTAATAAAAACCCTGGCAGGGAATGTAATTCAGTTGCTCCTGTCCCGGATGGTACTGAATTACAAGGGGAATGCTCCTCTGTGGCTGGACTGTGGGACTTTGGGGGTTGGTAGGAGACTGGAAAGATAAGGCATGGGAGATATGTTTCTGTACAAGGTTGGAAGGATAATTACAGTCAGTGAAGGCTTCAGTGAGACTCTTGGTATATTTTGAGAGGGACTGCTCATCACTGCAGATGCAATGACCACGGGCGGCTAGGCTATATGGAAGGAATTTCTTGCTATGGAATGGGTGGTGGAGGTATTGCTGGTGGTTAGTAGGTTTGATATGGACAGAGGTACTGATGGAGCCATCTCTGAACTGGAGGTTTGTTGGGAAGATGGCTTGTTGGGCTGAGTAGGGCCAGGTGAAGCAAATGGGGGAGAAGTTGTTGATGTTCTGGAGGAATGCAGATAGGGTGCCTTCACCTTCAATCCAGATAGCAAAGACATCATCAATGAATCTGACCTGGTGAGGAGTTTAGGATTCAGGGTTTTTAGGAAGGATTCCTCTAGATGGCTCATGAATATGTTGGAATAGGATGGTGTCATGCGGGTGCCCATAGCCCTACCGCGGATTTGTTTTGCCTTCAAAGAATAAGTAATTGTGGGTGAGGATATAGTTAGTCATGGTGACTAGGAAGGAGGTTGTTGGTTTGGAATCCATAGGGTGTCTGGAAAAGCAATGTTCAGTAGCAGTAAGGCCATGGGCATTAGTAATCTTAGTGTACAGGGAGGTGGCATCAATAGTGACAAGCAGGGCACCATGAGGTAAAGGGACAGGAACTGTGGAGAGTTGGTGGAGGAAATGGTTGGTATCCTTTTATATAGGAGGATAGGTTCCGGGTAATAGGTTGAAGGTGTTGGTCTATGAGAGCAGAGATTCTCTCAGTGGGGGCACAGTAACCGACCACAATGGGTCGTCTTTGGTGGTCGTGTTTATAGACTTTAGGAAGCATGGAGTGGTAGGGGTAAGTAGAGAGATGGACTTGGGGAAGAGGTTCTGGGATGGGCTTAAGGATTTGAGTAGTGACTGGAGATTCTGCTGGATTACTGGAATGCAGTCACTCTGGCAAGGTTTGTAGGTGGAAGTATCTGACAGCTGATGGAGTCCTTTGGCCAGGTTATCCTTGCGGTTCAAAACAATGGTGGTGGAGCCTTTGTCTGCAGGTAGGATTATAAGGTTGGGATCAGTTTTAGATGGTGGACTGCAGTTCTTCCTGCAGATGCAAGGATAGTTTTTATGTTGAGGGATTTGGGGAATGATGGTGAGGCAAGGTTTGAAGTTAAGAACTAGGGGGGCAGTGGGAGTGGATCACAGTTGGATAGAGGAGTGATCTGAGTTAGGCAACATTCAATAATGGTCTTTGGTTGACTCTGATTGGTCAGGTTGCATCTGCCCATGCCATACCTTTCCAGTCTCCCACCACCTCCCAAAGTACCATCTGGCCACAGAGGAGCATTTCCCTCGTAACTCAGTACCATCCGGGACTGGAGTAACTGAATTACATTTTCCGCCATGGTTTCGATTACCTCTCATCATGCCCTGAAATGAGAAATGTCCTGTCCACTATCCTTCCTACCCATTCTACAGTGGTATTCTGCCATCCGCTGAACCTGCACAATATACTCTTCCATCCTTACACCACCCCTGCTCCCAATCCCTTACCTCATGGCTCATACCCCTGTAACAGACCTGTTCAGGTGTGGGGGAGAAAAATTCACCCGAAACCTTTAATAGCTCAACATAAAATAGTTGAGCAGGTGAGAAGCCCAAGTCCTCTTTCAGGACAGTGCACAGTGCTAAGAGTACTAAAGCCTGAGTCAAATGAGGCCCCCATATGGCAGGCCAAGGCCCCCTTCAGTGTGCGGTGCATACACTCTACTATATCATTACTGGCGGGATGATATACAACCGCACATTCTCATAAGCTCTTCAAATAACTGGCACCCCCTCTCCATGGTAATAACTTTTGGAATGCCAGATCTCAAGAACCGTCAATTTAGGATTGCCCTGGTGACAGAGACTGCAGAAATATAAGGTACCAGCATGGGCTCAGGTCGCCTAGTGAATCTGTCTAGCATAGTCAGCAAAAATCAAAATCCAGTGGGATGAGGGATGGAGGTAGGGGCTAGTATGGGGCTTGGGATGGGGGGGGGGGCAACAGACACAATATCTACATGTGAATGTGAGACTCTTCTTTATGACGAGGGAAAGGAGACTATGAGAGCAAAAACATGTCTAGAAAGCTCACAGCTTTGACACTTTCTGAACACTATGTCCAGTGCCAACAATCTTCTAGCATTCCTGGCTCAACAACTTTATCTGCCTCCAATATAGCAGAAGCTTTGATGCCAGGATGTGACAAGTTGTGAAATGCATTGAACACAGGGGGCACCACCATCTCACCGAAATGAAGGGGCAAATCTTGTTCTTGGAAGCATCACACCATATACACTGAGGCACCATGCATTGTCAAGAATTCAAGATGTAAGCTTATCAGTTCAGAGTTCAAAGCTTATCAGTTCAGAATTCATACAACAGTGCAAAAGGAAAGCATGCATCTCTTGCTCTGGCTCTACTGCCACCCAGTCAATAGCAGTGACAGCCATGCAGTTTCAAGATGAACAATCAGTCACAATATTATCTTGACCCACAATGTTCTAGATGTCCATTGTGAACTGAGCAATGAACTCAGTTGTTGTGGTGAAGTAAGTTCCATAAAATGCTGGAATATGGACATTAAAGTCTGGGATCAGTAAAAATTTGAAAAGCTTGACCCTCCAGCCACAGCCAGAAATGCTTTATAGACAAATACATAGCAAGAAACTACATGTCCAACACACTCCACAATTGTCACTGCATAGAGAGGTTTCTCGGGGGGGAAAAAAAACTGGAGGCTGCCAGCCTGCAATACAGTGCCCACAACTGTTTGGCTCGCACCCACCATCAAAGCAATGAGAGCACCCGAAACAGGGTGTGCCATCAAGAAAGCATTAGCTAATTCAGTTCTTAGGTTTTTAAAAGCATTTTGAGCTTCATAAGACCACCATCAAAGCAATGAGGGCACCAGAAACATGGCGTGCCAACAAGAAAGCATAGCTGATGAAGTTTTTAGATCCTGAAAAGCATTTTCAGCTCCATGTGTCCAAGGAATATTTTTGCTTCCAGGCATGGTTTTGCCTGTTAGCAGTTTATTTATTGGTCCTTGTACCTCAGCTAAATGTGGCAATTCACCAATAATAATTTAGCATTCCAAGGAATCTTCTGAGCCCTTTAAACATTGGGGCTGGAGGCATCTGCAAAATGCCATTGACCTCCTCAGGCAGAGGTGAAATGTCTTTGAGAGGGACTGTGTAGCCTAGAAATTGTACTCTTGCTTGGCAAAAAACACATGTTTCTCAACTGACCATGACTCCATAGCACTCCAGCCATTTGAACAGCAAACATAAAAACCTGAAGTGTTCATCTTTGGTTTTAGAAAATACCAGTATGCTGTCCATATGACAGTACAAAATGCTGCCATGTTTGGGCAGTATTCCATAGACTGAAAGATACTGTATTATGTTCAAAGATCCCAAAGGGTTAGTCATGGCAGTTATATGTTTATAATTTCTGATCTTGGGGATTTGTGAGAAAGCCTTTGCGCAATCTATTACACTGCAAAAACAAGCATGCACCACACTTCTTAAAGTCAGCAATGTTAGGAACCAGGTATTTATCCAGAATTGTGTGAGTGTTTAGGCCTCTACAATTCCCACACATTCTCCATGAGCTATCCTTCTCCTTTACTATCTGTAGAGGTGATATCTATGCACTGTGAGATCTTGTCAAGGATCTTTCAGAAATCACCTTCTTGAACTCAGAGTGTGTAGCACGTAACTTGTCAGGAGGTAACCACTGAGGTCTGGTGGCCACAGGTTGCCCTGGTGTTGTTTGGATGTGGTGTTGTGTTGAGTGGCTTCTCTTGCTCTTCACCAGTACTGAGTCTGTTAACACAGAGAATTCTCACAAAAGCTGTTGGTCATGGTCATCGCATACTCTTGTTGCAGCCTTTACACCAGGAGTAGGGGTAGCCACCTCATCCAAGCCCCGCGAAGCAGCTGAGCAGTGTAAACAATGCAACAGTTCAAGTGAAACGTTCTGGAAAAAGTTCAAGTGTTTGTACAACAAGCATTTTATAGTGGACATTTTTCTCTTTAGTTCAGCTTTGATGTCTTATAATACTGTTATGGCAAACTGCTCCTCAGTACATAATACATTGACTTTGCATATCTTTGCATTAAGTACATTTCATGTATTCTCAATTCTGAAGCTTGCATAAGTTCAGGTAATGTAGAATGAGAAGTCTTCTCATGTAACACACACATGTGCATTCTGCATTTAGATGATTGCAATGTCAAGTACATTATACCCAGTGTGGAAGATGCAGACAGCCCTAAAATCTCCATGCAATGTACATTAGTGGCGTTGTGCACAACACATGGCCTGATGTGATAGGAATGAGAGGGATGAGAGGCACTCGAGTAACGGTTTGATAGATCCAGCACAGAATATTGGACCACTCAGTCCATGACAATAAATGTCCATGTATGGCAGGAGTAATCATCAAAATCTAATGTTACCTCTGTCTTCCTGAATGTCTCAAGGGCCAAATTGTGAGAAGTGGAACTATTATAGATGAGTGTTGTTTGTTTGGCCTCTTTGAATATACACTTACCTCACATCCAGTGATGATCAATAATTAATCACCAGATTTTCTTCCATTTACAAATAGTCTAATTAAGCCTGCAACTGCAAATGCCATTGCAGTTGTGTTGAATTTGAGGCATACTGAGTGTTCTGGATGAGCGTGCATGCCTGTTGGCACTCATCATTTGCATTTGGGTGGAGGTATGGCTTCATGCTCTGTCTTGCTGCTTCACCCATTCGTCTGTGGTACCAACACCATTCAGATTTTGTTGGTTACTGTTACAGCCTTAAAAACTGTTGTTATCTTCCTGCCTCTGTAGCCTGTCATTCAGCTTAGCAAACTTGTGGACCAGATGGCTCTGTCTGTTCACTTGCATCACTGCAAATGTCTGAATGCATGGTTCAGGGTCTCCCACCATAACCTGTATAACTGCTGCAAATGAATTATTGTTCATACAGGTAATAGTGATAGCATATGTCTTGTGTGCCAAGTTATCAATAGGATGCTCTGTGAAGGCAGACGAAATAGCCCTAATATTCAGCAGCAATTTTCATAGACAAGAAAAGATCTTGAGAGATTGCTCAGACATGAGTACACTGCCCACAAGCAGATGCAGCAAGCAAAGTACTTGTGGAGGGGAATCTCTGAAGCATGCACCACTTTCAGTAATTCTGCAAAGCTGGAACTCAGGTATTAACACAAAATGTTGGATCACTGGCTCTTTAAGAACAGCATATTACTGTTAGTGGAAAACATCAGGCATAGTCCATATCAATTCAGGCAGTCTAGGAAAAAATCTTACCTTCATCGTCTCACATGTTATTGACTTTAGCATATGTTAAAATGAAGGATTAAGTAAGAAACACACATTTTTTTGTTTCCTCCAAAAAAAATTCTGCTCTTTGGTACAGATGACACTGCACATACCATTTTGAAGGTGTGAATTTTGGAAAAAGTTTTAAAATGCTGTATCTCTGGAACAGTTCTAGATACTTTGTTGGTTTTTTTTATTTGAAAGATAATTGCTTTATGATTACGAAGAAATCCTCTACTTGGACTTATCTGTCAAAGTTATTTTACTATAGCATTCTAAACTTTTTTAAATAATTTACAGGTTTTTTTTCCAGAAATACCAATCCATAAAATTTTGATTTTCCTGTTGATTAGTACCATATAGTTCTACATTCCCTAAAAATGAGAGCTTCCACTTTTAGGTTGAGCAGGTTCTATAAACAATTGAAATTTTTGCCATACATAAAACCTGTTTTATTACCACATTATCACATAACAGGTTCATAAAAATCAAAACCTAGCCTTATTTAACATAATTTTAGTTATGAAAGATAAGAAAGAGACTCATTTTTCAAGCATTTTGAATGGTTCCAAAATGTATGTGAAAGGTCCAAAGACTTAAAGGTTTCAATTTATACAACTTCTGTGAACTCCATTTTGTACTGAAATTAGCCAGTCAATGAACTAAAAATGTGTTCAACTGCTTCAGTATCTTCCTTAGATATAGAGTGATGCCTTCCTGTTGAATCAATAGGAAGTGGAGCACTTACAATCTTCAAAACAATGTGAACAGGAATGGAGCACTAATGGCATTGTTGCTGTCCTTCAGCTGGAAACCTATATCCAGCAGCTGGTCCATGTGGTAGCATAAAGTTCACTACAGTTTCATTTAAATCATAACTGGTGTCTATTATCACTGCAATCCACCTGTCACAGTCACACACACACACCACAAACATCCCCTTTCTCAGGCTGTTAATCTGAATATCATTCTGCTGTTTATGAGGTGTTGGCCGAACGAACAAAATTTCTCCTTCCTTGCTCTTTAAAGTGCTTGCAATATGATATGAGTTCACCCATCAGTTTGAGTCCAAAAATGTGTCTTCCGAATTTCTTTCATGGGAGGGGTTTGTTTGGACCATTCATCTTTTTTCTGTTTACAGAATTCTTCGATTTCCTCTTTGTATGAAAGAATGAGGGCTGTGGATGTGTAAGATTTCATGATTCTCGTAAAATCCTCAGCATTCTGAATTGCAGCTGTATTTGGTCTGGAAAGATTATGTTTTGTAGCATGGTGCTTCAGCAAGCCTCCGACACCATCACAAGACCCCTGCCCATGACCATTAGCACTGTGTACCCAGTCAGTTGGCACAAGCGACTTACTCAATTCAAACAGCTGGTAACAATTTTTAAAATGACTAGGAGCACCATCAGAAATAATGATGATCTTTGTTGCCTCTGTTTGCAGTTGAAGAATTTTGTGCATTGCTGGCAAGGAATGTGCTGAGTCATGTCCTGAGTCATCACTTATAACTGCAACACTTGTGGTCTTGTTTTGAAAATATATTAGTCCTATAAAACTGAAACCTTGTCATTACTCGAATGATACTCTTGTGCTTCTTCAGAGAGACTTACAGATCAGTTCCCAGCAAAGTGACAGTAAAGCACTAAACATAGTTCTTCAGTATGAGCACACCCTTTCACCTCTGCAATGTGTTGTTGTTGCTATTTCTTCAGATGCTGGTGTGTTACTGCTTTCACTGACCATTTACCAAGTTCATCAATGAAACTGTCAAAGGCAACAGTTTTATTAATTAGTTTATTTTCCTCTCATGTCACATATGTAATTTCTGCAGTTATCTGCTGCATCTTCCAGGCCAAGTGTCTGTAAAGACTGTCCTCACTTTCCAGAGCAGTGACCATATTCTTGAAGACACGATTCTCTTGCTTTATGTCAAAGACTACTAACGACTTTACATGCTCAAGCAAGGTGTCGTATATCATGTGCTCCAGTACATTCTTCAAAGTTAACTCACAAAGTTCAAAATTCGCACAGTACACACATTAACAGACATATCTAGATGGGTGTTGAACTGCCCACTTAGATCATAGTGTGTAAAATTTTGACCTTCCAATATGTATACTTGCTCTTATAAACTGCACAAGTTTATTTATTACTCCGAGTCACTTTCACAACTTTTTGATCTTCAACTGTTTCAGTTATAGTGTCTTTTTTGTTGGTACTCTGGTGGGAACAGTCCTATTTATCTACCAGATAAAATGACTGCACTATTTGAACTTGATTTGCTTCTACAGGATGACCATAATAGGGATCTGGCCTTCCAAAGACTCCTCTTACAGATCTCACATTTCTTGATTTGTCTACCATGTACTTTGATACTGATGGAACATGGTTCAAAATTATTTTCTTTGATAATGTCTCTGGAATAATAGCTAAAATTTACACTTTTTCACTGTAGGATGCACAATATTCAACAGCTGAATTGATATTTGTGAAAAATTCCTGGCAAGAGGTGCAAGAGTACCTTGGTTCATTTTCTTCTGAAGATGGAATTTCTACTTTGAAGAGTGTGGTCAATATTGCTGTAGTGTATTCATCCATAGCTTTAGTAATTTCTCTGCGCTTTCTTTATGCATAGAGCTATTGACTCGACTTCACTTACTACAGTTTCTTAACAGGACTAACATCTACCTCTGCAGTTGACTGATTCAGGGTATTTAACTCTTCCTCTATTGATCCAAAATCTGCATCATCTGCACCATGGGAGGCTTCACCTTGTTCAGATACTATCATTGTTATTCTGTCAAAACATTTAGAACACAAAAAGTCATCATTGGAAACATCTTCACGTTAAAACGTAGTCTTCAATAGAGAAAACTTATTCCCAACCTGAACAAAGTATGTTTTTTTTTTTCTTTCTCTTATTTATCACTCTTTTATGGATATGCAAATAGTCAATACACTTCACACTCCTGTGGCCCCGGTCAGAAGACATTTCAAACAGTCCTTTTCATAATTCCTCAAGAAAACACGGAACTCACTGGATGGTCTCAGATTTCTTAGAAGCCTCTTCAGTAAACAAATTAGCACTGAACAACTACAATACAGAAACCTGCAATGAACAACCATGACAAAGAAACTGACTAGAAACTAAAAAACAAAGTGTAAGAATTAACTGCAACAAAGACAATAGAAATAAACATTGTAACAAAGAAATTAGTAAGAAACAACTTTAAGACAGACATTATCCTCGAAAGCTAAAAAAATGATTTTTTTTTAAATAAAACCTGTTCAACTTACAAAGTGGAAGCTCTTCTGTACAGAAAATATAATACTACATGGTACTAATCAACAGAAAAAATCTAATTTTTCTGGACTGGCATTTTTGGAAAAAAATCTGTAAATTATAAAAAAATTCAAAAGGTGACAGTGAAATAACTTTGACACATATGTCCAAACAGAGGATACCATTGTAATCATAAAGAAATTATCTTTCAAATAAAAAAGACTCTAACAAAATATCTAGAACTGTTACAGAGATATAGCATTTTAAATTTTTTCTGAAATTCTCATCTTTAAAATGGTGTTTGTTGTGTTATCTTTGTAGGCCTGTATCCTGAATTTTAACATATGCTAAATTCAATAACATATGAGACTATGAAGGTAATCCCCCTGCCTGAAGTGATATGGATTATGCCATCATCTAAGTGCTCTATAGCACTCAAATCCAACTGTGCTATAAACAATGTAAATTGCTCTGTGTCCAACACCAGTCCTTTGTAGATGAGAATGGCTTCCATCTGGGTTAGCCATAGCTGAGCCTTTGTGGGCCAACGAGATAAAGTCTGATATTATTGTACACTATGTGATCAAAAGTATATGGACGCTTGGATGAGAATGGCTTACAAGTTCGTGGTGACCTCCATCGGTAATGCTGGAATTCAAAATGGTATTGGCCCACCCTTAGCCTTGATGACAGCTTTCACTCTCACAAGCATACATTCAATCAGATGCTGGAAGGTTTCTTGGGGAATGGCAGCCCATTCTTCGAGTGCTGCAGTGAGGAGAGGTACTGATGTCAATCAGTGAGGCTTGGCATGAATTTGGCATTCCAAAACATCTCAAAGGTGTTCTATACGATTCAGGTCAGGACTGTATGCAAGCCAGTCCATTACAGTGATGTTACTGTTGTGCAACCACTCTGCCACAGGCCGTGCATTATGAACAGGTGCTCGATCATGTTGAAAGATGCAGTCACCATCCCCAAATTGCTCTTCAACAGTGGGAAGCAAGAAGGTGCTTAAAACATCAATGTAGGCCTGTGCTGTGACAGTGCCACACAAAACAACAAGGGGTGGAAGCCGCCCCCCCCCCCCCCCCCCCCCCATGAAAAACATGAGCACACCACAACACCACCGCCTCCGAATTTTACTGTTGGCACTACAAACACTGGCAGATGACATTCACTGGGCATTCACCACATCCACACTCTGCCATCAGATTGCCACAACGTATACCATAATTTGTTACTCCACATAATGTTTTTCCACTGTTCAATCGTCAAATGTTTATGCTCCTTACACCAAGTGAGGCGTCATTTGGCATTTACCAGCATGATGTGTGGCTTATGAGCAGCTGCTTGACCATGAAATCCAAGTTTTCTCATCTCCCGCCTAACTGTCATAGTACTTGCAGTGGATCCTGATGCAGTTTGGAATTCCTGTGTGATGATCTGGATAGATGTCTGCCTATAACACATTATGACCCTCCTCAACTGTCAGTGGTCTCTGTCAGTCAACAGACGAGGTTGCCCTGTAAGCTTTTGTGCTTTACGTGTCCCTTTACATTTCCACTTCACTATCACATCAGGAACAGTGGACCTAGGGATGTTTAGGAGTGTAGAAATCTTGCTTACAGACATATGGCACAAGTGACACCCAATCACCTGACCACGTTCGAAGTCCATGAGTTCCACGGAGCACCCCATTCTGCTCTCTCACGATGTCTAATGACTACTGAGGTTGCTGATATGGAGTACCTTGCAGTAGGTGGCAGCAAAATGCACCTAATGTGAAAAATGTATTTTTTTGGTGGTGTCTGGATACACATTGTGTACCTGTTGCCACTGCTTGTACCACTGTTGTTGTTTGATGTATCTGGTGAAGGCGTAACATTGCTAATTACCAGCAAACTCTGGAGTTCCTGTTTCACTGCAAACTTTTTGGTGGGGTCCATTGTTCTGTGTAAAAGTGCAGACTACCCATTTTAACCATTCAGTGTGATATCATTAGTGTGGGAATAGTTGATTCCACTTCAAAATGTGTGTAATTTGTAAGTTTTGAACGTTTTATTTGTTTTAAAAACAATTTGCACAAAGTAGAAAACTTTTACCACACATCAAAACATGGGCCATCACACACAACTACCAAAGAAGCTAAAATACAAAGACAAAGACAATCATGTAACCACTCCACCACAGTTCGTGCATTATGAACAGGTCCTCGATCATGTTGAATGATGCAGTCACCATTCCCAAACTGCTCTTCAACACAAAGAAATATGCATACACAAGCATATCACAGATGAGATATTATTTAAGTGTCCGCAATCAATCCCCGTCAACACTGCTTATTGATGTTGCCACAACATAATGTGCACACACACAGTACAAGTCAAGGCAGTCTCTGTACCACTGAGTCCACTTTACAAGTCTCAGATGGGAGCACAATACTGGAAACTGGAAAATGTACAAAATACAAATGTGAAAGTTTAACAGTGTTTGTGAATAACAGAGAAACAAACAAAACAAAATATTGTAATTGACTATTACAACATTTTTTTATGTCCCAAAGCCACCCAATTGTCTTCTACTATATTCCTTTCTCCTGTTTCAATCCATCGCCTAATGCTCTCTCTGAAACTTTTATAAAAACTGCTGTTTCCTTCAATTTATCCAGATCCTATCTATTGGATTTCCTACCTTTTTGCAGTTTCTTCAGTTTTAGTCTGCAGTCTGTAACATTCCAAGATTTGAGGTCATTATATGAAATGAATCTGTGATACCACTTTCTCTATTGAAGAATTTGATGTCACTAATTTGAAATGAAAAAATACCTAGGACAGACAGTTAGTGTGGTATCAATAGCTACAATGCCGTGGCGTAAGTTACGTTGGCACTGCTACGAGACACCAACGACAGCGCCCTCTAGCAGGTGCTGTTGAGATCTACGAGCTCCACTGCAGATTCACCCCATCTGATCAAGAGCAGACAGCCGGGACACTTCACTTCAGTTTCGCACCTCAGGTCAAAGTTATAGACGGCTGCGACACTTCACACCTCCTTGTAAAGTTATGTATTCTTTTTGCTATAGTAAACGTGATTTAAATTAATACTGCAGTACCAACGTGTATTACCTTTCCCTGCTCCTACCCATGTGCCACCTTCCAGGCGAGATACAAAAGTTGGTGACGAGGACTCCCCTTTCCCTTCCTATCATCTCCTTTCTTTGCTCGGTACTGCTTTCTTTTCATGCTAGCCTCATATAAGACTTTCATATGTGTAAACCAGGGCTTCACCGCAGGAACAGGCTTTGCTGTCCGATCTTGTACGTTTTCAGGCTCAGCAAATGATGCAGCTGCTTGCTGCCATAAATGGACTGGTCACACTACAAACTGCAGCTACTTTGGCATCTCCGACGCCACCGCCTGTACTGGCGTCGTCGCCGACGGTGCCGCCAATTCGTGCCTTCAATCCTGACATTGAATGATGGCCAGAATACATCACCCAGCTTGAGGCACACTTTGCAGCTTACAATGTACCAGGTACAGAGTGGCTTGCTTTTTTTCATTTCCAACGCGGTTGTTGTGTTGTACCGTGTGCTCATGAAATTGTTTCCCACCACCGGCCCAGAAACTAAAACATATGATGAAGTGATTGATGCTTTGAACTCCCACTTTTGTGACAGTGTAATTGTGGTAGCTGCATGCTACAAATTCTTTTGCCCCCGGCGTGGCCCCTATTCAGTCTAATAAATCTCGGTTAGCGGACCTTCAGGGACTAACTTCTGATTGTGACTTTAATTGCTCATGTGGACGCTCATATGAGGATATAATGATTAGAGATTCTATTGTGCAGAATATGGCAGGTCACCACATCCACAAGCAAATCCTCAAATTTAAAAACCCGTCTTTGCAGGAAGTAGTGGACTTGCTAGACAGACAAGATATATTAGACATGGCTACTTCCACGTTTGACATGACCCCGGGTGTGTATACCCTGAGTGTGGTGCAACATGTGCCCTCCTGAGCCCTGGCCCAACCAGCCATGCCACGCTGCTCACGCGCTGTAAACATGGTTCAAACTAGGCACCCTCTCAGAAACTGAAATCATGTCCGAACTGCTTTCGTGCCCACCCACGGACAATTGCCCATCCCGTCATGCACAATGTTATTTTTGTAATAAGAAAGGACAGGTGCAAGCTGTGTGTAGTAAGAGATACTCTAATTCACAACTTGTCTCCCATTTGCGTGACTCAAGTGGGCGTCACCACAACGGCAACTGCCATGATCATGATTCACATCAGCCTATGGATGTTAATGCCATTCAGAGCCTTCTGCTTCACGTGCTTCTATAGCTTGTCATGTGAATCAAGTTTTGCCAGACACTTCCTCTCGCATTCAGTGTGGTGCAAGGAAACTTTTTGTGACTTTTAACATTTGTGGACATTCTGTTCACATGCAGCTGGACGCTGGTACATTGGTTTCTTTACAAATCGACGTATGACTTGCTTGGTTCGCCCCGCTTAGTCGTTCGCATTCCACACTGACTGCATTTACTGGACAGGAAATCTCAGTGCTCTGTGTGTGTAGTTTGCTAGCCACGTATGGTGCAATGACCCGTACAGTGTCTTTCCATATGCTCCGCTCTAGTGATGCTACAAACATTTTTGGCATGGACGCATTTGAACTTTTTGGCCTCGCAATTCAGGACAATGTCCTTTGAATCAGCACTAGTGAACATACAGACAGTGTTGCCGGGCTATGCAATGATTTTGCTGAACTCTTTTCTGATGGCCTTGGTTGCGCCACAACCTTTGCAGCGCATGTTGTAGTTAAAGGCAATGTCATGCCTATTTTCCGGCACACATGCCCGGTACCACACGCACTGCACAACGTTGTAGCTGCTGAACTTACGCATTTGCATGACACTGGTGTCATTGAACCTGTTTCTGCTTTGCTATGGGCTTCGCCTATAGTGTGTGTGAAGAAACCAAACGTATTTGTGTTGACTTTAAATCTACAGTAAATCCCCAGACAGTGGTAGCTACATTTCCCTTACCGCGTCCTGAAGACATTTTTTGATAAACTTGGTGCGGGAAAATTCTTTTCCACGATTGACTTGCAGGACGCATACTTTCAGATTCTGCTCGACGAATAGTTGCAGCACTATTTTGCGATCAACACCCACCTTGGATTGTTCAAATATCGCCGCCTTCCATTCAGTTGTGCTTCAGCTCCTGCTATTTTTCAGTCTTACTTGCAGCAGATGTGTGCCACTGTCCCTGGTTGCTCAAATTATCTGGACGATATAGTTGTATCCGGGCACACCCCTGACGAACATTTGCAGAATTTGCATGCCTTATTTACTGTACTTTTGCAGGCAGGACTAAAGTGTAACAGAGACAAGTGCAAATTTTTTCAAACTGAGATTCAGTATTTAGGACATATGATTAATGGACAGGGTATCCACCTCTCGCCATCACATCTCAGTGCGATTAGAGACTTGCCAGCACCCAGGAACTTGAAAGAACTTCAGTTGGTGTTGGGCAAGATTACATATTATATTCAGTTTATACCAAATGCAGCACAGATTGCAGTGCCTTTGCATCGCCTTCAGCGTAAGAACGTTCCTTTTGTTTGGTCTTTGGAATGTGACGCTGCTTTCCACAAGTTCAAATCTGCTTTGTTGAGTGATCACTGTTTGATTCCTTTTGATTCCTCCAAACCGGTTGTTTTGGCTGTCGATGCATCTTCTCATGGCATCGGAGCAGTTCTCTCGCACTGCGTTAATTCTGTCAATCGCTCGATCGCTTTTGCATCTAAATTGCTCAGTTGTGCCCAGCAAAACTATTCTCAAATCGAGAAGGAAGCTTTAGCTATTGTATATGGAGTAACTGAGTTTCATGATTTTTTGTATGATCGCAAGTTCTATTTGGTCACTGACCATAAGCATTTGATGTCGTTGTTACACCCGTTAAAGCCAGTTCCGGCCCGTACGGCACAAAAAATGCAACATTGGTCCTTGTTTTTGTCTGACTAAAATTACGAAATTTTGTTTTGGCCTACGGCCCAGCATGGAAATGCTGATGCTTTGTCTCGTCTACCTGTCGGTCCTGATGCAGTGTTTGATTCTTCCGAATTGTCATGCATGTTTATCGATTCTCAAGATAAGGACTTAACTGATGGTTTTACGGTGGATCCTCATCACATTCCTTCTGCGACGGCTGCCAATGCTTCTTTGCAGGTTCTTTTGCAGTATGTTCATACTCAATGGCCTCCATCTGCTACACAGATATGTGATCCACTTGTTCGACATTACTTTGCGCAACGTCACAACTTGTCTGTACACCACGGTGTTATGTTGTTACAAACTGACAATGATCAGTCTCGTGTGGTTGTACCTCATTTGTTGCAGTCAGAAATCCTCCATTTACTGCACGCTGGTCGTTGAGGTATAGTACAGACGAAGTAATTAGCATGTCATCACTGCACTTGGGTCGGCATTGATAAACAAATTGAGAATTTGCTTGCTAACTGTCGCTCTTGCGTGGAGCATCAATCTGCTCCCCGCCAGTGCTTCTTTACGTGACCGACTCCTACTGTGGCTTGGCAGCGCATTGATGTTGATTTTGTGGATCCTTTCTGGGACACCTGCTGGTTGATAGTTATTGATGCATACAGCAACTTTCCTTTTGTTCTGCCTATGTCTTCTACTACATCTGCCAGTACTATTTGGGCTTTGATGTCTATTTTTTGCATTGAGGGCATTCTGGAAGTTATTGTCTCCGACAATGGCACTCAATTCATGTCCTCAGAGTTTGAATTGTTCTGTGCTGCTAATGGCATTCGCCGTCTGACTTCAGCCCCATTCCACCCCCAGTCGTATGACGAGGCTGAACGCTTTGTGCATATGTATAAGTCACAGATGAGGAAGTTGCACACCACACACTCTAGCGAGCATGTGCTCTGGATTTTCCTTGCTTCATATCACTCTCAGCCATGTGGCACCCGTTCCCCAGCGGAATTGTTACATGGCCACACCCATCAGTCACTCCTGCACCTTTTGTACCTGTTCCCACTGCTTCACCATGTTCTGGCTTGGCGCTGAATGATTTGGTGTTCTATCGCGTTTTCTCTGGCAGGCAGCTCTGGGAGCAGGGGCGCATTTGCCAGCTTGGCCGCACCTTATTTGTCATTTCTAGTCCCTCTGGCACTGTCAAGCAACACCGGAACCAGATCCGTTTGTGCCATCCTCGGTTTTCTGCTGCTGGTTGTTTTCCGGCAGAATTGGAGGCTTCGTGGCTTCCACTGCCTCAGCCCATGACTCCACCACTGCCGCCACCATGTTCCTCTACAATGGCAGACCCCTTGGACGCTGAGGCTGATGTCACACTGCCGCTGCCATCGCCCATGGAGGTTGTTGCTCCGCCTACTCATCCGAGCATACCCAGTGGCGGTGCGCAGCCTGGGCAGGTTTTCCATGGGTTGTTTACTCAACCCCTCATGACTAATTCAGGGTAGCAGGTGGACAGCAAGCCCCGGCAGTTCCGCTGTCTGCTCCCTCAGCTGCGCTGCCCCTGGGTCCCTCCACCTGCCGTCGGAAGCCATACACAATGACGGTGCATCATTTCAGGGGGGAGGGATGTGGTATCGATAGCTATGATGCCATGGCATAAGTTATGTTGGCATTACATGAGACACCAACGACAGCGCCCTCTAGCATGTGCTTCTGAGATCTATGAGCTCCGCTGCAGATTCATCCCATTAGATCAAGAGCAGACAGCCAGGACACTTTGCTTCAGTTTTGCACCTCAGGTCAAAGTTATAGACGGCCAGGACACTTCACACCTCCATGCAAAGTTATGTATTATTTTTGCTAGAGTAAAGGTGATTTAAATTAATACAGCAGTACTGATGTGTATTACCTTTTCCTGCTCCTACCCATACGCCGCCTTCCAGGCAGGATATAAAAGTTAGGAACCTCATTTGTGATGGTAATATATTGAATCTAATGGCAACCAACAGGCCTGACCACTTTGAGGATGCCCACACCAAAACTACAATCAGTGACCATTATGAAGTTGTGGCAAAAATGTTTACCAAAGTACAAAGGACACCTAAAACAAACAGTAAACTAGATAAAAAAAAATCAGTAGTGTCATATCTCAATGAGCAACTTGAAGCTTTCAGCACAGGGCATGAGCATGTAGAGGAACTATGGCTCAAGTTTAAAAGAATAATTGACCATGCACTGGATAGATATGTACCCAGTAGATCAGTTCATAATGGGAGGGAACCTCCATGATATACAGTCACTGTAAAGAAATTCCTAAGAAACAGAGATTACTGCATAACAGGTGTAAAACAAGGTGTAGGGCTATAGAGAGATGCTGAATGAAATGCATTTGACTGTCATGAGATCAATGTGTGATGCCTTCAGTGACTATCATAGCAGAATATTGTCAAACAATATTTCACAAAACCCAAAGAAATTTTGGATCTATGTAAAGGCTGTTAGTGGCACCAAAGTTAGTGTCCAGTCCCTAGAGAATGAGATAATTACTGAACTTGAGAGAAGCAAAGCAAAAGCTGAAATGCTTAACTCTATTTTCAAATGTTCCTTTGTAAAGAAAAACCAGGAGAATTGCCCCAGTTTAATTCTCATACCTCTGAGAAGGTGAATGAAATAAGTATTGGCATCAATGGTTTTGAGATACAGCTGAAATCATTAAAATCCAACAAAGCTCCAAGGTCTGATACAATTCCTGCAGGATTCTATACTAAATTTGCAGTTGAGTTATCCCTCTTCTAATTATAATATATCATAGATCCCTCAAACAAGAAACCGTGCCCAGTTCTAGGAAAAAAGCACAGGTCACACTGATCTACAGGAAGGGTAGTAAAAGTGATCCACAAAACTGCCATCCAGTATCCTTGACATTGATTTCTTGTAGAATTTTAGAACACATTCTGGGCTCAGATATAATGAAAAATCTTGAACAGAATGACTTCTTCCATGCCAACCAGCATGGGTTCCAAAAACATTGCACTTTTGTCACATGACGTACTGAAAGCTTTGGACCAAGGCAGTCCGGTATATGCAGTATTTCTTGATTTCCAAAAATCATTTGACTCAGCACCACATCCACACTTATTGTAAAAAGTGTAATCATATGGGGTATCAAGTGAAATTTGTGACTGGGTTGAGTACTTTTTGGTAGGGAGGATGCAACATGTTATTTTTGATGGAAAGTTATAGACATAGAAGTAACTTCATGAGTGCCGCAGGAAAGTGTGTATGTTAATGATCTTGCAGACAATGTTAAAAATAGTTTTTATCAGATGATTCAGTTATCCATAACAAAGTACTCTATGAAAGAAGCTGCTTAAATATTCAGCCAGACCTTGATAAGATTTCAAAGTGGTGCAGAGATTGCCAACTTTCTTTAAGAGAGAGAGAGAGAGAGAGAGAGAGAGAGAGAGAGAGAGAAACAGAATGATCACACAGTCATGGGGAAAACAGGTGGTAGACTATGGTTTATTGGAAGAATACTGGGGAAGTGCAATCAGTCTGCAAAGGAGATTGTTAAACAATCCCTTGTGCAACTGGTTCTAGAATATTGCTCAAGTGTGTGGGACCAGTACCAGATAGAACTAACAAGGGATATTGAACTTATACAGAAAAGAGCAGTACGAATTGTCACAGGTTTGTTCGAACCATGGGAGAGAGTCATAGAGATGCTGAAAGCACTGAACTGGAAGTCTCTTAAAGATAGACAGACACTGTTCTGAGGAAGTCTATTAAAGTTTCAAGAACTGGCTTTAAATGATGACTAGGAATATAAAACAAACTGCTATGTATTGCTTGCATAGGGATGCGATCATGATGATAAGGATAAAATAATTACTGCACACACTTAGGCATTAGACAACCATTCCTCCTGCACTCTATACATGAATGGAGAGCAAAGAAACCTTAATAAGTGACATTGTGGGATGTACCCTCCTCCATGTGCTTCAGGGTAATTTGCAGAGTATAAGTGTAGATGTAGATGTCGTGGCTGTCTGTGAATCAGCATTTATGTTATATGGAGGGAGCAACTATCCTTTTCATAATACTGTTACATTCCATCCTGGATTGTCCATGGTTTAATGTAGACGAAGATGTAGAATACTTGGCGTTTTCTAAAGAACTTGATACAGTTGTGTACGATTCAGCTATTGTAGTTTCCTTATTTTTTTCTTGTTAAGAACAATATTTTTCATATTAAAATTTGGAAACCCAATAATTTCAGAAAAACAGTCATCTTGACATTTTTACATCAGATGTAAATAGAAGTGAATAAAAAACACATTTTGAAAAATTTTGTAATTTCATTCCACAGTGACACATGAGTTTTCATTTCAACTGTATGCAGTTCAAAACACAGTTTATATTTCAATGTTTGTAAGCAGCTTGTAATTCAGTTGTTTTGCATGTATGTCTTTGGTTAGGAAGTGCACTAAAAAAACATGTGAATTAGCAGTGGAGGAAGTCAGTCACATTTAACAATTCTTTGTGTTTGGTACAGGGTGAGTCTCTCGTAGTGTGATGTTGTGCAGTACACGCAGTGTAGATAAACCATTGATTGCAGATCACAGTGCATTAGTAATGGGACTCAATATGAAGAGCAAATAGTAAACTGCAACCAAGCACATGGCTCCCACATTACACATTCAGTAGAAAGATTATTAAAGAAGAGAGACAAAATGACCTGAGCACTATCTTATGTAAACGTTAAGCAGAAAATTTCAGAAATCTGGACCAGTGTCTCAGTTGCATGACTATTCCCAAAACTTAATATGAAATTTGATGAAATGTTGCCAACAATCCCAAAGAAGAATAATGTAGGCAAATCACAAGGAACAGAAAAACCATTTCAAGGGAGATGTGGTATACTCCTGAGCTGAATAAATTAAAATGCATTGCCATAATGTTCTGGAATTGGATGAAGATAGTTTTAGATCTTCCAACTAAAAAGCAGCCTTATTGTAACTACTAGCCAAGAGACTGTACAGAAAGGGAGTGAAGGATGCAAAAAAGATATACAATGACATATCCATTAAATATGATCATAGTCCATGTAAAGCAGCTTGGAATCTTATAAATGCATACAGAAAGAAGATTACCTTTGCCTTAAATTACTGTCTACCTGATGTCTTCAAACTATACTTGTTAGGATAGTGAAAAATTCTGTAAGTGAAATTCCAGACTCAGACTTAAAAACTGGAATGAAGTGCATTCTAAGGACACTGCAAAAATAGTTAATTCATATAAGCATTCATAGAGTGCAGATATCTATGGCATATCCAACACAGTCCAGAAGGAAATTATTCCAGATCTTGCTCAACCACTAGTCATAGTAATAAACAAATGTTTATTCTTCAGTGTCTTCCCAGAATTTCTTAAAACTGCATGAACTGTGCCAGTCTCCAAATATGTGCTCCATGTGAAATGTCTAGTTTTAGACCAATTTCAATAATTCCAATTTCAGGTAAAGTTATGGAGACTCTGAAGAAACACCAGATACCAAGTTACTTTGAAGACAATAAACTCTTCCAGGACACACAATGTGGCTTCTGCAAAGAAATGTGAATGGTTACAGCAGCACTGGACTTAATTACAAAGATAGGCAGCAGGTTTGAGACAGAGAAAGTATGTCATTGACGCTCTGTGACCTCAACAAAGCATTTGAGTGAATCTTGCACAAGGTATTGCTTAATAGCCAAAATGTTATGGTATTGGAGGTATTGCTCTGGCTGCTTTTAAATCTTATCTTGAAAACTGAAGAAAAGTAGTACCAGTCAAAGGAGAAATCTCCCAAGATCAAAAGAGCAAAAACATGCAGCATATGTGCACTCCAAGCTCTCCCACATAATATAGCTTCTGAGGAGACTAAAGTTTGTAGTAAGTGGCAGTACTTTATAACAGTGTATTATGGACTATTTCATAACCACATTAATTATGGCCTGCTGCTGTGGGGACACTCAGCAGGTTGCAAGAACATGTTAATACTACAAAAAAAGGGATCATCAATTATAGCAAAAGACTGTAGCACTGCAAGCCTGTACTCGCCCAGTTAGGAGTAAAGACCAATTTCGGCTAGTATGTGTTTTTATCCCTCATCAACGTAAAGGAAAACTGAGTGGCTTTCAGTGTGAGGTAAGAAATATATAAATATGACACAAACAACAAGAGGAATATTGCAATACCAAGCTGTCAACTCTCTGGAACACAAGATAGCTTTCCAATAGTTGCTCTAAAAATGTTCAACGCACTGCCTTGAGAAATGCAATGTCTGCCATCAGTGTTATTTAAAAGGAAAATTGCACAGGACTTAAACAGCATCCATTCTGTGCTATTGAAGAATTTTCAGCAGTGACCAAAGTGATGGGACAAAATGATGCCATTTTCATCTGTTATATATGTCGTTAATGTGAACAGTTTTCTTTGTATGTTATCTGAAAAATAGTGAAAACCCATTTGTATGTATGAAACCTTGACACAGTCCATCCAGTCATGACTGGTAAACTGCACACACCTAGTAACAGAGCAATATTTTATATTTTCACATTTGCATACTGTTTGTTCGATTTAGGTTGTCTGAAAAATGCACCTGTATTAATGCAATTTGTAATAATATCTTTGTTTTGTCTAGTAAATAATGTGGAGTGAAGTTTTTCATAACTAATCAATTATTGTCAAGATACAACATCTGCCCATGGAAATGTCTAATTGTTTAAAATCTGGTTTCAAATCTCTGTTTTGCCATTATACATAATGAATCTGAGATCTACTGTCTCTAGGCCCCTTCTTGTAACCTTCTTCCATAGTTCTTAACCAAGTGTTAGCTCAATGATTAAATTATGCTCCATACAGAATTCTACCAGGTGGCCACCTCTTTCATTTACTCCTCCCAGTCCATGTTTTCATACTATTTTTGCTTCTCTTACTTTTCTACTACCAAATTACAGTCACCTATCACAATGAAATTGTTATCGGCTTATAATTTCCCACCCAAAGACCCATATGGGGGACTGTTTTACTTCTGAAACACTTTACCCAAGAGGTTGCCATCATAATTAAGACATAACAGAAAGCTGCGTGCCCTTGGCAAAATGATAATGGTTGTAGTTTCCCTTTGCTTTCAGCTGTTCACATTACAAGCACAGCAAGGACACGTTGGCTAATGTTAAAAGGCCAGATCAATCAATCATCTAGACTGTTGTCCCTGCAACAACTCTCTTCAGCAGCAATTGATTAATCTGACCTCTGCACATATCCCACTGCATTGCGGTTGTACCTGTGGTAACGGCCATTCCTGTTGTGGGGCATGCTAGCCATCCCACCTCACCAAGGTCCATGGTAAATGGGGATGGGGGTTTTTGCTAACCATTTGTAGTAAAATTACAGGCTCTTCTTCCACTGGCTCTATTTTCCCTTGCAGCCTTGAACATGTCTTCTTAATCATGTTATTCTTTGACCTCGTCCAAAACATTTTCAAGTTCTTCACTGTTCTGGCATCAATTTTAATAAACCTGCAGAGTGGTATCACTGTGGGCAACAAGTGTAGTTGTACTAATCCCCTGTTGTATTCTGAACAGTATGAATCACTTCCACAGAACAAATTAAGCATCCCATTACTACAGTAATATAATCATTATCTGTCCATGTTCTTTGAAAAATATATTTGACCATGCATGTTCTTGATAGACTATAAAAATTTTGTGTAGTCAGTTAAATTTTTTCACTATATTCAAGAAGCTGAATTTTGTTAAATGAATATTTTTGATGTATTGGCAATAATTCCTCTGCCAATACATATAACTAATTAATCCCCAAAAACAGCAACACTCCTATCAGAATAAGTTTCAGTCTGTGATCACAAAATAGTGTGATTCTTGGACTACTGCTTTTGGTCAGTGATATTCATCCTGAAGAACAAACAATTTTGTGATCACACACAGAATTTTATTCACAATTATGTTGCAGATTATGTTACTCCTATCAGAGGTAAACATTTCTTGTATTTCAGCACATAATAGTCAGTCTTAATATTGCAGCCTGTACAGACAACCAAACAATGACAAACTCTTCTAATAATGATTATTTTTTTTTTTTTTTTTTTTTTTTTTTTTACAGATAGTTTTTTTCCATTGTTTCACAAATGAGAATAATTCTAGTTTCATTCCTCTTAGACTTTAATTAGATTTTCCAATGATGAATGAGAGTTTGTTCTTTCTATAACACAACAGTCACTTTAGCGATGCTCCCTTGCCTTCAGTCCACCACAAATAGTAATCACTGACTCATACCATAGGGTCAGCTGTAGAGCTGAGCATTGCTGTACAAATCCATGAAAGACATTCACACAGCACATGAAAAAACAAACAAAATATGCAGATTAGCACTTTATCATACCAGATACTTTTATAAATTAGTATTAATATTATTAACTGACAGTAACTTCCACTAAGAGCTGATTCATTGGGTGCGGTATTTAATGCTGTCCCACAGTAGTGGATCCATATAAAATGGTAGGCCTGTCAATTCACAAGCTGCCAGTGAGAAACTCATAAACTTCACAAAAAAAGAGGCAGTTTTAATGAAAGTTATGCATGTTTTTGCAGAATTATTGCACGTGTCTTTGAATACTGTGCCACAACAGTGGATCTGGAAACACACAGCACAGGAGGACTGATAGTTTACAAAGTGGAAGTGAAATATCTTAAGCTCCATAATTTTAACAAACTAGTGCACACTTACCTGGAGAGCCATTATTTGTTGCATTAAATGCTGTGCCACAATAGTGTGTCCTCAGTTACATAAGCCAGTAAATCTGACAGTGTACAAGATGGAAGTGGGAATATCTGAAGCTTCACAAAACTTCCAATTATATCGCTTATTACAGCTTCTTCGTGTTCTATTTGCTTATGGCGTGCAGGAAGAATTATTGTTTAAACAGCACTGTACATACAGTAATTAATCCAAACTTGTCTCTGTGGGCCCAACAGGAGCAATACTTATGGGTTGTACCATAAATAAGGATTCCTCACTTAATGCTGATTCTTGGAACATTTTAAATGGGCTTGTGCAGAATAATGGCAAACTATAATATAGGCATCACAGCTGAAGGTACACAGTCTTGAAAACTAAACTGCAAACAGCTGTTGTATGATCCATTAATAGTACTCCTGGCTTCACATCCTTAAAGTTCCATCTTCAAGTACAAGCAGATGAAGAAGAGTAGCTCACGAGGGAATTAAGAACTATGAAAAATTATTAAAAAAAATTGTTTAGAATGGCAAGAGTGTTGGGTGAAAAATACATCATCATATACAAAGGATACAAATTTAAATATGGGAGCTGACTTACTTATTTTCAGGTCATTTACAGACAAAAGTTGAGTGCACTGAAGTTCCCATAATTACCAGTCAGTTTGTAATAATTCATCAAAGTAGTGACAAAAGTCAAAAGTTAAAACAGTGGAATGAAGAAGACAGTCATAGAAGCAAGTCAGCTCTAAAACGAACAATAAAACTGTGGAACCATAAAAAAGGGGGCTTATGGATGAAAGCAAAATTAAAAAGTAATTGTGATAAAACAAAGGACGCAATGAAAAAAACTAAAAAGTAGCTGTAGAGTAAAATTTGAATCAATAACAGAATAGTAAAAAGATGCAAGTAAGACTTGTTATATTAAAGTCTTACCAGAATAGATATGATACATGACAGTGAGAACTGTCATGGGTAGATGCTGACGGAATATTAGCGTACATGTCAGTAACAAGTAAACAGACAAGTGCGACTTATGCAGAAAAGACAGACGACGTGTGAAATTGTAAATAACCTGAATAAGAATTTTGGAGGTATCCTTGTAATAGACATATAGCATTAAAAAGAAAGTGCAGTACAATGGCTATTGAAATATAACAAGAATCAATTAATTACATTGTAGACTATCAAAATTAGAGAATAGATTATAGTGTTTCAACTCACTTTGGCTATGTAGTATGCAGTCTGTATGACACTTCCTACTTCATACAATCTCAATCTCTTCCTGTATGACCGAGCGAGGTGGCGCAGTGGTTAGACACTGGACTCGCATTCGGGAGGACGACGGTTCAATCCCGCGTCCGGCCATCCTAATTTAGGTTTTCCGTGATTTCCCTAAATCGCTCCAGGTAAATGCCGGGATGGTTCCTTTCAAAGGGCACGGCCGACTTCCTTCCCCATCCTTCCCTAATCCGATGAGACCAATGACCTCGCTGTCTGGTCTCCTTCCCCACAACAACCAACCAATCTTCCTGTATGTTTAAAGTATGGCAATGCAAAATTTTTAAGTTAGGTGACAAATTGGTGATAGTGTGGCTCTGTTCTCGTAAATGGGAACTTATTGCTGAAGTGGAGTTTGTCAGAGTTAGGTGCTCTTGAAAACTGATCTCAAAACTTCTACCAGTCTGTCCTATAGTACTATTACAGGCTCATACAAAAGCTGTTTGTGGTTTATTTTTCAATTTTGCAGGACAGTTTCTATCTCCCATGTGACAAACAAACCTGTGACCATTAATGCTGTCATTCATTGCATAAATTCAATATTTCCTGTTATTCTTATTTGGAACTGTATCCGTAGTCTAGGACGGATCAATGAATGTTTTGGATGCAATCTTTTTCGTAGGCTGAGTTCATCTATCCAATATCCTAACAATGAATTACAGTCTGCCACTTGCTGTACTTATGAGTCAACCTTTGTGATCATTCTATTTGATACCCGTATGAATTGTTACAACTAAGCATTTTTATGGTAGACTGAGTCCAACTGTGATTAATTGAGACTGTAGTCACAGGATACCACTTTTTTCTTTCTAAGTGTACATTTTCCTTTTTTGAACATTTAAAATGAGTTGCCAGTTCGAAATCGTATCAAGATCTGGCTGGATATGTGTGTAGCTTTTGTTCTGACGGTACTTCATTATGGATAACTAGATTATCTGCAAAAAGGTTGAGGATACTATTACTATTTGCTTTTAGGCCATTAATATATGACATGAATGGCAAGGGTTCCAAAACATTTTTCTGGTGCATGCCTGAAGTTACTCCTACATCACTTGATGACTTGCCATCTAAGATAACATGCAGTGTTCTCCTACCAAGAAATCTTCAATCCAGTGTGAAATTTTGTTTGATATTCCATATTATATTACTTTTATTAATACATGGTACTGAGTAATAGTGAATACACTGTTCAAAAATACCAAGAGGAGGAAGTATACTTGAAATAGTTCTGGATACATGGGAACATTACAGATGGGTTACATCATGTCAGACATCATCTTGGACAGTTTCCAGCCACTGGCTGGGTCTGTCGGGAACACAAGCCTCTCCATCGTGTTCTGTCTTTCCACCATTCCCCCTCTTCCACCTTCGTCCAGTTCTCTCCTCTTCTCGTCACACATTCCTTCACTCCCTTCACCCATCTATCTCTTGGTCTTCCCCTGGGCCTCTTCCCCTCCAGTTGCAGATCAAACATCCTCTTTGGAATTCTTCCCTCATCCATTCTCTTCATGTGTCCATACCACTGCAGTCTTGATTTTTCTATCCTGTCCTGTACTGGTTCCTCCTTTAGTCTTTCCCTCACATACACATTTCGCAATCTGTCTTGTCTTGTTACACTCAACCTGCTCCTCTGGAACTTCATTTCACTAGCTTGTATTCTACTTTTGTCGCTTTTGTGCATTACCCATGTCTCACTTCCATATGCCAATATGGGGACAAAGTAGGTTCGGTATATAATTCCCTTGGATTTCTGTGGCACCTCCTTGCTCCAAATAAACCCCCTAATGCATTTGAAGAACTGCCCTGCTTTTCTGCACCTTTCATTTATGTCCATTGCGTTTCCCCCCTTACTTTCAATCATGCTTCCCAGGTACTTGAAGTTCTCTACCACTTGTAGTTTTTCCCCTCCACAAGTTATATCCACATTTGGCCTATTCTTCTTCCTTGTTGTGACAATTATTTCACTTTTCTTTGCAGAGAAATGCATTCCATATTGTGCTGCCGTCGCCTCCCATTCATCTAACTGCTCTTGCACCTCCTTCTCGCAATTTCCCCATAACAACAGGTCATCGGCAAAAAGCACTGCTTTCATTTTATGATCTCCAATTGCATCTGTTACTTGCTGTAAGATTTCATCCATAACAATAATAAACAATAAAGGCGAAAGTGCACTTCCCTGTCGCAGCCCATTTTCCAGCTTGAACCATGCAGTACGTTCCCTCCCCACTTTCACACAACTCTCACTTCCCTCATACATTTTTCTGACTTTTCGTGTTATCTCTTCATCTATCCCTTTTGCGTTCAGCACATCCCAGAGCTTGTCCCTATAGATACTGTCATACGCCTTCTCAATATCTAAAAAGGCCATGATTAAGTCCTTTCTGTACTCATAGTGCCTTTCCTGCAGTTGCCTTACCGCAAATATGAGGTCCGTTGTTGATCTTCCCGGTCTGAAACCATACTGCTCCTCTTGCAGTCTACTTTCAATACTGCTTCTTATTCTCTTCTCCAGGATCTTTTCATAGATTTTTCCACAGTGGCATAGCAGGGTGATTCCTCTGTAGTTCTCACATCTCCTTTTATCCCCTTTCTTGAAGATCGGGACTATAATTCCTTTCTTCCAATCCTCAGGAATTCTGTTCTCCTTCCACACCACCCTCAGCACTCTGTATAGCCACTGGGTTCCTACTTCTCCTGCTGCTCGTATCATATCCACTGTTACTTCGTCCCAACCTGGTGCCTTGCCCCCTTTCATCCTCTTTATGGCTTCCTCCACTTCATTCCAAGTTAGATCATCAATTTCCGCACTATTATAATCGTCTGCTGCCTTAGGCTCTCCATCGCTGTTAGTTACCCGCTTGGCGGCATTCAACAGATCTTCAAAGTACTCCTTCCAAATCTTTTTGAGCTCATGCATTTCCTCCAGAACTCTTCCATTATTATCCATGATCCTCAGGCACTCGCTTCTGTCGTTCCTCTTATTTCTTACCATGGTGTAAAGTACTTTTTTGTTCCCTTCACTGTCCTCTTCTAACATTCTTGTCCATTTTTCCATCCACTTCTTCTTCTCCGCCCTTACTATGGTCTGTGCCGCTTTCTTACTTTCCTTATATTTTACCCTAGCTTCCTCTGTTCGGGTCTGGAACCATTCTCTGAAGGCTCTGTTCTTTCGAAGTACTGCCTCTTTACTATGTTGTTCCACCATGGGGTTTCCTTACTTCTCCTCTTTGTGCTAGTTCTTCCGCATGCAGTCTCAGCTGCCTCAACTAGAGCCCTCTTAAAATCTCCCCATTCTTCTTCCACTGTTCTCTGATCTTCCTTTGGCAGCTTCTTCCTGATCAGTCTGGTACTGGGTCCTCCGTTCATCCTCTTTCAGCATCCATGTCTTCAACCTTTTCTCCTGTATGTCTGCTGCCCTCCTATCTTTCTTCTCTCTCAGGGTGGCTACCAACAGCCGATGGTCACTGTCTAAAGCCTCAGATGGAATAACCTTAACATCTGTGAGGCTGCTCATCATCTGCCTATCCACTAGTACATAGTCTACTACTGAAGTTTGGGACCAGTCTCCACTGTACCAAGCTATTTTGTGGCTACTTCTCTTCTTGTACCAGGAATTTGCGATCGCCAGCCCATTCCTCTTGCAGAATTCCAGCAACAATTTTCCTTCTCTATTTCGGTTCCCCCAGCCCTCTGGTCCCATTATCTCCTCGAATCCTTTCCTGTCTGTGCCAACATGTGCATTGAGGTCCCCTATTATAATCTGATTACCTCCATTTAGCTGCTTTTGCATGTCATCTTCAAATTCCTCCTTCTCCTTTTTTGTACACCCCACCTGTGGGGCATATGCTTGGATGATTTCAATGCTTTTTCCTTTCACTCGTACTCTGGCTTTTATCATTTGATCATTGATACCTTCCACCTCCTCCTGCAGACCCTCTCTGACCACTATTGCCACTCCATTTCTTCCCCTCTCATTCCCTATCCAGTACAGTTTACATCCTTTACTTAGTGGTTTTTCACCAACTCCTCTCCACCTAGTCTCAGCAAGTCCCAAGATGTCCAATTTCCTCCTTTCCATCATTTCTACAATTTCTTCTAACTTCCCAGTTAGAGTCCTTACGTTTAAGGTGCTCAGTCGTAAACCATCACGTAATCCTTTTCCATTGCTTGGTCGGTTTCCTTTAAATCCGTTCCGTGATCCGAGGCATGTTTCCTTTTTGAAAGCAGTTGATTTATCCACTACTGGCTTGCTAGGCCTATTGCAGCTTCACCAGAGCTCCGTTAGCCGTCATGTTTCAGGGTTCCCATAGGGCCTTCCCAGCTACCGTAGCGGTCCTGGGGCACACGAAGTCCCCGCTGTACATCGCCCCTATAGGCAGTCCCCTACTTTGTGCCGTTGCCCATCTCCCACGACTTGGACGAGGGGTTGGATCATGTCAGACAGGGATTCCAAAAAAAAATGGATTGGATTTTAAGACATATCTAGGAGCAGATAAAGATTCAGATCACAATTTAGCAATTATGAAGAGTAGACTGAAGTTTAAGAGAATTATCTGGAAGAATTAATATGGAAAGACTGGGACATTGACGTACTGGGGAGTTACAAGAAGCATTTAAAGTTCACCAACAGTGTAAATACTGTGATAATGAATACCACAGCAGGCAGTTCAGGTGTAGAGGAACATTTCGCAGAAGTTGGAGAGATGAACATAGGAACAAGGAAGGCAACTGCAAAGAAACCTTGAGTAACAGAAGAAATATTTAATTGAGCAATGAGAGGAGGAAGTACAAAAGTGTACAGTAAAAGACAGGAATACAGCAATATAAGTCATTCAGGAACAAATTGAATAGAAAGTGCAAGCAAGCCAAGGCGAAATGGCAGCAGAAGAAATGTGAAGAAACTGAAAAAGAAATGGTAGTCAGAAGGAATGATTTAGCGAATAAAAAATTCAAAACAACCTAAGGGGAAATGAAAAGAGAGAATGTCAACATTGAGAGTACAAATGGGAATTCCACTGTTAAACACAAGAGAAGGAACAGATAGGTGGAATACACTGAAGGTCTCTTTAAGGAAAGGAAGGACTTACATGATGACAAGACAGAAGGACAACTTTGAGCCGATATGGAAGACATAGATGATAGACGATCCAGCTTAAGTCAGAGTTCAAAAGAGCTTTGAAAGAGTTGCAATCAAATAAGGCAGAAGGGATAGATAATACTCCATCAGAATCATTGCATGAAGTAGAAACCAGATGGGTATTCCTGTGAGTGTGAAGTACCTATTTGACTGGAGACATACCATTGCACTTTCAGAAAAATATTATCTGCACAATCCTGAGGATAGCAATTTGACTGTAGACATACCATCACACTTTCAGAAAAATATCATCCACACGGTGCTGAAGATAGCAACAACAGATAAGGACAAGAACATCACACAATCAGCTTACCATCTCATGCACCCCAAGTTGTGACAAGAATAATACACACAAGAAAGGAAAATAAAATTGACGACCTGTTAGATGACAATCAGTTTCACTATAAGGAAGGTAAAGGCAGTTCTGACTGATAATGGAAGCAAGATTTAAGTAAAATCATGACATACTTATAGGATTTTTTTACCTGAAAGAAAAGCATTTGACAGTACAAAATGGTGTGAAATGTTCAAAATTCTGAGGAAAGTAGGAGTAAGCTGTAGGGAAAGTCAGGTCATATATAAGTTGTACAAGAACCAAGAGAGAACAATAAGAATGGAAGACTAAGTACAGAGTACTCAGATTTAAAGAAAGTTAGACAGAGGTACAGTCTTTCAGCCCTATTCTTCAGTCTATAAACCAAGTGGAAGCTATGACTGAAAGAAAAGAAAGAACCAAGAGTTGGATTAAAATTCAGGGTGAATGGATATCAACAACGAGATTTGCTGATGACACTGCTAACCTCAATGAGTATAAAGAAAAATTACAGTGCCTGTGGAATGGAATGAACAGTCTAATGTGTTCAGAATGTGGACTGAAAGTAAATCAAAGAAATATAAAAGTAATGAGATCAACAGTAAACTTAATATCAAAACTGGGGTCATGAAGTAGATGAATTTAAGGTATTATGCTATGTTGGAAGCAAAATAACACAACAGACAAAGCAAGGACTTAAAAAAGGAGACTAACACTGGCAAAGAGGGAATACCTGGTCAAGAGAATTCTATTATTATTAAACATGAGCCTAAATCTGAGGAAAAATTTCTGAAAATGAACATATGGGGCATAGTAGTGTTTAGTAATGAATCATGGACTGTAAGACAACTGGATAGGAGAAAATTGAATCATTTGAGGTGTGGTGTTATGAAAGGATGTTGGAAAATAGGTGGTTCTCCACAGAATCACCAAAGAAAGGAATGTATGAAACCACTGACAAGAAGACAGAACAGAATGTTAGGACATGCATTAAGACATCATAGAAAAATTTCCATGCTGCTAAAGGGGGTTTAATGTCCTACCAATATCAAGGTCATTCCCATGGTACTAGAGGAAACTGTAGAAGATAAAACTGCAGGGGAAGACAGATTGGAATACATTCAATAAATAAATGAGGATACAGGATGAAAGTGTTCTTCTGAGATGAAGTGGTGGACACAAGAGAGGAATTTGCCATGGGCCATCCCAGAGCAGTATGGATATTGACAAAGAGAGACAGAGTCAAATCCTTTCCAAGAAATACCATACCTCATACATCCGAGTTCCTCAGTCCATGACTTTCAGGATTTCAA
Source organism: Schistocerca serialis cubense (assembly GCF_023864345.2). Classification (NCBI taxonomy): domain Eukaryota; kingdom Metazoa; phylum Arthropoda; class Insecta; order Orthoptera; family Acrididae; genus Schistocerca; species Schistocerca serialis. Next base: position 91,117,311 of record NC_064639.1, on the reverse strand, counting down.
GTAAGAAAATATGCAAGTTCAGTTTCGCATGACTGACATTTTTGGATTCCATGCTAGTTGTCTTGGAAGAGGTCATTCTTTTTGTGACACCTGCTTATGTATAACCACAGAATATGTTCCAGTATTCTATAATGGATGGATGTCAAAATGTAATGAAATTATAACATTATATTGTCACATTCCATCCTGGATATATGTGAAAGATATTTGACCATAATTTTGTGGATAGCTTCTAACACCTTCTTGTAGACATGTTTGACCTGTGCTTTCATCCAGTAACTGGGCACAGTTTTTAATTTAAGGAATCTTAGGTGTATATCTACATCTACATCTACATCTACATACATACTCTGCAATCCACCATACGGTGCGTGGCGGAGGGTACCTCATACCGCAGCTAGCATCTTCTCTCCCTGTTCCACTCCCAAACAGAACGAGGGAAAAATGACTGCCTATATGCCTCTGTACAAGCCCTAATCTCTCTTATCTTTTGTGGTCTTTCCACAAAATGTAAGTTGGCAGCAGTAAAATTGTACCGCAGTCAGCCTCAAATGCTGGTTCTCTAAATTTCCTCAGTAGCGATTCACGAAAAGAACACCTCCTTTCCTCTAGAGACTCCCACCCGAGTTCCTGAAGCATTTCCGTAACACTCGTGTGATGATCAAACCTACCAGTAACAAATCTAGCAACCCGCCTCTGAATTGCTTCTATGTCCTCCCTCAATCTGACTTTATAGGGATCCCAAATGCTTGAGCAGTACTCAAGAATAGGTCGTATTAGTGTTTTATAAGCGGTCTCCTTTACAGATGAACCACATCTTCCCAAAATTCTACCAATGAATAGAAGACGATTATCCGCCTTCCCCACAACTGCCATTACATGCTTGTCCCACTTCATATCACTCTGCAATGTTACGCCCAAATATTTAATCGATGTGACTGTGTCAAGCGCTACACTACTAATGCAGTATTCAAACATTACCTGATTCTTTTTCCTACTCATCTGCATGAATTTACATTTATCTATATTTAGAGTTAGCTGCCATTCTTTACACCAATCACAAATCCTGTCCAAGTCATCTTGTATCCTCCTACAGTCACTCAATGATGACACCTTCCCGTACACCACAGGATCATCAGCAAACAGCCGCACATTGCTATCCACTCTATCCAAAAGATCATTTATGTAGATAGAAAACAACAGTAGACCTACCACACCTCCCTGGGGCACTCCAGATGATACCCTCACCTCCAATGAACATTCACTATCGAGGACAACGTACTGGGTTCTATTACTTAAGAAGTCTTCGAACCACTCACATACTTGGGAACCAATCCCATATGCTCATGCCTTAGTTAGGAGTTTGCAGTGGGGCACCGAGTCAAACGCTTTCCGGAAGTCAAGGAATATGGCATCCGTCTGATATCCTTCATCCAAGGTTCGCAAGATATCATGTGAAAAAAGGGTGAGCTGCGTTTCGCAGGAGGAGGAGGAGGAGGAGGTGATGAGTGTTTAACGTCCCATCGACAACGAGGTCATTAAAGACGGAGTGCAAGCTCGGGTGAGGAAAGGATGGGGAAGGAAATCGGCCATGCCCTTTCAGAGGAACCATGCTGGCATTTGCCTGAAGTAATTTCATTTCACAGGAGCGATGCTTTCTAAAGCCGTGCTGATGCATGGACAGAAACCTCTCTGTATCAAGGAAATTCATTATATTCAAACTGAAAATATGTTCTAGAATCCTGCAACAAACCGCTGTTAAGGATATTGGTCTGTAATTTTGAGGATCTGTCCTTCTACCCTTCTCATATACAGGCATCACCTGCGCTTTTTTCCAGTCGCTCGGGACTTTATGTTGGGCAAGAGATTCGTGATAAATGCAAGCTAAGTAAGGAGCCAATGCAGTAGAGTACTCTTTGAAAAACCAAATTGGAATCCATCAGAACCTGGCAATTTATTTATTTTCAACCCATTCAGCTGCTTCACAACCCCAGGGATGTCTATCATTATGTTGTCCATACGGGAATCTGTACGAGACTCAAACGGCGGTATGTTTGTACGATCCTCCTGCGTGAAAGATTTCACAAATGCTAAATTTAAAATTTCAGCTTTGGTTTTGCTGTCTTCCATTGCCAGGCCAGACTGATCAGTGAGTGACTGGATGGAAGCCTTTGACCCGCTTACCGATTTTACGTAAGATCAGAATTTCCTTGGGTTTTCAGCAAGACCTTTTGCCAAGGTATGACAGTGGTAGTGGTTGTATGCTTCACGCATCGCTCTTTTTACAGCAGCACGAATCTCTACTAACTTTTGCCTGTCCTCATTCTCCCGATCTTTCTTGTAGCACTGAGTGCAACTGTCTTTGCTTCCTGAGCATTCTCTGAATTGTGCTGTTAAACCACAGTGGGTCTTTTCCATCTGTAATCCACTTTTTCGGCACATACTTGTCCAGTGCGTGATTTATAATGTGTTTAAAATTTGACCGTAATTCTTCCACGTCAATCATACCTGAAGTAAATGAAGTCGATTCATTTACTAAGTGGGATGCCAACAACTGCTTATCTGCTCTTTCTAGTAAGAATACTGTCCTAGCCTTCTTGACTGACTTTTTAACTTTCGTAACCATAGTTGTAATGACAACATCATGATCACTAATCCCTGTCTCAACACTGCCACCGTCGATGAGGTCTGGTCTGTTCATGGCTTCCAGATCTAAAATATTTCCATTACTTGTTGGCTGTCGATTTAGCTGCTCAAGACAGTTTTCAGATAATGTTTTCGAAAGTAATTCACACAATGGCTTGTCTGTACCACCTGTAATGAATCCATAGACATCCCAGTCTATACTAGGTAGGTTGAAGTTGCCTCCAACTAATATAGCACAATCCAGGTACTTCTGCGATACAGAGTGTAGACTCCCTTTGAATGATTCTAGAACTGTCACGGTGGAACCTGGTGGCTGGTAATAACAACCAACAATTAACTTTATTTCTCCTAGCCCTGTTAAACGTGTCCAGATAACTTCACAATCACACACTACTTCGACCTCAGTAGACACATTTCCAATACATGTTCAAACCCTCATTAAATACTTCAGAACTTCCTATCTCAGGGTTCAGCCAGGTCTCAGTCCCGAGAATTATTTGCGCGACACAAGCTTCCTGGAGGGCAGTAAATTCAGGAACTTTATTCCGAACACTCTGAAAATTTACTGCCAATATCTTGATAGCTGAAATGTCTTTACACTGAGAGCGTCCTGATTTCCCTGCCTGCACGTCGACTGCTGAGTGTTCATCAGGACACCTCGCACTACTGACTAGCCTAAAAAACCCCCATGTGCACGCCACAAGTACTCTGCTACCCGAGTAGCTGCTTCCTTTGTGTAGTGCACCCCTGACCTATCTAGGGGCATCCTACAATTCCCCACTCAATAGCACAAGTCTAAAAATCTACAGACAAGACTGTCACAGAGTCGATGAAGCCTTTGGTTGAGACCCTCCACTCGGCTCCAAACCGAAGGACCCCGATCCACCCTGAGAATGATGCTGCATATAGAGAGCTCTGCTTGCACCCCGCGTGCGAGGCCAGCGGTCTTCACCAAATCTGCCAGCCACCTGTACGAACTGAGGATCTCCTCAGAACCCAAGCGACAGGCATCATTGGTGCCGAGCAACTACTTGCAGACGACTGCACCCCGCACGGTCGATAGCCACAGGTATAGGGGTTAGAAGAAGTGTTAAAATTTTGTGTGGACCTTGATAGGAATTCCATCAAGCCCTGGAACTTTGTTCAGTATTACAAATTTCGGCTCTTCTCAATGCCTCTGACACTAATAGGTACATCAGTCATCTTTGCAGTGCTACAAAAATTAAGCAGGCCTTTTACTCTTTCAGTTTCCTGTGTAAGAAACATTTGAAAATGGAATCCAGCATTTCTGGTTTTTCTTTGTTACTATCAGTTTTGTTTGTGTCATAAATGAAAGTCTGAATATTAACTTTGTTTCCACTGACAACCTTTACACATGACCAGAATTTCTTAGGGTTTTGCAAGTGGTCTTATGATAAGATTCTGCTACGGCAGTCATTAGGCACTTCACACATTGCATTCCTGACACCAATCATTTAGTGTTTCCATATGTCTAGCCCTGGACTTCATTTTACACCTATTGTCCAGTATGTTCTGTTTCCTCATAAGTTTCTAGAGACTCTATGCTATGGACAGTCCCTTGGATAATAAACTGTTCTACTAGGTACATAAGTATGCAGCACTTGGTGAACCAGTCTTCTAAACTTGACCCATATTTCCTCAAAATGTTCTTGCTCAGAGCTAAATGTTGGAAGTTCGTGATTTGGATATGATAGGTTACAACTGTAAACTGGTCTCTTACATTCTGGATACTGGCACTGGCACAGAGTTGATGTACACGTTGGTCACACACGTTTCATCAGGGACAGATCTGGGGATCTTGCTGGCCCCTTTATTTACTTTGCTAAACACATAAATCCTTTACACTGCCTGGCAAGAAAGTGCAGGACCCAGTAGGAGAATAGTAAATGAAATGAAATGGCACTGGTTGAGAGGGTATGTGATGTTATGTCAGTGACTACAAAAGCAAATAAAATGTACAAGAACTTAACAGTATGATCCCACTTATCAGTATGACATTCCATTCCATCTGGATTGGATGCATACACTAACTTGGTGGGGAATGGGTCTCATAAGGCTATTGCATACTCTCCTGACGCAAGATAGGTTACAACTGTTAAATTGGTCTCTTGTATTCAGATACTGGCACTGGCACAGAGTTGATATCCACATTAGTCACACACGTTTCATCAGGGACAGATCTGGGGACCTTGCTCACCATCAGAGTATCTCAGTATCACTCAGGCAGTTCACAGAGATAAGTATTATCCTGTTGAAAAATGTCACCGTGATACTGTCGCATGAGAGGTAAAACGTGGGGACACAGGATATCAACAATGCACCATTGTGTCTTCTGCACAATTACTACCAGACATGACCAGAAGTCATATCCAATGGTTCCCCATGCCATGACACGAGGGGTAACACCACTGTGCCTATCCAAAACACCAGAAGAAAGGGGCCTCCTCCCAGGACACCACTGTACTCATCGACAGTGGTCGCCTCAGGTAGTACCGGATAACAATTCGTTACTGGCACAATGTGATGCCATTCATCAGCAGTCCATGCTTCCCAGTCATAGCACCACTCGAAACACAGTTGTTAGTGTTGTGGTGTTGATGGCAGCCTATCCATGGGACGGTAATTCTCCAGTCTGGTTGCTGCTAGTCTCTGACTAATGGTACAGGATGACACAGAATGTAGCAAGGGGTCACTTACTTGTTCTCCGATAGCAGACACAGATGTTATGGGTTTGCAACATGACTGGTGCACAATATTGTGATCTGCCCTTGTGATGGTATGATTGGTTAGTTGGTTACTTGTTCCATAGGTCATTTGAAAGATTATTTTGTCAGAATGAGATTATGTTCTGGGAAAACTGTGGAAATTCCATCAAAGCATTCAAAATTCAAAAAAATTTATAAGAATAATGGAAGGGTAGATAATCACAAATCATGTAGATCATTATTTCAAAAGAGGATGAACCTGCCTCTTCCTTGTGTCACACACACACACACACACACACACACTTGAAAATATAATGTATTTAAAACAAAACTTGCACGCAAAAAGACTACTCATCAATATAAATCCCACAATACACAGCTACAATACAAGCCAAAGTTGGATGTCCATGTTAAATGCCAACACAAAGTTATTTCAAACAGTCTTATCCATCCTAATATCAAACTATACAGTGCTTTACCAGATACCATTAAACACAAACAGAACTTTGGTCACTTCAAATCTAATTTGAAGTTGTACTCGGTTGATCACTGCTTTTACACAGTACATGAATACCTACAAAAATAAATTTTTCTGTGTTAACCCAGTGTAGTCTCATACACAAAAATATTTGTATATTATCTCTCTGTATATAGTGCAACAACATTTATTTAAGTATTCATCATTAATTGATATATTAATATGTGTTAATACGTACAAAGCCCCCCCCCCCCCCCCTCATGATACATGAACCTTGCCGTTGGTGGGGAGGCTTCATGCTTCAGTGATCAGGTAGCCGTATCGTAGGTGCAACCACAAAGAAGGGGTATCTGTTGAGATGTCAGACAAGTGTGTGGTTCCTGAAGAGGGGCAGCAGCCTTTTCAGTAGTTGCAGGGGCAAGAGTCTGGATGATTGACTGATCAGGTCCTGTAACTTTAACATTAACCAAAACAGCATTGCTGTGCTAGTACTGCAAGTAGCTGAAAGCAAGGGGAAACTACAGCCGCAATTTTTCCCGATGGCATGCAGCTTTACTGTATGGTTAAATGATGATGGCGTCCTCTTGGGTTTAATATTCCGGAGTTAAATAGTCCCCCATTCAGATCTCTGGGTGGGGACTACTAAGGATGAAATTGTTATCAGGAGAAAGAAAACTGGCATTCTACAGATCAGAGCATGGAATATCAGGTCCCTTAATGGGGCAGGTAGATTAGAAATGGATAGGTTAAAGTTGGATGAAGTGGGAATTATTGAAGTTTTGTGGCAGGACGAAAAAGACTTCTGGTCAGGTGAATACAGGGTTATAAATACAAAATCAAATAATGATAATGCACAAGTAGATTTAATAATGAATAAAAGTATAGGAGCATGGACAAGCTACTATGAACTGCAAAGTGAAAGCAGTAGCGTAGCCAAGATAGACACGAAGCCCACGTCTACCGTAGTAGTAAAAGCTTATATGCCAAGTAGCTGCACAGATGATGAAGAGACTGAATAAATGTATGATGAGATAAAAGAAATTATTCAGATAGTGAAGGGAGACAAAAATTTAATAGTCATATGTGACTGGAATTCGGTAGTAGGAAAGGGAAGAGAAGGAAAGTAGTAGGTGAATATGGTCGGCGGGTAAGGAATGAAACAGGAAGCTGTCTGGTAGAATTTTGCATGGAGCATAACTTAATCATAGCTAACACTTGGTTTAAGAATCATGAAAGAAGGTTATATATGTGGAAGAGGCCTGGAGATACTGGAAGATTTCAGATAGATTATATCATGGTAACACAGAGACTTAGGAACCAGGTTTTAGGGGCAGATGGGACTCTGGCCACAATTTACTGGTTATGAATTGTACTTTAAAACTGAAGAAACTACAACAAAGGTGGAAATTTAAGGAGATGGGACCTGGATAAAATGAAAGAACCAGTGGTTGTAGAGGGTTTCAGAGAGACCATTAGGGAACAATTGACAAGAACAGGGGAAAGACATACAGTAGAAGAAGAATGGGTTGCTTTGATAGATGAAATAGTGAAGATCACAGAGGATCAAGTAGATAAAAAGACAAGTGCTAGTAGAAATCCTTGGCCAACAGAAGATATACTGAATTTAATTCATGAAAGGAGAAAACATAAAAATGCAGTAAATGAGCAGGCCAAAAGGAATACAAATGTCTAAAAAATGAGATCGACAGGATGCGCAAAATGGCTAAGCAAGGATGGCTGGAGGACAAATGTAAGGAGATACGGTATATATCACTAGGGGTGAGATAGCTACTGCCTACAGGAAAATTAAAGAAACCTTCGGAGAAAAGAGAACCACCTGTTGTATTAATAGCAAGAGCTCAGATGGAAAACCAGTCTTAAGCAAAGACAGGAAAGCAGAAAGGTGGAAGGAGCATGTGGAGGATCTATACAAGAGTGATGTACTTGAGGTAGTATCACACAAATGAAAGAGGACATAGATGAAGATGAGATTGGAGATATGATTCTGTGTGAAGAATTTGACGGAGAAGTGAAAGTCAAAAAATGGTCCTGGGAGTGGGAAACATTCCATTACAGCTACTGATAGCCTTGGGAGAGCCAGCCATGACAAAACTCAACCATCTGGTTAGTAAAATGTATGAGATAGGCAAAATACCCTCAGACTTCAAAAAATTCCAATCTCAAAGAAAGCAAGTGTTGACAGGTGTGAAAATTACTGACCTATCAGTTTAATAAGTCATGGCTGCAAAATACTAACAAGAATTCTGTATCGACAAATGGAAAAACTTGCAGAAGCTGAACTTGCTGAAGATCAGTTTGGGTTCTGTAGAAATGTTGGAACATGCTAGGCAATACTGACCCTACAACTTATCTTAGAAGATAGATTAAGGAAAGGCAAACATTTGTTTCTAGCATTTGTAGACTTGGAGAAAGCTTTAGACAATGTTGAGTGGAATACTCTCTTTACAATTCTGAAGGTGAAGCAGGGGACTGGGAGCGAAAGGCTATTTACAATATGTACAGAAATCAGACAACAGTTACAAGAGTTAAGTGGCATGAACGGGAAACAGTGGTTGAGAAGGGAGTGAGACAGAGTTGTAGCCTATTCATAATGTTATTCAATCTGTATATTGAGCAGGCAGTAAAGGAAACAAAAGAAAAATTTGGAGTAGGAATTAAAATCCATAAAAAAAGAAATAAAAACTCTGGGGTTTGTTGATAACAGTGTAATTCTGTCAGAGACAGAGCAGACCTGGAAGAGCAGTTGAATGGAATTGACAGTGTCTTGAAAGGAGGATATAAGATGAACATCAATAAAAGCTAAACAAAGATAATGGAATGTAGTTGAATGAAATCAGTTGCTGCTGAGGGAATTAGATTAGGAAATAAGACACTTAAAGTAGTAGATGAGTTTTGCTATTTGGGGAGCAAAATAACCAATAATGGTCAAAGCAGAGTATACTAAATTTAGACTGACTATGGCAAGGAAAGTGTTTCTGAAGAAGAGAAATTTGTTGACATCAAGTATAGATTTAAGTGTCAGGAAGTGTTTTCTGAAAATATTTTTATGGAGTGTAGCCATGAATGAAAGTGAAACATGGACGATAAACAGTTTAGAGAAAAAGAGAATAGAAGCTTTTGAAATGTGGTGCTACAGAAGAATGACGAAGATTAGATGGGTAGATCATGTAACTAATGAGGAGGTACTGTACAGAATTGGGGAGAAGAAGAAATTGTGGCACAACATGACTAAAAGAAGGGACCGGTTGGTGGGACACATTCTGTGGCATCAAGGGATAGGGCTGCATCAAACCAGCCTCTGGACTGAAGACCAAGACAACAGCAACATGTACAAAGGTATAATTATATATAAAATTGTTAATATTGACATAAAAATCCAAATATCTCTTGCACGCTGTGCAGCTGTTGATGAAAATGGATCAATAAATCAGAATCAATGATGTGGAACAAGTCAGTTTACAAGATATGTATACATAATTAGTGTTAACATTACTAAATACATTATTGCTTTTAGGCCTACTGTAATACCACAACCCCTTGGGACCCTGTATCCTATTCCTATCTCATCTCCACTCTCCCAGAGAGGGCATATATATAACATTAGTAATTTACACTAATTTAAACTGTTGTTTTGACATTGTTTACATTGTGTCTCACCAGTAAATGAAATGAAGGAAACATGTTGGATTAAAAACTAACGTACCGTCATAATTTACACACAATAGAATCTTCAGGCACACGGTATGAATGATTTCCCTATTGTAATTATGGAGTAATTAATGATTAAAGTTCCGATATTTCCAAATCATAGAGAGACAGTTATTTTTGGGTTTCGAAGCCAAAAATTGTTTGAATACATAATAAAAATATGACATGATGATTTTTCAGTCAGAATCAATCATACTCATATTTTAATTGATGTTAGTTAATTAATAATAACTAGAGGTACTCCTTCCAGTTATAAAACTGGTCAACTAAAAGGAGTCGCATGCGTTTCAGCCTTTATATGACGGTTCCATGTAGGGTTTGACCTCCATTCTTCAAAATTTTTCTGAAGAGCAAGCCAATTGGCGAAGGGCACCTTATATGGCACATCGTGCCTTGAGATCTGTAGCCCGCTTTCCCGTCGTCACCTTATGGTCCCACTCATTCTCCATCTCTTGGGAAAGGACACCTTCCTGGGTGCGTTTTCCACCATGCACTATGCAGTGTCACTTTCTGCACCGACAATGACCATGGACTTCTTTGCACCTCACATCCAGCATGGTAGCCAGTCCATTGTGGTAGGGCTGTCATGTACCCTGTTGGTTGTAGCCCCCTGACAACACAGCGATCGTTCTGCTGATGCCTGCGCTGTTAGCTCCCCACGTATGCCAAGGAGTAGATGCTTCTCACCCTGGGGCATCAGGACTCCTGGCATCCTGCCAGGTGGCCTTTGCTGCGGTTGGGTGGCGCCCGTGGGGAGGTCAGATTGGGTGGCATCAGGGCAGATGACACGCAATGAAGTGTACCATGTCATCACTTGCTGGTGATCAAACACGAGCAGTCTCTAAGCATTCCAGGTCTCAGTACAATGCAAGAAAGTATGACCCAAAATCATGACCCTCGCTGGCCACACCATGGGAGGAATACCGGGCTAAGGATGGCGGCGAACCTTATTCACTTTGACACCTCGTTTGTATGAGAACTGATGGGGACTCCTTTGTTTCAATGAAGCCACAGTTTTTTGTAGAGCATTTAGAGGACAAGTTTGAAGAAGTGGAGGGATTGTCCAAAATGTGATCTGGGTCAGTCTTGATAAAAACAGCATCCTCTGTCCAGTCACGGACTTTACTCACTTGCGACAACTTGGGGGATGTTTCTGTTACCATCATGCCACATAAGAGCTTAAATATGGTCCAGTGTATTATCTTTCACAGGGATTTCTTTTGCAGTCTGATGATGAGCTGTGCACCAATTTAGAGCAGCGAGGCATTCATTTCATGCGGCGCATCCATCGGGATTCTGAGGGATAATCAAGTTGCCACCAATGCCTCCATCTTGGCCTTCGAGGGTGACACCTTACCCGAGAAGGTCAAGGTGATGGTCTATCGCTGTGATGTCAAGCCACACATCCCTCCCCCAATGCAGTGCTTCAAATGCTGGAAGTTCAGCCATATGTCTTCCTACTGTACTTCCAACATCACATGTCAAGATTGTTGACATGCATTACATCCCAATACTCCATGTGCCCCGCCTCCCATCTGTGTCAACTGTGAAGAGCATCATTTCCCTTGCTCGCCAGACTGCAGGATTTTACAGCGAAAAAGGAAAATCATGGAATACAAGACCCCAGACCGACTGACCTACACTGAGGCTAAGACGAAATTTGAGCTATGGCTGTGACTATGACCTCCTCTTATGCCGCCGCTATGAGAACGGTTGTAGCCCCATCCGTTCTGTGATTCCGGTCGGCTCTCTGAGCCAGAAGACTACACACCTGCCCCCTTGATGGTGGGGGGCACTTCCCTCCCTGTTGCTCTGACACCACTTACATTGGGAGCACTGTCCACCCAACCATCGAGGATATCAGTCCCCACTTCTCAGCCAGAGAAGTGTAAGTCTTCTTTGGCACCTCTTGCTAGGAAGGGATCTCTTGGGTCACTCCCTTCCCAGGTTTCTGCTAGTGGGAACGATTACTCTTGCCACTGGCTGAAGTGCCCAAAAGTAGCTTGTCATAGGGCTTCACGATCATCCTCAGTCCCGGGGACTGAATCACTCAAGCCCACCCAGCCAGATAAACCCAAGGAGCAGCAGGAAAAGTCCAAATAGAAGACCCCTAAGACCAAGGAAATTGCGGTGGCTCCCACACCACCACTACCTACAAGCTTTGCTTCTGAGGAATGATGTGGAGATTCTGGCATCTGCTGAGGACCTAAATCTCGCTGGCACCTCAGACACTATGGATACAGACTGCTCAGGAAATAAATCGATGGCAGCAGGTAACCCTGAGGTATAAACTGCCTCATTGAATGTTTCATGCCTTCCCAGCCTCACGATCACATCATCCTCCAGTGGAATTGTGGCAATTTTTTTCCACCGCCTGGTTGAGCTACAGCAGCTGTTAAGCTTGAACCCTGCCCTCCATCGCTATAAGGGATATCACAGGAACCATAGAAACTATAATTCTGTGGCTGTCAGAATATGGACGATGCAGGAAACAACTGTGTGCAATGTATACCTTCCTCCAGATGGTGCAGTACTCCTGAATGCATTGGCTGCACTGATTGATCAACTCCCTAAACCTTTCCTACTTTTGGGAGATTTTAACACTCATAACCCCTTGTGGGGGGGCACCATGCTTCCTAGCCAAGGCAGAGATGTCGAAAATGTACTGTCACAACTCGAGCTCTGCCTCTTAAATACGGGTGCTGCCACACATTTCGGAGTGGCACATGGCACATATTTGGCAATTGATCTCTCGGTTTGCAGTCCTGGCCTTCTCCCATCTATCCACTGGAGAGCACATGATGACCTGTGTGGTAGTGACCAATTCCCCATCTTCCTGTCACTGCCCCGGCGTCAAGCCCATGGACGCCTGCCCAGATGGACTTCAAATAAGGCAGACTGGGAAACTTTCACCTCTGCTGTCACCCTTGAATCTCCCCCACATGGTAACATCGATGTGATGGTTCAGCAGATGACTACACATATTGTTCCTGCGGCAGAAAACACAATCCCTCACTCTTTAGGGTGCACGTGGCGAAAGGCAGTCCTTTGGTGGTCACCGGAAGTAACTGAAGCATTTAAGGAGCATCAGCGAGCTCTACAGCGCGTAAGTGGCACCATTTCCTGGAGCACCTCATAGCCTTTAAACGGCTCCATGCCCGCGTTCGCCATCTTATCAAACGATGGAAGCAGGAGTGTTAGGAGAGATACATCTCGACCACTGGGTGCCATATGTCACCTTCCCAAGTCTGGGCAAAGATCAAATGTGTTTTTGGGTACCAGACCCCAACAGGTGTTCCCAGTGTTACCATAAATGGTGTGTTACCTACCGACAAAAATGCGACTGCTGAGCACCTCCCTGCCCCACAACCTCCTGACACTGTCCCTCTTGAAGTCTGGTCCCTACACTCTCTACCAGACAACGTTTGTCTCTTTCCCCATCTGTACACTACTATCCTGACCCCTTCCAGATTGCTGCTTGCATCCCATGTGATGCAGCCCAAGATGCTGGAGTTGGCAGTCGTGTGTTCATGAGGTGTGCTTGCTTTGTGTGTGTGTGTGTGTGTGTGTGTGTGTGTGTGTGTGTGTGTGAGTGTGTGTGTTTACTGACAAAGGCTATGGCCTAACACTAAATGTGAGTCTCTTTTAATCATGCCTGTATGCTGTATGTGACTTGACATGTCTTCTTTACAGTGAGTAGCAATCTACCTTCTCTTACATTGTTGAAAAAAGCCTTTTTAGATGTGATATCACCTACAACATTCTTGACTTATTGAACACTTTTAATTACATTACTGGTTTTATTTAGTTATTTGTATAGTTTCTGTTTTTTCTACTGACAGGCACAGCTAAAACTGAACAAATTGTGTTTTGAAAACTACATTATTTGGCTTGGTGCCCCAACATGTATTCTACAGCCTGTAACTGACTAATGAGATAAATATTCCAAAAGCACCCTGAAATTGGCCAGAGAAATTGACTTCTACCACTCTAGGATTAAAGCAAGGTGGTCTTCATCTCTCCAGGTTGTCACATTATTGGGCAGTCAGGCCAACTGGACTGCAGAATTTGTAGCTTTGTGCCATGTTACATCCCACAGAGTTGAGAGGGTTCCAATTCCTAGGGAGGATATTTTTTGACCTGGCAGTTAAAATGGGGGCACAGATTAATCCCATTTGGCAAGTTTCCCCTGACCTGGAGTACGGGGTAACTTTGCCAAACTCTCCCCATTTTCTAAACCTCACCAGTCCTTTTTATTCATCTGTCTTCCTTCCCCATTCAGCCCTTCTGCCAGGAGGAAGAACCACTTTCTCCAAAACGTTGCAAATTTCCTTAGCCTTTATGTGTGTGTTTTCTCCTGCCACCATTTGGTGAATAGATTTTTATCTATCCAGTTATACTGATTGTAGAATTTTCAGTCCACCATGGGTGTTCATTTCCAATAGGTAAATAGTACATTATTCTGAGACACTATTGTGCTGCAAGAGGGGGTGCCGTTTTTGAGGAAGGACGACAATCACATATACTGCTGCTTATGTCAACCTGGAATCTATTATAATTGGAACACATTATAATTTCTGCATGCAAGGTTAACATTAATCAATTGGGTACCATGTTTATGTTCCAGGTTACAAACCTTGCTCAGTGTCACATAGCAAAAGTTTGTACAGATAGCAAATCAATTGTTCACATCACTTTTCGAATGTTGAACCATGGAACATTCAGCTGTCCTGACAGAGCTCATGCACTGCTTGATGATTGCACATTGCATCGAACATTCTCAGTCATCAAAACAATAACTTCTTCAACAATTTATGACACAACTGGCCAGTGTACTCTCCCAGGAGCAATTCGCAAATCACCAGTTAATTTGAACTGCCAACTCATGGTCTTCAACCTCAGTTCAGAAAGAGGAACTCTCCATATTCATTTAATGTGTTGATACGAAGTGCAGCAGCACTATTGCCGTTATTTTGATAAAACACTTTATGCGTAAAGCACTGTTCCCCTTGTCCAGACCCATGTTGACAGTCTACAGCTGTAATGCACTCGGATGCTTGTGTTTCAAACCTACCTGTGCCTAATGGCAAGTCATGACACTAACACCACTAACGACACAAATCCTGCAGCAGTCTGAACATCATTTATCTAAAGCTGGGTACCCATACAGTTAGTGGTTTTCTGTCTACAATGGCTCAAGAAGCGAAAGTTTAATTATAACCATGCTGTACACACGAAGTTACAATGATTTGATTCAGAATGCTTTCTCATTCATACACATGTGATGCTAGAGTGGATTGCAGCTAACATTATCTCATTGTTGTACTATTTTCATTTGTCAGTCATAATTTTGCTAATTGTTTATCCATCTGAATGCATTTTTTCCAGCAATGTATCAATAATTTTTTTCAATATATCGAGGGCTGATAATGATATTCTTTTAAATATCAATATATTGGAGTCCTGATGCTTTTAAAAATATCAACAGTTCCAGTACGTAACCCGACTGACGAGATGCACAATTTACCCTTTACTCTTACAGATATGTTTCTCAAATGTATTCTGTTTCTTCAAGAGAAACTGAGACCTGAATGTGTTTTCACCTTGACTGTACAGCACATTATCTACCTTTCAAAATATATTTAATAGATACGAATGCATTCATATGGTTACTCATACATACAATCTACAGTGTTCACTTCAGCCTTGGTCGACAGCCCTGAATGTGGTCATCCGTAGTAGAATTCTGTGCCTAAGCAAACTGACACCTTAGAAAAGATTATTCCAACAAGTGCCTAATGTGAGCAGTAGTGCTCACGGCCTCAGATTGGAGCTGCAGGGGCAAGGGGTGCTGATCTCATGTGAGTCAGTAATCTGCAGGCACAAGTAAACAGACATACCTCTGCCTTTTTAGTTCTCATGGATGTGTAGTTGTGACAGCAACAAAACTGTCTAGCTGCAGAAGCCCACTGCCATCTTCATTAGAAGAAACATATGTCTTCAGCAATAAGAGATGGACGTCCACAGTGCTTGGCGTATCACAGAATGCTTATTTCTGTAAAGAAATACAACTTACTGAAAGAAAAATTTGCAAGTAACTGGTTTCCAATTTGAAGGGAAACATACAGGAAGATGCAAGTTGAAAATAGTATTACTGAGCATTTTTTAGAACTTAAAAATCCTCTTGTGCTACTTTAATATGTTTATTCATTTCCACTGAAGAAAACTTAAATGAAGCTCTAATTTATGCATGATACATGCAGCTCACATAATAGCTATGACTGGCAAACTATTATCTTTGGGACCTCTCATTAAATCATGTCTGGTAGCAGTAGCAAAATACATAGTTCCAAAGAAATTAGCAATTTCTGAAGGCATTTATCTCTCAAAGCAAACAGTATCCTGTTGAATCTTCTATATGAATGCTGATTTGGAAGTACAATTCAGGAATAAAGCCTAGAGTTTTACAGCTGTTTCTCTCACACTCAGCGAGAGCACAGATATATCCAAATGTGCTCAATGTGCTGTTTTTGTAAGTGGTGTGGATGTGCAGCTGCAAGTTATGGAGCAGCTGCCAGATATTCTACCACAGGATTTCACAACAACAGGACTTGATATTTTTGAAACCACATGCGAATCTGTGGACAGTACGAACTTGCCATCGGAAGTTTGTTTTCATTCTGTGGTCACAGATTGTGTGCCATAACTGGTTGGCTGTCAGCAAGGTTTTCTCTCTTGCTTAAAAAAATAAACTGAAGACAGACTTTGGAAAAGACATCTTTGGTATACACTGCTTCATTCATTAGGAGGTATTGTGTGTTGAGACTTTGGAACTTTGTCACGTAATGGACAGTGTGGTGAAGTGGGAATTTTATACGAAGATATGGTGTCAGCCATCATCAGTTCAAAGGGATTCTTCAAGACAATAAAGCTGAGTATGTAGATATACCTTACTACTGCACTGTTCGGTGGATTAGCAGAAGTAAGGCTACTGATGTTTTCTTTTTTGCAATTATTGAGGAAATTGTTTATAAGCATAATAGGGGAAGAAATTCATGACCTCAAAGAACCAAAATTGCCATCAGTCCACGCTTTTGTAGCTGATATAACAAAGTGCTAAATACTTTGAATGTGTCACTACAGGGAAGAGATTTGTTGCTACTACACATGCATGACAAATTCAGGGTGACCAGTGATAAGCTTCGTTTGTCTGAGAGGCAAATGGAGAACAGAAATATGACATTCTTCACTCGTCTTGATTCTGTACATTTGCATGATGACATTGCTTTTGTGAACTATAAATGTATAATTAATCCTCTAATAAACAGTTTCAAGTTGCAGTTCCAAGAACTGAACTTTAATTCAGAGACAGAACTGCAACTCCTCAGTACTTCTTTCTCAGTTGCACCTGAAGATATGTCACCAACAATGTAATTAGAACTAACTGATTTACAAAATTCGAAGTTGTTACAGGATAGGTACAACACCTGTTTGAATATGTGTCGATGGTATCAAAATGTAAAGACAAAACATTCCCCAGGCTACACATGAATGCAGCTGGGATTGTGTGTCTGTTCAGGTCATCATACTAATTTAGTCTATATGAAATTAGAATTACAAGCTGAAGGCCATAAAAACGTAATGGCTGGTGAGGGATGAGTCAGCTGTATGCAAATAGCAAGCAGAACATATTAATGAGCAACCTTTGCTCAACTAACAAATTATTTCTTGTTTTTTTTTTGTTTTTTGTTTTTTACGACTTTTTTGTGAGACAAGTTTATTTTTTTATTCATATCATTTGATATTTTGTTTGCTGAGAACAGCTGTTCCTAATGGTGTGAGCAGGGATTATGTTGACCACTCGAACACTTGTTCATGAATTTGTACGGTTTGTTCGGCAAGATTTAACTGCTGTCAGTTATCTACGAGATCTTGGGACCTCATGTGGGGTTGTGAAGTGCTGTGGGCCCAGACTTTGTGCTGACGGGTGATAACGTTCAACCTCATAGGACACAGGTGGTTGATATTAACTTGGAAACAGAAGAATTTGCATGCATGGCATGGCCTACTTGCACTCCCGATTTTAATCCCATAGAGCAAGTCTGGGATGCACTAGGGACACGGCTTGCATCGCGTTAGCATCCACCAACCACTCTCCAAGACTTGCAAGCAGCTCTGCAGGAAGAATGGGTGTTATTGCCTCAACATGAGATTGATTACATCATTTACAGCATTCCCCATCATAGTCAGGCCTGTACTGTTGCCAGAGGTGGTCACACCCCATATTGAGCACATTAACCAGTTGCTGGGATGTGTGTCTGGATCCATTAAATTGGAAAACCAGAGAACATATTTGTCTATCATTATGAATGATGCAGTTGTTTATGTGCTTTATTCTTTACATTGTTTGTACTTAACTAGTGCCAGTTTATACTGTTTGTGGCAGAATAAACACAGCTTTACAAAATTTCTGTTTCTGGCTTTAATTTTGGATACCAGTGCAGTTCTACTGATGGAAACTACTCCCCTACCTAAGGGAAGTCTTTGGCCTTGACTCTGAAGCATGACACAGAAAATGAATTAATCATCCTCTTGCTTGATGTACCGTTTCTTCAGCTTCTTCTTGCACTACCCTTTTTTTTTTGCATTAATAACCTATATTCCTCTGCATCTTTCTATGGCTGTGAATGTTTTACCTCTGTCGCAAACTCAGAACCTTTCTTGAACTCCTTCGAGGATAAGATTTGTTGTGTTGCCTATCGTACTTGACCTTTGTTGTTGTTAGAACAGTTACAACCAAGATACAGTTTGGTTTCCATGTATTTGTATAGGCTCTATTTTCTATGCTAGAAAAACAACTGTACCAACTGATTTCAGTTACATCCAGACTGTTACTGCTCACTCTTTGTGTTTTATTGGCCATTGATGAGGTTTCATTTCCCCCTGTCTGAAGTTTCCCATTTCACATGTACTCAATTCAATGGTTTGTATTTCTAGTTGATTTTTGCATGTCACTTTATTCAACTCAGTGGACTAATTGACATTATTTTATAATTATATTTAAAAACAAAGATGATGTGACTTACCATACGAAAGCGCTGGCAGGTCGATAGAAACCTGCCAGCGCTTTCGTATGGTAAGTCACATCATCTTTGTTTTTAAATATATTTTTCCCGCGTGGAATGTTTCCCTCTAGTATATTATTTTATAATTATTTAGACGAGGCTGTCAACAGCCCATAGTTAGGACTTGTAACGAATGACACTTGGTATTTTATACGACCAGCTTGTAAACAGTCTAGGCACTGCAGAGTAGCACGCACACTACTCCAAATATTAATATTGTATGAAAAATGACATGAATGTCACTTCTCCACTTTGTACTGATTGCATTGTCACTTGCCTTAGGTTATACTCAGTGGTATTTTAGAATTCACGTATCATCAGGAGTGCTATTTGTAGGCATTTCGAACATCACATTCACACCACTGTTGTGGCACTGCCACGACCTTAAGGAAATTTGAGACACCGTATTCCAATTACCTCATCAAAAGCAAGTGCACGACGACACAGATGACATGCAGAATGAGCCACATGTTACATCAATATGTGGCAAGGCTCTAGTGATGACCAATCGATGCAGCAATGCACCAACCAGCACTACAGTCCTTCGTTGCCAGACGGCCAGTCAGTCACCATCACCACCTCGCCTCTTATGCACCTAGCTCCCGAGATTAGGGCACTGTGCCAACATGCCTCTGTGTCACTAACCAGCACTACAGATTTTGCCGACCAACACCATATGGGCCACAGGGAACGATGCCAGGGTATACCACTGGATGAGAGTGTTCGCCTGTAACTGCTGTAACTAGTTGGAGTAATAAGGAATTTAAAAGGCTTGGCAAACAAAGAACCACTTAATTGTCAGCTGAGATAGACGCATACCACTCCATCTTCTGGAGAGTTACAGAATCACCAATACATTTGTACCAATTTAACATTATACACCAACAGCTCGATTTGTGAAATTGATGTATTATTAGCTAAAACCAAACAACCACTATGTCTTCAACTGGCAGTCAAATTAACACATCTGCGCTCTACTGCACAACAACCTGTTAGTATTGTGGTAGGACTTTCACTCCACCAACGTACGAATTATCTTTGAACACTAGGAGACTTTTACTCAAAGCATCTCGTTGTGGCACCCGGAGACCTGGTTCCAAATTCTCCTCATTCTTAATGCCACTATCAAACAGCTCCTATTATTGGTTCCCAAATTTAAGTTTTCTCTTACAACGGACTGTCATTGCAGATCCTGCATTATCCATTCTCTCAAATAATAATGATATGAAATAAGTCTAGTCCTTGAATCAGTTGATGGCGCAGGAACAGCAAAAAATTACAAGGGATTAAGCTGCCCCCTTATTACAGCATTTCACCAGTGATACAAGTTAGCGTAATTGTTCCCACAGTGACCTCCACCCTGCTTGCTATTCTGGTAGTGACTGTAATTTTGTACCACTGTTAGACACAATTTATATAGTCAATGGCATTACACTTCTCTATCTGTTTCGAGCTGCAGTGAATTTTACCAATAAGAAGTGCGGTGTCAGTAACAACATTTATTTTCCTACTCTCACAAACTGCCATAATGTTGTAATATGTTGCAAAGCCAATTTCCATTGCTTCCTTTAGTTAAGAAATACTATTTTGCATTTTTCATGTGAATTGCACACTTTTGTAATTGATTCAAACATCAGTCTTATTATTGTGTTTATTTGTTCATGATTCTGATCTGTCTTTTGCTCATGTCAGCGACCAAATGGTGCCACCCTTGTTGTTATGGTCACCATAAGGAAGTCTGACACTGCATATTCACTTCATCCTAAAAGGCCATCCAAAGTCTGACTTTCAATGGCACGAGGCTGCATTTTTATTATAAATCACATGGACCCATTACCTCTTCCAAAGAAACTATAAGTCATTCATTTACTTCTTCTATTAATTTTTAAAACAACCTGTAAATGTGTATTGATTACTTACAATTTATGTTCTAATATTAGTCCTCAGAGTGTTTCACTTGCTTGCATTTCTTAAAATTGCCTCTGCAAGCAGGTTCAGCTACCTCATTAGCACCTTACATATTCCCAACACACTGTGGTTTGGAACAGCGACCAAGACAATCACTAAATATTATTTCCTATAGTTTGTAGTTACACTTTTATTTTGTATACCAACTACCAGTTTCAGTACCAAGTACCATCACTGGCAACCCTACAATCATAAGATCACAGTACATAGTAAAAGTATTTTTTAAGGGGTAAGGGGCTGGGAGGTTGCACTTTATATCACATTTACTATCATACCAAAAACATATACTGTAATTGTTTCTTGAAGAGTATTTTAGGTATGTTCTGTGATGTTTTGACCATAGGACAACCTCATGGTGGTACTCCATACCGAAACTGGTAGATGGCAGATGAAATAAAACTGTGAATATAGTAACTTTGTGGTGAAACTTCTGTTGCTGTTTTCTACAGAATTCTGATTACATCCCTGCCCATCAGGGTGTATACAGGAATAACTGCAGAACTGTTCCTATTTTGGGGAAGTGTCTTACTTCATAAATGTAGAAAACAACAACAGAAGTTTCACCACAAACTTACATTTTTTTAAACGGACCCTCTATATTATTTGTTATGCAATCAGTAACATGTGTATGAATGGTGTTGGTTGCCATCGCAATACATAAATTACATACTGAGAAATTACAAAACAAAGTTGAAGCTTGAAATAAACAAAACACACCACTATTGCACATCCAGAGATGCATGTGTGATACCAACATATCAATGTTTACAGCAGGAAACCCTATTAATACTTTTGGCCCTCATGACAACAGTGAAAGTAACATTACATACATCAATTGCATCACGATTATGAGTGACATGGGGTCCACAGTTGTCTCTCAAGATGTGCAATTACAGCATGTTTCATTTACTTCAAGTGTCAACTTTGCTTTGCAAATTTTTTGGGATGTAATTGATGTATTGAGATGCAACCAGTGCCATTCTTTTAGTGATTTTTCGTGTTGTTTATTGTGTAAGAAATAATATGGGGTGTCCATTTAAAAGAAAAACATGAGTTTGTGTTGAAACTAATACTTGCTTGCATTTTAGAATATCTCATAGTATTTATTTTCATGAGCCCCAGCCTTACACTTATACCAGTGAAACTTGTTTTTTGAATATCTATTTTGTAGCGGAAATATTTGTGCTTAAACACTCAAGTGGGCCACCCTGTATATATATTTTTCTGATCTCTCCCTCTCTTTCTCTTTTTCTTTCTTCATTTATAATACTGGGAAAGGGAGAATTTGCTCTTGGTACAGAGTACTAAGGAGGAACAAGTGAGGGAACTGATACAATGCAAACAAAGAATATCACAGACATAAACTGTTAAATGGCTACTTATTTAATACCATAGTAACAAAGAAACACGTACAAATAGTGGATAATTGCTATCTGCAGACATTGTCCTTCCCGACAACACACACACACAAACACACACACACACACACACACACACACACACACACACACACACACACACTCTCTCTCTCTCTCTCTCTCTCTCTCTCTCTCTCTCTCTCTCTCTCTCTTTAGTATTGGACATTCCAGAATTATTCTGCGGCGGTGGAGGAGGAGCAGTTTCTGTTTCACATTAATTTTATGTCTATTATATTTTTCAAAATGCTGGGAAAGTGATCATAGATTCTTACGGCTCAGTACCTCACACCTTTTCATGCCATATTAAGGCTGAATGATGGATTGGGCAAACCTAGTATTATATTTTTTGATATTATTATTGTTTTTTTGGAACTACGACTGATTGTTGACAGGAAATTTCGTAAGAGACTAGATGTACTGCAGGCCCACCCCTATTTACTTATAATACTTGTTATGATGCTCATGAATTGTGATTTACATAGCTCCATTTGCAATGAAGTGTGCATGGAATTGTGCTTGTCTGCAACACTTTTCATAGTAGCCACAAAACTCGCCCACTGAGGAGACGAAAAGTCTCATGTTTTTAGAGCATTAGTTTCTGCTAAACAGATCTAAATTAATTTTGTGCTGTCAAAGAAACATGTGAGGCCTGTTAGATTAGTGAATTAACTCAAATCTATTGAGGGAAATTTCATTTATTGATCCTTAAACATACATTTATTTTAGAAAAAATGCATTATTTCTATATTATCAAAACAGTTCTTTTTCAATCATGACACAATTTGAAAACTGTTCAATAACAACTTATTGATAAATAATAAATATCTTTTAATCTTCCGTGTATTCAAATGGCTCGGGAGGTTCTGGCTCCTTGTCTTCATCTGATTTTGGACCAAATGCTGTAAAAGGATTTTAATAAATGGTTTAGATACAGAATTTAACAAAAATTGGCCTTAGATTATACATCCTAATATTACTTAGGTAAAACCTCATGTTACCAACAACAGTAGTAGCAGGGTACAATTGTGAGGCTAAAATAACATCACAAACACGATAAACGTTGCACTGATACAAAACGGTATATATGATAAATGTCAATGTCTTGTAGGTTACTTTATGTGCTTCCATCAATCACTCAAGTCAATAAGTTCTGTGTAACATTTCAGTAAAAGCATTAGCTAAATGGGGATTGGAATGGTATGCTATTTTATGTTATGCTGGAGAGTGAGTCCATGTTCCTCTTTGTGATGTGTTCACCAACCTCCTATGCAGATAAAGTTATTGCCAAACAGCTAGTATTGCACACACACACACACACACACACACACACACACACACACACACAATGCCACTGTTATCAAAAGAAAAAGTTATTCCAGACAGGTATAATTTCTTTTGTATCGCACAATAACCTTTCATCATCAACAATTTCTGTCTGATATGCAGTGCTACTATAGAAACACAAACCACATTTGTTGCAAAAGAAACAGCA
This sequence comes from Schistocerca serialis cubense, assembly GCF_023864345.2. Classification (NCBI taxonomy): domain Eukaryota; kingdom Metazoa; phylum Arthropoda; class Insecta; order Orthoptera; family Acrididae; genus Schistocerca; species Schistocerca serialis. The sequence goes on along the minus strand of NC_064639.1, from coordinate 91,093,729 downwards.
GTCATACCACGAGAAGATTTTTAAAGGAGTATAAAGAGAACATGGTTAATACAAATGAGCAAGAACCCTTTTTTCAAATGGGTAATGCAGTTGTTGATTTGTAAATGGAATAGATGACAGAATAGTTTATTAACAAAAACTGGTCAGGTGCAAGTAGGACTCGTGCTCTGAGGGTTCCGTACAAACTTAATTGTGTATATAGACGGTTCATGCACACCAGAAAACAAGAATCTCTACCATTTTTTTCCTGTTATCAACACTGATACTGATAAGGTTTCATTCGCAGGAATTCCCAGACTTTCAAGAATATTTAATTTTAACTTTGAAGTCTGTTAACAATTGGCAAAAGAAATATTTTTGTGTGACAAATACAAATTGACAATTTTCAGATTTTCCCCATTTACGTATGCTGTAAAACATTGCTTCCTGCCAAATTTCATGTTTCTAAGTCAAAGGGAAGCACCCTACAGGTTTTGGTGAGCGAATTTTTGAGTATCAAAGTATGTGACAAAAATGAAACTCTGTGTGACATAAATGGCTGTGTCTTTCGATTGCATTGGTTTAGAAGCTTCAGTTTTTAACACCGCCAAGGGACCATAGGCCTTAGTATGTGACTTGTTTCAATCTCATATGTCTAAGCTTTTTAACAGACAGACAAATGGACAACAAAACGACACTATAAGGGTTCCATTTTTGCTGACTGAGGAATGAACACTAAAAATTAAATGCAGTTTTTAATCAAATTGAAGAAATCTAGAAAATAGGGCATGGGCAAGAGGAAAAGACAGAGGAAATGAAACATGAAAGCTGAAAAAATGCAAGACAAAAATGAGAAGGGCTAAGGGAGCTGCCAATATGGAGGACATCAGAGAGAATAGTGAACCACTCCCCCCCACCCCCCCCCCCCACCCCCCACGCACACACGCGCGCGCACACACACACACACACACACACACACACACACACAGGAGATTTTTGCAGCAAATGCTGCAGTGGTGTCCTATTTATGAGGAAGTCTTAAATTATCAAAATGCACAGAGAGATGATGCATTCAGGTTTCTGCTCACAGTGTTGCTTATGACAATGGTAGCAGGCAGGCTATTTCAAAGTAAATGTAACTGCCAAACTGTAAGAAAACAAACACTGCAACAATTTACCAAATAAATAAATAAATAGAGAGATGGAGCGCTAAATAAATAGTGAGCAATGTCATTAAGAAGTTTCACATTTCCTGTGTGTTTCTCATATGACAGGGTCACAGGATGCTGTGGCAGAACAGCTGATCTAAGTCACCCAATATGCAGATTCTCATCTACAAGGGTACAGTGCTGCATGGTAGTGTTTAATGGTGTGTGTGTATGTCTCTAATGAGAACAATAAAAAACTGAGTATCTGTATACTAAGAAATTTCTGAAACTGATACAACTTTCAGAAATACTGAGGCCATTTTGATAACCATCCACATCTCTTTGAGAGTGCCTACAAACTTATTCCTCCCAGGAGTTCTCTGTCAAAAGATTTATGAAACCCATTACCTACTCCCAACTGTTGCAAATTAGCCCACAGAAAGTTCCTTCACGAGGACTGCTGTCACAGTTAAAATAGAATGCCAATGATGCAGCTAATAATGTTGCAAATGAAAGCATTTTGAAATATAAAACTTTACAGGAGGATGCAAAAACTTCCTACAGCATAAACCATCTGTGTATTTGTTATTGTTTCTGTGTCAATGGTTGTAGAGTCTTCAAGGATTAGGTAGCATGGTTTATTTTTGTTTTGTAATTTAAAGTTTATCATAAAAGAAATTTTTAAATTTTCTAACTCCTGACTTTTATGCAATCGACAACTATTTATTACAATAAATGGAAGCTATACTTGGAGAACATGCTGATTTTGTTACTAAGTAAATGATGATGAATTGCAGGGAGACTATTACTATGTTATTCATGTTTTGAGATGTAGCAGTGCTTCTTGTAACAATGCTGAAGCAAAACACAACAGAACATGTTGTTGTTGTTGTTGTTGTTGTTGTTGTTCTTAGCTGTAAAGAAGCTGAAATATCTCTGTGACAGCGCCATCAATGAACTGCTCTGTTTCACTCGCCCAGGATAATATGCATCATACTTTTGCTTGATTCAGAGGGGGGCAAGACTATTTAAAATAGACAGGTCACCAATTTATTGGTAACAGTTTCCACTGGTTCTTAAATCTCCCAGTTGATACAAGTGTTAAACAAACATGTTGTTATTCCTATTCTAACCAACACATCCACTGGACAAATGTGCAGCTGATTCATATCTTTTGGAGTATAACTCTCAATATAATGGTTTAGAAATGGGTAAACTTCATTTCCACCTTTCTTGGCTTAGCCTTCATCGTACCTGTTAAACTATGACTGCTTACTTTTCGTATTACCATGTATGTCAAAAACATTGAGCTACAGCTTTTTCAAATAAAAGATATCCTGAACAGAAATACTTGGTAATGGTAAATTTTGCATACAGTCAAATTTCAACCCGCACACATTATTTTTCTTTTCACTGCATTTACTGTAGAAATATTAGGACCCTCTATAGTGAAACACAAACCAGATTGTTACAGTTTGTCAAACTTAACAAGAAAAAAAATACACATGAAAGCAGCAAAGAGCAAAATTTTTTTTTTTTTTTTTTTTTTTTTGCATTCAGTTAAACACACTTCCATATATCCACTGCAAAAAGGGCATAAGTCAATACTTGTGATCTTTCCACATGGAGTGTACATAACTTGCTTTGTAAAAAAGTTGACTCATGACCTTTCTGCAGTGACCAATTCACTCGTGAGTTGGGCAACTCTTCTAAGTTAATGCCGCCATTAGACTTACTGGCTGCACCTTATACTCTCCTTACCTTCATTTTTACATCTTATTCACATTATTGTCATTTTCATTATTTCTATTGTTTGACAATTAATAATAATAATAATAATAATAATAATAATAATAATAATAAGTCATCATCATCATCATCATTATTATTATTATTAATATTCAGTAGCTGTATTTTATCTTCCAGTTCTCAATAGCCCTTTATTTTCACTATATGGTCTCTCTACATGGTCCTGCATTCACACACAAACTTTGCTCATTCACTCCACACAACTCTCACCAGTTTATTATTTCTGACCTCCATGGTTGCAACTGGTTTACCACAATTTCTTTCAGATCTCTGACATTCGCTAAATCACCCCTAAAACACACATTTTCCCGCCCTTTACTGCCGTGAGACTCACCTGCTACAGGTTCCACGAGCTCTTCCTCAGCACCAGGCCGCAGCTGGCGCACCATGATGATGCCTCCGATGGTCAGGTCCTTCAGTGGAGTGTATGAACACCCTTCTGGCAATTGCAGAACTTTCAGCTGTGGTTTCATAACACGAGCTGGATTGCTTAACATTTCAAATGATGGCTCAGCTTCTTTTTTTTCTTCATCCTTGCCACCTTTCTTCTTTTCATCTTTTTTATCATCCTTCTTCTCATCCTTTTTATCCTTTGTGTCCTCCTTCTTATCCTTTGTTTCATCCTTGTCCTCCTCCTATGCATAAAACGTTACTTGTTATGTGACAGTTTAAAAACTGTGCAATTTATTATTCCAAGTGTTTTAGAGAGAGAGAGAGAGAGAGAGAGAGAGAGAGAGAGAGAGAGAGATTTAATATATACCTACAATGCATTAGCAACAAATATTACAAATTATAGTATGTGTACTCCTACACATTGTACACCTCACCAGCATTATGTCACATTCTAATTATTGTTGATATTTTCTTTACATTACATAAAAGTGCTCTATGTTCACAATCTGAAACCAAGAAAGAAAGGATGCACAGTTTACCATCTCGTCAACACTGAGGTCATTGGAGACAGATCAAAAATTCTGATTTTTATGAAAGGGTGGGTAATGAAATCAGCTGTGCCCTTTTCAAAACAAGCCACCCCAGCTTTTACCTAGAAAAATTTGGGAAAACCACAGAAAAAATAAATCCAGATGGCCAGATGGGGATTTAAACTGCCATCCTCCCGAATGTGAGTCCTGTGAGCTAACCTTTTTATTCTGGTCTTAAACCATTATTAATTAGAAATTAAGTACAGTTCAGTAGAAAACTGCTGTGCACTGCAGTGTTCTCATTCAATAAAACTACTTACACCATATGCAAGTCTACTGTTTGAACTCAGACTAACTCCTTATGCAGTACAATAGTAAGGTAAGATTACAATCAAATTATCATCACTCCAATCTTCAATACATTTCAAGTGATTTTAACACTTTAACTGCTCTGGACGTGTTAACGCACGCGCCTTTGCACCTGTCCCTGTGTGCTCTGAACATGTTTACCGGCGCCACCAGTCTTCTACCTGGTACTCTGAACGTGTCTACACGTAGAAGGACTGGTGGCGCGGGTAAACATGTTCAGAACACACAGGGACACGTACAAAGGTTCCCGATAACTGATGAATCATCCTCACAGTCTTGGTTTTATATGTTCTAATAATTTCTGTAGCAAAAACCATCATTGTATCACAGTCGATTCTGTGTGCCGATTTAATTTTCAACTTCATTTTAAGTTCCATAACTTCCATTTACTTGTTACCAGACCGACATCTTTATTTGTATCCATTTCATTCAAATATTTTTGAGGTTAAATTAAAAATGTGGCTCTGAGGATACTGAAACTTCCTAAAAGATTAAAACTGTGCTGGACAGAGTGTCTAACCTGAGACCTCTGCATTTTGTGGGCAAATGCTTTATCGACAGTGGCAAGTGCTCTATCGACAGCTGTTCAGGCACGACTCACAACCCACCAACATTTCTCTAATTCCACACCCACTATAATTAAACAGCATATTTGAGGGATAGTCACCAGTTATCACTTCAGAAAAATCAAACTGTGATCATGATACATGCTGACTGTGTCGGTCCCCCTCTACACATTCACCGTTCAATGCGACATTTTACCCACTCATGAATGACTTGATGGAGACCTTGGTTGTAGAAGTCTGCATTTAACTGCTTATGAAACACTCTACCTTAAAAATCACCTTCAATCATTTTGAAAATGCATTCCAACAATGGTGTCTTCATCTGAGTAATCCAGAATACATCACTGAGTACTGTGACATGACAATAAAGGGGATGAGGTAAAATTTGACAGCCCAAGAAAGCAGCATGTGAGATTTTGGCAGTATGCTCCTTACAGACAAAATCCGTTGGAACCACACTATGGCAGCCCTAAAAAACATTAACCTTACCTCTGATCTTTGCATCTTTTGGCAGTGGTGAATCCACACATTTCCACTGCTCAGGTCACAGCAATACAGCCAGCACTCATCCAAGGCAATTAGTTACGTGGACTGGTCTGACACAACTGCTGCCTCAGTTCAATCATCGTTTTTAATGGGTAAAGGCAGTCACAGACCCCAGTGAAAGTGACCTTTGTCACATTTTAAAATTCTGTGTATGATGTTGAAAACTGGTGTACATGCGCCATTCTTAGAGGAAATATTTTAGGATTGCCAGTTCTTGAGAGACAACTAGGCAACACCTTGCTGCTTGTTAAAGAAGATATCAAAGAAGTGCCAACATTCAGCAATTCTCTAATAGATTAAACAATAAAAAGAGTTTGTAGCTTAATGCATAGAAAATAAAAACATTAATTTCCTCCATTTGTGTGTGTGTGTGTGTGTGTGTGTGTGTGTGTGTGAGAGAGAGAGAGAGAGAGAGAGAGAGAGAGAGAGAGAGAGAGAGAGAGAGAGAGAGAGAGAGAGAGTATGAGGGAGAAAGAAAAACTGGAGGTGAGCTATCCAATGTCTGACATTATAATCCCTTCAACATCAATCACCCTAGAACTAGACAAAATTTGGCATACAGGTCTGTGTTACATAGTGCAAACAAAATACCTTTGCCCAAGGAAATTATACAACAAAAAATATGTTCAATTTCCTCACCCCTCTCGCTGACCCAATAATTAAAAATAAATAAAAATAAAAAACTACAGAAACACAAAATGCAGAAGAAGAAAAGTAAATATGTGACCAGTATACACAGATGGGCAGAGTATCATGAAGGATTGTTAATTTCTTCAAAATGAACACAGGAAATATTTCTTTATCTACTCCTAACGTTGTAGAGCGGAAGTACAATTTTATCTGCGATAGCGACAAATTTTCACTAGTTGAAATCTACACACTAACATGACAAAAATGTTTTTATATTTCACATATAACAAAAGAGCAAACAGTGTTGTATCAGGTATTCAGAACAAGTAAGTGCTCTGGCATGCATGATGAATCCACACTCTGACAAAGTTTTCAGAGGTGTTTCAGCAATATTTTCTGAGTGTCTAGTAATCCATGAGGACAGCAGCCAGACATGAAGTACTTAAATAATGACAATTAAAATCAACAGCCTGTATTGTAATCCATTGTTATTTATTCAAAACATGCTACCAGTTTCAATGCCAAAAAGGGTCATCTTCAGGCCCCAAGCGTAAACTGCAATTAACATATGAACCGCAATGACAAAGACCAACAGAGTCTTCAAACGGAAACAGTGCAACTTACTAAGCATGTATGTCAGCATGTGCAACCAACAAAGTTGTGAGCAGCAGGACCAAAATAAACTTTATTCTGTATCTTCATAGCAGTAACAAGTTCAATGGTCAGACGACACTGGCAGTGTGACTTATTACGCATGTATGCCAACATGTACAACCGACAAGGTCTTTATTGGTTGCACATACTGGCATACATGCTTAATAAGTTACACTGTTTCCATTTGAAGACTTTGTTGGTCTTTGTCAATATGATTCATAGCCTGATGGCAGATTATGCTAGGGGTCCGAGACGACCCTTTTTGGCATCGAAATTGGTAGCATATTTTTAATACATGACATTGGATTACAATACAGCTGTTGGTTTTAATTATCATTATTCAAATATTTTCTGAGTAGTTTGGTATCAGGGACCCATTGAATACAGCATTCCATCATCAAAGAGTAATCACATTTCATGTGACTGCATATCCTCATTTATCATGGTATCTGTACTGCAAAACAGTGTAAATGTGGACAATATGTGCTTTTTTTCCTTCTTTGTGGAACGATACGGCAAAATAAGAGGATTTCCAGAAAAATTAAAGCATGCAAAAGTCAATGTGTTTGAAGCTTGTCATCAACAGAAAGGTGACGAGCAGCCGGTGCCAAGCCAAGTAATCCGAATTAGTGTTGCCGGCGCCAAGCGAATAAATTTCTACAAGTAGTGCAGATGGGAAAGTGTTAAGATTGATGACATTCAACATGGCTAAAGGATTGTTGTGACGAAGTTCTCCACACCCAAGAGAGAGAAACTTTTTTAAGGCAGCCCAAAAATGGCACTTTCTACAGTCAAGCAAGAGGAGTATGGAAAATCAAAAATAGAGATTGTAGCCACTGTGGTAGCTAAGCATTTGTACATATCTTTCCTGGAACTTGTTGCTGCAGGCAGTATAGAAGAAAGGATGCCAAGCTCTCCACTTGCCAACATTCACTACACATTAAATAACATTCATTTTCTTACCACTTCAGAAACAAACAGCAAAGCGAGCTTTCGATAACTCCCTATTACGTCACAATCCGGAGAAGACTGCCCGACCAGTGCCATTCCGGTACTTTAGATTCAACATTGATGACAACTGATGTAGGTCAAATGCTTGAGCAACCATTTACACTAATGCGGTGAGAAAATCAAGAGAATGTTGCCATTATGTGTCTAGGTGTAGCAGATATTGATGGTCTAGAAATGTGCGCCACCTTGAGGGAGAAGGACGTCGGGATGCGAGCAGCAGGGGCGGCGCTACTGACCACTTCCATCTTTTCAGCGGTGGACGTAGTGGCAGCAGCAGTAGCAGCAGTCTCACGGTGCCGGCGACGCGCCCTGGCTGCGATGCTCAGTACGGCTGTTGTCACCTTCTCACGCTCTTCACGCTTCTTCTCTTCCAGTGGGGGCGGATATGCGAACAGTGATGGCCGAGCATTCGAGCGGAATTCCATCTTGGGCATCTGAGGAGAGAGAGACAGAGTTAGTCAGACAGAAGAACAGGTAGCAGCAGCTACGGTGTTTGCAGCATCGGTGCTGGTGATCTCACCTTGAGCTGAGCGTTGAGTGCAATGAGGCAGGTGGGTGAGAAGGCGAGTGCAAGGCAGTGTGCCAGTGGAAACCAGTACCAGTATTGTGTGAACACCAGCACACCCACCACAGCCAGCATGTTTGTGTGGCCCGTGCGTGACTGCAGAGACACCGTCACATTGCGCCCACCTGTGAAAGCCGAGTACCTAAGTCCACCGACAATTACCTCACTCAACAATAAAAAACCATTAACATACATGTGCACAATGAGCCAGGAGCAACGAATAGTTAGTGAAGACTACTGGGTAAATAACATAAAACTGCCTCGGAGGCCTATGTCAGATGTCACAGCATTACAAAATGGTAACGGTAAGCTCTATTTTGTATGAAACAAAATACATTAATCTTGTGTTTTACACCTGGCAGACAAGTTTTACCAGCCACCTAAAATGTAGCGACAATTTTTAGCAAGCATTGTGTATTCAATACAAGGAATTCCTGCCAAATAGTGGTACAAAATAGTTCTACGAGCCTTTCATGTATCTAAAGACAGCTCAGCTCACCTCTAGTGGCTCACTAATAACCTCTGAAACCTCATTTCGGAGTTAACAAACACCCCATAATCAAATCAAGCCAAGAAGGTTATATCTGTCCACACTCTCTCCAGACACAGAAATAGTTGAAAAGTCTGCATTTTGCTCTTAATGTGCTACCCATCGAAGCATCCCTCTGATGCAAATGATTGTAGAAAATGGAAGTGAGTTAGCCAAGATCTGCATAACTGCCTCAGAAAAAACATTAACAGGAAAATGCGACAAACCTTTTGAGTTATCAAACACGCAAAATAATACTGTTATACAGGGTGATTAAAAAAGAATACCACAACTTTAGGAATTTAAAACTCTGCAACGACAAAAGGCAGAGCTAAGCACTATCTGTCGGCGAATTAAGGGAGCTATAAAGTTTCATTTAGTTGTACATTTGTTCGCTTGAGGCACTGTTGACTAGGTGTCAGCGTCAGTTGATGCTAAGATGGCGACCGCTCAACAGAAAGCTTTTTGTGTTATTGAGTACGGCAGAAGTGAATCGACGACAGTTGTTCAGCGTGCATTTCGAACGAAGTATGGTGTTAAACCTCCTGATAGGTGGTGTATTAAACGTTGGTATAAACAGTTTACAGAGAATGGGTGTTTGTGCAAAGGGAAAAGTTCTGGACGGCCGAGAACGAGTGATGAAAATGTAGCAAGCATCCAGAAGCATTTGTTCGCAGCCCAGGAAAATCGACTCTCAGAGCTAGCAGAGAGCTGCAAACTGCGATTTTTTCTTATGGGGGTATGTTAAGGATATGGTGTTTCGACCACCTCTCCCAGCCACCATTGATGATTTGAAACGAGAAATAACAGCAGCTATCCAAACTGTTACGCCTGATATGCTACAGAGAGTGTGGAACGAGTTGGAGTATCGAGTTGATATTGCTCGAGTGTCTGGAGGGGGCCATGTTGATCATCTCTGAACTTGTTTTTGAGTGAAAAAAAAAAACCTTTTTAAATACTCTTTGTAATGATGTATAACAGAAGGTTATATTATGTTTCTTTCATTAAATACACGTTTTTAAAGTTGTGGTATTCTTTTTGAATCACCCTGTATAATGACAAAATATTTTGTCACCAACAAATACATTAAATTTTAACACTGTATAATATGAAAATACTTACCAGCATCGATTATTCCTTGGGCAAGAATAGCACCAAATTTCGCCATGACATCTTCATGCTTGTCGACAATGACCTTAGCATATAGTGCGCGAAAGTCTTTGACCTGAAACAACAAAAAAGTATTCCATGTTGGAATATCAATAATATAAGGGGAAAATAGATTCCTACTCACTGTAAAGATGACACATTGAGTTGAAGACAGGCAGCTACACATTAGATTTTGGCCAAAGCTTTCATAAGAAAAGGGTACATACACATTCATTCAAACTAGCAAGCACATCTTGTTCATACATGACCAATTCCAGCACCTTCGACTGGAATGCAACTGTCTTGTAGAACAGAAGCAGCAACCTGGAAAGGGTGATGAAGGAGAAGGGGAGGTGGAAGGGATAGCAGGGTATAGGTGAGGGGAAAGAACAGCACTTTCTGGCAGAGCATGCAGGAACTAGACTGTCAATAGGCACAGCATCAGGAGGCTGAGAGACAGGGAAGCAGAAGGGGGAGCAAAAAAATGAGAGGAGCAGGAAAGGATAATTAAGATGGGTAGATGCACTGGCACACAAAGGAGGTGAGGGGAGAAGAATATGGAGAAGGTGATAGGGCAGATGGGCTGCAAACTGTTGGGTGGATTGAGTGGAGACAGTAGGTTACTGTAGATCAAGGCCAAGATAATTTCAGGAGTGGAGAATGTGTTGTAAGGGTAAGTCCCATCTGTGCAGTTCAAAAAAAGCATAATTTTTGAAGTAATATATCCTCTTCTGCTTGTTCCCATTGTAAATAGAAAAGATGAATGTTGCATTTTATTCATGATGGTACTGTGTGGGACTCTTAACTCTGGCCATGCCTCAGTCTTAGCATAGAGCTTCTGAAGCACAAAGGTACTTGCCTCCATGTACACTATTTGCATACCTACAACAAATGTCAGCCAAAGTGCACAATGCTAGAAAAATGGCAAACAACTCAGCTAACCTCCCCATTTCTTTTCTTAAAAAAAAGTCCCTGTTCAAAAAATGGCATGGAATTCATTGTATGAAAATTATAAAGGGAACAGCCACTGAATGGAGCACAAAGTATCTGTGAACAATATTATGAGGAGGACAGTTGCTACTCACCATATAGCAGAGATGCTGAGTGACAACAAAAAGACTTTCACACTTAAAACTTACACACACACACACACACACACACACACACACACAAGCGCGCGCGCACGCGCAAACACACACGCGCACGTAAACACTACTTGAACACATAACTGCAGTCTCAGGCAACTGAAACCACACTGCGAGCAGCAGCACCAGTGCATAATAGGAGTGGCGACTGGGTGGGGGTAGGAGGAGGCTTGGTGGGGAGGGGGAAGGTTAGGCGGAGAGCAGGGGAGAGGAGGAGAGGAAGTAGCGGAAAAGAAGAGAAATAGAGAGAAACAAATAAAAAGACTGGGTGTGGTGATGGAATGAAGCCTGTGTAATGCTGGAATTAGAGCAGGGAAGGGTCTGGGTGGGCAAGGACAGCAACTAATGAAGGTTGAGGCCAGGAGGGTTACGGGAACATAGGATGTATTGCAGGAAAAGTTCCCACCTGCACAATTCAAAAAACCTGGTGTTGGTGGGAAGGATATGACACAAGCTGTGAAGCAGACATTGAAATGAAGGATATAATCTTTGGCAGTGTGTTCAGCAACAGGGTGATCCACTTGTTTCTTGGTCACAGTTTGTCAGTGACCATTCATGCGGACAGACAGCTTGTTGGTTGTCATGCCTACATAGAATGCAGCACAGCTGTTGCAGCTTAGCTTGTAGACCACATGACTGGTTTCACAGGTAGCCCTGCCTTTGATGGGATAGGTGATGTTAGTTAGCGGACTGGAGTAGGTGGTGCTAGGAGGATGTATGGGACAGGTCTTGCATCTCGGTCTATTACAGGGGTATGAGCCATGAGGTATGTGATTGGGAGCAGGGGTTGTGTAAACATGGACAAGTATATTGTGTAGGTTTGGTGGACAGCGGAATACCGCTGTAGGAGGGGTGGGAAGTATAGTGGGCAGGACATTTCTCATTTTAGGGCATGATGAGAGGTAATTGAAACTCTGGCAGAGAATGTAATTCAGTTGCTCCAGTCATGGCTGGTACTGAGTTTTGAGGGGAATGCTCTTCTGTGGCTGAACGATGGGACTTTGGGAGGTTATGGGAGACTGAAAAGATAAGGCATGGGAGATTTGTTTTTGTACAAGGTTGGGAGGATAATTACAGTCAATGAAGACTTCAGTGAGACCCTCAGCATATTTCGAAAGTGACTGCTCATCACTGCAGATGTGACGCCCATGGGTGGCTAGGTTGTACAGATGGAACTCTTAGTGTGGAATGAGCAGCAGTTGTCGAACTGGAGGAATTGCCGGTGGTTTGTAGGTTTGATATGGATGGAGGTACTGATGCAGCCATCTTCAAGGTGGAGTTCAACCTCTAGGAAGGTGGCTTATTAGGTTGAGTGGGACCACGTGAAGCAAATGGGGGAGAAGTTACTGAGGTTATGGAGGAAGCGATCCAGATAGCAAAGATGTCATCAATGAATCTGAAGCAGGTGAGGGGTTTAAGGTACTGGATTTTTAAGAAGGATTCCTCTAGATGGCCCATGAATAGGTTGGCATAAGATGGCACCATGCATGTGCCCGTAGCAGCACCCCGGATTTGTTTGTAGGCAATGCCTTCAAAGGAGAAGTAATTGTGGGAGAGGATGTAGTTGGTCATGGCAACCAGGAAGGAGGTTGTTGGTTTGGAATCCGTCGGGCGTTGGGAAAGGTAGTGTTCAATAGTAGTAAGGTCATGGGCATTGAGAATGTCAGTGTATAGGGAGGTGGCATCTTTAGTGACGAGCAGGGCACCATGTGGTAATGGGACAGGAACAGTGGAGAGTCGGTGGAGGAAATGGTAGGTATCTTTTATATACAATGGTAATTTCCGGGTAATAGGTTGAAGGTGTTGGTCTACGAGAGTAGAGATTATGGAATTTAGGAAGATGTAGAAGGCAGAACTGCAGGGAATGGTACGAGTGAGTAGAGAGATGGACTCTGGGGAGAGATTCTGGAATGGGCCTAAGGATTTGAGTAGTGACTGGAGATCCTGCTGAATTACTGGAATGTTGTCACTGGCAAGGTTTGTAGGTGGAATTGTCTGAAAGCTGGCGGAGACCTTCTGCCATGTAATCCTTGCAGTTCAGAACAACAGTGGTGGAACCTATGTCTGCAGGTGGGATTGTAAGGTCAGGATCATTCTTTAGATGGTGGACTGCGGCTCTTTCTGCAGATATAAGGTTAGTCTGCATGTTGAGGGATTTGGGAAATGATGGTGAGGCAAGGTTTGAAGTTAAGAAATTATGTTAAGTCAACTGGGGGTGGTTTGGGGCAGTGAGGGTGGATCACAGTTGGATGGGGGAGTGCACTGAGCTAGGTTCAAATGGTTCAGTATTTTGAGTCTGATTGGTAGGTTTGGTGGTGAACAAGTATTTCCACTGTAGGGACTGGGAGAAGGAGAGGTCTTCAACAAGTCCTGTGTGATTCAATTTAGGAGTGGGGCAAAATGTGAGGTCTTTGAAAAGGACTGATATATCTGTGGAGACTAAGGCTTCTGGAAGAAAGGTTCATGACTGTGTTGTGGGTCTGTTTAGGTTCTCGTTTCTGTATTGTGGTGGGAGGGAGTTTTGGAGGGTGGGGTAAGTGTAGTAGGTCTGCGAGACAGTGTTTGTCAGCTATGAGAGGGCGTGTGGGAGGTCTGGAGGTGGTGGACAGTGGTACTCCAAGGCTGGAGTAGGAAGTGAGCAGGAAGGAGAGCTTTTTGAGGTGGCGTTATGCATGTCGCTCAAGTTCCTGCAGGGCAGAAGTTTCAATGTGTGTTATCGGTTCTGGGAATTTGGGATTGCATAACAGGAGAATCTTGCAGATGGAAAGAAGGTACTGCAAGGAGGTTTAGGCTTGGTTGATTGGTTTTGCAGGACTAAGGATTGGCGGAATTTGAACAAGTGGAGGTCATTGTGGAACAGGTAGAGGCCATTGCGGAAGGAGAGGTGGCAGCCAGAGATGGGTAATTTGATGGTAGGGCCATTAGGGGAGAATGTTTAATTGATATGCAGGATCAGACTACTTGTATTGCCAACAAATGATCAAATTAAGTTACATCATTATTAAGCAATTCCTTTGGCTAGTTCATACTGGGAAGAATTAGTAAGCTTCACCTCTTCTGTTAATCTTGTAGAGGGCAAAAACTATGGTAGTTGGCATTATTATATTGGTTGGTAGTGTATCTACAATTTTGGTTTGGAAACAAAGGACAAGTGAAAGTGAAGAAATGTTTATTTCTGCATGTTCTTGATGATTTATTGGTAGCCTTTAACAGTGGCGAACCATATGTTAATCGATGGAGGATCTCTAACTGCAATTACAATTGATCATTTCATCCTGGCCAAGGTTCGAGTCCTCCCTCGGGCATGGATGTGTATGTTTGTCCTTAGGATAATTTAGGTTAAGTAGTGTGTAAGCTTAGGGACTGATGACCTTAGCAGTTAAGTCCCATAAGATTTCACACACCTTTGAACATTTTTTGATCATTTCATTATATTTTCATAAACGAGATCACTGAGGATGGAGGTTTGTAGAATGTAGGGGATTTAATTTGGTGAAAAAATATATGGAAGCATTAATTTTGGCCTTAGGAACTTGCTCTCAGGAATGCTACCACCCTGTGATAGACAGGTGTTCAACAAATAGAGAATGCTCCAGTCGGCTATGGTTCTATCCATGACAATTTTTATGGATGAGACTTAATGTTATGTTATAACCAGGAGTGGTTATAGCTGCAACACCAAAGTGTGGCTGTTTGCAAAGAGGTCAACCTTGTTGATGCTATGCTTGCACAACAACTGGTGTGAAGTCAATTTTATTGATTTAAGTATAATCATGGTGAATGAAATTTGTAACTGGGTCGACAATTTTTTGGGAGAGAGGACACAGCATGTTGTCTAGGATGGAGGGTCACTGTCAGAACTAGAAATAACTTCAGGCATGGCACAGGGAAGTGAACTGACACTGTTGCTGTCCATTTTGCATATTAATGACCGGGTATACAATACTGGAAATACTGTCTCAAAGAAGCTGCACAAATATCCACTCTGATTTTGATATAACTTCAAAGTGGTGCAAAGATTGGCACCTTATACAAAATGCAAAAATTGAGTACCCTATGACTACAGTATCAACAAGTTACAACTGGAATCAATCAATTTATACAAATACTGGTATAACAATTTAAGGGAGTTTGAAACTGAATGATCACAAATTCAGTTTGTAGGTGAAGCAGCGGCAGACTTCAGTTTTTTGCCAAGAGACTGAGAAAAAGCGACCAATACCACAAAGGTGATTGTAAACTAAGCACTCATGTGACCCAACCTAGAATACTGCTGGGAGTGTATATACTACTGAGTTTGTCCCGCTACTTCTAATTGGCATGGGTTCCACAAAGACTGGCAGATGTGTCCAGCTTTTGCCCAAACAATGTGAAAGGCTGCAAGGTTTTCAGCAAATTAACTGTGATGGGATTTGTACAATGCTTGTCAAGTGATTCCCTTTGATGCTTGTGAGGATCCACATGTTCCCTTGAACAAGCAGAGATCTACACACTCCACCTGCGCAGTGCCCTTCCTGCCTGATACACTGAGGTGCGGCAGGTGTCCCAAAGAATCACCCATTAATGGGTGTTATGGTGTAACATCCATCCATCCATCCCATCACAGCATACTGTCAACTTGAGGTTCCACTGGCATGTCCTGGAGAGGTTACTAAAACATGTCCATATGTTACAGTAATAGAAAACAGGCAAAGCCCCTGGCGGGATTTTTTTTTTGGGGGGGGGGGGGGGGGGGAGTAGAAGGGGAAATTATACGTCTGTGGGGGCAATACTACATAATGTGGAATAATGAGGACACATTGACTATCTGCTGGGAAGGTAAATGGCAAACAGTATTCAGGAGAAGAGTGGTGCACCTACAACGAAAACCTCAAGGAAGGCACTAGTGCAAACTATTCCAAAATATTGTTTCAGTATTTTAAGTCCTTATGAAGTGGGTGTAACTGTGTGCATTCCACAAATTTAGAGGTGCACTATTAGCATGATGACATGTAAGTGTAATCTACAACAAAATTAAGAGAGATGCTTTGGGAATAATGGTAATGTTCTTGTGAAACAGTGCCAGATAAGATCACAATGTTGATACATACCCTATACCACGCACATCACAGAGGGGAGGTCCCAGTACAATAGCCTTTTTCTTTGTAATTTTTGGACAGGTTCATATCAGTCATTGTGAGAAAGAAAAGTGTGTCTTGCATGAGCTAGCAGAAGGTACCCTGAGGTACATTTTTCATCTGGGCACCAGTCCAACTGATAACCAATGACACACAGGTCATCATCAGGCGACTACATTCTATATTGTAGCTCTACTTCCATTGCCTGCAATATTTCAACTGCTGATCTACGCAAGGTGTGTTAATGCTGTATCATGTGCCCCAGAAAGCCACAGAAGTATTGAACTACTTAGGCAGCATAATGTGCAGTTTACACACTGTACTCACCTTAGGACACGTGTGCTCAGAGTGCTGGATGAGGATCATGGCAGATGCGATGAGCGCACCTTGCCGCACAAAGTTTACCGGGTCATTCGTCATAGGGTCAATCAGTGCTATTGCCTCCTATAGTGAAACAGCACAATGACATACACAATTATACACTCTTACAAAAAGAACATTAAAGTAATTGTTTCTGTAGCCAATTCTAAAAATAATCAGATAAAGGAGATGATCTCAAAAGTGGAGAACAGTAAGCGTCTTCACTCTTGAACAAGGTATGTACTACAAGAAATATTTTTATTCAAAGAATGAGTTGAGCAGCCCACTAAAACATCAAAATATTCAAAAGTAAGTTTGAAGAAAGGCATTTTCTGTTTGCAGTGAACACAGTTTTCACACACCACACTGTCTAAAATAGAAGTAATTTCAAATTTTATGTTATGTGTATCATAAAGAAAGTCACCAGCAACCCACTGTTATGAATATTACTTTTAGATTTTTAGGTAAGTCATAAATGGTACATCATATTGCTCTAATTTTTCTGTCACTTCCAATATACACTCCTGGAAATGGAAAAAAGAACACATTGACACCGGTGTGTCAGACCCACCATACTTGCTCCGGACACTACGAGAGGGCTGTACAAGCAATGATCACATGCACGGCACAGCGGACACACCAGGAACCGCGGTGTTGGCCGTCGAATGGCGCTAGCTGCGCAGCATTTGTGCACCGCCGCCGTCAGTGTCAGCCAGTTTGCCGTGGCATACGGAGCTCCATCGCAGTCTTTAACACTGGTAGCATGCCGCGACAGCGTGGACGTGAACCGTATGTGCAGTTGACGGACTTTGAGCGAGGGCGTATAGTGAGCTTGCGGGAGGCCGGGTGGACGTACCGCCGAATTGCTCAACACGTGGGGCGTGAGGTCTCCACAGTACATCGATGTTGTCGCCAGTGGTCGGCGGAAGGTGCACGTGCCCGTCGACCTGGGACCGGACCGCAGCGACGCACGGATGCACGCCAAGACCGTAGGATCCTACGCAGTGCCGTAGGGGACCGCACCGCCACTTCCCAGCAAATTAGGGACACTGTTGCTCCTGGGGTATCGGCGAGGACCAATCGCAACCGTCTCCATGAAGCTGGGCTACGATCCCGCACACCGTTAGGCCGTCTTCCGCTCACGTCCCAACATCGTGCAGCCCGCCTCCAGTGGTGTCGCAACAGGCGTGAATGGAGGGACGAATGGAGACGTGTCGTCTTCAGCGATGAGAGTCGCTTCTGCCTTGGTGCCAATGATGGTCGTATGCGTGTTTGGCGCCGTGCAGGTGAGCGCCACAATCAGGACTGCATACGACCGAGGCACACAGGGCCAACACCCGGCATCATGGTGTGGGGAGCGATCTCCTACACTGGCCGTACACCACTGGTGATCGTCGAGGGGACACTGAATAGTGCACGGTACATCCAAACCGTCATCGAACCCATCGTTCTACCATTCCTAGACCGGCAAGGGAACTTGCTGTTCCAACAGGACAATGCACGTCCGCATGTATCCCGTGCCACCCAACGTGCTCTAGAAGGTGTAAGTCAACTACCCTGGCCAGCAAGATCTCCGGATCTGTCCCCCATTGAGCATGTTTGGGACTGGATGAAGCGTCGTCTCACGCGGTCTGCACGTCCAGCACGAACGCTGGTCCAACTGAGGCGCCAGGTGGAAATGGCATGGCAAGCCGTTCCACAGGACTACATCCAGCATCTCTACGATCGTCTCCATGGGAGAATAGCAGCCTGCATTGCTGCGAAAGGTGGATATACACTGTACTAGTGCCGACATTGTGCATGCTCTGTTGCCTGTGTCTATGTGCCTGTGGTTCTGTCAGTGTGATCATGTGATGTATCTGACCCCACGAATGTGTCAATAAAGTTTCCCCTTCCTGGGACAATGAATTCACGGTGTTCTTATTTCAATTTCCAGGAGTGTAGTTTCCATTTGTTTGTACACTGAACACATTTTGTTGAAAATGGCGGCCCACAGTTCCTAATCGTTTAAAGAAAAGATCACAGTTTGATTACCAAGAGCTGCTCATTTACAACCAGTTCAAATTTTCAGTTTGTCAACAAGCATCTTAAAACCTTTAATACAACTTGGATATTTTATATAAACCAGTGGTGTCAAATAGCATAAAATCTATACTATGTTACTGCTGTAAAGTACTAAAATACATTACATTGTTGCCAATAACATATACAAAACAATGTTGGTGTTTGTTCTACAATACTGTTGACTCCTGGCATTTTGTGTGGGGGCGCTCTACACTGTGGCCTGTGCATGTAGAATGCCTTCTTTGGCTGACACCTTTTCTCTGAACTTTGCCTTATTTGGTCAATATACTTAGGACACCACAGGTACAATAACTCAGGCACTGCACTACGTCCTATTGCAAAGTTTGTTTTGATTTTGTTCACAAATCTTTCCTTGGCACGTACAGCGGGAAGGGTGACAGCTACGAGACTCATCTCTGATGCCTCAGTGCCATCTTTCAAGTGCAAGAACAAACAGTGTTATTAACACACCCAACAGGGCGTGATGCAATGCTATTTGAAGTATCCACAGCCGTTTCCCATCTGGCAGCCCATGCACACATCTCCATATGAATGCTCAAGGCTGAGATAGATTTCAGCAGCAGAGTTTTCCTTCTTAACACAAAATTCAATATCACGCTGCTTAAATGGCATCAATAATCACATGAAAGAAGTCAACAATACCACAATGTTTCAAAGATCAGTTTTCTTTCACTGTCACAATTTCAGTTATGACAAAAGGTTGTTCATGACTAAGTAAAACAGAACCTCAAGCTCCAAGTAGACGAATCACTGACACTCTGCCTGCAAGCTTAAAGAACACTCACTCTCGCCAAGTTTTGCAGGCAAAAACAAGTAAACACTTCTAGAAACTAGATACGGTTGCATCCTGTGAGAACAAGCAGTGTTATTAACACACCCGACAGGATTCTGATGCAGTGCTATTTGAAGTATGCACAGCCACCAAGAGCTTTTAGTTTTAACACATTTCTTTTATTCTTAAATAGGGAAGTAGTGTTCCAGTATGCTGGTGAAGCTGAACTGTTTATTTCAGCTCCAGAAAAATACAGTGTGGGACCATAGTGCACTTGGTACAACAATACTCTTCTGCATAATAGCGATTTCACTTACTGGACATTTTTTCTTTATCTGTTGCGCAGTCAGGACATTACAGGCGCGCAGTCACAACATTACAGCCTTTCCCTCCACACAGCATGTAAGACCTCAATACACACATTCGAAATGTGGCTACCAAGTAACTAACAGCCAACTCAAATTCGCAAATATAGCAGCACAGCAGAAGCAGAATTAACTTTCGCTGCTGCTAGGTGTTCTGTTCACCATCCATGTGGGCTCCATCTATATACAAAGAGACTACATGCAAGAAATGGAGGCACCACGACAATGTTTCCTATAAAACACAAGTCATTTAGAGTCAATTTTTTTTTCTTTTTTTTTTTGGGGGGGGGGGGGGGGGGGGTGTTTTAGGGTGCAAAACATCTAAGGTCAGTATAGAACCATAGAATGCCGGGACCGAGAGGGTAAAAAACCGTTACGGAAGAGTATCTAAAGTTCGTCGACAAGACACCGGAGTCACCAGGTAGAAATAAATCTCTTTTGTCATATCACTGCTTTTTAAAAAACGTAAAATGGAAGCCACAGCTCTCACGTTATCCACTAAAATGTCCGGCAAAGTGGGTGGCAGCCAGACCCTGATGAGACATAAGTGGCTAAAATAGGGGCAGAGGATCAGGAAATGTCTGACTGTTAATGGCTGGCTACAAAAAGGACAGCTGGGTGCAGGGTCCCCACTCAACAAGTGGCGGTGACTAAAGCGGCAGTGCCCTATTCACAACTTAGTTAACATTACTTCCTCATGGCGAGACGGCCGGGAGGAAGTCAACCTGGCTGTTGGGAGAGGTTTGACTCCTCTGAGTTTGTTCCCATGAAGGAAGCACCAATGGTCATGCCAAAGTGAGATGATACGCCGATAGAGACAAGTACAAATATCTTGTGAGGGAACAGAGTAAGAGGCGGGCCGACTGAGATGGACTGCGGCTTTGGCAGCAGGATCAGCAGTGTCATTCCCAGGCACACCAACATGGTCAGGAACCCACATGAACGACACCTGGGCTCCCCCACCCGGGAACAAATGGAGACAGTGCCGGATCCGTCGAACAATAGGGTGGACTGGATCTGGATCATCCAGAATGTAAAGGGCACTGGGAGTCAGAGCAGATCACACAGCAAGTGAGCTAGTGCCTCCAGACATAGTGAACAGTCTGACAGAGGGCAAAAAGCTCTGCGGTAAAAAATTGTGCACTGGTCGAGAAGCCGGTATTTAAACTTATCAGCCCCAACGACAAAAGCACAGCCAACGCCATGGGCAGACTTGGAACCATCAGTGTACAAAAATATGCTATCGGCAAGTTGTGAGCAAAGTTTGAGAAATTTGCAGTGATCGGTCAGCTCGGGAGTCGAATCCTTCGGGAATGAGCTGAGGTTAAAATGAACACAAACCTGTGCCTGAAGCCAAAGTGGTGAAGAGCTCTCCCCCATTCGGAAAGTGGCAGGAAGTGTGAACTGCAGCTGCTGAACCAGGTGATGAAAGTGGACACCAGGAGGCCGCAGAGATGAAACGTACATCTCGTATTGACAGTCAAGAATGTCATAAAAAAAAAAAAAGGGTCGAAGGTTGGGTGGCCTGGCATGGAAGAAAGCCGACATACCTACTGAGTAGGGTGCCGTGCCAATACAGTGGTAGTTCACCGGCTTCTGCGTAGAGACTCTCAACTGGGTTGGTACGGAAGTCACCAGTGGCGAGACGGATCCCCAAATGGTGGATTGTAGTTAGACGGCGTAAGATAGATGGCCGTGCACAGAAGTAGACAAGGTATCCATAGTCCAACTTGGAGCAGACAAGATATCGATAGAGGCAGAGGAGGACAGTCCGACCAGCTCCCCATGAGGTACCACTCAATACACGAAGGACATTGAGGGACCGGGTGCAGCGTGCAGCCAGGTAGGACACGTGGGGAGACCAACTGAGTTTCCTATCAAATGTAAGCCCTAAGAACTTCGTTGCATCCATGAAGAGGAGAGCATTTTGGCCCATTCGCAAGGACGATGGAAGAAATGCCTCGTACCGCCAGAAGTTGACGCCAACGGATTTGGTAGCAGAAAAGCAGAAACCAATTGTGACACTCCACAAACAGAGACAGTCCAGACAATGCTGAAGGCAGCATTGGAGCAGACACGTCCAGTGGGAGCTGCAATAAATAGCAAATTCATCAACGAAAAGAGAGCCGGATATGCCATCTGGAAGGCAGTTCATAATTGGGTTGATGACTATGGCAAAGAGGAAGACACTCAGTACGGAGCCCTGAGGCACCCTGTTCTCCTGTGAAAAAGTGTGGGATAAGGAGGAACCCACATGTACCCGGAAAACTCGGTTTGTTAAAAATTCCTGATGAAAGTGGAAAGATGACCGCGAAGGCTCCATGTGTGCAGAGTACGTAGAATACTTGTCTGCCAACAGGTATCATAGGCTTTTTCCAAATCAAAGAAAATGGCCACTGTTTGTCACTTCTGCAGAAAATTATTCACGATGAACGTAGACAGGGTGAGGAGATGATCAACCACTGAGCGGCACTTTCGGAACCCACACTGAACATTAGTGAGTAGATGGTGTGACTCCAGCCACCACACTAATCGACCATTGATCATGTGTTCCATCACCTTGCAAATGCTGCTGGTAAGGGAAATTGGACGATAGCTGGAAGGAAGAGATTTATCTTTACGAGGCTTAGGTAGGGGAACAATAACAGCTTCACACCAAAGCGTGGGAAATACACCGTCAGTCCAAATACGGTTGTAGGTATTGAGGAGAAAGCGTTTCCCCACAGGAGGAAGATTCTGCAGCACGAGGACATGGATTGTATCGAGCCCAGGAGCAGAAGACCTGGATGAGGAGAGAGCATGCTCAAGCTCCCTCATAGTAAAAGGAGTATTGTAGCATTCTCGATTCAAATAGAGAAAAGAAATTGCACGAGCCCCCTCTGCCTGTTTCCGAGGAAGGCACGATGGTGGAGCTTGAAACCTCGTACTGGCCCAAAGCTTGGAAACATCGACAGGGTTGACTATGATGTTTCCCGCCACAGTCAGACCAGGATCGAGGAGTGGGCAGTCATCCCGGAAAGCCGGAAGGCCACCCCAAAGGAGAGAGGACGGAGTAAATCTGTTGAATGAGCTGATGAAAGAAACCCAGCATGCTTTCTTGCTTTCCTTAATAGTGCAACAGCACTGCGCACGTAGTTGGTTGTAGCAGATGCAGTTCGTTACTGTAGGATGATGCTGAAAGACACGAAGCGCACGTCGTCGGGCACGAATTGCGTTGCCGCATTCCACAGTCCACCAAGGGACCGGGACCCGATGGGGAGAAGTAGTAGCAGTACAAGGAATAGAGGATTCGGCAGCCTAGAGAATAACGTCCACGAGGTGCTCGACCTGATCATCACAGCTAGGAAACAGCCATTCGTCAAAGACTGCCAAGGAGGAATATAGCCTCCAGTCAGCAAGAGAAAATTTCCAATGTGTGGGCTGCTGTGGCAGGGTATGATTGTACAGGTGAGTCACACAAGAGAAGTGGTCACTTCAGTAAGTATCGGAGAGAGCACACCACTCAAGACGTCAAGCGAGCTGGGCAGAGCAGATCAAGAGGTCTAAGAGGGAATAAGTGTGTGTGGAATCAGAGAGAAACTTGGCTTTGCCGATGTTAAGGCACACAAGATTAAGATGATTGAGAAGATCCACCAAAAGAGAACCTCTCCGGCAGGTGACAGGCGAGGCCCAAAAAGGATGATGGGCACTGCTGTCACCGAGGAACAGAAAGGTTGGAGGAGGCTGAGAAACAGGCTGCATCAGGTCCGCCCTAGTGACAGCAGAAGACGAAGGGATATAATGGTGCAGAGGAGGAAAGGTAAATTCGGGAAGGAAAACACGGCCAGCAACTGCAAGCGGGTGGGTGTGCAAGGGGATAGGATGATGACAATCATCATCTTGTAGAAACAAAATGACCCCACCATGAACAGGAATACCTGCCGTAAGGGGAAGGTGCAGCTGTAGCGAAGTAAAATGGGAAAGAGCAAAATGGTCTTGAGGATGTAGCTTGGTTTCTTGAAGACAGACTGCAAGCGGACATCGCAATGGCAGGAGCAGCTGGACATCAGCCCTGTTAGACTGAAGGCCACAGATATTCCATTGTAAAAGGGCCATACAATTTAGGAACACCAGAGAATGAATAAGAAACACTCACCTCGACGGCCGCTTAGGGCGAGACGTCGAGAGAGGACGGCCACTGGAATCCACAGGTGGAGGATCTTCGTCCATACACTCAGTGAGATCAACGAAGCTTCCCCAGCGTCAGTCAGTTCAAAAGGACTCACGAGTCGAAGAGGGGGAAGACTGTTTGCCTTTGGATGAGTGTTTTGGCTTTTGGCAATTGGCAGAA
Organism: Schistocerca serialis cubense; assembly: GCF_023864345.2. Lineage (NCBI taxonomy): Eukaryota > Metazoa > Arthropoda > Insecta > Orthoptera > Acrididae > Schistocerca > Schistocerca serialis. The sequence goes on along the minus strand of NC_064639.1, from coordinate 91,069,677 downwards.
GAGCCAGATGGCTGCGAACTCGAGGTATGCAAGAAATCTTCTCAGGAATAAACCTTTTTTAATTGATGGATCACTGCTGGCATTGCAACCATCTTCACCGATGAGGGCGAAGAATGCGTAGCAGGATCTACAGCCCGGGAAGTGGGAGACGTAGTGTCAGCTTGAAGGCGCCATCATATAACTGAACTGTAAGCCACAAGTTTGCGTAGTCATGTTTTTTGTGGGATGGGGAGAGGCTAACACAGTGCTGTAGCTTCCAGATGAAGGGACATTCGGTTTACGGGTCGCCAACAGTTTCCAGGCAACAGGAAAAGATTCCTTCTCCTTCACCCTTATCTCCTGAACAGCCTGCTCGTCTTGACAGATGGAACAAGAACGAGAAGAAGCAGCATGTTCTCCATGACAATTAATGCAACGGGGTGAAGGAGGTGGACAGGCGCCCTCTTGTGCATCCCTGCTACAAGTGACACGTTTGGCTGTGTTTCTACAAGACGTGCTGGTATGATTGAACTGATGGCATTTATAACACCTCAACGGATTGGTAATGTAAGGACACACAGAGATGAATTCATAGCCTGCCTCTATCTTGGTAGGAAACATTAACTGATCGAAATTCAGGAACAATGTGCGAGTTGGAACCAAATTGGCAGCTTCCTTCTTCATAACTCGATGAACAGCAGTAATGCCCTGATCCGATAGATAATTAGTTATTTCGTCCTCCGTCAAACCATCCAATAGCCGGGTGTAGATAACACCGCGGGACGAGTTAAGTGTCCTGCATTTACAGTGAACAAAACCCACATGTGTGTATACAGCAGCAGCAATAGCAGAAGAGGGGTCAGTAAATGTAAAAGCTAGGGCCAGGCAGGTCAGCTCGTGCTGCCTGTGTGCAGCTGACGTATATTAGAAATCAGACCGCAGGGCCACCAGACTGCGGCAACTGCCCACAGGGGTGTTCCGGCAGCTGACGTACTGCTACTCATGCTGCTGCTCAGCAGGCCGAGTCACAACTAGCTCCTACAGCCTATCCTTGTAGCTGTCGTGGTCCCACATAATATACATTTCATGTCGTGGCATTCAGAAGATCTGACTAGCTACTTACAGTTCTGTATTGGCAATGGCATGCACCACATCACTGATATAAAGTACATTTCACTCAATTCTATCCTCATCGATGCTGAAATTTTCTGAAGCATTAGTTACTCTTCGTGTCTTGTACATCGAAGTCTTCGCTGTCTGACCTCATTAAACATTTGACAGTCTAATTGCTTGGTGAACAGAATTCCCGTTTCTAGCTGTGCTCACACATAGCCAAGTCATTCCTGCTCCACGTTTCGTAACGCACTCTGCAGCAGACTTCCATTTACCTCACTTTCTCTGTCCTACATCACTGCTGGGGGAATGATGAACCACTGTGGTATACGACCCAGTTCGAGTTACGGTAATGAAAAATTTCGACAAACATGTTTGTGACTCACCTTGAGGCCAGTACCGGCGCAGGCGATGCCGAGCGCCATGGCTGCGCCGTATCGCACGTGCGGGTTGTAGCTCTCTGCCAGCAGCGACACCACGCTGGGACACTGCTCCGGCGTCCTGCAACACGCCATGCAAGTTGCTCAGCCTAACATCACATCACATCACATCACGCTCAACTGTCGTCTGCCGAATGTTTATCCACAACAATTCCTCAACGCAATTCTACATTACCAAACACTCAATCCTGGTTGCAGTTAGCCTATTTCACAGCTTCCAGGGACAAGAAAAATTTGATTTTCAGTGTGTCGTATAATTAATGACCGAATTTAAAATGTTGCCAAATATACTCCTTAAGAATTATAATCTCACATTAAATTTTAACACAGTAAGTTGGAAATCGTGTTTATGTCTTGAGGTAGCGTAACTAACAGTCTGCAAATTCCCAAGAGTATAATCAACAAACTTTTCACAGAATTTCAACACTTTTCTAAACTTTTTCATTAGGCTATTGTTGAATAAACCGAAACCAAAAGAACTAACATTAATTAAGATTTTGCGTCTTCAACCACAAAGGTATTACATGTTTAACGACAAATATTTACTCATTTGTAAATTAACGGGTGTTTCAAGCTATTTTACACAAGGGAGTTAGAATCTTTAAGGAACAGGGTGGAGCAGGGGGTTACTGGTAAACTCAAGTAGCCTCACGCATAGAGTGAAGTGTCTGCAGCCAACGTCACACACCGTCGGTGACTAGAGTTGTGTAAAACCCAGCGACTTTCTGCAGAATCTACGAATTCTGTAAAGACGTGGATAGTATCCTTTTCTCGTTCAAGTTTTAATAATAACCAACAGTATCTAGCTTCACTGTTGTCCGAATGTGGTCATTTACTTGAATTATCATCATCTCGATCAGATAGTACGTAGTGCGGCACGGCAAACTGGTCACTTTTCAAACAGTAATGCATAGTTTAGGTGTGTGAGGCGTCCAAACTTGAGAATGGTGTTACCAGCGTATCTTCGGAGACAATTTGGTGCCGTATTTATTTTTACAATAAACTAGCTGTCAGCATAAGGTGAATTCACGATCAGCGTCTAACCGCTCCCTGCTTCTTCGAGCCCTTTGTCCTTATAACCGTGTAACCGTGCCGTGCACCAATGCGGTGAAGTTGTTCTCGGGATTACGACGAATATCGTCCGTCCAAAAAGTTCCAAGTTAGGTTCTGTTCCTGGCGTATAATCCAAAGCCTGCATTCACGGTACAAGCGACGTCAGCGCAGTAACTACAGCAGCAGCTTGAACTAACAACTGAAAACAGATAGTCGTGAACAGGCAGTGTTAAGCAATCGACGTGCGGCCATAGTGTCACGGTTGTTGTGTCACAAATCACAATGCAGCAACATCTGTAAGTCAAGTTTTCAAGACAATCTCTACAATGTTCTGAGGGACAGGAAAGTGTGTGCGAAGTTTGTCCCGTACTCATCGACTTCCGAACACAAATGATGCGCGGACGCCAGCTGCAACTTTATTTAAAAGCACAATGCGGACAGTTGTACACTGGAAAAAAATCATTACGGGTGACGAGTGTGTGTTATCAATATGAACCTATCACAAAACGACAAACTCCAGAAATTCACACGAAACGTCAACGTCTTGACGACATAAGAAACATTCAACCAGATGTGATGCGCCAGTTGAACATCCCAAAGGGCCACTTTTCTCACAATTTTACTTGTTTGTATGAACGTTGTGTGCTTTGTACTCAAGAGGGGAGAGACTATGTAGAACGCCTGGAGTATTAAAACCACCAACCTAACTTTATTTTTTATTAATCCAGTATCGAAACTTTTGGGCTGATTGTGTTTACCACTATACAGGCAATGAAACGACTGACTTGCTGCGTGCATACGGCAAAGTTGATGGCAACGACACAGCTACCGCAAGATTGCATGTAGAATGGTTTCCCAACAGAAGTACTATGTTATTATTCGATCTTCGCAGCAACTGAGAGAAGACTACGACAAGCAGAAGAGTTACACCCACCCAGACGCCGTATTTTTCGACTGGATTTTTTTTTAAGAAACTGTGGTGCGTACGGAGAGAAAAGCGACTTCTTCCATACAGTAGTATAGTGTGGCATTTAGAAATTTACTGTAAGTATTGTAGGCCTTCTTTACGGCGTAGCAATTTTTTTGCACTTCTGTCTAGTTCAAGTGTTCAAATATGTGTGAATTCCTAAGGGACCAAAGTGCTGAGGTCCCTAGACTTACACACTACTTAAACTAAATTATGCTAAGAATAACACACGCACACGCACACACCCGATGGAGGACTCGAACCTCCGGCGGGAGGAGCCGCGGAATCCGTGACATGGCGCCTCAAACTACGCGGCCACTCCGCGCGGCTATTAAGTGTCAAACACGAATGCTGGCAATCTGAAAATCTCTTTAGCTTTATCGAGGACATTTTGGAAAACTTCGAAATAGAACCGTCCACCAGTTCTCGACAAGTGGCGCAAGAGTGGGGCATATTTCATTCTAACGAGTGGACAGTTGTCTGAACAAGAGCTACGTGCTCACCATGTGAGTAATAAGTAGAGGACTAGGCACTACGAGCATACTTTGCTTAATGGGATTTACAGCGTTGCATACCCTGCCAAAATTCACTACTTTGATGCTAGTTAACACGAAGAGTCCATACATGCAAAGACGAGGACAGGGCCGTATCGAGGGGATGGCAAGACAGGCCCAGGAGGGGAGGCGGGGGGAGGGGACGCACGCACGCGCGCACATACACAGCTTTACCCTTGGCCTGAGATTGTAAGCGCACGGAGTTGTCAGGTGGGTCGGCGTAAGACACAACCCTCCGCTTGGGAGCCATGCAAGAAGGGGTGCCAGAGCAACGCCTTCTAGATATATGTACGATGTGTGGCGATAAAATAACGTGACCGATGCTGCCACAATGTAAGTACGCAAGCGCCAAAGATGAACCACCAATAGATGTGAAGCGTGATGCCTTCTCACAAATCAGTATGGCCGTGCCTTCGCTTGTGTACGAGCTATTATTTTTTTCGTCTCAAAAATGGTAACTGTAATAATAGAGCAACGAACTATCGTTAAGTTTCACAGTGAAAATTCGAAAAACTGCTACTGAAACCTATCTGTTACTAAAAGAACTGTATGAAGAAGATTGTTTATCAACTACGCGAATATATATATATATATATATATATATATATATATATATATATATATATATATATATATATATATAATTTCTTTGTGGTCAAGCGTTCCCAAGATTGTCGTGAACACGTCGAAGATGACAAGCCAAGCACGTCCTTCAACACACAAAAAGTGGAAAGATCAAAAAAGTAGGTAATCTTATTCGATCTGATCGTCTATTGGATATTCAATTGACAGCTGAAAATGTAGGAACTGACAAAGAATGCTTAAGGGAAATTTCAAATAACCAATTCAACATGAGAAAAGGGTGTGCGAAACTGGTGGCGAAAATTCTCACGTTCGAGCAGTAAGAAGCTCGCAAAAATGTTTGTACTAATGCTTTGACCACCATTGACAATGACCCCAATTTCTTTGGAAGAGTGATTACATGTTACGAATCTTGGTTTCTCACTTATGAGAACTAATTAAACTAAGGGTCAATTCATTGGAAGAGCGCAACGCTTCAGTCTAGAACCGTGCTGCTGCTACGGTCGCAGGTTCGAATCCTGCCTCGGGCATGGATGTTTGTGATGTCCTTATGTTAGTTAGGTTTAAGTAGTTCTAAGTCTAGGGGACTGATGACCTCAGATGTTAAGTCCCACAGTGCTTAGAGCCAGTTTTTGAAGAGCGCAACTTCAACTAGAGCGAAAAAAGCTCGAATGAGGAAATCAAGATTCAAAGATATATATATATATAACTGTGTATCTTCACTGGGTTCCTTAAAGCCAAACTATTAATTAACATTGCTACCTTGATGTTCTTGCTCAATTTAGCGAGAAAATAAAAAAGACCCGGAATTGTGGAAGAATAAGTTATGAGTTCTGTATCCAGACAACGAACCGGCTCATAACGCACTGTCGATCAAGAAATTTCTACCGAAGTATATGCCAGTGTTAGACTACCGACCTTATTCGTCTGACCTAGAACCATGTGACTTCTCTCTTCCCCAACATCAAATCTGCATTTAAAGGAACAAGATTTCAGTCCGTTGAAGCAATCAAAAGAAAAAGTAGCAAGCGTCATGAAGGAGCTCACAGAACAAGACTTCCAGCAATATTCCATCAGTTGAAGATTCGCTTGGACGTTGTAGGGATCGAAGAGGGGAGCATTCTGAAGGTGACAACTAAATTCGTATCGTTTTGAAATAGTGTAAAATGCTTTATAGCAATAGTAACGTTAGTTTATAGCGACACCCTGTATATAGCGACTTCTCCTTTAGCTGCTTTATGCTTACAATGATTTACTTCCATGTGTTCAATTTCTACCACTTTTAACTGATGTCTTGCTACAGATAACACAACTGTAGAACTGCCTTTTACAGTTTTTCAGTTACTTATAATCATATGTAAATTTCATCTTTTTTAAATATTACGCTTGTTATGTTTTGATGTCTAAATGTATTATGATACAAGTGCTCCACAAAGTTTATAACCACAGTCTTATTTCAATTATGTTTGCATTGCAATTTGTGCAGAACTTCCTTTAGTTAATAATGTACCTAACAATAACATGTGTGTCTAAGTTTTCTGAATAGCTTATCTGTCAATATATATTCGACTACAGTCTGTGCTCACAGATCAGTGTGGCGTCATTTGTTTTGTTTGGTGTGCCTACGTTTAGTAATATTGTTCTAGTATCACTGTGTGTTTTGGGAGAGTTAAAGAAATTATGTAGTTATTTTTTATCCTGAATTATTGGTAGCTGGTGACAAACTTTCTGCATGATGCTGGACGTACGTTGAGCGGTTTTTAACCACAATTTAGTTTCCAGAATCCAAGGAATAAAATTTGCCTTCATTTTAATTAGGGTCTGAGATTAGAAACTGCTTTGTTTCTACAGTGCGACAAACATCCCAGTATCTTGACTGTATTGCTGTGTGTGTTATGTACCTGTCTGACTTTTTGTGGCGGTTTACTAATTACATAGTCGTACAACACTTCTGTCCCGACGAATAAATTTTCATTCATGCTATATCTCGAACATGTTTTGTATTCTTTGTTATTGCTACTCGAGTTTTGAGTTTCAGAGAGCTACAGGATCATTTTGGACAATTATGCAATTGTATACAGAATCTTTTTGACTATTTACACAAATATAGCTATTTCCAAAATAATTTTGAACTTTAATTACCTTTGAAAATTGTTTTAATGGATTCGGTGTTTCACAGATTAAGCAATACGGAAATAGAGAATTACGACATACAGGGTAACAACTATTTTTTAAAAAAGTAAATTAGTCACTAACTACGGCGTGCACACACTTTATTCAACATGTAAACGTCACTATAGACATTCTGATTTAGGTTATGACGGGTTCATATGCCTGCCCCACTGGCGATGATGTGGCGCAGAGGAATAGCAAAATTCTGCATGAACCGCTGAAGTGTCGGAACACTGATGCTGTCGATGACCTCCTGAAGGTCTGTTTTCAGCTCAGCAATGGTTTTGTTGTTATTGCTGTACACCTTGTCTTTCATACAGCCTAACAAAAAGGAGTAGCATGTGTTCAGATCCGGAGAATATGGTGGCCAATCGAGGCCCATACCAGTGACTTCTGGGTACCAGAGAGCCATAATGCGGTCCCCAAAATCCTTATATAGGACATCAAACACTCTCCTGCTTCGATGGGGTCTCGCTCCGACTTGCATGAACGACTTCTTGTCGAAATCATCTTCCTAAACCTTCACGTACTATTAGATAGTCATCGTGTCATCAACGAATATGGCACCGATTATTCCGTGACTGGATACTGCACACCACACGGTCATCCGTTGATGGTGATGAGACTTCTCGATCGCGAAATGCGGATTCTGTCCCCCAAATGTTGCAATTGTGCCTACTGACGAACCTATCCAAATGAAAGCGAGCTTTATTGAGGTGCATGTACATACAAATTCCTATCATGCCCCGCGGCCAACTGTGCAGTTTGAACGTCCTAACAAATGGTTCAAATGGCACTAAGCACTGTAGGACTTAACATCTGAGGTCATCAGTCCCCTAGACTTAGAACTACTTAAACCTATCTAACGTAAGGACATCACACACATCCATGCCCAAGGCAGGATTCAAACCTCCGACCGCACAGAGCGGTTCCAGGCTGAAGCGACTAAAACCGCTCGGCCACCGCGGTCGGCCATTTCATTTCTCAAAGTTACCCATTCCTCTTCTACTGCATTTCTTTCCCCTATTCTTGTCAATCGTTCCCTAATGCTCGCCAATTAAAAGTATATTTCCTTTTTCAAAACAAGCCGTACATCTGCAAGTATAAACGAGGTTTGCAACGGTATCGGTGAAATGGGGTTCGTTGCATTTCACGCTGATCAAAGCTGTTATGGTATAAGACGAGAAACGAAACTATCTGAACTTAAAGTTTGCTAGCGTAGTCAAACTTAGGGAATTAATTTCAAGATACAATCTGAAGTACTGATGCAAATGTTTTCCGCATCGCTCAGTCCATAAGAGAAAAACGCTTGGTGCAAGTCATGTCCTAAAACTCATAGTGACCACTGCGAATGGCCGACACCGCTTCGCAGGGGCGTTCTGTAAGTGCCGCGTGTGTCGCCAGTGGCTGACAAGAGCCACCTGAAACTGCTTGTCAAGTAAACGAGTTCCAGATGTGTTCGGTGGTACTGGAAGTGTGCACGGTATTGTGGCCCCAACGAACAACAGCCTGAGGCGAGGTGTCCACAACAGCAACGGCGTCGCGACCCACCACCGCAATCCGTGTCATTAGAGTCGCAGTTCGTGTCGACTCGTTCACTGGATCCTAAATCTGATCTGAACCCTACTTTTCCCGAATAAGACGAAGACGAGGAGGTGGTGGAGGAGGAGGTGTACAACCGTCCCACACAAACATTTGACTGTTTAAAACGCAAAAATACAGCATAAAATCTTTATTGTAAGTTCTCATTCTATACATCGCAGCCATCCCCTCGTGCTCTCACACATTCACTATCGAGTACATACAATTTAAGAACATCCCTTGCGTCATAGTGTACTTTCGGAAGAGGAATGGCACGAATCGCAGCGCAGACAGCCAGCCTGACAGCGCGGCAAGCTTAACTCTGTGTGACAATTCACCTCAGTACGATGCAGCGTTTGGAGTTGCTTCGGCTTGCCAGGGTAGCAGCTTTGCTTAAACCCATCGAAGTGCAGCTTGTTGACTCTCAAATCCTGCCATTTCGCTCGATCCGCCCTCACACTGCACGTGTTTCTTACCGTCTAGCGTGCCAGACGTGCTTTACGTCGTGGTCGGTGCACGATTCAACCGAACTGGAGCATCGTACGGAATATGCTTGTCATGATGTGCTACTGCAGCACTCTCCAGCGGCAGTTTTCGGCTGTATCCCACTTGAAATCACACTTTAAGAAAATGGACGCGCATGTAGTTGCTATATCTATTCAATCGCACAATTCCCTATGCTAGTCATATTGTTCTGTTGTAGCATACATAAACAAAAATTTCAATATCCATACCGGAAAGTTCCAGGTCCAGTCAATAAGGACATCAGCTTTCATTCCAAATAGTGCGATGCAAATTTAACCTAGTCTTCCGCATAAAATAACAAATTTCATCTTCCTCAATAACTAGCAAAACGAGTACAGCACACAGGGCTTCTCTGCTAGACTCTTTCTATGTCTACAGCATTGCGGCTAAAAAAAAAGCGCTTTTTAATCGCAACTAAATAGCGAAAATGTTCAATGAGCGTCGTTCCTGGTTTTTAACTACTACATCACGTACAGTTTCGTTAAGTTTAATTTTTTAAATTATTATCAACTGCTACTTTGCACTGTGCAAGTAAAACCAACGAGAGAAACAGAAAACTCAAAATGTCGTTTCATTGTAATCTACGTGGAGTGATTCCAAGCGGAATCGCCAGATCTAGAAGTTTGCGGAGACGGCGACAAGAGTAACTGTGCAACCGTTTATTCTGGTACGGAGGTACATGTACAGAACAAGTGTAGTGAAGAGAGGTCGCTGGCCACCACGCGAGCCTCCCTACACGAAAGGTGTCGTGCTAAATCTTTGCAGGGACTTTTCTATTAATGCACTGCAAGACGCCCGGCTACTGAAAGCCTGAGACAAAATAACTTGCCATGTGGCAGCAATATACAGGGCCGTTATCTGAGAGTGGCTCGTCAGATGTCGACCAGCGATACGGTCGGCTCAGATAACGCGCTTCCGACACACACTATAACACCGCCCATCTGATGTGGCGACCTGCATACACTTTACAGAAATGGAACCATCGGATCGTGTCCTTTTCCCCCTCGTTGAAGATGGAGTAAAAATGGATTTCTGGCACTATAAATTGTGTAGTCACTAAATGAACAGTAACGGAAGTCTACCGTGATGCCAGCGACAAAGAGGAATGGCAGGGAGCGAGAAAAAGAGGGGAATTGTGTGTTACAGTCGCTCGGTCCGCTAACACAACGTGGACGCAAGGTGGTTACAAGACGACACGTTTACCCGCTTGAAAGTGTTGTCGAGGCAGCAATTAGTAACAACCCCGTGTAGTGTAACACTATTATTAGCTTTCCTGCTCACGGCGTTTTATGGAAACCACTAACACTCAGTTTCACACAGCGTTGAACGCGCTTTACAACTAAGAGAGTGACTTCAACTTACGAGTTTCACAGAGGGATACCGAGAATTAGTGATGCTGGGTAATGCTTTACAAACACCAGACTCTTTCTACGGAGTGTATCCGCGCGCGCCTGTGGGCGTGCGTCCACATTAGATATCGTGAAAACAAAATCGATAACGACAACGATTTGAGCAACATTAAATCAGATTTTGCAGGCTAATGAATCTCCTAACAGGTTCATATCTAATCGCGCCTCCTGCATCCCAAGGTAGTGCCGTACAGCTACTGCTCTCTGCTGGCTGCTTTGTTATAATTTCAAGTTTGAAAATTACGGACGCCTCACTGATACGTGGACAGTTACGCGTATCAGTGCGAAACATTTCTGCCCCTCGGCTGACGCGTTGCTCTCTCTCTGTGTCTCCGTGACGGGCGCGCTCGGCGGACCGCGACAGTAACGCGACGCTACATGACATGACGCCCCGTCTCTGCTTACAGGGACAGCGCCGCCGCCACGCGACAGCTAGCGCAGTCCGTCCTGCGCTGTTTCGCCGCGACACACACCACCAAAACTAGACCCACAAGATAAACGGGGAATTACTTCACGCTATACTGCTAGAGCACGAGCGGCAGGAGCGACTGTCTGGTGCGCGTCCACTTTGCTGTCTGCCGCCTGGGTTCTTCCGTATAATCTTGCCCTGCTGTTTCCACAATGTCGAATCTACTCCAAGTACGGCTCTTGCACGGAAGAGTTCAAGCCAGTTCAAGCCGTGCCATCCCACGAATAGAAAGGGCGGATATGACGGTCGATGTGGTGTACTCGACCGCCCCAGTGAAGGACAGAGAAGAAGGCGCTGGGCTGCAGGCTACTTAACGGTCGGACGGGGTCCAGAAAGCTGGCGGTTGTGGTGGCGTACGCAGGGAACACGTCCGAGACCTGCCACAAGGAGACGCGTGGCACGTCTAGAGCTATTCTTCCGTAGATGGCAGACCTTTCTTCAGCACTCTCCAGAATTATGAACCGAGACGGAAGTGTAGGAGGATGTATTTTCACGAGAGCCGTGAAATTGCAAATTTAGGCGCTCGTCGCATAGGAGAAATCACACGCGCTGTACAATAACGGCGCACTGTATACGGGAGAGGAAATAAAGCATTCCACGTACTGCTAAAACTTAACAGATATTGTCAGCAAGTGATTCCTTTCGATATTGTGGGAGCACGAGACAGTGTGATCCTCTCCTTTCACGCAGATGGCTGACATCCTGGCACCATACGAAGCTTTGATCGGCGAAACACCTAACTGGTAAGCATCTTGGAGCGGGTCTGCGTGTGGACTGTGGCTTCTGCAACTGGCGTGTTGTGCCCCACTGTGTTACCTGCGGCGCAAGCGCGTTCAACTCGACTGCACGAGTTTGAGGCGCTTTCACACTGTTGAGTCATTTACACACTGGTTTCAAAAGTAGTTTGTAAGATTCTCCGAGCAGGAGTAATTAATTCTCGGATGCACGCCCAATGTTACCGAGCTTTTCCATTATATTTTCGTCGAAATTTAATGCTCAGCAGCGGTAGGAGTTGATCCGAATGGGTAAAACAAGTGAGAAAGAAAAATGTAAGATAAGTATTGGAATAACGTGATAATTAACGTACGATAATTTCTACGGCGATTCCACAAAATTTTACACTGGCGCTCTATGATACTGGTTATGTAAACAGTCAACTATTTCATAGTAGCCTTAAACGTCGAATCACACTTTACGGCACGGAACGTCAAGGTAAGGATTTCTCGAAAAGGAAGTTTTGACGCTCACTATGAGAGGAACGGCGGCGTCTAGTAGTATCGGAAGTTAAACAACTTTGCCCACACTCGCTGATGTCATAGTCATGGATGTCGCGATTTTGCGTATTCTTAATTTTGTTAGTTTGCTTTGTTTACGTGACATACTGAAAATTTTCTATGACGAGTTGGACATTTTCGCCACGGGGAATTCTTCCACAAAAAAGCGATATATTTAAAGGGCAAAAACTATTTACGTTTCACACCTGCAGATACAAAAAGTCTACACTTTACATAAGTAAGAACTTACACATTGATGAAGCCGTTTTTATTATATAACCTTTTTATAACATTGAAAACACCAGGTCTATTGAAGGAGAAAAATACTGTTAGAAACAACTATGTTAGAAGAAAAGCACAACGGATAAGATAACAGGCTCTAGTACTGCCTCAAAAATACTATTTGACGTGTTTTATATCAATTTTCGTTGGTAAAGAAAAGCCGATATTTTTAAATGTTTACACGAAAGTTCTGTTGTTTCATTTCTGAGCGGTTTAGAATACAAACTTAATTTAGAACATCCGTTATGATGTTTGCTTTGCTAATTAATTAACTTTATCAACGTTAGTTCGTTAATTTTGATAGTGTACCAGTATTGCAACATTTGTATCACGGATGGCATCTCATACCGTTCAGACGTTAACGTTGTTTCCACGACGAGGTCTTTGGACACGGACTCTAAGTGTGCGGATTAAGGAAGGATGGAGAAGATATCGCCCGTGTTCTTTGAAAGAAACGTTACCAGCTTTCTCCTTAAGCAATTTAGGGAAAAAAAAAATCACAAAACAACGAAATCCGGATTGCGGGACGGTGATTTGGACTGTCGTCCTCCCGAACGCGAGTCCAGTGCGCTAAGCAAAATAGCGTTCCGGCCGATCTGAACACGCCATCTTACGGCGACGCCTACTGCCGTTCCGTTGCATCTGGGTCTAGTGTGGACCTGCGTTAATACAGCCTGGAAACACGAGCTAGCTTCATACTAGTTTCGTTTTCCCCATAGGTAGGAGCGGGAAGTGAACTGATTTGGTTTGTCCCCCGCAACCGGCAGGCGGCGTCAGCGTCGGCGGCGGCGCGCCTCCCGCGGGCGGGGAGCGAGTGGCCGCGGCGCGGCGCGGCGCGGCGTGTCGCGTGGCGGCCGGCGGCAGTCGGCGGGCGTGGCGCCGCGGCGCTGCTGCTGCTGCTGCGGACAGATGGGGTGCGGCGGCAGCTGCTGGGGCTGGGGGCTGGCGGCGGCGTCCGCGGCGGCAGCCGGCGGCCTGGGCAACGCGCTCGTCTGCCTCGCCGTCTGCCTCGAGCGCCGCCTGCACAACGCCACCAACTACTTCCTGCTGTCGCTCGCCGCCGCCGACCTGCTCGTCTGCCTGCTCGTCATGCCGCTCGGCGCCATACCCGGCTTCTTCGGTGAGAGCTCGCTGCCCTCAGCACCCACACTACTGTCGTTGTTGTTGTCTTCACTTGGAAAACTACATTCGTGCAGTCCTCCACATACTTTATCCTGTGAAAGCCTCTGCATCTCTGTAACTGCTACAACCTACATCTATTTGAGCCTCCTTACTATATTCGCATTTTGGTCTCCCGCTACAATTTTACCCCCTCCCCCCCCCTCACCCATCCCCTCCATTAAACAGGCGATTATCTGGTGCCTCTGGATGACTTCTGTCAACAGATACATTCTTTTACTCAAGTTCTGCCATAAATTTCTTTTCGCTCCAATTCGATTCGGTGTTTCCTCATTAGTTACTCGATCTAACCATCCAATCTTCCACTACTCCATCACTACATTTCTGAAACTTCTCTTCCTATCTGAACTGCTTATCGTCCATGCCTCCTATCCCTACAGGGCTATAGACCACGCACCGAACGGGACAGCGCAGTCGTTCGCACAAGTGGACTCGCATTCGGGAGGACGACAGTTCAAACCTGCGTCCAGCCATCCCGATTTATGTTTTCCGTGACTTCCGTTAAGGCAAATGCCAGGATGGTTCCTTCTAAAGGGCACAGCCGCTCTCCTGCTCCATCCCCCATTCATCCGACCTTGTCATCGGTCTCTAATGACCTCGTTGTCGACTGGACGTTAGACACTGATCTCCTCCTCCTCCTCCTCTACACCAAGTGAATACCTTAATCAGAAATGACTTCCGACCATTTAAATTTATATTAAATGTTAAAAAAAATCTTCTTTTTCAAAAATGCTTTTCGTACTGCATCCAATCTGTGCTTTATATCCTCTACTTCATTCGTCATCAGTTATTTCAATGTCCAAATAGCAAAACTCATCTACTACTTTTGGTGTCTCATTTCCTAATCTCATTACATCATCACCGCCTCATTTAATTCGCTTACATTGCATTAACCTCCTTTTACTTTTGCTGATATTCATCCTAAAATCTCCTCTCGAGAGACCACCCGTTCCGTTAAACTACTGTTCCAAGTTCTTTGCTCTGATGTAATTACGACAAAGCAAGCTTCAGTTTTTTTTCCCCTAAACTCATAATTGCTTCTCCATATTTACCCTTTGTTTGTTCTACTACTTGCTCACTTACGTTTATAAATTCCGAGACGTGGAGAGACCTGTTTCTCTAGAATGCACACACGCGTCCTGCAGCTAAAAGGTAAATCTGTCATTAACTGCAAGTCCTATTTTACCAGGCGGCCATATTGTAGGTGGTATATTTTCTTCCAACCTTTCGAACTAACTTCTACAGTTTAAAGTGATCTCCTAACAAAAATCTCAAATGTGTGTGAATTCCTACGTGACCAAACTGCTGAGGTCATCGGTCCCTAGACTTACACACTACTTAAACTAACATAACGTTAAGGGCAACACTCACACCCATGCCCGAGGGAGGGCTCGAACCTCCGTCGGGAGGGGCCGCAAGATTAGTGACACGGCGTAACAAAAATCTATAAGAGCTGATAAGTGACACATTAAAATCCTGGGAGTGACCGGGAATCGAAACTATCACGTTTTGTGACTCATTCGCAGTCTTGCACTTAGCCACAGAGTTCAACCAGGAGTAGCTACAGTCCCCATTCTGACTATATTTAATGTGTGTGTATCAGTCTGAGTTTTAATAGTCGTCCGGGGACACGAAAATTTAACCCCGCCGAAAAGAGAACAGAGATGACCAGCAAGTGCGCCAATAATGCTGGTACGGTTACGTGTAACCTAGGACTATGGCAAGGACTCGCTAGTTGTTACTGTAGGGAGTGGTGATGGAGCAGCGCTACGCTAACTCTACTCTCAACTAGAGCAACTACAGCACACGCACGGATTACTTTCCCGTATCCCGTCCTATGTTCGTGCCCTTACCGTAATCTTACGTCTATTTTTTCGCACTCCTTTATACGACCTACGTGCGGTTGGATTTCACAGTAATAATTTTACCAAAGAGTAACATAAATAGAGTCTTTCGATGCAGCTGAAAGAAAGTAACTTCGGCTCGATCAGTCTGCCTAGTGAAAGCGTGTAGTCCGAAAGATTGTTGTGCCATATGACCGCGAAAGCTTAAGATAGCAGGTTGGTGGATTTTGATGTGTACGTTTTCAGGAGTTCCGACGCTTCAGACCAATACTCTGACACAGTACGTCTCTGTGGGAAATCTCCGACGCCGGAACAAGAAAAGAAACGTACGACACGGATGGCAGCGAGCGGCAGCACCTGGCTACGGCCGCCGGCGCTGCCATCCACGAGCCACTATCGGAGCTATCCTCGCCTCGCGACGCGCCAAGCGAGACCGATTACCGCCCCTGTGGAGAGCAGAGCAAACGCAGATAGCCGCGTTCCGGCTGCAAGCCTAGCCCGACACCCGGCACTCGTCGCTCGCGGATAAGGCTTTGATCTGTGCTTGTCTGCTCCCGTCGAGCCGCCCGTAAAGACCTGGCGTGTTTCCGCCACAAACGTGGGCCACCTCTGTCGTGATATAAACCAACGCAACACAGGCAGGCGCGACAGCACATTCAAGTCAATCGCGTGACTTCCATTCGCTGCGCTTTACATCAGTAGCTCGCTGCGTCTCGTCTTAGCGTGATGGGGACGATGTCTGATTTTGGTTGTACGGCCTTTTCACAAAAAGAAGAAAAGTAGTTTGCCTAGTTTCGTAGCCGTTCTGTGGCCAGTGTAAGTTAAGAGCAGCAAGCTTTCCAAAAAACAAATTAGTCACTTCATTTTATCATATTAATTTTCCCAAAAATGAACACATTGACTATTTTCGCTGCCGAACAGCGAAGAGCATATTTCTTCTTCAGCCACACATATTTTAAAACTGGATGAACCTATCATGTATGTCGCATATTTCCTGCTAAACTACTGATTTGATTTCAACACACATTACTTAGACCTACTCTCTGGACAGAATGGCTGTGAGGTAAGAACCACGTACCTATGAAAGGGTGTGAGGAAAAGTAGTGTGGCTCACGACGTGCGAATTCGCATACTTTATTAATTCGGTATTTGAGAATGCGAGCACTTAGTAGCAACAAGATTTACACACAATTTCGACCTTACCTGGAACTTTTTCTCTCTGACAATCCCACAAAATTATGAAAGGAAAAAAGTTTATTGCTTACCACATTTTCGCTGGTCATGCAGTAAAACTGCCTCACCGGGCATGACATTTTAATTTATTACTTCCTTACTACTAATTGTATACACGACACATTTTGCAGTCAGTATCCACATACACCATTAAATGTACCAGTAAATTATATCATTCTACGACACATTGTGCAGAAGATATGACATAATAGAGATTGAGCTGCGTGAAAACGAAACTGCAGGACTTGAGATACAGGTGAAATGTGTGTGAAATTTTTGTAAAATGTATCTGACACGTGTGCACGCTGGCCGAGCCGCGGCTAAAAAGCTCCTCCTCAGCCCCTGATCGATTTCAACCCAACCTGGTACACATATTACTGTCTGAAAAGAAATACTGTGGCAGAGGTGACTGCTGCGGTCGCAGGTTCGAATCCTGCCTCGGGCATGGATATGTGTGATGTCCTTAGGTTAGTTGGGTTTAAGTAGTTCTAAGTTCTAGGGGACTGATGACCACAGCTGTTAAGTCCCATAGTGCTCAGAGCCATTTGAACTGTGGCAGAGGGGGTTGAGAGTGTGTTCCAGAACCAGCAACCTCCTCCTGGTGCGGCGTTGACAAAGTGAACAGAGAAGCAGTGAGAAAGAAATGGACAGACGGAGAGGCGAATGGGGGACATGGACACAGATACGAGAGAGAAGGAGATGGGCTCAGTGAGAGGGTAGGACGATATGAGCACAGGGGGGAGGATCATACGGACAGAGGGTGCAGGAGCATATGTACAGAGCGGAGGACAGGACGGGAGAGACTGGGATGTGGAAGGGATGGATGAAGAGAATGGGATGGACTAACTGAATAAATACATACCCAGGCAACGGCCCGTATATAGTCACTCACCCCATTCGTTTTTCCTTCTCTCTTCGTTTGATAATTATACTCTTATTCCAACCCTTCTCCGCGGTTTCCCCACATGGGACAATTTGAGAGAATGTCGAGTAAAGGCCTTTGCCTGCGCGAACGACTACGGCAGGACGATGAGGACTTTTATTGTTAACATTTGATGTTACAATTTAAGCTCATTTTCTAACAATTCTGATTGTCCTGCATTACTACTACACATACGTCCTTTTTCATCTACTACTTCTAAACAACGTGCCAATACATTACAGAACTGTGTCATTTCATTACTTAACAGCAAATGTTACTACCACCTACAAAGAATTAGCCTCTTGGGCCTAAACACCGGAGTGTTGCACTCCGAATCACGAGAAGTTGGGCCACTACTCTTACTTCATCTACGATTGGTAGTCTACTTATCCATCAGTGCCTTTGCGCACACTAGCATCATCATTGTCGAAGGTTACTGTTCTGGACCAGTGAAGAGGCAATCACCGACACCTCACCATTCCCTGATTTCCCCTTAGCTAGTATACCTAGCATGGGGACTCAGTCAGTGCCTTCTCACCCTTTCCAGGTTAGTGATCTCTTATCAGGATTTGAGACATCTGTTGCTACACACCAGTGAAATCAAGGACACAGTAAAACTTCTGCTCACACACACCTTTATTTTCACACGTCCATTTTACTGTTATAGTTAAAATATATCCGCTGCAGAGGGCAGCACAATGTACAGACTTAACAGAACACCAACAGATGGCGTAGGAGTCTTCATTCGCCGAAAGCGGCACTAGGTGAAGTGTTGCGCATGTACATTGGGTAGTGAAATGATAACGAAGCCTTGAAGGTGGAAGCAAATGTTACGCCGCATTTGTATACTGTGGAGAAAAATTTTAAAGGACAGTACACAAAACTACGGTTTGATTAATTGAAGTGGGGGGGGGTCTCTCGCGCTCTTTAATGTGCATGCACGCGCTACGCGCGCACGCATGGAACTTCAATCTGAAGTAATGATGATGTGTCTCTCTTGCATCACGAAAATCTTAACCTTCTTCCTTTGGTGGGAGACAATTGCACTGACAACTACGTGACTCATTGAATTTTGTTGCTAGAATTAGAGCTCGCATATCGAGGCGTCGCCATCGAAACCGCTATTTCTCTCGTTGGCAACTTGGGTCGATACGGACGAGCGTTTCTCATCGAAATACTGTACCACTACCAATGACGACCAGCACGGCAGAAGAGAATTCTTTTGAGAGGACAATGTGGTGTGTACGCTGTATATAACCTCGCAGTCTAGGGGCGTGCTGCCGGTGTCGTAAGGCATCGGTGAAACTTGAACGACTCCTGCTAATGATAAAGTTGCCAGCACGTCAGCTGGGCGCCACTTTAGTTGTCAGCTCTGCTAATGGTGCAGGCAAGCAGGCGGGCGCACTCACGTGAGGCACCCCAACAGCGACGCCCAGTTTGTCTGCTTCTTCCGTCCTGCCTTGAAGCCGGCTGGTAGTTGAGCCCGTTATACGGCGTCATTACTACGTCGCTAGACAGAAAGTACTGTCGCTACTAGAGCACAGACAAGCAACTGCGAGAACATATTCGTAATACTTAATATAAAATATTACGCACATGGGCAATGTCACACACTGTCACTCTACACAGTGTAGAGCGGATTTAACGATAGCTGTTTGAACCGTGCTGCTCCGCACAATTTGAAAACAGTTTCGTGTCGTTTGCACTGACCCACTTGACTAGTGTCATACCTTTTTTTTAAAATGTATAATTTTCTGGCCATTTCTTTACCGTTGGCCAAGTTCATTTTTGTGTGGCAAAAGCAGTTATTCGTCGAGTTTGCATCTCAACGAACTCTCGAATCAAGAAATAATATACATGTCACACTGTGAATCTTAACAAAACCTCATCGTCCAACAGTTTACTCCGTCGCCGTTATATGCTTCTTGTAATCACAAGTTAACGTAACTAATGAAGTATAGAAGCAAAATGCTGCCTCATCTCACCTAGCCAGTTCGATATTCAGCGTACCACAGGGGCCCAGACCCAGACGCCTACGGTTGTCAGGACTGAACCAAGCTGGGTGCGGTGAGAAGGATCTGTTCACCCTCGAGAGGGTCAAGAAAGTATTATTCACAACAAAACTTTTATTAATCAGGTGACTGCGCATCACCGGCTGTTTTGCTGCGTTACGGAAGGCTAGTGTGGTGGCCGTGACGACACAGCTCAATCGGTGGCCCAGACGCTGGCACAGCCCTCACTGGGCAGCAGTGGACAGTGGACACACTGCTACTGAATTGATTCAAAGAGCCAGATCTTTCTCGAGCGTGGATAATGGATTATTCAGAAAAAATTCATCCGATTTTAAAATGCGTTTCTGGTGGCTTCAATGAGCAGGAAAAAAACTCTGCACTAGGCTGCTGCAATGGCACTCCATGTTACATCTATAAGAAGTAAAAAAATGTGTGTTATAGACCATTCACACATGTGGATTTGGAAACCTTATTAATACATGAAGCTTTTCTCATCCATGAAATCAGAAAATAAAACTCCGTTTTTTCCAATTTTTTTGCCTGTCGAGCAGTATCCATTCAGCCATTTCAACAGCAATGCTAATTATGACGATATGAAAATAAGCACCACACAACAGCCAGTCCGTGAATGGAAAAAATTTTCGACTCTGCTGGGAATCGAATCTGGGCCCCTTCACTTCGCCGCGCTGACCACGCATCTACAGAGGCAAACGAAAGGCAAGGTCTTCGGAACAATACACTAACGCAGGAAACACTTCCAGCATGTTTCCATTCTTGATTTCAAAAGAATGTATTTCAAATTTCAGAAGCTCAATAAACGTTTACATGCTTTTGAGCGCGTTGATAATTCTTATTCTTTGACTTATCATCGCACTCGTAATGTGTTGCCAGCGATCATAAAAGCGTGTCGTTAAGCGATCCAGGCATCGCTCCCCTCCCAATAACTCGGCGTTCCCCACCACTCTCACCGATCGGACAGTAGGCTGTCTCACTAACTCACTGCTCCCCACCACTCTTAAGGATCGAATAGCAAAACATCTCACTGGTCCCCACCACGGCAACTGCGGACGATATCGCACGAAGCAGACCACAGAGCGACTTGAAGTGTCATTCTGTTCTCTGCCGCTCTTGGCACAGTGAAACAGCTTGCAACTCGCTTTCATGACTGAGCATGTCTCCCCTTGAGTTCAGCTATTAATTCTCTGTATCGTTATTTGATCTGTTCTATTCGTCATCTTCTTGTGTTGTTGCTCTTCTGTTTATTTGTGTGTGTGTGTGTGTGTGTTTGTTAGATGTACTATTATGTCCTCTTCTATGTCTGTAGCATTTATAGTTGCTCTTTTGTGTGTGTTTGTAGTCTTTATGCACCTTATAATTACTTTGGGTGGATAGCATACTAAATGTAACAGTTATTTTAACATACATGATAGTTCATGTATACAGGCAGTCACAGGAGGAATGGTCAATATTCAAAAGTGTGACAGGAACGATCATTTGAAGCAAAAAACTAAACATGGACACACGCCCTGTTCCAAATAGTTTCGGAGACGGAACATATTTAAAGTTACTGTTGTATGCTTTTCTTTAATAACACGAAATCAGCGGCCTCTAGCGAAAGCAGTACAAAATTAAAGAACATTAAATTTCCTTTAAAAGGGTCCTATTCATTTTTTCTCAAGGACTTTTAGGCTGCGTGAAGAGAGCGAGATAATATATAAATTCTGGCGCAACGCGATGACAATGTACTGAATAATAAAGAAAATAAGTAACAATGAACATTAAATATGTTCTATCTCAGAAACCATTCAGAAGTGCGCATATGCCCACATGAAGCTTTTACCCTCAAATGATCGTTCCTGTCGTATCCCTGAATATTGACCACTCATCCTGGGACAACCTGTATATTATGTTTAATCTTTTATTTATTCATTTAACCTTATTGGATTAATGCCCTTAACAATCCTTTTACATCAGACCAGAGTAACGTAATAACAAAACTTGTTAAAATCACAGTTACTCAAAAAAATCAATTTTAATATAATTTACTACCTCGCTATATTAGGTTGAAAATTAATCACTTCAAACTTAAAAGATACAGACTGGGAGATAATGCAACAGGCTTTACAGATATTGAAAATTTTTGATGAGGTAACCGAAGAGATGCTCCCACAGAAAACTGTCTCAGTTTCAATAATGAAAGTCTTGCAAGGATTAATGAAATGACAACTAAAACCTTTAAAAGTAAAAATAAAAAATTTCCTCAAGACACAAAGTCACTGATTGATAATTTGCTTTTAAAGGTTTATGGGGTGATTTGGTGTTATCTCTAACAACGAAATGATTAGTCAGGCAACATTACAGGACCCCCAATTCAAAGGCAAAGATTTTCAGGTGACAAAAGCATTTCAAGACTGCTTCATGAAGGCTGTTGTAAAAATGAAAGCGTTGGTTGTTCAACAAGAAAGAACAGAGCTCATGACTGAACCGGTTACCACCGTTACACATGAGACTTCGTCAAACTGGTAGGAGTTCAACGAGAGTATTAGTTAACTTTTAGCAAGTTACAAACCGGAAAATGCATCAATTGTCGAATTGGATAAATATTTAGTATAGGGATACTTGCCTAGATACAGCGATCTGTTAACGGGTTGGAAACAAAAAAATTGCTGTGTTCAGCACTATATCAATTGGTTCTAAATGTATAAAGTATCACACCAACATAATTCGCCTGCGAACGAATATTTCCAAAAGGAGGAAAAATATGCACTGAGAAGAGAAAGAGACTCACATCGACTAAAATAGATCAAATTTTATTCATAACCAACAATAATGATTAACTTTTCTTTTATGGGTCCATGTATGATAATACTGACTGTAAATGAAGACTGTAGATATACTTCAATTACAGTTGTTATAATTCTTACGTTATTGTTTTTTCCAATAAAATGTCAAAATACAACAAGAATAGTATTTTGTTCTAATATTTATAACCTTTGCAGTAGGCAAATTACTTCTGCATCTGAAAATGACAAGGGACATAACACAAAATTATTGCTCCTCTTTATATGTTCTTTCAAAATAGGACCAAATCAGATAAGAATACAGGTTTAGTGACCTGACTTAAAAGAGGCAATGTACCTTCCCCTTACTTATTTCTGTGACTGAATGGCGACTCATGAAAATGAAATAATTCATTCCAGCGAGTAACCAGTTCTAAACCCTTCTCTGAAAAGAACAGTTTTGCCCATCTCTAGTGGACAGCAGCCCTGCCCCCTCACCATCTCTCTCTCTCTCTCTCTCTCTCTCTCTCTCTCTCTCTCTCTCTCTCCCGATCTCCGAAGCGCTCTCGCTGACGACGTGCGCCCAGGAGATTCGCCCTCCGCCCAGCCTGAAGTGCTCGTCGTGCAGAGTCGGACGCGCGGCCTCCTGTCGGGGCACAGATGACGCCACCAGCATCAGTGTCAGCCGCACGATCTGGACGAGCAGCGGCAGTGGCTCCCCCTCATGACGGTGGGTGGCGTGCAGCTTCCTGGCCTTGCTGGTCAAGCCTCCAGTGAGGCAGTACACTGATGGCTGTCTCTATACCCCCATCATTGATGACTCTGAAGTTGCCGCTGCACCTTGCGGCAGCAGAGTCTCTCCAAAGAGACTTGCGGTTCCACAGATAATTGTATACGGTTAGGCGCGCAGAGGGTCGACCGACACAGCCTCCCCTGAATCGTGGGACTTCTGAAACTGCGAATGAGAGTGACAAAAGGCGTCGTATTTAGAATGGCGCTTTCCGTGCAGTCTGCTGCGTCGGGAGTAGCAGTGAAATCACGTGGTCAGCTCTGCTAGTGGCTTCAGATTTTCGTAACTTCTTCTTTCAGACGCCCCTGCTCAATCAGTAACTGAATAGTTAATGTTGCGTTACAACTGGCTTTGCTGTGCCACTCTGTTCTGTCACCAGTATGATGACATCTGTCTGTTGGCGTGACGTCACTGTCATTGCGCTTCACTTGCAGTTCGGGGCGTTCGGGCCGTCCCGTGTATCGTCATCGCTTCCATTTTCGCCTCGCCCCTAGCTGGGAGTCTGCCGCTCACTGACTCAGGCAGCTGGACTTGTAATTACGCTAGAGAAGAATCTTAACAAAATTTTAGTGTTAGCCTGCCATACTAATCTGGGGTGAAACAACACTATACTCCCGTAAGTATTGCTGACGGGCGGCCGTGTCACGAATCACTTCTGATCGCTAGCGAAGCGAGTACTTTGTATCTAATGACTCAGCGCACAGCGGCAGCAGAGTAGCAGCACCTGTCGGCAACTCGGAATGACAAAATTTTTCCGCTTCGGTGTGGCAGTTGGCCGTCTCGGTACTTCGGGGTAATGACGGTGTGCGCACGATGCCTGGCTTCAAATCTCTCACAGGGCGTTAACGAATCTACTCGGTGAAATAATTTTATTCTTTCACAAGTGACAGATTCGTATGCCAGCTTCTTGGTGAACTATCTTTTCACTAATGGACATAGTTACTGTGATATTTCGAAATTAACTAATCTACTGCATAAAATTCGAAAAGTTTGCAACGAAAAATACGAGCAGCTTTGTGTTTGGTCATACACTGCCGCATATAAAATCCAGTTAACGTGCCACTATATATATCGAAAAAATGGATTGCAAGTAGCGAGCACACTTCCATCCTCACGTGCATACAGCACACTCAGAGAGCACTCTTCATAACATCAATTGTATCTCACAAACTGTTCGAAATGTGTGTTCGGCAAGTTATAACATGCCAAGAGGAGAGTGTTTTGCCACATAAACATGTGAAACATTTCTTACCTATCACTACAGATTTTTCTGAATGACATATTTAATTCCGAAAAGTCACAGTAACTATGACCTTCTCGATGAGATAGTTCATCAGGGTACTGGCATGTGAGTCTCTAAGATGCGAAAGCGTCCTTTTTATTTGTTCTGCAAAATTGTTTCTTTAAAATCGTTTGAGAAAGATTGCAGACCAGCGGGCGGGGTGCACGTCTCGGGTCCTCAGCAGGAGTGTGTGACGTGCGCAGGCTACTGGCCGCTGGGGGCGGCGTGGTGCAACGTGTACGTGACGTGCGACGTGCTGGCGTGCTCGGCCAGCATCCTGCACATGAGCTGCATCTCGCTGGGCCGCTACCTGGGCATCCGCAGCCCGCTGCGCACGCGCCGCGCCTACAGCAGCAAGCGACTCGTCGGCTGCAAGATCGCGCTCGTCTGGCTGCTCGCCATGCTCGTCTCCTCCTCCATCACCGCTCTGGGTAACTTGCCAAAATGCTCTCGTCTCTGCAAAAACCTCGTTTCCGTATCTCAAACTGTTTTCAGATACGAGGGACGTTACCGATACTTTATTCTAGATTTATCGCTGGCACGCGCGATCCGAACTGGATCCGGCACATAAAATGCTTTTTATCGAGACTGGAGATAAATAGGGACCTCTCCCCAAGACTACAGAAAAATTCAGAATCGTAACTAAATTTCATAAGCAAAAAGATAAAATGCACCGAACACAAAAAATCATACGGACCCTCATTTTTCCGGTGCCAACTTTTCGAATTCCCGCAGTGCCTTACAATAATTACGACCTTTAACGAAATAATGCACACTTCATCACTAAGCTGACAAATAAAGCTATAATTAACGTAAAGGATAGTTGCTACTCACCATATAGAGGAGATGCTGAGTCGCAGATAGGCACAACAAAAAGACAATCACAAAATAAGCTTTCGGCCAACAAGGCCTTTGTCAGAAACACACACACACACACACACACACACACACGACCAGTCTCTTGCAGCTGAAGCCATACAACACTTCACTGGCTCCAGTTGCCAGAAACTGTGTGTGTGTGTGTGTGTGTGTGTGTGTGTGTGTGTGTGTGTGTGTGTGTGTGTGTGCACGCGCGCGCGCGCGCTACGTATGTGAGCGCGTGTGTTTGTGTCTGTCATGTATTTTTGACAAAGGCCTTGTTGGCCGAAAGCTTATTTTGTCACAGTCTTTTTGTTGTGCCTACCTGGGACTCAGCATCTCCGCTAAATGGTGAGTAGCAATTATCCTTTTGATAATATTGTTACATTCCATTCTGCATTTTCCACAGTTTGACATATTGTTACGGAACAGTTTCTGTAAAATCGACTGAGAAAGACTGTACGACGCGCGCATCGATTTTGTCTACGCGGCGCGTCATCCGCCACACGCCCTAACGCAGTGGTCGTCAAACCGCGGCCCGAATCAAGTGTCCGTGAGGGCCGGAGTCCGCAGCTGGTTTTTGTAATAATGTGCTTCTAGCAACTAATAGCAGGTTCAAAAGTCAACCACCTTTAAGAGTGTCTTGAGAGCGTATTTTACTTGCTCAATAACAAAACTATTTACAGAGCAAGTAACATTTAAATATGTGCTTAATTTTAATTGACGTAGGTAAATTGAGCCGTGAGCTACGATAGACTTTGCTGCTTACGTCAGGGGCAGAGTGGTATGTTACGCGCCCACTGCAGGGTCAACAGAAGTGAAAGGGGCAATATTTTAATCCTTGTTTTACAATGACGAGAACTCACGAATGTGCTCAACTAGCACCGAGCAACTGCTACGGTACAAATATCAAACGGAGGTAACATGGATTCGTAAATGCTCGTTGTAAAGATAGTACACGATTGTAGCAAGTAGTATGCAAACTAATTAAGACAATTATCATACAATGCAAAACAATGTAAAACAAAAATGACATTCAAAACATTTAGTAAACTTTGCGAACGTGTCTCATGTTGGAATTACTGTTACTAATTCATGCAACATTCTAATTTATGTAGATTACCAGTTAATAGTACGATCGGTAGGGGAACTTGTGGTAAAGTGGCCAGGATGGGATGTTTTTTTCCTCTAAACAGCGCTGCTGCTGCCCCACAGTGGTCAGACTAATATATATCGCTGCGGTTTTTTTTTTTTTTTTTTTTTTTTTTAACTTTTACTTTTGAATTGTTTCATGAAAGGTAAGTAAGTCATTTATACTACCTCACTTGTATGGACAGTAATAATTTATTTTTTACAATATCGACGTTTAAGTAAAGTCTTTGGCCCACAAATATAGTTTCTTATTATTCATTTCAGACTGATAGATTCTTCTGTGAGTAAGTAATCCCAACATGGCGTCCAATCGGAAAAAGTGGCCACACTACTCGTCGGAAAAAGTGGCAAGGTTGTCAACCCGCTAAGAGTTAGTTACAAAAAAACACGCATAACACAACAGATAAAACTGACTTCTATACCCGTCTACAGAAAAAGCTATCATCCGCCATTCTGCCCCTTTGTGACATTTTTGACTTAATTAAATTCTATTATTAAAATCGTCCCTGTTCTACTTGGCCTAATGCAAAAGTCTGACAACTATCTGCTGCAGCCGCTTGCTATTCCTTCAGACACGTGGGCGTGATGAAGCCTAGGAAAAGTGCGTGTAAATCAAGAAAACAAACATGGGATCCTGTTGCGATGGCACTGGCCACTGTACCGCTCAGGTACGGAAAATTGGTCACTGTGTAACCCTCCAGAAAAATGCATTTAGTTTCAATATATCATTCAATAACCATTATTTGGTGAAAAATGAATTTCTCTTTCAGCGGCCAGTTTACTACCCGCCCCCCTCTCCCTCTCCCCCGCCGAACCCAGTTCCTCCTTACGCGGCCTGAACTGTCGCCCTACCATGTCATTATCGGCTGTTAAGCAAGTAAGTTTGACGATCACGTCCCTAACGCGAAGCGTGTCCGAGCCACCCGGCTGCCGCTGCTATTAAGAAGGGGATATTGTCGGCTTCGTCTGTGTGCCGGCAGGCGTGCACGACCGCAGGAACATCATGCCGTCGGAGCGACAGTGCGCCATCAACAACCGCTACTTCTTCGTGCTGGGTTCGCTGGTGGCGTTCTACGTGCCGATGCTGGCCATGGTGGTGACGTACGCGCTGACGGCGCAGCTGCTGCGCAGCAAGGCGCGCGCCGCCTCCGCGCCGGCCGCCGCCGCCGGTCGCTGCAGCCGCAGCCGCCTGCGCCCCAGCGCGTCGCAGCCGGCGCTCGCGCTGCCGCTGGCCAAGTGGCGCTGCGACCAGCTCAGCTCCTGCCCGTCGGCGCTCAACCTCAGGTCTGTAAATCCACTCTCCCGTTCCTAATACCCACACTTAAGCCGGGTTCACGCAAACGAAGTGACACCACCGCTCGTGGTATACTACAGTGGCACCGCAGTTGCTTGGTTCGTTGGATGACTGGTAGATTCTTTTTTTCTCGAACAGACTGGGCTGCATGCCCGTACGCCAGAGATGGCCTATCATGCAAAACCCAGCCGAAGAAAACCCTAAGGTCTACCGATGGCCAACGAAGACTAGATAAAGGACAAAAAAGAAGAAAGGGAGACATAGGAAGAAAGGTAGGCGAGGTGCTCCATCTAGTGAGCAGCCGGAAGCCCCCAAAGTCAAACAGATGACATTTGGGGGGGGGGGGGGGGAGAGAGAGAGAGAGAGAGAGAGAGAGAGAGAGAGAGAGAGAGAGAGAGAAGAAGAGTAAAAGAGGAGGTAAAGTGAGGGCTGGGATGGGCCACCAAGCCCAGACAGCCGCAGCCCGGTCTGGACAGAGCAGGCGACAATGTTCTGCCAACCCGTCCATTGGCCAATAATATTAAGTGGCCCTCTCTTGAAGACGGTGGTAAAAGCCCCCTTCACGAATAAAACGTAAAACTAAGTCAACCGCTGAGGCATTATCTCATAACACCAGGGGAAGCGAGTCAGCGATATTAAAAGTCCGCGCAAGGCGGCTAGGTTGGGAAAGTCAGCAACACGTGGACCACTATCCTCAAACAGGAACCACAACGACTGTGGGGTGGGTCTTCGCAACAGAGGAGTCAGCCAAGTAAGACCAATGTACAGCTGGCAAAGGACAGTAGAGTCTTTGCGAGCGGCCTGCATGGAGGTCCTACACAGATTTGTAGTCTCCTTTATCATCCATAGTTAGTTTGATAAAGTCAGAGTGAGCCATTCAGTATTCCAGATCCCTGTAACTTGAAAGCACAATACCAATCGGAGGACTGTTTTGGAATACTGATCTCGAGGCTGCTTACTGGTAGCCAGTTTGGCCAGGCCACCAGCGAGTTCATCCCCCAGGATCCCAATGTGGCCCAGGGTACAGACGAAGGTCACTGAGCATCCACATTGTTCAAGGTCATACAGAGAAGCCTGGATAGCCATGACCAAAGGATGGCGAGGGTAACACTGGTCATGATCTTTTAAACTGGCCAATGAGTCGCTCAAGACGAGAAGGGACTTACTGGCTCAAGAGCATGACAGATGGCTACCAACTCCACAGTGAAACCACTACAACCACCCAGTAAGGTGTGCAGTTCAGTATAAGAAAAGCCTATGTGACCAGCAACAATCGAGACATCAGTATAGACTACTTCTGAACCCCAGGATGCACCAAGGATGGAGAAAAATTGGTGACAGGTGGCCTCGTGACGCACTGAGTCTTTCGGACCTTGTGATAGGTCAAGAGGAGCACCACAGTTCCATTGTGAAGACCGAGTTTCCAGTGGCGTCACTTCTATGACGCCACTTTTGCCATCTCTCAAAAACTGTCATTGGACTGTTCCCTTGTGGCTGTATTTAGGAACATTGGCATTCTGTGGTAGTTATTTTTAAATAATTCTTACTATACTGTGATTTCAGTCTATTTTCATTTTATTACTGAAAATAGTTAAAACAGTGGTCGCCAGGTATACTTTCGCAGCTTCTGTAACTACAATAACAACAACGCACGCGCGCGCGCACGTGGAAAGAGTAAATAAACAAACTTGATTTGGAACCACCAATCAACTGAGATGTAAAATATCGTCGTTTTAGACAGCATGCACAAGCAATAGCTCCCGCGTGTGATTCGGCAGCTGTGAAAAGTATTCGAAATGCCTACATTAACTAACACAGTGAAACTCTAAAAACTTGAAGAATGGTGCGCCTGCACATGATGATACTTACATGCCAATGGTGGTAAGTTTGGCATAGACAGCATTTTCGTCTTGGAGCGCTCACGAGTAGAAGAGACATGTTTGATAAAAATGTTAAAATTCGGTTAGAAAAGACCGATATTATGACACACATTATTGATGTAGCAACCAAGGTAGAGTGCCTGAAGACGTTAACTGCATTCAGGTCCATTACGTGTCGTTTTCACACGTGATCGCCGACTAGAAAGATCATCGGTATACAGCTAATGGTTCCAATTATAGATAGTGGTGAGGATGAGTAGCAGGATAGTCTTTCACTGTCAAAAATCATACAAACGGCAAAAAATGGCTCGGAGCACTATGGGACTTAACTTCTAAGATCATCAGTCCCCTAGAACTTAGAACTACTTAAACCTAACTAACCTAAGGACATCACACACATCCATGCCCGAGGCAGGATTCGAACCTGCGACCGTAGCGGCCGCGCGGTTCCAAACTGTAGCGCCTTTAACCGTTTGGCCACCACGGCCGGCTGCAAACGGCAGAAGGATCGTAAACTGAGTATTGTGAGATGAGGAACTAATGCTTGTTAATTAGTGACTTCGGGAGGTACGAGATCTGGAATGAACAGTGCACTTCTTACACATCATCATTAACTCGCAGCATCGGCGTCGGTGGCGCTATCTCGATTAAAGCTTTCAAAACCGTCTGTCGCGTGTTCACAGGCCTGGTTTATATAACACCGTGCGTCACTTTGAACGATCGCTATGAGCCTAGCTTACAACTATAATGTCTAAGCTCATTGTGCCCGTTAAAAGCTCATAGCAGCAATTTCAGGATTTGAACTCGAATGGTATTACGCCCCACTTGGTAAACCATTTCACTACACATGCTTACTCGAAACACCCGCCACTCATTGCAGACATCCTCATGAAATATAGCAAAAGACTGTCTCAGAAAAGTAACTTACGCGACGTACTGTCAAATTTGGCGTTTATTATTTAATTTCGTGGAGTTTAGACTACCTTGTAACGATACTCACATTTACCTCAACATTGTTTTGGACTTAGCATACGTAATGTATGATCTGACATTAATAGAGAGAGAGAGAGAGAGAGAGAGAGAGAGAGAGAGAGAGAATGAATCAGGTTCAATAACAAGCACAGAAACTAATGATGCAATAAAGCAACACACACACACACACACACACACACACACACACTCTCTCTCTCTCTCTCTCTCTCTCTCTCTCTCTCTCTCTCTCTCTCTAACAGAAACATTAAGGAAAAATACTGATATTCCTGGACATTTAAGGACAGGGCGTCCATAAAAGAATGTCCTGACATCGGGACACAGCGAAGAAAACGTTTAACTCTGCGGACTCTCTCTGATATTGTACAGGTTAATGAGGATATTCTGACCCCCAGGCACGAACATTGTCGTGATTTGCCTTCCTGTTCATATGAAAAGTTAACTAATCAGTGAACGCCACACGACCAAGAAAGTCATCTTCCCGCTGCAACACTCTTCACGTACAAAGTTATAACCTACATCATAGCCATAGAGCTATTAAGCATATACTAATCGAAACAGGTGTGCAAGCATTTCTTAAAATCTTCTACACTGTGTTCTTTGGCAGCTGGAGTTCAAGACTTGGTTTCGGGAGAGACTTCTTAGGACTACGAAGGTAAGATACTCTGACACGGTCAACATTCTCTTCAGACACTTTTGGTCGTCCGTGCTTTTCCTTCTTACAAACACATCAGTTTCTTTGGAATTGACTAAACCATCGGCGGATGTTTTCTCTACACGGTAGATCACAATTAACTTTAAACGAAACGCGCGTTGCACTAAAATTACAGATACACTCATAGCAAACTGCAGAACACAAAACGCCTTATGCTCAGAAGTCACCATTTTGCGACGTTTTATGCGGCGCTGCAAGGGGAAAACGACAAAGCAGTACTCGCGCACGAGCTTAACTAAAACTGTTTGAGGTACTCGTTATCTGTGACCTCGATCCAACACTACAATGTTTACAGTTGACACTATTGAAATTTATAACTGGGTTCAAAATGGCTCTGAACATTATGGGACTCAACTGCTGTGGTCATAAGTCCCCTAGAACTTAGAACTACTTAAACCTAACTAACCTAAGGACATCACACACATCCATGCCCGAGGCAGGATTCGAACCTGCGACCGTAGCGGTCGTGTGATTCCAGACTGTAGCGCCTTTAACCGCTCGGCCACTCCGGCCGGCTTATAACTGGGACATTCCTACATGGACACCACATATAATAAAAAAATGGATCTTCAAATATCCCTGGGGCAATTAATTAAGAACAATCTGAAACTGTCACGTTAAAAAAATACTGAGAAATTGAAAATATAAAAGCAGAGGAAGCAGCAGAGACAAATATTTTCAGGAGCTGAAAGTTGCAGTTGGGATTTGAAGGTAGAAGTGGTGAGCGAACAGGTGTGGTCTGAAGGAAAACAGCAGGCACACGGCGAGAAGACGAGAGAAGGACTGGAACTGTGGGGAACGTTGTATGCGCGATGGAAAATGCAACACGTACGAGAATGGCGGCATGTACATTTCGACTCGGCTCAGCAACAAGTGGTCGCGCAAACTGTTTGGAGAAGTGAGCGGAGATGTTTAGAAGCTTTCGCTAACTGCTGGGACTAGTCTTTGATAAGCTCCCGTTAAACGTCCAAATGTTTGCTTAATGCGTGGGTCTAAAATTGGTTTTCACGTTCGAAACAAACGAGGCACGACGTAAACTCCCGTTCCAAGTTACGAAAGCAGGCTTTCTACCTCGTTCGAATGACTTTCTAAATGCTACTCTGAGTATGAAATCTAGAGTGAGGCATATTTTCACAACTATGCTACGTACGTATCAGCTCATCTACGTGAGCAACTATTCGAAGGACAGCTACGCAATACAAAAAAATGGTTCAAATGGCTCTGAGCACTATGGGACTTAACATCTATGGTCATCAGTCCCCTAGAACTCAGAACTACTTAAACCTAACTAACCTAAGGACAGCACACAACACCCAGCCATCACGAGGCAGAGAAAATCCCTGACCCCGCCGGGAATCGAACCCGGGAACCCGGGCGTGGGAAGCGAGAACGCTACCGCACAACCACGAGATGCGGGCTACGCAATACAGACAATCTAACTTACTGAGAAACGTTAATCACTTCCTGGCTGCCCTGTTCGCTACTATAGTTGCCTCGGCGAGTTTTCAGCTGGAGGGGCAGGGGGGGGGGGGTAGGTGGGTGTTTCGTCAGTTCTTGCTCGCTATGGAGGCGATGGGCCGCTCATTTCCTAATCATTCTAAACGGATGGCTGTATGAGCCGACTTAGTTAATTTTAAGGACAAGATATTTCTCCACGAAGAACGGTGTTTTCGGACATTAGTGTTAAACTGCAAAAGGTCAAACCAGGAAACAGCATCTTACAGAAGCTCGCGATTCTGTCTGGATGGAAAGCCTACACGTGAAATAAATTCGTGGGGCGTTTTGGCAGTTTGCTGAATCGGGCAGTCGGCCGACAGCGCTCGGGGTTTGGCAAGTCGTGGGCCCATACTTTCGGCAATCGGGAGCTCGTTATCCTTAGAGTTCAACGACGTTACTCTTCCGGCACAGAAAACCTACGAAGCATTCCAAAGTCCATTTCTGTGTGCGGCCGTCCAATTCAGCTTAGGAAATTTCTTGGCCAGTGTTTCGTAGTACTGAATGTGGACCAGACGCCTCAGAAAGAAGAGTCGAGCCATTATGTAGCTGCAGGCGGCTCCTGGTAAAAGTTACGAGGTTAGTTTGCGTTAATTCATACCAAATAATTTTTTTTTTGTTTCCCTGCAGATTCGAGAGTGATATTTGCGTATGGTTTTTTCTACTCACTCTGAATTTTATTCCCGTTTAGTTGTTCTTTCGATTACCGACAAGAGTTGCTAGGAGGCATATGGAATCGGCTCAATAATTGTTAGCGGTCTGCATAGTCCACACCAGTGATCGGATGTCGGAATCTTTCCTGAAAGTAGTGAGAAGCTACAGGGCTTTTAAGTGTTGACTTTGGAGATGCGAGAAGTTTACCCCAGTTTTGCGGGACAATGCAAGGCTGGTGGCCCTTATTTAGATGAGTCGACAGCGTAGCAGAGCAGGTCCGCCAATAAACGTTTCCGAAGAAATCTGTATATCGTCAAGAGAGCCTGGACTGTGGCCTTGGCGTGAGTATGACTCCTCGCGATGCCACGGCAGCTCCGTCGCACGGACGACAGCAATGTTTCAACTGTGTGGGGAATTCCATAGCACGTCTCCCTGGTGGGCTCGCTCTTGTGAATATTCTAAAGACCGTATATTTTTGACAGGCGAAACGGCGCCGCGAACGCAGTCGCCGGCAGGGCGAGGTCGCGACAGGAATAGCTGGCTAGATGTAAAGCGCTCGTCGCCCTCCGGCAGGTTCGGCAGCGGGCGGCGCTCGGCAGCGGCGCGGGCCGTGCGGACGGAGCAGAAGGCGAGCAAAGTGCTGGGGCTGGTCTTCTCGGCGTTCGTGCTGTGCTGGACGCCCTTCTTCGTCCTCAACGTGCTGCAGGCGGCGTGCCCCGGCTGCGACGTGCCGCCGCGCGTCGCCACCACCTGCCTCTGGCTGGGCTACGTGTCGTCCACCATCAACCCGCTCATCTACACCGCCTTCAACCGCACGTTCCGCGCCGCCTTCGCGCGCCTCCTGCGCTGTCGCTGCTGCTGCCGCCGCGGCATCCGCCGCCGCCGTCGCCGCCCCCCGGCCGCCCCCGCGCCACCGCCGTGGTCACTGTCGCTGTCGGTGCTCGCCTCCGGGACGGCGACAGCCACGACCTCTTCCCAGGCAACCACGCCCCTCTACTCCTCGCCGGGATTCGCGGACTCAGAGTGCTGAAAGCCAACGCTATCACCCACCCGCAGCCGAGCGAGCACGTTCACGCTTCAGTCACGTGTGTGTGTGTGTGTGTGTGTGTGTGTGTGCTCTCGGAACCAACGGTCTAATCTGCCGTACCCTATTTAGGCTAAATGAATAAAACCTGCGCTTTATAACTCGCAGTACCGGCATTTCTTTGTGTATTGCAAATGTTTAGCGACTTAAAATTTAACTATAGTACAAACTAGACTGATCCATGTACCTTAAAAACACAGACGGAATGATAAAGTTTGTAACCAGGCGTAATATGTTACAGCTAACTCTAAATATATAGCAATCGAGAAAACAAAATCCGCAACTCTCAAACCCGTCACCCAGAAGATTAAAAAAGTCCTTTGTAATCAGGCAGATTTCGCATTAGGCGGTACTTTCCACTGCAGTGTGTGAAGGTGCCCGCAACTGCTACTCCGTTCATCTGCACAACAACCGTCCTTCGATCTACGAGCACAGATGGTGTCACGACGCCGTCGTCGTCGTCGTCGTCTAATACTGGACTTGTGTAGGTGCCGTGGGACTCATTACCCCAATGACCTCTCTTGAGACAAAGCAATCAACGTCTATAATTGCCTTTTCACATTTCATACTATCTCCTACCGAGGGACTTGGCGCAGTGTTCAGCAGATGGACTCGCATTCGAGACGACGACGCTTCAAATCCCCGTCCGGCCATGTACGTATAGATTTCCCGTGATTCCAGTAAATCAGCCCATGTAAGTGCCGAGATAATTTCTCTGAAAAGAGCATGGCTGATTCCCTTCCCTATACCTACGTCTATAACGACAGTACTATCGATGGGACATTACACTCTCCATCCTCCTCCCTTCCTTCCTTCTCGTTTCTGACGACCGTCTACTCGTCAAAGTTGGGCACAATTGTGCAAAAGAAATAAAGAAGTTGAGAGTATATAACATTGTAAACAGTGGTAACTACACCACATAAATACCCGTGTTCAGTGTACACACAATGTGGGCTCAAACCGCTAATGCAACATATTATTATTATTATTATTGATGCTGCTGCTGCTGCTGCTTTTTGTCCTGTGAAAGCCCATATTGCTATATATGATACAGGATGACAGTAACCTTACGATAGTTTGAGCACACGATTAAACACACAATCTACAGGAAAAAAAAAGAAATACACAGCGTACACACGCAATATCAAAAGAGATAGGCTGTACCAATGTAGAATAAAAGCCGTGCAGGGATTTTAACAGAGGAAAGAGAACAACACACGAATTATACTGCGAACAACATTCGAATTCCAATAAAATTGTTAATGATCAACAATTCACCGAATGTGTGGAAAACTAAATTAAAGTAAAGTCAATCTCCATATTCCAACAGGATGAATGTCTCATTCAGTACTAAACGCAGAGTGCTTCAGTAACATACACCCGATTTGACAAGGCTACATCTTCATCATGAATGAAAATAGAAATATGGGTTCAATATTACACATCGAAACTAAAAGTTACCCTTGGCGCCAGTTATAAGGTGCCATTTCATGTGGTTGCCGCTAAGGTTCACCTTAGTGCGGCTAGGTATTACCCAAAATGTGTCGACTAAAGTTCACGTTAACACAGCAAAAAAGGCGTTTAGTGATCTCCACGGAGAATTCAATTACAACAGTGCGGTGTCATTATAGTCGCGAGTACGGCCCTGTACCTCATACAGCTCTTTCATTCGATGACAGCAGCAGCGGTTTCAAAACACTGCTTACTCTCAAGACGTATAGAGCATTCAACACTCTTTCGCATGTGGTACGCAAAAAACTACGCGTACCGGCCGAGAGACGACCATTACTCCTGTGCCTCGTGTGTCTTACGGCGACGTTTGTGTCTCAAATCACACAGGATTCGCTTGCTACAAGTCTTTCATAACCGTGATCAACAAAGTTTACTTTAGTGAATTCGTTGTGGGCGTGGAGATGGAAGATGATGTGTGTTCAGCGATGAGACTACGTTCCATCTAAGTGGGAAAGTGAACCGCCACAACGTAGATACCACACATAACAGTCAATCAAGAAACCGAGGCTCTACGAAGCTTCACGTGTTTTGTACCGTTCCCCAGGGAAAGATTTACAGCTTTTTTTCTGTTTCGACTTTACATGAATCGCTTACCTGGTCATGCTGGATATTCTGCTATTGCAAGAACATGCCGATAATTTCACTCTGCAAAAGGACGGAGAAAAACCACACTGGCACCTATATGTAACAAGATTTTGTAACAATGAACTTCCTCAATAATGGTACGGTCGCAATGGGGGTACGCATCCCACAGGGTACGTGGAACATTTGTGAAAGGTAGATGAAAATCTTAATACTAAATGTAAATGTAAAAGGCGTCCAAGGCTGTTGTCGCATGCATGTAAGAGATACAACCTTGTAAAATCATATATTACTTTTTAAAATTAAAAAAAAAACTTTTAGCTCTACGTGTATGTTAAAATTTGCCTCAAATTTCTATCTTCATTCAAGTAGCAAACACACTGATGATCCAAAACTTTAAGACCACCTGCTTAACACGATAGCAATACAGCAACGATTTTGGGCGGCATTATTATTATTTGTTTATTTATTTTCTACATAACAATGACCTGACGTTTAGTTTACAACAGCAGTTCATGGAAATAATTATACGAATTTCAAATGTTGTCCGCCACCAAATACAAAATAAATTAGCTGGCATATAACCTACGTCAAAAACTTTTTAAAAATTTAAAGAAAAATAGTAAAATCTACCACGTGCTATCAATATATACTCCTCAAAACCAGTGGTAGTCTCGGAATGACTTGAGTCTCTCCACTCCTGATGCTAAACTATAAACTATTCCTACACTATTACACCACACCCCCATTATCTAATGTAACTTCCTAATACTCGAGACTCGTCAAGTCCATTGGGTCTGGTACTATTCTACACATAATATACTATCGATATAACACTCTACTACTAAGTTAATACAGGAAATATGATAAAGCGTGGCACTTTCGCATTTTTGCTGTGACAGATAACTCACAGATTACAGCGTTCACGGTGAATCAATGTGTTGAGTTATCTTTCATACATTTCAGGATGATCAAGTAAGTGTTCTTCTCTGCAGTCTTCGCTCTTCCGTACTGTAGAAGCGTCGGCAGTTGGGATCAACAAGGTCTCATGCTCGTGCAGATTTCCATGGCATAGCGGAATCTGCATTTTTGTGTCCCCTTCTGGTGGCGACAGTGACATGACTGGAACTACCCGCCATTTCTCGAACAAGCTCTACACTGCCCAACCTGTTGCGTGATGCCCCGAAACCGTCATCTTGCACTTGAAAATGTTTTTCTTTGTGTCATGCAGTCCTGTTTCCATTTTACTATACTGTTCATATTTTGTTGATCCCTGTCCTGTCCTTTCCGTGATTTCCCTGAATCGCTCAAGGCAAATGCCGGGATGGTTCCTTTGAAAGGGCACGGCCGACTTCCTTCCCCGTCCTTCCCTAATCCGATGAGACCGATAACCTCTCAGTTTGGTCTCTTCCCCCAAACAACCCAACCCAACCCTGTCCTGTCATTATGAGTGGGGTATTACGAAACTACCTGTTCTGGGGTGCCCTTTACACAAAAACCGCATATTTCGAGGGAGGTACCAACGTCAGCCGCAACTGGGCACTGAAATAATTCAGTGGCTTTTGTTGTTGTTTTATTTCATTTTAGGAAGCAAAAACAACTAAGGTCATAAGCGCCCTTGTCATACACCTCAGAACACCAATAAGTGAAGCAAGTTGAAAGCTACTGTACGTTAAGTGTAATCGACGTAAGGAAAGAGCTAAAATGATGTCGCGGCGAGAGGGCAGTCAAGCCGCTGGCAGAGGTTTAATTCCCCGTAGCTTGTTGCCATGAAGGGAAGACCAGCGGTGATGGCAAAGCGACACCACCATCTTGCGACAGACGGCAACAGGTCCAAGATGAACACGGGCCGCCACACAGGGCCAAGGCGGCGAAGGGTTCACAACCATTGGGAACGTGACAGATAGTGTGAAAGCGAGTGCCGGAGCAGTAGCCGACAGAGAACTCCGGGAGATAACCTCGCGCTGGCGGTCAACGAAGTCATCGAAAACGAGGGCATACGATGGGTGGCCCGGCATGGAAGATAAACTGCATGCATAGCTGCTGACCTGAACATCACGCCGGTATGACAGAGATAATTTGGCAGCTTCTGCATAGAGACTCAAACAGGCTAGTGTAAAAGGCGTCAGTGGCCAAACGTGTTCCACGATGGTGGATTGTATTAAGATGGCTTACGATGGACGGACGTGCAGATTAATAAACGAAAACCCCATAGTTTAGTTTCAGACGGACAAGGGAATGGTGCAAACGGAGGAGGCAGGTTCGATCTGCTGCCCAGGAAGTACCGCTGAGGACACGTACGACACTGGGGTACCGAGTACAGCGTATGGTCACAGCTAGGGCACGTGGAATGACTAAGAAAGTTTTTTTATCAAGCGTGAGCCCCAGGAATTTCGTAGTTTCGGTAAACGGAAGAGCAACAGGTCCAAGATGTAAAGACGGTGGAAGAAACCCACTGCACCGCTAGGAATGCATACAAACCGTATTGTCAGTGGAAAAGCGAAATCCATTGTCGATGCTCCACGAGTAAAGACGATCTAATATTGCTGAAAACACCACACAAAGAGACAAGTCCGTGAGAACTGCAATAGACAGCAATGTCTTCGACGAGAGCTTTTTGTTTTTTTTTTGTTTTTTTTTTTGTTTCAGGGCGCAAAACTTCTATGGTCATTAGCGCCCAGCCCGTGATTTTTTTTTTGGTAGGGTTTAAGGGCGCTCAACTGCTGAGGTCATTAGCGCCCAGTCACTGGTGTTAAAGCACAAGGAACCTGCTAAAACTCAAGGCGATGGGGGGACATCAAAAGGACCTGACAAAGATGCAGATTAAATAAGTAAAAAGGTTAAATGTCTTTGGTCAAGCCAGTTAAAGTTATAAAACGCAGAAGACGAGCAGCTGCTCGAGCGTCATCAGCTAAAACATCCGGTAAGGTAG
The DNA here is from genome assembly GCF_023864345.2 of Schistocerca serialis cubense. Classification (NCBI taxonomy): domain Eukaryota; kingdom Metazoa; phylum Arthropoda; class Insecta; order Orthoptera; family Acrididae; genus Schistocerca; species Schistocerca serialis. Next base: position 91,030,088 of record NC_064639.1, on the reverse strand, counting down.
ATGGCAGGGACAGGACAACACGAAATTGACTAAAACGGGGACACGACAATAAAACATGGCGCACCGTTAATGCCTGACCACAAGGGCACTGCGGGGCTGGGTCACCAGAGAGCAGGTAGCGGTGGCTAAACCGGCAATGCCCAATCCGCAACCTGGTCAGAAGGACCTCCTCGCGCCGAGATGGTCGGGAGGAAGTTGTCCAAGCAGTTGGGAGCGGTTTTACTGCCTGGAGCTTGTTTCCTTGGAGGGATGACCAAGCATCCCACCACAAGGACACAAGCCTCTTACATACATCCCCACAAACGTCAGATGACGGGACACAATGGGAGGCTGGCCGAGGCTGGAGGACTGCAGCCTTGGCTGCAGCATCCGCAGCCTCATTCCCAGGCACTCCTACATGTCCGGGGACCCACAGAAAGCTGACAGAACCGCCATTATCAGCGAAAGAATGGAGGGACTGCTGTATTCGTTGAATCAAGGGATGGACCGGATAGGGAGCCCCAAGGCTCTGAAGAGCACTGAGTGAGTCAGTGCAGAGTACATACGATGAATGGCGGTGGCGGCGGGCATACTGAATGGCCTGATGGAGAGCAAAAAGCTCGGCCGTAAAGCTGGAACATTGGTCAAGGAGCCGGTATGTAAAGGTGGCGGTCCCGACGACAAAGGCACAGCCGACACCATCGTCAGTTTTGGAGCCATCGGTGTAAATAAAGGTGTGACCAGCAAGTCGACCACGAAGTTCGACAAACCATGAGCAATACACTGCAGCCGGAGTACCCTCCTTCGGGAGTGAGCTGAGGTCGAGATAAATACGAACCGGAGCCTGGAGCCAAGGTGGTGTCGGGCTCTCACCCTCTCTGAAGGTGGTAGGGAGGGCAAAATCCAATTGTCGAAGCAGGCGACGGAAGCGGACACCGGGGGGCAGCAGGGCAGACACATACAACCCGTACTGACGGTCGAGAGAATCGGCGAAGAAGGACTTGAAAGAGGGGTGTTCGGGCATAGACAACGGCCGGCAGGCATACCGACACAGCAGTATGTCGCGCCGGTAGGTCAATGGTAACTCGGCAGCTTCAGCATAAAGACTCTCGACAGGACTAGTGTAGAAGGCTCCGGTCGCAAGACGTAGCCCCCGATGGTGGATGGAGTTGAGCCGGCGTAAGAGGGATGGCCGAGCGGACGAGTAGACGAAGCTCCCATAATCCAGCTTCGATCGGACTATGGACCGATACAAGCGAAGCAGGACAGTGCGATCCGCTCCCCAAGATGAACCGCTAAGAACTCTGAGGACATTAAGGGAACGTGTACAACGGGCCGCCAAATAAGAGACATGTGGAGACCAACACAGTTTCCGGTCCAACGTGAGCCCTAGAAACTTAGTTGTGTCCACGAATGGGAGAACAACGGGACCGAGATGTAAGGATGGCGGAAGGAACGCTTTATACCGCCAAAAGTTGATACAAACCGTCTTCTCTTCAGAGAACCGGAAGCCATTTGCCACGCTCCATGAGTAGAGGCTGTCTAGACAACGCTGAAGGCAGCGCTCCAGGAGGCATGTTCTCTGGGCACTGCAGTAGATCGCGAAGTCATCGACAAAGAGAGAGCCTGAGACAGTAGGTGGAATGCAATCCATAATTGGATTGATCGCGATGGCAAAAAGGGCTACGCTCAAGACGGAGCCCTGAGGCACTCCGTTCTCCTGGAGGAAGACGTCGGACAATACGGAACCCACACGTACCCTAAACTTTCGATCCGTTAAAAAGGAATCAATAAAAAGGGGCAGACGACCGCGTAGGCCCCACTTGTGCATAGTGCGGAGGATACCTCCTCTCCAACAGGTATCATAAGCCTTCTCCAAGTCGAAGAACACGGCTACCGTTTGGCGCTTTCGCAAAAAGTTGTTCATGATGAATGTCGACAAGGTCACAAGGTGGTCAACAGCGGAGCGGCGGCGACGAAAGCCGCATTGGACATTAGTAAGTAGTCGTCGAGATTCAAGAATCCAAACTAACCGAGCATTAACCATGCGCTCCATCACCTTACAGACACAGCTTGTAAGAGAAATGGGGCGGTAACTAGAAGGAAGGTGTCTATCCTTCCCGGGTTTGGAACAACAACGGCGTCACGCCAACGCATGGGGACCTGACCTTCGGTCCAGACGCGATTGTAGGTACGAAGAAGGAAGCTTTTGCCCGCCGGAGAAAGGTGTGCCAGCATCTGAACGTGAATGGCATCTGGCCCCGGGGCAGAGGACCGGAACAGTGCAAGCGCACGTTCGAGTTCCCGCATAGTGAAGGGGGCATTGTAAGTTTCCAGATTCAGCGAGTGGAAGGAAGGTCGCCGAGCCTCGTCTGCCTCTTTCCTGGGAAGGAAGGCAGGATGGTAATGGGCGGAGCTTGAAACCTCCGCGAAAAAGCGGCCAAAGGCGTTGGAGACAGCCACAGGATCAACAAGGACCTCATTACCTGAGGTCAGGCCAGGTACTGAGGAGTGGGCCTTAATGCCCGACAGCCGGCGCAGGCTACCCCAAACAACGGAAGAGGGAGTAAAACTGGTAAAGGAGCTCGTGAAAGAGGCCCAGCAAGCTTTTTTGCTGTCTTTGATGACTCTACGGCATTGCGCTCGGAGTCGTTTGTATTCAATACAATTCGCCAACGTAGGATGGCGGCGAAAGGTGCGTAAAGCACGTCGTCGAGCACGGATAGCGTCCCTACAAGCCTCGTTCCACCAGGGGACGGAAACGCGACGTGAAGAAGAAGTAGTAGTACGAGGTATGGAACGTTCGGCAGCATGGATAATAACAGCCGTGAGGTATTCGACCTGACTGTCACAACTGGGAAAATCGTGGTCCGGAAAGGTCGCCAGGGAGGAGTAAAGTCCCCAGTCAGCTTTCAGTATGTTCCAGCGCGAAGGACGTGGGGATGGGGTGTGGTGCAGGAGACGAACGACACAGGGGAAGTGGTCGCTCGAATAGGTGTCAGAAAGGACATACCACTCGAACCGACGGGCAAGAGTGGTAGAACAGATCGAGAGGTCCAAGTGGGAGTAGGTATGAGTAGAGTCCGAGAGGAAAGTCGGGGCGCCGATATTGAGGCAGACAAGATTGAGATGGTTGAAGACATCCGCCAAGAGTGAGCCTCTTTGACAGGATGCAGGAGAGCCCCAAAGGGGATGATGGGCATTGAAGTCGCCAAACAATAAGAACGGCGGGGGAAGCTGATCGATCAGGTGCATCATGTCAGCCCGACTAACAGCAGATGACGGTGGAGTGTAGACGGTACAAACTGAAAAAGTAATAGCAGAAAGAGTAATGCGGATAGCTATTGCTTGGAGTGGGGTGGTCAGTGGGATGGGATGGTAATAGACATCGTCCCGAACGAGCAACATGACCCCACCATGAGCTGGGATACCGTCCACAGGGGTGAGGTCATACCGCTCCGAGGTATAGTGGGAAAAGGCAATACGGTCAGTCGGGCGCAACTTGGTTTCCTGGAGACCAAGGACGAGTGGACAGTGCAGGCGGAGGAGCAGGTGTAATTCCTCCCGATTAGATCGAATACCTCTTATGTTCCAATGAAACAACGCCATTGCTAGTCAAAAAGTTGGGGGAACGAGACGGGGAAGAGCTGGTCACCTCGATGGCCGCGGAGGGCCAGGTTGCGAGGCAACAACGCTACAACTGACGGCAGGCGGATCCTGTTCCATCGACTCGTCGCCAGCTGCGGCCGCTGTCCCTGATTGTGTAGGAGGGGCCGCATCATTTGCCGACAAAAGGCCGGCGGAACGCCTGGCAGCAGAGCGTCCCGGCGAAACTGAGGACGGCCGGGAGCAGCGACTCACGGATGAAGCGTCAGATGAAACGCGCCGGGGTGGAGAGGGGGATAGACTTCTTCTTGGAGGCCTTCTTGGAAGGCCGAGGAGGCACAGGGATGGTGGGCTGGACCCGAAGAAGGTCCTCACGCGCGGGGTCCGTTTTGGAACGCCGGACCTCGGAAGCTGGGGTCCGGAACGTTTCCCCGATGGACGCCTGAGAAGAGGATCGCTTCTCAGGTGGCGTGGGGAGAGGAGGAGGAGGAAGGGTGGCCCCTGGGGCAGGGGGGGTGGGGGCCGCGGGGGAGGAGGATTTGGAAGGGAGGGATTTGGGAGGCGGAGGCAGAGCCCCCTGATGGGCAGAGGAGGCGGAGGGGGGACAGGATAGAGGTGAGGATACAGCGGAAGGAGTGGACACAACTGAGGCAAACGAAGTGGCCAGTGACACGGGATGAAGGCGGTCATACTTCTTCCTGGCCTCAGAATAAGAGAGCCGATCCAAAGTTTTGATTTCTTGTATCTTTTTCTCCTTCTGATAGGCGGGGCAGTCTGGGGATCTAGGCGAGTGGACGCCAGGACAATTAGGGCACCGAGGTGGTGGGGTGCAAGTATGTTCCTCACGAAGAGGACGTCCACAGTCGCCACAAAGGGGCTCAGCCTCACACCGGGACGACATGTGCCCAAAGCGCAAACACCTAAAACAGCGCATAGGAGGCGGGACGTAAGGTCGCACGTCGCACCGGTAGCACATCACCTTTACCTTCTCCGGGAGAACGTCCCCCTCGAAGGCGAGGATAAAGGCCCCGGTGTCGATGCGACGGTCTTTGGGGCCGCGCTGGACTCGCCGGACGAAATGCACGCCGCGGCGCTCCAGGTTGGCCCTGAGCTCCTCATCAGATTGTAGCAGGAGGTCACGATGAAAAATAACCCCCTGCGTCCTATTTAGTGCCAGATGTGGGACAATGGATACTGGGATGTCCCCTAGGCGGTCGCACGCCTGGAGTGCCGCCGACTGTGTGGCAGAGGTGGTCTTGATAAGAACGGACCCTGATCGCATCTTGCTGAGAGCCTCGATTTCCCCGAAGACGTCCTCAATGTGCTGAACAAAGAACATGGGCTTGGAGGTGGCGAACGTCCCCCCATCTGTTCGAGAACAGACCAAATAGCGGGGGAAGTACTTCGCCCCAAGCCGGCGGGCCTGTCCCTCCTCCCATGGAGTGGCCAAGGGGGAAAGGGCAGGAGAACCAGAACTAGAAACGGTACCTTTTCTTTTGGAAGACTCGGCCGCAGAGCGACCTGATACGTGTTGACGTTTCATGTGCGAAACGTCCGCCCCGATACCACCCACTCCGACCAGGGGCTCTCCCCACGGGCGCCACCCAGCCGCAGCAAGGGCCACCTGGCAGGATGACCATTGCCGGGAGTCCTGATGCCCCAAGGAGACGGGCATCTACTCCTTGGCCAACGTGGGGAGGGTGCAGCTCAGGTATCGGCAGTACGATCCCTGTGTTGTCAGGGGGCTACAACCTAGAGGGTACATGACGACCCCACCACAACGGGCTGGCTACCGTGCTGGATTTCTGGTGCCATGGAAAGTCCATCATGATCGCTGGTGCAGATGGAGATGCACTATGGGCGTAACTTGGACAACCCATCAGGCGTTTAGGCCCAATTTGAGGAATAATGGGTATGGTGAAAACGCCAGTGCAATGCTGAGTGCCAAGGTCATAGTGCACTTAGGACCAGTGGTACACCATGTAAGGTGTCCTTCCCCAAAAGGCTCGTACTTCTGTAGAATTTTGAAAAATGGAGGTCAAACCCCAAGGGGGACCATCACATAGAAGGCCGAAACGGTTGAAACTCCTTTTAGTCGCCTCTTACGACAGGCAGGAATACCTCGGGCCTATTCTTACCCCGGACCCGCAGGGGGGGCCCAGCCCGTGACTTAGGAAACAGTAAAAAACCGAAATTTAAAACCAGCAGCAATAAGAACAAAGTCATAAAATTTGAGAAACTAAAAGCAGAAGGAATGCTTAAAAATCCACTACAGAAAGGGGTTGGCTGTCCCCAAAAAAAGCTTCAAATGACTGACGTCATTTCAGTGTCACTAATAAACTGGAGAACGCGGTCGGCTGAGCGCGTGTCATCTGCTAAAATCGACGTTAGATCAGGCGATAGCTGTAGACGGGAGCGTAACGGATTAAAATAGGGGCATTCAATTAAAAGATGTCTTACCGTCCACAGCTGAGAGCAGTGGGGACAGAGTGGGGGAGGATCGCCGCTTAAAAGATGTCGATGGCTAAAAAGACAGTGCCCTATCCGGAGTCTAGCTAAAATTACCTCCTCCCGACGACGCGTTCGGGAGGAAGAGGTCCAAGCGCAAGGAAGGGCTTTCACTTCCCGCAATTTATTATTGGGAAGTGTTGACCAATGCGCATGCCATAAATGAGCAACTTAGCGACATAAGCCGCTCCGTAGATCGGTGAAGGGAAGCGACTGAATAGCTGGCCGAGGAAGAGAGACTGCAGCCTTGGCCGCTATATCGGCCGCCTCATTCTCACAGATACCAGCGTGTCCCGGGAGCCAGAGGAACGCCACCGAGACGCCCCCCAGGTGGAGCAAGCGCAGACAGTCCTGAATCCGGTGGACCAGAGGGTGCTCAGGGTAAAGAGCTTGGAGACTGAGGAGAGAGCTGAGAGAATCTGAGCAGATTACGTACTGTATCCGCTGATGGCGGACAGCGTAAAGCTCCGCAGTATAAACCGAACACTGGTCGGGAAGCCGAAAGTGATTTGGGGTGTCGCCAACAATATAGGCACTCCCTACACCTAACGATGTTTTCGAGCCGTCGGTGTAAATAAATGTGGCGTCCATCATTTGTGCACATAGAGCAGCAAATGCCCGACGGTAACCAAGTGTAGGGGTACCATCCTTGGGAAATTGACAAAGGTCACGGAGCAAGTAGATCCGGTCCGGGGACGGAGCCAAGGCGGTGCTGTACCCCAAGTTGTCAAGAAGGTTTTGGGAAAGCGGAAGGAAAGAGAATGGAGCAGTTGACGGAAGCGGACTCCCGGTGGTAGTAGGGAGGAGGGGCGGCCTGCATACCCTACATAAAAGGAGGCGTCGAGAACAAGGTCATGGGCTGGATTAGCAGGCATGGAAGACAGATGGCTAGCATAACGACTCAGAAGGACTGCCCGCCGATTGGACAGCGGAGGTTCAGCAGTCTCAGCATAAAGGCTTTCCACAGGGCTGGTGTAAAAAGCTCCAGACACTAAACGTAATCCACGGTGGTGGATAGAGTCGAGACGCCGAAGAATAGACGGCCGAGCAGAGGAGTAGACTATGCTTCCATAATCCAATTTCGAGCGCACTAAGGCGCGACAGAGGCGGAGAAGGACCACCCGGTCCGCTCCCCAAGAGGTACCATTCAGGACACGGAGGGTGTTAAGGGAACGCAGACAGCGAGCCGAAAGATAGGAAACGTGGGAGGACCAGCACAGTTTTCTGTCAAACATAAGACCCAAGAATTTAGCGACGTCGGAAAACGGAAGGTTGACAGGACCTAGATGTAAGGAGGGCGGAAGAAACTCCTTACGTCGCCAAAAATTAACACAAACGGTCTCACTGGGTGAGAAACGGAAGCCGGTTTCGATGCTCCACGAGTGGAGGCGATCGAGACATCCTTGAAGACGTCTTTCAAGAAGGCTGGTCCGTTGAGAGCTGTAGTAGATCGCAAAATCGTCCACAAAGAGGGAGCCCGAAACATCAGGAAGGAGACATTCCATAATTGGATTTATGGCGATGGCAAACAGTACAACACTCAGCACGGAGCCCTGGGGTACCCCGTTTTCTTGGAAGAAAGTACGGGAGAGAGTAGTGTTCACCCGCACCCTAAATGTGCGCTCTGCCATAAATTCGCGAAGAAAAAGGGGCAGCCGGCCTCGAAAGCCCCAAGAGAACAGTGTGCGGAGGATGCCTGTCCTCCAACAGGTATCGTATGCTCTCTCCAGATCAAAAAATATTGCTACTGTTTGGCGTTTCCGGAGAAAATTGTTCATGATATAAGTGGAGAGAGCAACAAGATGGTCAACTGCAGAACGATGCTTTCGGAATCCGCATTGGGCAGGTGTTAAAAGACTGCGGGATTCCAGCCACCAAGCTAAACGGTAATTCACCATACGCTCCAAAACCTTACATACACTACTCGTGAGAGAAATGGGGCGATAGCTAGAGGGGAGATGTTAGTCCTTTCCAGGTTTCGGAACGGAAACGACAATAGCTTCCCGCCATCGTCCGGGAAAGGTACTGTCGGTCCAAATTCGATTATAAAGGCGAAGAAGGTAACGCAGACTATGGGTTGATAAATGCAGCAACATTTGGACATGGATACCATCCGGTCCTGGGGCGGAGGAGCGAGAAGAAGAGAGGGCATGTTGGAGTTCCCGCATGGAGAAAACAGTATTGTAGCTTTCGTGATTTTGAGAGGAGAAAGCCAGATGTCGCACTTCCGCTGCACGTTTCTTCGGGAGAAACGCTGGCGGGTAATTTGAAGAGCTCGAAATCTGAGCAAAGTGTTTACCCAAGGAGTTAGAAATTGCGACGGGGTCCACTAACGTATCATGCGCGACAGTGAGCCCAGAGACCGGGGAGAAACTAGGCGCGCCTGAGAACCGTCGAAGCCGACTCCAAACTTCCGAGGAGAGAGTGAAGGTGTTAAATGAGCTAATAAAGAATTTCCAGCTTGCCTTCTTGCTATCGCGGATGACGCGACGGCATCGCGCACGGAGCTGCTTATATCGGATACAGTTGGCCAAAGTTGGATGGTGACGGAAAATGCGAAGAGCACGTCGCCTCTCACGTATTGCGTCACGGCATGCCTCGTTCCACCAAGAACTGGGGGGCGCCGGGGCAATTCGGAGGTGCGTGGTATTGAACGTTCCGCAGCTGTAAGAATAACGTCGCTAAGATGTGTGACCTCATCGTCGACGCTGGGAAAGCGACGGTCATCGAATGTCGCTAGAGACGAAAAAAGTGTCCCATCGGCTTGGGCAAACTTCCAGCGTCGCGAGCGCATATATGGCAGTTGAGGCTGCAGTCTAAGAACACATGGAAAGTGGTCACTCGAGTGTGTATCATCAAGGGCGAACCATTCGATGCGCCGAGCTAGCGGAACAGTACCGACCGCAAGGTCCAAATGAGATAAATTTGTCGTGGAGGCAGACAAAAATGTGGGGACCAAAGTGTTGAGGCAAACTAGATCCGCTTGGTGGAAGACGTCTAGCAATAGTGAGCCATGTGGACAAGGATGTGGAGATCCCCAAAGCGGGTGGTGGCCATTTAAGTCCACAACCAGCAAATAGGGGGGTGGAAGCTGACCAAGAAGATGAAGGAGATCAGCTCGTGCCATTGGTGTGGACGATGGAATGTATACCGTACAAAGAGAGAATGTGTATCCAGAAAGGGAAAGACGGACGGCGACAGCTTGGAAGGAACTATTTAAGGGGATTGGGTGATAATGGAGAGTATCATGGAGAAGAATCATGAGTCCTCCATGTGCTGGAGTGCCTTCAACAGAGGGGAGGTCATAGTGGACGGACTGAAAATGAGGGAGAACAAAGCGGTCATGGGGACGCAGCTTTGTTTCCTGAAGACAGAAGATGACCGGCGAGTAGGATCGTAAGAGGATCGACAATTCATCCCGATTGGCTCGAATGCCGCGGATATTCCAGTGGATAATGGACATAGGGTGAACAGAAAATGGAGGAATGTGACCAAGGGTGCTGTCAACTCAACGACTGCTCAGAGCTTGCGACCGACAGCATGGAATGGCGTTCAGTCGAAGGCAGAAGATCCTGATCCATAGGTTGGTCAGGAGCAGCTCCTGCCACCAGCGATCGGCCGGTTGACCGGCCGCCAGCAGTGCGCCTCGGCGACACAGAAGACGGCCGAGGGCGATTTCCGCCAGGTGGTGCTGTAGATGGGACTCGCCTTGGCGGAGAAGGAGAGTAACTGTATTTCTTTGTAGACTTCTTGGAAGTATGATGTTTAGATGAAGGAGGAACCGATGGTTGTGAAGTTGCGGTACGTAAAAACTCTTCACGAGTATGCTCTTTTTTTCGAAGACTTGGCGTCTGACTTTTGGGCTCGAGATTTAGCAGAACCCAACGAAGGGTGAGCCATAGAGTGGGCAGGCGAAAGAGGTGAGGTTGAACGGGCGATCTTTGCGCTGGCCGATCTGACGACCGTGGTACTAAAGGTGATGTCGCAAGTCTGCGTGGCCGCCTCCTTTGTTGGCCGACGAGAAGCAAGGACAGTGCTGTATTTTCCTGTCTGAGGCACGGTGGGCTGTCGACTGGCGAATAATTTTCGAGCAGCAAAGGTCGACACCTTTTCCTTCACTCTTATTTCCTGGATGAGCTTTTCGTCCTTAAAAACGGGGCAATCTCGAGAGGAAGCAGCGTGGTCACCCATACAGTTGATGCAGCGAGGGGATGGAGGTGGACAAGCACCCTCATGGGCATCCTTGCCACACGTAACACATTTGGCCGGATTGGAACAGGACTGGCTTGTGTGATTGAACCGCTGACATCGATAGCAACGCGTAGGGTTTGGGACGTAAGGGCGAACGGAAATTATCTCATAGCCTGCTTTGATTTTCGATGGGAGTTGAACTTTGTCAAATGTCAAGAAGACAATGCGGGTTGGAATGATGTTCGTGTCAACCCTTTTCATAACCCTATGAACAGCCGTTACGCCCTGGTCAGACAGGTAGTGCTGAATGTCTTCATCAGACAATCCACCGAGGGAGCGTGTATAAACGATTCCACGCGAGGAATTTAAAGTACGGTGCGGTTCCACCCGGACAGGGAAGGTGTGGAGCAGAGAAGTACGCAGCAATTTTTGTGCCTGGAGGGCACTGTGTGTTTCTAACAACAGGGTGCCATTCCGTAATCTGGAACAAGACTTTACAGGACCTGCAATTGCGTCGACACCTTTCTGAATAATGAAAGGGTTGACCGTGGAGAAGTCGTGACCGTCGTCAGACCGAGAAACAACAAGGAACTGTGGCAACGATGGAAGAACCGTCTGTGGCTGAGACTCAGTGAACTTACGTTTGTGAGCAGACATAGTGGAAGGTGAGGAAACCATTGCGGAAGAATCCCCATGATTACCGGCGTCTCCGATGGCGCGCTCCTCCCTTGTGGGGGCCCTCACTGAGGGCACACCCGCCTTAGGTGATTGTTCACACCTCAGGTCACACCTCCCGACAAACGGACGGAGGGACCAATCGGTACTTTCGGAAGGTATCAGCTCGGGTAATCACCCCTCCCAGGGCCTGGCCGTTACCAGGGGGTACGTACGTGTCCTACCTGTCTACCCGGGGCGGGGAATTACGCGTTACCCCGTCACCGGCTACACATGGAAGTGCGTGGGTCGGCCTTCAGACACGCACAGGGAGGAAAAAAGAGAAAGGGAAAGGAAAGAAGAGGGGGTCTCAAACGCCGCAGCGGAGAAAAGGGCAAAGAGAAGAGGGAAGGAAAAGAGAAGGACAGAGGAAGGACGAGGACTTGCAAGTGTAGAAAGCAAGGAATTTGGAACAGTTTCGAGCGTCCGTCTCCAGACGTAGGCAGAAACCATACTCCCAGAGGGGGAGATAGGGAAGGAAAGAGCCAGAGGTGAGGGGGGGGGGGCGAAGATGGGGGACGGGGAAGGATGCGGAAAGGGAAGGGAAGGTATGCAGCCCGGAAAGGAAGGAGGGCCACATTAGCTCGGGGTCCCGTGCTCGCTACGCACGTGTCCACAAAAGAGTTGTGAACCCCCTGGGGGGTCGACGAGAGCTGGAGATGCCTCGCAAGAGACAGTCCATAATACGGTTATGGGGTATACCAAAGAGAACGGAGCATTGACGCACCTCGTTCTGCTGGATGAAGGTGTCCGACAAGGCCGAACTAACACGCCCCTTGAAAACTCGGTCTTTTTAAAATTCCTGAAGGAAATGGGGCAAGCGGCCTCGGAAGCCCCGCGTGTATAAAGCACGAAGGAGACAGTCATCCAGTAGGTGGCGTAGGCTTTCTCTAGATCAAATAACACGGCCACAGTCTGATATTTCTGCAAAAACCGTTCATGACAGTGATAGACAAAGTGACGAAATGGTCAACTGCAGGACGGCATGCTCGAAATCCACATTGTGCAGTGGTTAGTAGATAGCGAAACTCGAACCACCATACCAGCCGGCCATGAAACTTACGTTCCATCACCTTATAAACAAAGCTGTTGAGAGAAATGGGGCGGTAGCTAGAAGAAAGGTGTTTGTCCTTACCGGGCTGAGGTATGGGTATGACAGTGGCTTCACGCCACCGTCTTGGAAACGTGCCATCTGTATGCAATTGTATGTACCAAGGAGAAAGCATCTGCCCACATGAGCAGGGTCACGCTTCCTCATAGTAAAGGCGGCGTTGTTGTATTCACGATTTTGGAAGGAGAAGGATATCACTCGAGCGTCCTCCACTTGTTTCCGAGAGATGACAATGGGGTGATAGTGGGTGGAGCTTGAAATCACCGCACAATAGCGGCTCAAGGTGTTGGCGGCAGCAATAGGTTCCCCGGAAGTCATTGGTCCCAGAGAACCGACGGAGGCTGCTCCACACAGTGGAAGAGGGAGTGAAAGTGTTAAAGAAACTAGTAAATGAAATCCAGCTAGCTTTCTTGCTGTCCCGACGAATGCGACGACACTGCGTACGCAACTGTTTATAAAGAATACAGCTCGCCATTGTAGGATGACGACTAGAAATGCGGAAAGCACGTCTCCGTGCGTGAATCGCTTCGCGGGTCGCCTCAGTGCACCAGGGGACCGGGACCGGCGCGGAAAAGAAGAGGTGCGAGGTACGGAACATCGTGCTGCAGTAAGAATAACGATGGCCATCACAACTGGGGAAATGTTCGTCGAACGTCGCCAGGGAGGAGTAAAGCCTCCAGTTGGCCTTAGAAAGCTGTCAATTACGTTTACACATAGATGGGGTAGGAGTGAGCAAATATAGCGGACGGGAAATGATTGTTCGAGTACATGTCAGAGACAATGGACCACTCAAGATGATAGGCAAGCTCGGCAGTGCAGAATGAGAGGTCCAAATGGGAACTGGTATGCGTGGAGTCTGAAAGGACTTCATAGTCTGCCTTAATCTTAGATGGTAGCACTACTCGATCAAATTTGAGAGAGAGAGCATGTAGGCACTTTTTCCATTATCCGATGTACCGCAGTGACAGACTGATCAGATAGAAAATATTGAATTACCCCTCGGTGAGACCATGAAGCAGCCAAGAGTAGATAACATCACACGAAGAATCCAGCGTATGATGGGCCTCAACACGAACAGGATATCTGTGGAGAATCAAAGTTGTATGCAGTTGTTGGGCTTGAAAATCATAATTGGTCTCCAGAAGCGAAGTGCCATTACGTGTAAGCGAGAGCACGATTTCGAGGAACCTGAAACTGCGTGAACACCTTTCTGAATAATTAACGAATTGACTGTAGTAAAAGAAAAACACTCTCCGGTATGTGACACCACAAGGAACTGAGATGCAACTGGGGAAGTCATGGAATCCTTAGCCTCATTCCGTTACATTTAGTAGATGTAGACCGAGATGAAGACTATTGGCTCATTGCGAAAAAATCCCCCATGGCTGCCAGCATCTCCGATGGCATGCTCCTTCCAACTGGGGGCCTCCTCAGCAGGGACTCACTCACCTCAGATGATTGTTCAGAACTCAGATTACACCTCCAGGACTCTATACAAAGGGGCGCATCACTTCTTCCTGGGCCTGGCCTGTGCCTGTACCAACCGGTTACGTGCGAACCCAACCGGTCGAGCCTGGGCTGGGAATTCCCGCGTTACCCAGCCACCTGTTGCGCGTCAAACGCCTGGGTCGGCCTTGAGAACCGCACAGGGAGGAAGAGGAAAGAAAGATACCTCAAACACCGAAGCGGGAGTAAGGGAGGAGATGGAGAACGAAGAAAGGAGGATAAACAGACAAGGGACTTGTGTTGCTTGAGGCTTTTGCGACGGACATGTTGTATATATGGTTCTCGGGCGAGACGTCGGATGTCATAGTGAAAACTCCACAATATTTCATCAGCGCAACTGGCCGACATCTTCAGGTGCGACGAACACACTGCTAGGCAGGACCAGAGCCCCCTATTTATGCCAGTCTTAGGCAGGAAGTGCGCATGCGTGGAGGCGCCAAATTCGATGGTCAATAGCGACGACATCAACCGATAGCTGGAAGGACAGCAACTCCACCTACAGGATGAAGAACCAAAGACTTCGGCGCACGCGCGGAGGCTGCCGCCGCTGCTCTGCGCTGCCTGGGGACCCCCACGATTCTTTATCATGTGCGTGACCTTGCAAGGGAAGTAGGGAATATTTACTTCACAGCAAGCAAGAGTGGGTAAATAGGCTAAGAGAACTACAAATATGGTATGAGGACTGCCTTTGGCCAACAGCTGGTCAAAAAACCAGCTTTTCCTTGATTCCTGGTCTGCGTATAAAAATCATACTCCTTTAGAGCAAACTACCCCTTCTGAAAAGTGTGTGACATTGCAGTTCATACCACTTCGAACCACTGGAAAAGCTCAGCCTATGGATGTTTGTGTTTTCCGCGTCTGTAAAACATATTATAGCACTATCTGCATCGAAGCCTTAAAGGATGGTCGGTTTCACGATGAGCTCCATGTCAGACAGTTTCGCATTCGGTTGAATGCTATAACATTCCATAACTTATCACCCCTTTGCACTAATATTATTCCACAAGCACTCCTTAAGAGTGGATACCTAGCTGAACGTCCTACACGGTTTGTAACACTCAAGGAATTCGCCTTCGATCTTGATTGTGCGAACCATTGTGATCACCGTGGCACACCATTTTTCATTCGGAGTTCACGGTGCAAGCTAATGATCTGTTTTGAACATTTATTTAATGTCGACGATGTCCATTTTGTAAGGTGTAATACATACACTCCGTAGAAGGTTGATTTCTGCGTCTCCAGAACACTCTCTCCCTCCAGATGTAGATGGTGACTCATTACCAGTTAATATTTTTCCTGTCACAATTGTTAACACAACGCTTTCAATTGAGCCTAACAATAGATTGAACTTACGACCTCGCATTCAAGGGGTTCCTTGTAAGACCTCTATCTGATGCGTCACAGTCACGTTGTCATTCAGCTAACCTGCATTTCTTCAGTTGTATCTTAGTGTTAACATTAGACCCTAATACACTGCGCAACAGAATTAAAGGATCAGTTTTTCGATATCCCGCCATTGCCTGTCATTTCTACGCGTAAGTTTGAAATTTGGCTGAAAGGTACCTGCAACCTTCCTCTCTGCAATGGTGCAAAAGCGTGGCGCGTTGCGACATATCTCTTGGGCTCGACGACGACGCTTTAAACAGCAAGGTGGGGACACGTACAAAAAGTCCACAGCTCTAAGTTTCTTGTGTAGTGGCAACTCGAATCGCAAAGATGTCGAAGGGTTGCATAACTGCAAACGCCTCGGATTAAAAAGATGGCTCTGAGCACTATGGGACTTAACATCTGAGGTCATCAGTCCCCTAGAACTTAGAACTACTTAAACCTAACTAACCTAAGGACATCACACACATCCATGCCCGAGTCAGGATTCGAACCTGCGACCGTAGCGGTCACGCGGTTCCAAACTGAAGCGCCTAGAACCGCACGGCCATTCCGGCCGGCTGCCTCGGATTACTTTACAGGTTCTCGCTATAGTCGCTAATTTTTAAAATCCTGAGTAAAAACGTGTAGGTGCCACCGAGGGTTGCGCCGAACTGGCCGGTCGTAGTGGGACCCTTTGCCGTTTAATTCACGTTTGTGTCAATGTCGCACCCCCTCGTGATTACGCCAGAAGACGACGCGAAATAGGAGACCTGAAAAACATAAACATCCTTCCCTGCTTCAGATCACATTCAAATTTTGTCTTATGGTTTTCAACGGTCACTAGTTGTTCCACTCTGTGCACGATACCAAAAATTGCAGTCGGGCTGCACTCCAAAGGGGTGCGATTATGTTCACTTCGGATGCAGCTCCACAACATCCGTAGAGAAGGGTTGTAACATCCTGAGGTATCAGCGTCAGATGTTGTCAAGATTGTCTTGATGCTCACTGCTCCGCGAACTGTCGTTTTCGACCACGAAATGTGTGGGAATCAACGCCCCAAGGAAAGATGTGATTACATACACAACCTTCATGCCACACCCTGAGGTATTTTGATGTCGATTCTGAGTGGCGGTTTCCTCAGCCACTCATAAAAAAATTGAGTGATTTCAGCACCTGTACTCGAGGTTCTAACCTCCATCGCAGAGGCGTCAAAATAAGGGGTGAAACGTGGGTAAGAAAAGCTGTGACGGCCTTCCCGTTGTGAGACACATCCAGGGAGGCGTTGGGCAGAACTGGCGTGAAATTTAGCGCCAATGTGGCATTATTAACCCATCTGACATGTCACATGAGCTGCAGCGCTGTGGACTTTTTTTCGGATGTGTCGACACATTGCTGCTTGACGCGTCGCCGAGCCCGAGGATGACTTCTCAGAGCGCTACGGTTTTGCACCATTACAGAGGAAGGTTGTTGCAGCATTGAGATTACATATATATAAAGATTTATCTATACAAAGATCACAATCATTTTGACGTAATTAACAGTATGACTGCTTTCTTGGGATCAGTGTACTTCTGTGATAAATGCAACAAGCCATATAGCAACAAGGATGATCACAGATGTAAGATAGACAGAAAAGTGTGCATATTATGCAAAAGTATAGAACATGAAAGTGAAGAAAATAAGATTTATTGTGAAAAATGTAATAGGTACTGTTATAATGAAGAATGCTTCAACAATCACCAAGAAGTTTGTGATACAGCTTACAGGTGTGCAGGATGTAAAGAGATTTGTTTAAGATCTAAAGGACATAAATGTGGCTTTTAACTTTGTAGAAATTGTAAACAAATAGTGGAAATTGGAAATCATAAATGTTATATGCAACCTATATTGCAGAAGGTTGTATCTGTGAAAGAAAATTTGTTTAAGAATTTATAGTGCAAGGTTGCTAAAATTGTAATAAAGAAGGTTGTTATGATAATAGAGAATTCAAAGATTTTTATATTTACCAGTGCTTTGTGTGAAATAAAATAGTTGGTGGTAAATAGTTTAAATGTTGTAAGAAAGGCTTTCCAAAAAAAGTGAATTGTACCTATACTGAAAGATACATGTGGTTTCATTATGAAGCAACTCAAGAAACTGGAACACACATTCGAAATCTTATAGGTTAGGTTAGTGTTGTTTTAACGTCCCGTCGACAACGAGGTCATTAGAGACGGAGCGCAAGCTCGGGTTAGTGAAGGATGGGGAAGGAAATCGGCCGTGCCCTTTCAAAGGAACCATCCCGGCATTTGCCTGAAACGATTTAGGGAAATCACGGAAAACCTAAATCAGGATGCCTGGAGACGGGATGGAACCGTCGTCCTCCCGAATGCGAGTCCAGTGTGCTAACCACTGCGCCACCTCGCTCGGTCGAAATCTTATAATTGCCCACAATTTTAAAGGTGATACTGTTTATAAATTTAAGACAAATGATGAATTCTGTAAGTGGATGATATCTGAAAAGAACAGTTCTCACACATTCATAGCTCACTATACAAAAGGTTACGATTCTCAATTTATTTTGAAGTACTGTGTTCAAAATACAATAAGGCCATATACCATCTACACAGGAACTAAACTAATGTTACTGGAGTTCAAGCAGTTAGGTATAAAAATTATAGATAGTAGTAACTTTATCCAAGAACCACTCAGTAGTTTTCCAAAAACTTTTGATTTGAAATAACTGAAGAAATGTTACTTCCCACATTTATTCAATAAGCCAGAAAATGAAAATTATGTAGGACCGATTCCTGATACTGAATATTACTGTGTTGACACTATGAAGCCAAAAGATAGAGAAGCGTTTCTCAAATGGCATAGCTCCAGAGTTAAAGAAAATGAAGAAAGAAATTAACGAGTACTGTAATTCTGATGTAGATATATTAAGAATAGGTTGTTTGGAACTAAGAAAATTCTGGAAATTGCTAACATTGATCCATTTTGTTATTTAACTATTGCTGGCGTTTGTATGGAAGTTTACAGATCTAAATATTTACCGAAAATACAATTGCAGTATTGGATAAGGAACAGAAAGAGAATTATAGTAAAGAATCCATAGCTTGGGTGGATAGTTCAAATAATAGCAACATTCATTCAAGATGCTCTTAATGGTGGAGAAGTAAGAGTTGCGGGAGCAAAAGTAATTGGATTTGATAAAGAAACTAATACCGTTTATCAATACCATGGTTGTTACTGGCATGGATGTAAAAAGTGCTTCGAAAGTGAAACGATTAACAGTAAAAATTAGGAAACGATGAACGATCTTTATCAAAAGATTTAAACAAGAAGTGCAGAAACAAGAAACGCTGGGTACAATTTTGTGGGAATGTGATTGGCTGAACTCAACAGAGTATAAAACGCTTAAAAAATTAACGCAGTTACCTGGAATTGTTGAACCATTGAATCCAAGACATGCATTTTATGGTGGACGAACAAATGCAATAAAATTAAGAGCTAAAGCAGATGGTATTAGCTCAAAAATAAAATATATTGATGTATATAGTCCTTATCCTACTGTGCAATATTATGATTATTATCCTGAGCAACATGAAAGAAAAATATATAGCCCAAGATATTATTCTAAAAATTGGTATCGCTTAATAAAATGAGAAGTGTTGGCTCCTAGAGGATTGTATCATCCTGTTTTACCTGTACGCATGCAAATCGATAAAAATGAAAAACTATTATTTCCTGAACAAATAAGTGATGAAGAAAGACGTTTTATTGGAACTTGAACGGCTGATGAAGTAAAGAAAGCTGTAGAAAAGGGATATAAAGTTTTAGAAGTCTATGAAGCATGAGATTTAAAAATAAAAGCAATATGCTGTTTAAAATTATGTGAAAGACTTTATGAAAATAAAATTACAAACTAGTTCACATAATTTTGAAAGTGATGAAGAACACATCAAAATAGTTAAAGAGAAATTGGACATTGACTTAGATCGTGATAGAATAAAGGAAAATCCTGGAAAACGAGCTGTTGCTAAGATATGTCTTAATTCATTGTGGGGTAAATTTGGACAAAGGCAAAATATGAGTCAAACAAAATATGTGACATATTTGCAACGATTTTATGAGATATTACTGGATGATCGATTAGATAACTTATGATGCAAATTTTATTACAGAGCATATGGTTCGGATGAGGTACAATTTCAAAGATTATTACGTGGAAAATAATCCAGCTACTAATATATTCATAGCTGCATTCACTACATCAAATGCAAGGCTTAGATTGTATGATGTGTTAGATAAACTACGAGAATGTTGCATATTTTGATACTGATTCTGTAGGATATATTGATAATGGTAAAAATACTGTGGAAACAGGTTGTATGTTAGGTGAATGGACTAATGACTTAGGAAACAATTGGATTATAGATCGGGCGTCCACAGGTCCCAAAAGTTACTGTTGTTGTTGTGGTGGTCTTCAGTCCTGAGACTGGTTTGATACAGCTCTCCATGCTACTCTATCCTGTGCAAGCTTCTTCATCTCCCAGTACCTACTGCAACCTACATCCTTCTGAATCTGCTTGGTGTATTCATCTCTCGGTCTCCCTCTACGATTTTTACCCTCCACGCTGCCCTCCAATACTAAATTGGTGATCCCCTGATGCCTCAGAACATGTCCTACCAACCGAGCCATTCTTCTAATCAAGTTGTGCCACAAACTTCTCTTCTCCCCAATCCTATTCAATACTTCCTCATTAGTTATGTGATCTACCCATCCAATCTTCAACATTCCTCTGCAGCACCACATTTCAAAAGCTTCTATTCTCTTCTTGTCCAAACTATTTATCGTCCATGTTTCACTTCCATACGTGGCTACACTCCATACAAATACTTTCAGAAACGACTTCCTGACACTTACATCTATACTCGATGTTAACAAATTTCTCTTCTTCAGAAACGCTTTCCTTGCCATTGCCAGTCTACATTTTATATCCTCTCTACTTTGATCATCATCAGTTATTTTGCTCCCCAAATAGCAAAACTCCTTTACTACTTTAAGTGTCTCATTTCCTAACCTAATTCCCTCAGCATCACCCAACTTAATTCGACTACATTCCATTATCCTCGTTTTGCTTTTGTTGATGTTCATCTTATACCCTCCTTTCAAGACACTGTCCAATCCATTCAACTGCTCTTCCAAGTCCTTTGCTCTCTCTGACAGAATTACAATGTCATCGGCGAACCTCAAAGTTTTTATTTCTTCTCCATGGATTTTAATATCTACTCCGAACTTTTCTTTTGTTTCCTCTACTGCTTGCTCAATATACAGATTGAATAACATTGGGGAGAGGCTAGAACCCTGTCTCACTCCCTTCCCAACCACTGCTTCCCTTTCATGCCCCTCGATTCTTATAACTGCCATCTGGTTTCTGTACAAATTGTAAATAGCCTTTCACTCCCTGTATTTTACCCCTGCCACCTTCAGAATTTGAAAGAGAGTATTCCAGTTAGCATTGTGAAAAGCTTTCTCTAAGTCTACAAATGCTAGAAATGTAGGTTTGCCTTTCCTTAATCTTTCTTCTAAGATAAGCCTCACATGTTCCAACATTTCTATGGAATCCAAACTGATCTTCCCCGAGGTTGGCTTCTACCAGTTTTTCCATTTGTCTGTAAAGAATTCACGTCGGTATTTTGCAGCTGTGAATTATTAAATTGATAGTTCGGTAATTTTCACGTCTGTCAACACCTGCTTTCTTTGGGATTGGAATTATTATATTCTTCTTTATGTCAAGGGTATTTTGCCTGTTTCATACATCTTTCTCACCAGATGGTAGAGTTTTGTCAGGACTGGCTCTCCCAAAGCTGTCAGTAGTTCTAATGGAATGTTGCCTACTCCCGGAGCCTTGTTTCGACTTAGGTCTTTCAGTGCTCTGTCATACTCTTCACGCAGTATCATATCTCCCATTTCATCTTCATCTACATCCTCTTCCATTTCCATAATATTGTCCTCAAGAACATCACCCTGTATATACTCCTTCCACCTTTCTGCTTTCCCTTCTTTGCTTAGAACTGGGTTTCCATCTGAGCTCTTGATATTCATGCAAGTGGTTCTCTTATCTCCAAAGGTCTCTCCAATTTTCCTGTAGGCAGTATCTATCTTACCTCTAGTGCGATAAGCCTCTACATCCTTACATTTGTCCTCTAGCCATCCCTGCCTAGCCATTTTGCACTTCCTGTCGATCTCATTTTTGAGATGTTTGTATTCCTTTTTGCCTGCTTCACTTACTGCATTTTTTATTTTCTTTTTCATCAATTAAATTCAGTATCTCTTCTGTTACCCAAGGATTTCTACTAGCCCGTGTTTTTTTACCTACTTGATCCTCTGCTGCCTTCACTACTTCATCCCGCAGAGCTACCCATTCTTCTTCTACTGTATTTCTTTCCCCCATTCCTGTCAATTGTTCTCGTATGCTCTCCCTGAAACTCTGTACAACCTCTGGTTCTTTCAGTTTATCCAAGTCCCATATCCTTAAATTACCACCTTTTTGCAGTTTCTTCAGTTTTAATCTACAGTTCATAACCAATAGATTGTGGTCAGAGTCCACATCTGCCCCAGGAAATGTCTTACAATTTAAAACCTGGTTCCTAAATCTCTTGTCTTACCATTATATAATCTATCTGAAACCTGCCAGTATCTCCAGGCTTCTTCCATGTATACAATCTTCTTTTATGATTCTTGAACCAAGTGTTAGCTATGATTAAGTTGTTCTCTGTGCAAAATTCTACCAGGCGGCTTCCTCTTTCATTTCTTACCGCCATTCCATATTCACCTACTACGTTTCCTTCTCTCCCTTTTCCTACTGACGAATTCCAGTCACCCATGACTATTAAATTTTCGTCTCCCTTCACTATCTGAATAATTTCTTTTATTTCATCATACATTTCTTCAATTTCTTCGTCATCTGCAGAGCTAGTTGGCACATAAACTTGTACTACTGTGGTAGGGGTAGGCTTCGTATCTATCTAGGCCACAATAATGCGATCACTATGCTGTTTGTAGTAGCTTACCCGCATTCCTATTTTCCTATTCATTATTAAGCCTACTCCTGCATTACCCCTATTTGATTTTGTGTTTATAACCCTGTATTCACCCGACCAAAAGTCTTGTTCCTCCTGCCACCGAACTTCACTAATTCCCACTATATCTAACTTTAACCTATCCATTTCCCTTTTTTAAGTTTTCTAACCTACCTGCATGATTAAGGGATCTGACATTCCACGCTCCGATCCGTAGAACGCCACTTTTCTTCCTCCTGATAACGACGTCCTCCTGAGTAGTCCCCACCCGGAGATCCGAATGGGGGACTATTTTACCTCCGGAATATTTTACCCAAGAGGATGCCATCATCATTTAACCATACAGTAAAGCTGCATGCCCTCGGGAAAAATTACGGCTGTAGTTTCCCCTTGCTTTCAGCCGTTCGCAGTACCAGCACAGCAAGGCCGTTTTGGTTAGTGTTACAAGGCCAGATCAGTCAATCATCCAGACTGTTGCCCCTGCAACTACTGAAAAGGCTGCTGCCCCTCTTCAGGAACCACACGTTTGTCTGTCCTCTCAACAGATACCCCTCCGTTGTGGTTGTACCTACGGTACGGCTATCTGTATCGCTGATGCACGCAAGCCTCCCCACCAACGGCAAGGTCCGTGGTTCATGGGGGGCAAAAAGTTACTATTACGAGAAAAATGATAAGAAGACAAATGAAGGTAAAGGGATTCACTTTAAATTACAAGAATATTCAAAAGTTGAATGGTGAATCGATGATAAGGCTAACAGAAAGTGAAGTTAAAGAAAAGATACAGTTACAATACAATCAGATAATAAGAGATGTTGATACTAAAAATCTAGTAAACAAACAAGTTAACAAAGAATTTTCATTTCAGTATGATAAAAGAATTGTTCGAGAAAATTATGATCCAGTGCCTTATGGATATTAAAAATTATATAATTTATCTATATCTTCCAACGTAAATAAAAAATTCATACCACATTCCTTATACAAATAGAATAAATCAGTTAGTTGCATTCTGATGTATTCTACATTGTCTAATTTTTTGGTTATAGTGTGATAAACTTTTAATAATAATGAATAGGCTTTAACGTAATTTTGTAGGTAAATTATTAATTGGCAAATTAGAATTCACTATTTGCTTTACAGTTATAGAAAAGAGAGAATCCGAATTTTCTATTTCCTCCCATATTTCTATATCAGTTTCCTCATAGCTACCAAAGTACTTTTCATATTCTTCTCCGTAAATTCTCTTTAATGCTCTAACACGTTTAGCATGATTCTGACTTTATAAGTGTTCTATAATTTATGATGGTTTAAAATATGCTTTGCAAATATTACGTTCAACTTGTTTCTCTCTTGGATTATTACTTCTTTTGACAAAGATGTCAATCTGAAATTCATCCCATACATTAGCCATATTTATAAAGATTAAAAATTTAAAAGATTATTAAAATTTTGTTCTATATAAATAGACACTCTACTGAAGAAGCTCAATAATGCAAGCAATTCTAATCTGTTTAAAAAGATTAGTGAGCTTGCTGTAAATGAGTGTTATTAGATTACTGATTGTGAACGCTTAAAAACTAGATATGGTGATAAAATTTCTCTTGATCTCTATATTAAATTTAAAATAATTTTGCCAGAAAGGTTCAATGACATAATAGATAACCTGACATAATAGATAACTGGGACTTCCAATTTTTTAAAGATGGTGACATTAAACCTAAATATAAAGGAATAAAAGAACTAAAAATAATAACGAATTTCACGATCTGGAGCTTTTTTGTGTAGCTGCAGAATTTTAGTTGAAAACTTATTTTTTATGGCTTGCATCTGTTTATAAAAAATGTTTAGGAGTAAGTGACTTGTGTGTGCAGCCTAGCTGTTAATAAGAAATAACTGTTTATAAGAAAAGGTAGAACATCATTAAATCTCCCGCAACTGCGCTCAACCTACTAGCCATTAAAACAATATTTCTCTCTCCTTGGAGATGTGGAGTACACGTGCTACTTAAAAGATAACTAAATTCCCAGCTATCACTAATGATTTTGCCAGAATTGTCGCCACATACTTATTTTTAAATTATCAACAACAACAAGACCATGTACGCCTTCGTGTTAGATTCCAGTATCTTTCAGCGGAAATGGTTTTATTTTGAAAATTCAGGAGAATATAGGTAACACTACTATATTATAAGAGAATATAACACACTACTAAAAGGACCAATTAAAAACTCACGTGGAGGGAAGAATCGACGACTGAAACAAAATTATGCTTCTTTAAAGGTTCTTCATTATTTGTTCAATAGCAAAAGGCGACAACTGATTAAACTTCTGTCTCAAGGCATGAGAAATGTTGGTTGAGTAGTGCTTTCTTTATATCCGTGGTGCGATTTATCAATCTAAAATTTTGTGCCTCAGTGTGACGTGAAAATTTAGCACCTTACGTGGTAAACTGATTAACTAAATGTAATACTGTTTCGATGGACAATTAGTTCCCATAATTAAAAGATTTATTTACCTCGGCACGAACTGTTCCGTCGGTTCTTCCCTATTCGAGCATCGCTTAATTTATCACTACCAACTATACAGTCAATATCCTCACCATGCCTTTAGTTAACGGAAAGTTTTGCAGTACCTTTGTTTACTTTGAGCTTATTTTTCCTCTTGTGACAATCACAGTAAGTTATATGATCCCACTAAAATTGTCGCTACAAGTAGTGTAAACAATTGGAAAATAGTACACATGAAAATACACTCCTGGAAATGGAAAAAAGAACACATTGACACCGGTGTGTCAGACCCACCATACTTGCTCCGGACACTGCGAGAGGGCTGTACAAGCAATGATCACACGCACGGCACAGCGGACACACCAGGAACCGCGGTGTTGGCCGTCGAATGGCGCTAGCTGCGCAGCATTTGTGCACCGCCGCCGTCAGTGTCAGCCAGTTTGCCGTGGCATACGGAGCTCCATCGCAGTCTTTAACACTGGTAGCATGCCGCGACAGCGTGGACGTGAACCGTATGTGCAGTTGACGGACTTTGAGCGAGGGCGTATAGTGGGCATGCGGGAGGCCGGGTGGACGTACCGCCGAATTGCTCAACACGTGGGGCGTGAGGTCTCCACAGTACATCGATGTTGTCGCCAGTGGTCGGCGGAAGGTGCACGTGCCCGTCGACCTGGGACCGGACCGCAGCGACGCACGGATGCACGCCAAGTCCGTAGGATCCTACGCAGTGCCGTAGGGGACCGCACCGCCACTTTCCAGCAAATTAGGGACACTGTTGCTCCTGGGGTATCGGCGAGGACCATTCGCAATCGTCTCCATGAAGCTGGGCTACGGTCCCGCACACCGTTAGGCCGTCTTCCGCTCACGCCCCAACATCGTGCAGCCCGCCTCCAGTGGTGTCGCGACAGGCGTGAATGGAGGGACGAATGGAGACGTGTCGTCTTCAGCGATGAGAGTCGCTTCTGCCTTGGTGCCAATGATGGTCGTATGCGTGTTTGGCGCCGTGCAGGTGAGCGCCACAATCAGGACTGCATACGACCGAGGCACACAGGGCCAACACCCGGCATCATGGTGTGGGGAGCGATCTCCTACACTGGCCGTACACCACTGGTGATCGTCGAGGGGACACTGAATAGTGCACGGTACATCCAAACCGTCATCGAACCCATCGTTCTACCATTCCTAGACCGGCAAGGGAACTTGCTGTTCCAACAGGACAATGCACGTCCGCATGTATCCCGTGCCACCCAACGTGCTCTAGAAGGTGTACGTCAACTACCCTGGCCAGCAAGATCTCCGGATTTGTCCCCCATTGAGCATGTTTGGGACTGGATGAAGCGTCGTCTCACGCGGTCTGCACGTCCAGCACGAACGCTGGTCCAACTGAGGCGCCAGGTGGAAATGGCATGGCAAGCCGTTCCACAGGACTACATCCAGCATCTCTACGATCGTCTCCATGGGAGAATAGCAGCCTGCATTGCTGCGAAAGGTGGATATACACTGTACTAGTGCCGACATTGTGCATGCTCTGTTGCCTGTGTCTATGTGCCTGTGGTCCTGTCAGTGTGATCATGTGATGTATCTGACCCCAGGAATGTGTCAATAAAGTTTCCCCTTCCTGGGACAATGAATTCACGGTGTTCTTATTTCAATTTCCAGGAGTGTATATACCTGTTATATAAATGCCAATATGGTCTGGACCGACGAAGCCAAAGGTCCAACACGTTACGTTGACAACAACTCCACGCAAAAAAGTATTTTCAAAACCTGGATGCAATATCTTGGGCTATGGGACTGACACAGTTTCATTTTTTAGGGTGTAATAGTTAATGCAAGCTTCCTCAAATTCACTCAATAGTTGATTCCATGTCGGGAGAATCTGTGCAGCGTTCTTTATAAAGAAAAAAATATCTTTCTGTGACCATGCACATTCGCCACGGAGGACAGGGGATACCAGAACAGGGCGTCTGCCAGAAAGATGGGGAAGCGTAACGGCACACACAGGATTAGGCGGTAAGCATATGCCTGTCATCTTCGAATTTGGGAGCGCACGCAGGCGAAGGACAAATGCCGTTGTTTTTTTACTTTCAAAGCTATCATTAAGACTGTCACCGGCGACAGCCACGCGCGTAACGCGAAGGACGCCGGCAGAAGGCGACGCAGCCGTAGGCGGCACGGATTGTTACTTGTGTGGCTGGATAAATAGTTGGGCAAGCAGACGCCAAATAGATACAATACAAAAACAACACGTGTGTGGCAGTGCAACGATTCGGGTGTAGGAAGACCATCCATCTGGACGTCTTGCCACGTGCTGTCTTTGATCCGTTGACGAAATCATAAACCACAAACCGTGATCGTAACAGTGGTGGTGGTGGTGGTGGTGGTGGTGGGTAGTTGACGTGCGCACCCTAAATCCGAATAACAATTTACTGTTGAAGTAAATAATCAAAATACATTATAAACAGTCCCACTTTACAATCACAGAGAAATTAGTTATTAAGTGAAATGCTTCCAAGCCCCAGTATCAGGATAGTCTCTACATCGCCACAGCATCCAGGGCGGCAGCGATCTACGTAGAGCCACAATTCGAGGTCAGTCTGGAGTACCACACTTCAGAAACTTTCCTTTCGAGTGTACGTTGCTCGTTGCATTCTCTTCTAATTTTGAAATAATTCTGCTTTCGTAGAAGCACAGACCCACAGCTGCAGACATAGGCGAGCTCGTTACCCCCCCCCCCTCCCCCTCCCCAACCCCACCCCCACCCCCACCCCCACCGGCAGTCTAGGTGTTAGTTTGTTTATGCTCTGCTGCTGACTGCCACGTTACTCTGCCCATACTATACGTGATTTTCGTGCAACGTTGTCTGCTTAAACTTCGTGCTAGGGCTGAAACTTCAGTAATACGATATTTTACTTTTTCCCACGCATTTATTAATTAGGAACTGCAACGGTGGACGGTGAATACTGTTGCTGCTACGAACTCAAGTCGAAATACGTCACAGTAGGAAAAGTTACTTTTCATCGCTATGCAGCACAAACGCCAAAGTACAGTTATCATGTCAGTAATAGGTGCTTTATGTAACACAAAATATCGAGGACATCATAATGATGAGTTGATACGGAAGGGCTAATTTATGGACTGCATGGCCATCTATATTGACGAGATAAGTGCTACATCAATTCAGCAGTGTGAAAGTGTGCTGCCATTGAACATATTTCGAGCAACACTTACCTGCAGATAAGATGACAATTCGAGTCATATCCTCCGGAATACACATATAGGCCCTAAACAAGTCATTAAGGACTATGATTATTTTAAAGTAACACGAGAGAAGACTACTACTAGCACTTCAGAGGTGGAGAATGATTACGTTAGATTAAAATTTGTTTCCCTAAGGATGAATAAAGATTAAAAATTGTGTACCATAAACTAAAAATGGTGTTTCGTCCCTAAAAATACTTCAAAGTGTCGTAAATCGCTAATTCGCTGCATGTCACAGCCCCAAATTCCAAGTTTTTTCCGGATACTTTACTTTGGTGCGCAGGGAAGTCTTTCGCAATGCTGCCGCAGCGCAATTAATCAAAACTGGGCCTCGAAAATACGGTAAAACGTAGTATAAGGCCAAAATAGCGGTGTCAATCCCTTGTTTTTCTTATAACAATAAAAAAACAGCGACGTCTGAGTTGCGAACTTGTAAAAAGGGCCCTTGCATCTCTTCTTTCAAAGCCTTATGCCAAGTTCATTCCAGTTATAGATAGAAATCTTAACAGACACCTAAGAATCGTGTGCACAACATCCAAGATGCTTCCGAACGAAATCCGTCTCTACTAGCGATGTAATGGCACCCACATATGCAATGCACTTGCGGGCAACCGTTACACCGCACCACACTCACGAGATAATGTTTGTTGGCGAAATAAATTATTTTTCTTTCGCGCACCTGAAGGTTCGGTCTTCAGACATTTTCCATCTACGACGGCACTGTACGAGCTCTTCTCTGCGCACTACTCCTGCCTCACAAACCTATCTTAACAATCGCGATACGTGTTCATGTGATTGTCGCTCTGATAAGCGCTGCTCTGCCGAAATGGGGATACTCTGCTTCCTCAAAAACGACCGTCGTTGTCACTGACCCTTCCGGCAGACGAATGTTAGCGGGAGTGGGTGGGTCTGGCATCACTGTCGGAGACATCCCGAGGAAATGTTGGGTCGCCGTTTATAAAATCGGAGCTGATGAAATCAATTCCGAAAGCAGATGTAACTAACTGGAGCGAAGGGATGTCACCGACGCGAGCGGTGTTGTGGACTTCATTTCGGTGCTCGCCTGAGCTGCCAGGACGGAGAGGTGTGGGTGCTCGCCCTGTAGCGCGTGTCACACGCGCGACGCAGAATTGCCACCTGCGCGAGGCAGAAGGTTCTGTGAAACCCCGTCGAGGCGACAGGAGACTGCGAGCTTATCGTATTGCCATAACTCAACTGAAGAAACTTGCCCTCTTTCTAGCATACCGAATGTACCGTGCTTGCATGACAACGCCACTTTCAACGACGAACACGTAAGATAGTTACACAGGTTTAGTATCTGACGAAGGTGGCTCGATCGCGGCGGCCACTGGGAAGTGCGTGCCGCAATGCGTTGTGGGAAAGGAGCGGACCGGTGCGTCGCACGGCACAGAGGAAACTACCGTCTGCGCGTGCGTCATCCGGCCGTTTGAATGACAAAGGACGTTTTACGCAACGCACTCCTGCTCAAAGTTACCGGGACATAGTTAAACATCCAACGAAAACTCAACGTGGCACGGATTCTAAGTAGTCACAAAAATTACGCATGTGTTCTCTAATCTCAGATAATTTAACTGACGCATTTGTCTTTATATTCTCGTAAAAGATCAACGTTGAGAAATACACATAGACTACCAGCCGGTACGCTGTCAACTTATTCCTGTGGATCCCACTTCTCGAAATTTACGTTAAGGAAGCTACAGGCCCATCTTGGAAATTTCAGTCTCTCCTTGTTTATGTCACGGTCGAGCCTCAGCCAAGACCACACCCATGTCTATAGTCACGTTCCTGCGTAACATACGATACTCTTACGTTTCTGCCGCAAAAGTGTGACTTATGTATCACTGAAATGAATATCGCATCACATTCAGTTACGAGGTTTTCTTATCGACTGACCACATCTTCACCACTAAACGGCTAAATCGGAGCACGGTTCCAGTTCAAGTTGTCTTTAGGGGACACAATTTGATCTTTTATATTTCATACAGTAAACGACCGAATTTAAAAACTTAAAATGCTGTTCAAATGTAATGATTAGGACGTATAATCTTACCGTAACGGTTTAACAACATCAGACGAGTATTAAAGTTAAAAGATGTGTGTATGTCTTGTAGCAGCGTAACTCACAGAGCCCAAATTACCCAGACTATACTCCTCCAGCATTTGGCAATGACAGCATTTACCGACTTCCAAGGAACTTGAAATATAATTTCAAAGATTTTCTACAATGACTCTTGAGTGTTTCATTAGTCTATGAGTTAATGACGTGAAAATAATAAAAGTGACATAGCGGAGGTTTTGTATCATCAACCACAATGGTTCTACATGCTCGACGTCAAATATTTAGCACATTCTCTCATTCATGGACGTTCGATCCTTTACACAATCGGCGTCTTTTTTTTTTTTTTTTTTCCTTTGTTTGGGGGGGGGGCGGTGTTACAGGTAAAATATATTGTATTCTATTATGAGATTCACTATAAAGTTTTCCGTTGAAACCAAGTGAAACATCGCGGGAGCAGTATCTGTCTCTGGAGCTCCATTTACACATCACAAAAGCAAAATCAGAAAGGTCCTTACGCACAGCACAAAAGGTGTTTTGCTTTTAAGGAGGTAGACGAACAACCGTCATACATTGTCTACTAGTGCGATGCTGTTACTCTGACTGAGGGAGCGAGGACAGTGCTTTGCTTTGGCCGCAAGTTATTGGTGACATTGGAAACGTGCCAGATACGGTGAGAAGCAGCTTGAGCGGTGGTACGTTTTCGTCGATAGAAAAACGGCGGCAGGTTCTCGTGAAAACATTTTAAACGACACGAAACGCCTCAAAATGAAGCAACAGTTCGGTATCTGCCCGGTACATTGGATTAGGTAAACTATCGGATGGACGCGAGATAGGACTTTAGATGTGACAGGAAGTCCTACGCTGCTCGCAGACGATCCCCTCAACGTCCAGGCAGCAGCACCTGTAGAGCGCCACGGCACACGTCGGCTGCAGTCACGTCACGTGCTTCAGACTGGCGGGAACGCACAATGGTGGACAGCTAAACTGCGCTGCTTTGAATAGTTTGCTAAATCCTTCTGATATCTTGCACTTCCAAGTAGCCTCTGAGACTTGGACTATCTTCAACAGTTGTGTGTTAGCACTGAAGCAGACCAGAAGACGTCGCGCCATTCCTAGCGGCATGGCAGTTGGCGGCCACGAGGCGAGAATGCTGGCCGGTGGAGGATTCGGTGAAACAACAGCAGCAAAACAAGTTTTTCATTACGAGCCATATAGCTACAGCTGGGCGCCACGGTGCAGCCGCCACGCCCCCTCTCGCTCCCTCGTTGGTTGCTGCATGCACCGCGGCTGCCTGGACTCGGCTGTGAGGTGTGACTAGGATTGCTAAGAACAATGCCCAGCTTAGCAACACGCGGCCCAGTATGGCAGGCTCTGAGTCAAGCTGGCGCCGTCAGTGGCGATGTGGATGGCCGGAATGGCGCGTGGAGAAACCAGCCTCTTTGTGAGAAGTCCCGCCTCTATGAGCGGCGAGGACAGGTGGGCGGTCGCACCACTCTGGAGTCCAACCACAGCTCCCTACCCGCGCACCCCGGGCAAACGTCTGCTGCCGACGCAGTGTACCAGGAAAAGGGCTCCCAGTTGAAACGTACCAAGTCCTTGGCCGGCGATCAGTACCCAGATATGACCCCACGATGATGAAAGGCAGAACTCAATGGCGGCCGCTGGTTGCTCCGTGTCCCCTCGTCACCCAGCGTAGCTCTCTCATTACAATAGGCGGTGTTGCACTGCTCGTCCTTTAACTGAAATCGGCGAGTTTATGAACAATTCAGGATCTCGGATGATGCGATGTTCTACCGTTCCGGGCAGCAATTTCATGTCCTGGAGGTAAAGCACAGGGCCGGCCACGGCGTACCAAACTTCACACGTGCAGCGTGCGCGGCCGGGCCGAGGCCCGATCTGTCACTCGGCTTCGCTCGGACCTTCCCGGAAGTTCATTTAGCACTACTGTGTGGCATGTTTCGGTTGGCCCAACATCTGAGGTCAGCAGGATCGTACTGTCGGCGCTGTTTCACTTTCGCTATTCGTTCATGGTATGGAAGACTTTCTCAGGTCCAGAAGCTGTCTCCACAAAAATGGCAGTCTAGCGATCCACCGTCGCAATCGTTTAACACCAGTGAGAACGAAAGAAGAGGGGATCAGAATTCTCAGTTCGCTTAAGTGACAGGTACTGCATATTTGCGATGAAACGCATTACAATACTAAGCAGACAGAATATACAGATTTAGATGACAATGAAAGAATAAATTTGCAAACCTGGAGCACGCAAAGAAATTGCTGGTACAAATACCAAAATTTCTGAAGTTGCGCGCATTATTCCACTGTCAATTGCAACGGTTTTCAATAGAACCAAACGAAGAGTGTGGAGACCTAATATATTACTGCAAAGTATGTTGATTAAATCAATGGGCAGGCCTGGAACGATTTTTCGATTTAGAACTCCCTATTGTTGAATTTACAAAGGAAAAGGGAGTGCAGGAACGAAAATTACAATTGCAGACTTACGTGGACTTCACTGCACCCTGCCCACAGTGAGACACTGTAACGTAACTTCTTTTCGATTTGATGGCGATGCATTTAAGAGGAAAATCGCATTTTAGAAGGGACATATACTGACGAAGACAATCCAGCTCCATAAGCTCACTGGCGTTAAACAATTGTGTGAAAGAATTACAAGAATAGTTTTATAGAGATTTTCAGGACATCCATCTGTTTTGAGCTGTTTTAGAGACCGTTTGCCACTTCACTTGAATGCGCCTCTGTGCACGTCTAAATGGCCTGCAAGGTCAGTCGCATTGTAATGACGAAATTTTACATTAAAACTGTCCAGGACGTCGACATTCCTCTCCTCTAGCAAAGTTTTCAAGTCTCCGTAATGAGGTTGCAAAAATGCTACAATATTTCGGTGGACATATTTGTCTGAATGACCTTTTTAAGATTATGAAACTAGTCACAATTATATGGCAACTTGAGAGCAAATCTTTGAACTGTTCACGTCTGTCCGTATGCCAACCGTTTGTACCAGGTAAAAATTAGGTATTAAGTGCGCCAAAAATAATTAAATAACACCGAAAATTTGTTTTCGTGACCTATGTTGTTGAGAATTGTAAAAATATAAAACGATTTAGTATCGAGTGCGACTACATTGCTATTTAAATGAGGCACGTTCACAGTTTTCCCACCTCCCCCCCCCCCCCCCCCCCCCAACGGCCACCGCCTTCTCCTCCTCCTCCTCACGCTCAAGCAGCGTGGCGTGGCGGTGGGAGGAAATGTGAGGCGAGGCTGAGCACTTTGGCACTCGAGCCGAAATCTTGGCTGCCCCTGGTGTAGTAACCGGCAAGCGCGTGATTCTCATTGAATCAACAGCCATAGTGCTGCAAGCGGCATGGTGACATACTGTGCCCACCGGCAGCCTCTGGTTTCTGCACTGCATTACTACTACGCTCCCACAGAAACACTGCAAAATACTGTCGGGGGCGCTACCGTATTTAGAATGGCTACACTGGCCATTACGACATGAACAACTGAGTTCACACTTCCAGATTCCTATGCAATAAAGATCTGCAAACAAACCGCCTATACATGATCCGAAGGGATAACACCCTTCGTATGGAGTGTTCTACGGGAAGTAGATTCATTTTTAATAAAAGTATGTGGCACCAGAAGTTTTATTCACAGTAATAACTTCGGCAATGAGAATAAAGCATATTTTTCTTCATTTCGTACGTTTAACATTTGCATTTTTCGAAGATTTTTGACTAAGGGAAACATGTACAATAGACTGGAAAAGTTGGTAACAATAACTGTACATATAAGCAAGTTACAGATGGGAAAATCTGTTGTAACCAGCAAACTTATTGTTTTCTGTATATCTTCAAAGCTATACTCATTGTCAGATGCTGACCAGTAAGTATGTTGACATGCCTGAAATCTCCTTCCAGAGCCCTGATTCCATTTTAACCAAATTTGGCACACAAACAGTACACTTCACTTCATGGGTATCATACCTGTTGGGCTTCAATGGAAGCGGAGTTACAGGGACAAACTTATTTTTCAGCCCATGAATATAGGCTGCCCTGCATGACAGTTTTAGGAATAACACCGTACTTTATTATCGACCTGATTTGCTGGATAGTCTAAACGTCAGGGGCAAGACTCGGGATTTTCCCACTCCAGAGATGTAGACTGCCCTGCATGACAGTTATGGCAGAAGAAGCAGATGGGCCGAGAGGGTGGGGGGGGGGGGGCAAGGAGGGGAGAGGCTGACAGGGGGAGCAAGGAGGAGATTGGCCGACTGGGGGAGGGAAAACAAGATAAATATCGAGAGAGAGGAAGAGATGTGTTCAATACATATGTCTAACGTATACACAAGCACAGCTGTGGACTCAAGCCTAGTTACTACCATAAAATCAAAAACAAAGTGCAGATATTATTAAACAAGATAAACTCTTACTGAAAGCGATATTTTAAACAGAAACACTAAAGAGAGTTATACACAATTTTAGTAGGTATAGTTCTGCATCAGTTTGCAAGAAGTTAGTACTTCTTTGGTCACATTTTGTGCCTACTATACTAAATATGTTTGGTTTTATACTGTTGCTGCTTACATGTGTACTTTTTTTGATGTGTGACATGTCTGCTGTTACTTGCTCTGATTACTCCCTTACGTATTTGATGTTAGTAAGGTATTTGCTTTAAAAGTTTCACTAGTGTGAATAGGGCAGTTTCGTCCTTTCATAATATGGTATGCTTTGTATATTATGTCAGAAGACCTGCTTTTCATTCTCATACACATCCTTTACAGTTCTCATAGCATAATTTGTATAAACCTGATGTCTAAACTTTGGTGCTTGCTTCTTTAACAAATCGTGTTTTATGAGTTACATCAATACCTGATATTCTCACTAGATATTCAACTTGACTGTGTGTTGTCTTATACTGTAGTGTCTGTTGTGTCTGGTTTTGCTTTGAGTGTTCTAGTTTCCATCCTCACTTCACTGAAGAGAGTGGAGGAATACAAATGGGGTTTTGGTATGACGTATTCCATTCCACAAACGATCTGCCACCCTGCCGATGTGTGTGCCAACTTTTACTTTATAAATATTTTATGGTCGCCATTACTGATGTTATTCACTGTAGTGGACCTGCTATATAGTGCCAATAGCCCAGATGTCTCGGCTTCACCATGGTTTTTTTTTCCCCACCTTTTGCAAGGGCGGATGGCGAGAGCTCCGATCTGTTTACGATACTAAAATGAAGTAGTCACTCTTCCGATAACTCTCCTGTGTTACAAACGAACTGTACAACTTCATTTACAACTGTGGGTAAACAGATATCTGTAAACCTGTAGCTCAAAATAGATCTCAAGGTGTATTGACACCTTGACATGACATTACAGAATGACAGTTCTCATACTAATCTTCAATTGTTCTAGCCTTGACATTATCGCCCGTGCTCTTAGCTCCGTAACTTCCAAGACACCGCCAGGCCGCGACGCCGAATCGTAAGCGGCCCACCGCAGCACGTGGAGACGTTCACCCGCAGGTCGCGCCTTGTCGATGTACTGAGCTGATGTCCATCACACGCCATCTGCGCATATGGCAAACCAGAGAGCGCACACAGTGGGATGTTCCACACTTAACTACCTGAACAACGATCCTGTTTCAAAGAACATCTTTCGTCGGCCTGAGTAGTTAGACGAGGAACATGTTATTCTACAGAATCGACATTTTAAACCACAAGTGTATGCAGAGCTGATTTGATATTTAGCTTTCCGAGGTAGCTAACTTCTTGATATTCCTGCTACTCTTTCTTCCATTAGGGAACATTCTAGTTAGTGCTCGTGTAGAAATTAGAACAACTGTTTAATATCTTTAATACTGGTATTATCTGCTATTTGTGAAGCTCTGGCAGTTGACAACATAGCTTAAAAGTAGTTCTTGAAAACCTGTATAGTCTCAGACATTAACACACAACATCTGCTCTTATGGGCAACGGTTATTAGTGTTGCTGTGTTTCGGACGACTTTTTAAGTCGCGTACAATTTGAACAGCTGGCTGTTATTTCATCATTAGACAGCGTTAGATGAGAAGTATTAGTAAATGGTTGGCCATATGCTATTCGTAGCTATTGGTGTGATGCTTGTATGTAGTTTTCTCGATATGTTGTTGTTTAGGTTTCTATTATTGTATTGTTCGTTTTTTGTATACGTCTGAAAATTTTAACTGTTTTTCTTTTCCCTTTGCTTTTGGGTATTGCGTGTATCTAAATTCGGGTAAGTACTGTTAAGGAAAGGTGCTTTCCGTTGATAGTAACATTTAAGAGTTTTTCTGCAATGAACTAGAAGTTTTTTGGGTTTTTTGGTAGTTCTCTCACACGTGACTCTTCAAGCTTTCTCGGCGGATATGTTGTAAATAGACTTCACGGGTTTGCCGCCGGATGACACGTTGTACAAATTCCACAATATTTCCTTGGAGCAGCTGTCCGACATCTTCATGTTGTTGAACCTTACTGGCAGAAGTAAAGCTGTGAGTACTGGGCGTGAGTCGTGCTTCGGTAGCTCAGTTGGTAGAGCACTTGCCCGCGAAAGGCAAAGGTCCCGAGTTCGAGTCTCGGTCGGGCACACAGTTTTAATCTGCCAGGAAGTTTCATATCAGCGCACACTCCGCTGCAGAGTGTAAATCTCATTCTGGAATCATATCTTTATTCTTTCTTTGAAGGCTAAAAAACCTAATTCTCAGTAACTTCGTTTATATCAGAAGATCACAGCAGCGAAATTTAGCGCCAAGTATTTATTATTTGCCACAACATGACACTGCACCGAGTTTGGGTGAGACTTTAGTTAGCGTTACCTATGCCACATGACGTGCGTCTCGTCATACCGAACTGCAACGCCTCGCTTTTTAGGTAGCATTGACGTTGTTGCAGTATCGCTCCATTGCGTCTCATCTTTCATACGGCTCCTACACTACCACTTGCTTCACACCGCCCGTGTTCAATTCCTACGACATTATCTTCATCCGAGTGTTTGTTGTAGCTGAATTATTCGTTCAACAGCTGTAGCGAAGAAGAAAACAGCTTGCATTATGGACAAGAAAGTAGGGATTAACGAGTAAGAATGTGATTATGTTACAATCTAAGGAGTTTTGTTTGAAGAAAGATTTTGTGTGAAAATCCCCCATTTGAATGACAGTGTTGTACTGTAACAGCGCTCCATTGCACCTGTGGTCATTACTTCAAAGAGAAGAAGACAGCTGAAGTTAACGTGGAGTATATAATGAAAAGAGTATGTTCTTTTTACTAACAACTAAAAAACAAAAGCTCAGACGATTATAGGCGACTGAGCTATAATGACAGGGATTTTGTACAATGGAGTTCGTATTTGTATATTAAAGGGCTGAAAGCAACATAGAAAGAGAATGGTATAGTGGATTGCATCCGCTCCTGCAAAGAGGAAACTAAGGTGCTGAAAGCATATAATTGAAACTTGTTTATCAAATTAGATATTGGTTTCCTTAATTTGATTACTCGTTCATCGCCTGTGCACTGGAGAGGAGAATTTGAAATTCGGTACAGTTATTTCTCTTCCTTTTTACCTTTCTTTCTCGTTCCTTGTGAGCAGGTACTACTTCGCTCATTTATTCTCAGAACATGTGCTGCGCCGTGCATAGCAGAAGCGCAGCTTGTTACTTGCTTCAGTGAATTGTTTCCTTCTCCTTTCAGCGTCTCAGAACACTCACTCAAATGTCAGTCCCCTCCTGCCCTATACGTCAACATGGAATATATCTGCAACCACTACTTGTAATATCGGACTGTCCACATGGACACTGTGACACTGGTTTTTACAGAATCGCTCACCGATACACATAATTATAAATAGCAGCGCTGACGCCTCGATAGCTGTGGAGCATTCGGAAGCTAGAACACGTTATCACGCACGCACGTACTAACTAGGCTTCCTGATATCTGCCTGTCCAGTAAGGCAGTGTGAAACTAGCAGCGAACTCAAGGGGCTATTTCTGCGCTTGGAGCCATCGTGCATTCGTATGCTCTCCAACAGCCCGGTTGGAATGCATTAAGCGAGACCATTGGTCGACTTGCGCCGCCCCCCCCCCCCCCCCCCCCCCCGCCACCCTCTCCACCTCGGGTAATCTTAGCGGGCGCCTTGGGTCATACCAGGCCGCTGTTCGCCTGTAGTCATCGGAAAAACACTATCAGTGCTGCCCTGCCATATAAAACAGTAGGGAAATTGGCGACAGGTCTGCCGGGCTGGGTACTTACCGAAGAAGAATTTTCACACGTTACAAATGGAGGAAATGGGCAGTACTAGACGCTCTCTCGCCATGTATTAACTGTCCCAGCGTTAAGAACTATAACCATCCAGTCCTTTGACGGAAATCCGGGGCTGTTCTCGGACTGCAACGATGGACGTGCTTCGAACATGCAACGTCCCCAAGTGGCGAACTTTTTTAGCTATACAGTAATAACTAAGCAAACATATGATTGGAGAAGCTTTCAGCTGCGATACTGGTAATTTCCAGCGATGTTTAAAATTTCTCGCCTAACTTTTTTTTTCTTTAACGGTAGGACAGTGACGCATCTGTCTGTCCTAGAGCTAGGCTACAGATTATCAGATTATTATTGTTAAGGAGCACTTCTCGGACCTCAAATAAACAAGGTGGTGGTACAAAGGTTTTATTTATTACTCAAAAGTTCGACGGATCGCAACCTAAATAGTAGTATGTAGTCCTAAAATTTTAGCACCAGCAAGGAGCAAAGCCTTAACGGATGCTTTCTGTCAAGAAGAAAGCGATGAAAACGAGACAAAAGGTAAAAATTTAATTAATTTGCGCCTATGTCCATTGAATTCATGTGAAACAGTAATCAACAGTCCT
Source organism: Schistocerca serialis cubense (assembly GCF_023864345.2). Classification (NCBI taxonomy): domain Eukaryota; kingdom Metazoa; phylum Arthropoda; class Insecta; order Orthoptera; family Acrididae; genus Schistocerca; species Schistocerca serialis. The sequence goes on along the minus strand of NC_064639.1, from coordinate 90,991,299 downwards.
CCAACAACAAAGAACATGAGAATCAGCTAGCCCACAGTGTTGTGTATTGAGGAGCCTTTGTGTCACTTTTTCGCGCCAACCTAGCCGAGTCATAATGAGCCTCATAGCTCTTCTCCTGGAACGTGGATGAATTAGACGTGCTTCTAGTGAGTCAGACACCAACCTACCTCATCTGGCACATTAAATCGTTGGTCCTAGACATATTCTGACGGAAGCGAAAATTGTTACTCCACCGAAGCTCCAACTAGATACTTACCAAATTTATGGAAATGTTCGTCACATAACGGGCATTACATGATCACACGTTCATTCCGTTCGTAACTCATATCCATCAACATCAGTGTCTCAAACATATGCTGTGTCAGTTTACGTGGTTATACATGTATCTATCGGATCCATCACGCTCCATGGGCGAAAAATCAGTCAGTCAAGAACCGTACATTCATCAAGGTTTTTGTGGTGTGAACTGTAGTGCAGGATCTTGCATTATCCAGCTGGAAATGCCGTCTGATTCCTTAGCGTGCGACGTGCACACTTTAGGTAGGTAAAGGGGCGGGTTGGGCTAGAGCATCGGCTGGTGACAGTTCGAGTCCGCTCTTCCTCGTCCACCGGTCTCCCAAGCCGGCACACTGCCCTAACTATCGCGAAACAAACTGTACAAAATACTGAATGGAGTCGACACACGTCATCGAGTTTACTGAAGTACGAAACGCACAAGGGCACACTCGATATCGTCGCTAGGCCTAGGACTAGCTGGGGGCTCCCAACAGCGGACTAGATTGGCCTCGCTTCTTGCTGCGGTCCCCGGCTGCTCTTTTCTACACGAGTACTGTGTTTCTTTGGCAATGCGGCAACAAGGCTTCCCCAGCACGACAGTTTTGCGAAGCGAGAAATGGCGCAGACAGATGCCCGGACGCCCGTTCACAGATATTCTTTAAATTATGTCATTAAATATCTCAACCAGTAATTTCGTCCGAAACTCGTAGTTGTACCAATTACATGTTTGAGCACACAAAATGAGACAAATACGACAAAAATATTTTAATCGACAGTTCTTACCGACTGACGTTTACATCTTTTTTACAGATTATAATTATTTGCCTGTTGACAACTCAATTACGTTTGCTTGTACACGTGACATCGAATCAGCTAGGTCGAACAGCGGGGTTACAGTGTGGTTCAACACGCTGACGTGCAGGTGACGTGTGCCCTCGGTATCCAATACACCTGATACGGCTTATCGGCTGCTGAGATTTACAGCACAGCACAGCAGGAAGACAATACAAGCAGCGTGCTTCGTCTGCCCACAATAGACTTTCGCTGAGCGTCCACCACCGTGGTCACGTCCTCTGGCTAACTGATGATACTCCTGCTGAAAGATGTCAGCGAGTCTTTCTTTCTCTGGTCCTCTTATCAGCGACAATCCACGTTTGAGGCGAGCCTGGAACCGCTATCTTACAGCCTGACGGTTCCTCGCGATAAACAGCAGCCAATCCCGATTCGAGCCCCGTTCTTGCACCAATTTTCAGCTGCTACTACATATTCGTAAGCAATATTATTTGTGCGATTTCGGTACAAGTGTACGTTTACAGTTCTTCTCTGTCGCATTTTGCTCAGCTTCAATATTGGAACATTAAACAAACGTATAATTAACGGCCATAGAACAAAAAGATAGTCACAAACAATCGTCTTAGAGTGCCTAATTTTTGCACAGGATAGGCAAATTGCACTTAAATACTGAAAGGGTCGGCGGAAAAAAATGGTAATCAATGGTTTAGTACGGATTAGCTGATCAAGTAATCCGTTGTGTTTTCGAATACACCAAATGATGACGACGATAAGTAGTTCCTAAGCACCACTACAAATCACCACCTTCCACATAAATGTGTTTAGTCTTACAGCATTTGTCTGCTTGTCTTATTATTTAACCAACTATGTAACATTATACAACCCGAAGGACCTACGCCTTCAGTTGACTAATGGGTTTCTTTAGAGACTTCGAAACATTTTGATTTTCCGCATAGTGCGTCCCACGTGAAATAATCGATATTCGGGGATCTGACAGGAACGATCATTTGAAGCAAATACGTTTATATGGACATCAGCCCTATTCCGAATGGTTTCCGTGACGCAGCACATTTAACGCAAACATAGTAATTTATTTTCTGTTTTACTCGGTACATTGCTATTGTTTGCAACTTACCACCGTAGTAGAGAGCAAGTCGAGGCGAAGAATTTGATGCGGGGCACTTTCAATGTATGAAGTTGGGCAACTACCTCAAGCTGGTCTACAAAGGCTACCTAAGCTACAGCATCGCCCGAGATTTTCAGTATACTCTCGCTCTCTTCGCGAAACATATTGGTCCATGAGAAGAAACTGTAAGAAAGTGAAATGAAATTTGTTTTATTTCGGAAACCATTCGGAATAAGGCAAGTATCCATATAAATCTTTTTGCTTCAAATGAGCGTTCCTGTCATATCGTCATATCTCCTAACATTCAGTATTCTTCCTGGGACACCCTGTACTGTCCGTACGCCGGATGCCGGATTTGTACAGTCTTGTGACACTAATATAAACGTTTAGCGTACTACGTGCGACCATCGAGTCGAATTACTTGCACTTTAATACGTAAGTAAGGCATAAAGAGAAGCACGACAGTGGCAAGGGCACAAATTAACACTTTTTTCACCTCCAAACAGTTTTGACTGCAGAAAAAAATGCCACGTTTGCTCGGAAACACATACCGTGTACTATCTGAAGTCATTTGATGATCAGGCACCGTCCTCGAAACGCGGGGGGGCACAGCAGTACACCTTCGGCAGAGCTTTGTCGGGCGGTGCCTAGCTCCAGCATCCCCAACCCGCTCACAGTTCCCGCTAGTGCAAGGCGGTTGCACTTGCGCGCGAAGGCGACCGGGCGGAGTTATTTCACACGGAAGTGCCGTCTGAGTGGGGAGCAGTGCTCAACAAGAAACTGCTTAGGGAGGCCATACGCGGTACTGTACTGTTCCGACACCCGCACACTGTGCACAACGGCCAAAGTTGTCGTCCGCATCTTTCTCTCCTTGTTGCAGCCGTCCCACGAAACCACACTTTGTTGACCTTACCCGATATTCAAGCTTGAGCGCAAGTGATATCACACGTAGGCGGATTAGGCGCTTCCTAAATATGAACAGTACGCACCTATAGTTATAGTACAGTGATGAGCACATGAAAGACAGAGCATATTACAACACTGGTCGGAGGCTGTGTGTTTAATGCAGCAGTTCACTCTACTGCGTCTGAAACGCGATCCAAAGTGAGACAGTGTACGGTAAAGGTGGGGCAGCAAGCTGGAAAGTCGTTAAGGATTTCTGCTGAATCAGAATAAGAGTCCAGTGTCTTAGGTAACGTTCCAACATGTGACCGTACCGAATTTCCGTTTCTGCAAACCGTAGCAACAGGGGAACTGTTGCCTTTCCCTCTTCGTGAAACTGACTTTGGATTAATTGCAGCACAAAGAACTACCGACCCGAATGGCGCAAATCTGTCAAATCATTTCACACCACTTCGGGGCAGGAACAAACCAAAGGTTCAATAACTCGTACGATCATCAACGTTTTTAGTCGAAGCTTGGTGGAACTCTAAATAATAGTGTCTACAGAAAAAATGCGAAACAACCCTACGCATTATCGTTCGTCCATTGTCCTGCAGCTGCACACCAGATTGTACCCATTCTTAAAAGCTGGTGTGTTCAGACCCATATGGAACCAGAACTACTGCCACACCTACCGATACTCATTCAAATGTACACAACACGTTAATATGCCAAGTAACAACAGCTTAACCGCACACAATGTAATACAGAACTTATATTTCACTCATCCTTTTAAGAAAGCAGTCTTAATTCCATGCCGCGTTCCACGCACGCACTCTGTGTGTCTCGGGTGGAAGTTTATTGTGGCTCGCAGCGTGTAGTTCCCCAAAACTTCGCCAGATGTCAGATACGGCAACTGCGCCTCGATGCATTGCCGCCCGTCGTTTCTGCGCACAATTCAGTCACCACCATCCACCACATTCTAAGGGATATGTACTCTGTACAATATGATTTGTTTCTATATTGTACTGAAAATTTAATACGAAAGCTTTCGTCTAGGCAAAGCCTTATTTTGTTACAACAGATTAAATGAGCAAATTATGACCGTAAATCTTGTCTGGGTTCGTCAATGATGATAAGCAATGTTTCGACTTTTCGACTGTGTCAGTATATTGGCGAGTGTATACTGCTAGTGGGTTGAAGCTTCCACTAGACTCTATGTAGATAATGACAAAATTCAGAACTGAATGAGGAGTTAGGCAACGACGTTTCATTTAATGAAGCCTATTGTCAACAGCACTAGTTACGATAATTAAAATTTTTACAATACTGTAATTATAAACTCTAAATCCAACGTTTCGGCCATATTACTACGGCATTCCTCAGGGCAAAACTGCGTTGGTGGAGGAGAGTCAGCTCTGTTGCTGACAACAGGTGTCACTACGACATATTTGTGAAATTTTATTGGCTCTAGAATATAATAGGCTAGTTATCACGAAAGACGGGAGGGTAGGAAAGTAGCTACTGGAGGGCTAGCCGGCTTTCCAGTGATTGGAGACGGTCTGTGAATCAGCGCGTAGCTTCTGGTGAGCCCGTTTTCTTCGCGGTGAGCGCGGACATACACTGACAGGACCACTATGGCTGTCTGTTGAGGTTGCCAATTCGGTGCCCGGTGAGACTTCTGCCCCACAACCGCTCGCGGTCCGCTGGACTCGGATAGCAGTCAGCCAGGACGTTGGAAGTTTGCAGGCACCTCTATACGTCAGGCTGCTCAGTAATTTCAATAGCCTCCCGAATTTTGCGTTGTCGTGTCCACGACTCTCTTGCCAGCACAGGGGCTTCGTGGAACAAGGTACGCTGTCCACAGTGACGGTGGTGTTCCGCTGTCTCCGATTTACTGTGCTGTGCTGATCGCACATACCATTTATGCTCTGCTACTCGTCTGCTAACTTGTCTCCCAGTCTCCTCTACGTAGACAGCTCCGCGCCCACAACGTAGCTCGTATACTCCTGCAGTGCTTAGTTTGTTGACTGAATCCTTGGTGCAGCCTATCATGTTGTGGATTCTGCGGAAAATCTGTTTGAAACCTCGTTGGCGGAAGACGTTGCCACGCCGTACACATATGGTAATTCCACTAGCGGAAGCTTCTCGTCCTTGCCCTCTTGTTTTAAGTCGGCTGCCCTTCGTCGCGCTGGCGCGAAACGTGTCGTGTCGCTCCCTCGATTCTTCTTTGATGTTCTTAGTGTCAGTTGTCCCGTAGGCACGGACAGTCAGCGTGTGTAGAACTGAATACTTCCGAGCTGTGCGACGGCAGCACTCTACGTGTAGGTACCCATTTGTGTGAGTTGACTTCCAGTATACACTGTGTCTCAGTGTACCATCCACAGTTCTATAATTGATAGCGCTAACACACCGTTGTTTTCGGTTTCGTGAGTGAACTGTGTATTCCTATGCAGACTGTTTAAATTATGAGGGCGCTTCCCAGCTGCGGCTCCTCGTGTGGCCAGATAACGAATATGTCATCTACACCCTGTAGGCAGCAACGGGGCGTAACGGTGCAGAAGATAGGGCCGTTTCTTCCAAAGCTTGCATGAAGATGTTCGCAGCTACTGGGGGGGAGCCCATTGCCACTCCATCTAATTGCTCGCAAAATTTTCCCCGTCAGGTGAAGTATGTTGACGATAGGCACAGTCGCATCAAATCACAAATATCAGGTGGGAACTGCTCCTGTATTATGCGAATGGTTTCCTCTATAGGTATATTGATAAAGTGACACTTGATATCGAAACCATAGTTCGTAATTAAATTTGGTTGGTTGGTTGGTTGATTGATTGATTCGGGGGAAGGGACCAAACAGCAATGTCATCGTTCCCAACGGATTAGGGAGGATGGGGAAGGAAGCCGGCCGTCCCCTTTCACAGGAATCATCCCGGCATTTACCTGAAGCGATTTAGGGAAATCACGGAAAATCTAAATCAGGATGGGCCACCTCGCTCGGTCATAATCAAAGTGTTTTTTTTTTTTTTTTTTCCAATGACGCGGTACAACACCCACATGAATTTCAACCGTCATGATGCCGGCCACACAAGGCTAAGTAGTTATGTTTGCTCTTAAGTTACTTTTGTGATCCTTAAAAGTGTGGAAACAATTGATGGACTACGACTGTATTACCTTCGTTTGACTGACGAGATGTAACGTTAGCCTGATGTAAAGATGAACTTCAACTCGTAAAACAAGTCGACGGAGGAAGTTTGGAAGTGGGCCTGAAAATCAATTATAATCAAGAAAGTACTAATGTGTAAACATATCGTAGAAAACATCTGAAAAATTAACAAAATGACACCATAGAACCAGTCGAATAGGTTTTGAAGAACTAGATATAGCTTTCAAAACTAAGCTTCTGATATGTCTGAAAAGAAAAGTTCATAGCCAGGTTGACTTGTGGCAGTGGCAGATGGACTCTTACTGCTGCCACGGTCAGATCACGTTGTAAAGTGTAGGACAATCTTGATTACACAATGATTTGGAGACTAATTACAATGTCTAAGGGACTGACATGTATATATGACGTATGACTGAGTGTGCTGTGCTGTAAGGTGTAATGCGGCGCGAGGTGAGCTACGGCAGTTTTCACACAAAGTTGTAGCAAATGTGCACAGCGCGGGAATACACACCCCAGAAGAGAGATCGCTGCCTTCTCAGAGAAATCAGTGGGATCCAGGACGATGTCTGACTAAAGATCTACCGTAACTAACCATAACAATGTTTTATTCCAGAATAAATTTTCACTCTGCAGCGGATTTAAAACATCCTGACAGATTAAAACTGTGCCGGACATGGAATAGTACCTTCGACATTTGCTAGAAAGTTTCAAATCAGCCCACACACTCCTGCAAGGTGAATATTCAGACTGGACACGATCCCCTGGGATGTGGCTCTAAGTGATGTCTCCGCAATTACCTTTATTTTAGGAGTGCTAGCCACGCAATGTCTGCAGGGGAACTTACTTCTGTGTGAAGTTTCCAAGATTGGAGATGAGGTACTGGCGGAAGGTAAAGGGTATCGCAGGTCATGATCCATACTTGGATAGTTCAGTCGGTGCCCCGAAAGGCAAATTTTTCAGATTAGAATGCCGATCCGGCATACACTGTTAATCTATCAGGAAGTTTCACCGACACTGTTAGAAAGAGGAAAAAACCGTTGTTCTTTCGCTCATCTATGCTTCCTTTCTGATTATTGTAATACGATGTGTTCAGCTTTTCTAGGTAGGAGTTCTCTGTAGTAATTGCGATTAAGGAAGTACACCTGCATTTCACGTTAGCTCAAGACGGTACACGATTTCCCTTGATTTCAATAATAAACAGAGTTCTAGTTATGTTTACGCATGGCGTTACGTAGTTATTGATGATTTGTTCTATCATTACGAATGTAATGTGTCTCGTACCGAATTTAGCAGAGGGGGGAAAAAGGGAACTTTCGTTGGCAGGAAATATACCAGTCATTATCCGACTGATACTTACATGCGTAGTGCCCCATTAAGTGTAATCGGAAACTTCTTGGATTGGGGAAATAAGTCTGACAGAAAAGAGGATCATAATTTATAAGATTGATTGATGGATAGATGGATGGCATCATAATGGTATCGAATAGGTCGAGACTTTTGTGACTTTCCTCTAATACGGAATAGAAAGAAATCTTGGACTCAAAGATCCTGTTCGGAATCATAGAACTGTAAGAAACACTGAACAGCGTTATTCTCACTTTAAGGAAAACTGTTTTGAAATTCTACACTCGTATATAACAAGCTCTTTTTGGATAAATGAGTTCTAGGAACCAACGCCCGAAGTTTTCTAAATGTTTTATATGTGATTAGATGAGAAATAGCAGTTGCAATTAGCAGTTTTTTTTGTGTTCGCGACAGCCTAGTGAACTTGGTATTTTGGGAAACTCTGGAACCCGAGCGCAGTACCAGCAAAAAAAGGGCCGAAATACATACGTGGATTGTTCCTTTAAAAACACAAGAAAATCGTCATGTCAGTGCACTTATTTTAAATATTCCCATTTAGAAACTCCCAGGACAGAAAAGCTGATTTTCGGCATTGACAAAAGGGGCAGTTTTCTTCAGAAGATTATATCGCTGTTAAATGAATAGTTTTATGGAAATATATTCAGTAGGAAATTGCTACGAGAAACAGGATAAGTAACTGGAACCTTGCTGATAAGAGCTAACATCGATGGTCTAGCGAATCATCTATCGAGATTGACAAATGAAAGTAGGTGCCCTATTTATAATTTCTATGCACGCTACAACGTAAATATGAAAAACGCAAACTGAAGATGTGTGCAGACTATGCTACATAAGGGCAGTATAAAACATAATTATATTCCATTTACTTTAATGACAGAGATAATTTACGTCGATCAGAACATTTGTGGTGTATCGCAGAATTACGTATCCATTATTGACTACATTTAAAAGCAGATTTATTAGAAAATGAAGTTGTCTGGTCTTCTTATTACTATTGACTGAAAGCTGTATTATTTTGGAACAGTGACGTATTTTAAGGCCACGGTTATTGACACGTTTCATTTAAAAAATTCTTACATATAGCAGCGAAAGCTGCGCAATTTTCAGATCGTATGTGTGTACGTCTTCTGATTTCTATTAGAAGGCATATCTGTCAACTTCGGTATTTAATAGACGGAACCTCCTGTCGGCAAAAATTCTTTTAAATAGCGACACAGCATGCCGGAGGACTGTCACAAAGTGAAAACCAATCTAAGACCGAGGGTTTCTTGGAGATGAATGAATGGAGGCATACTGGAAAGTACAACGAGAGACAAGGAAACAGACAAATCGATCAGGGGAACAGACAGGTTTGGAAGACGTCAATGTGGTTATGATGATAATGAAAATGTAGGCAGTATACGCAGACCGCTGAATGGATGGTGGATGATCCAAGGAAGTTATTTGCTGGATTCCAACAAATATGAAAAGAATGTGACGGTAACCTAATTAAAAGTTGGTAGCTAAAATAAACAGGTAGTATGACATAAAAGCGTCCGACGTAGCTGCTTGTGAAGCAGTAAATCGCCCTCCTTTACCAACAGGCAGTGTAATTCTCCCCTCGGGGATACCATCACTCCATATCTACGAGTGAATGACTCACTCCATATCTACGTAACGAATGACTATCATTAAATCTAGTTTCATCTAACCACACAGTATTTCGAACGTGACACCTGTGATCCTCCAGGGAAATCTACACCGCCGTGCAACAAGATCTGCATTTTCCATTAATATTTTACGATTATTAATAACTGACGTAAATATTCCAGATATTAAATCAAGAACAGCAACCAAATTTAGTAATTTAGAAGTAGATACCCACTGTGTAGTCAAACGGCTTTGTAATTTCCAAGAAGCGTTGCATATCAAAGTCGCTGTCTGCTTGCTACTTATATACGTAATATCAAACGCGCGACTCTCGAGGCCGCAAACATTGATATTGTTTTCCGCGTTGACAACGAAACGTCGAATAACGTTGTACTACACCGGATTCAGACGTCACTATAAACAGAGTTCGAACAGTCTCACGTGGCGGAAGTTAGGTCCGCTATTTTGCAGCGTAGACAATTATTCACAATTTTGTCGGGAGAATGGGGTGTTGTCGAACCACGATCCGAGTAATTGCGTCGATTGTCATGGGGAGACGTGTATGCACTTTCTAACAACACCGCCGACTTAGGCTTCCCTTTTCGGTTGTGCTGCACAAAATGCAAGAAAAGAACTTCCCTCAGGATAAAATACACGGTTTGATAGGCCCAAACTGAGCATCGAAGTGTCGTGCTGGGAAAGAGAAAATACTTTACCAGCCACTGCGTCGGAAACTGAAGTGTCAGTGAATACTGTTTGCGACTACTACGGTTTTTGTCGTGAAGAGTGCGTTAGTGTCACGAATGAAAGTGTGTGAGAACAACTTTGTTGAAGTTGATCAGTCACCACTCGGAAGTACGGGAGAGGGTGTCTTCTAAATTTAGGAAATGCCTTATACTTCAAATATATTCTAGGGGTAAGAATACTTCAGTGCCCCTTCATTTTGCCAGACACCAAAATTATAACTGACGGCTGAAAGTCTTACAAAACTTTGAAAAAAAGAGGCACAGATAACGAATTTGTGAACCATTCCTTTAAAATTGTCATTCGACGATCCATCGGTCCACAACAGGAATATAGAGCGGTTGTGGAAATCTTTGAAATGCTCATGCTCAATTAAGAGAGGGGGCCGACCGAGACGTGCAGTATCTATACATCCGCAATTTACTATTGTCTGGCAAAACCCCTCCGTGAGAGACTGCCGATATTTCTGAGAGACATGTCGAGAGCATTCTTCTCTGCAGAAAAAGGATTGCTCCCGGCTGCCTACATGGTTCAAATGGTTCAAATGGCTCTGAGCACTATGGGACTCAACTGCTGAGGTCATTAGTCCCCTAGAACTTAGAACTAGTTAAACCTAACTAACCTAAGGACATCACAAACATCCATGCCCGAGGCAGGATTCGAACCTGCGACCGTAGCGGTCTTGCGGTTCCAGACTGCAGCGCCTTTAACCGCACGGCCACTTCGGCCGACCACTGCCTACATCACCCTCAGAATTGTTCAAGCTGATGTGGCTCAGAAGCAAAGTGAAATTTACAAGCTTCATTTAAAAATAATTTAATTTAAAAAACGTTCGTCATTTCTCGTCGCCCACATTAACGCTGTAAATAGTAGCCATATTTGGAGACGCGCGTCTCCAAATATGGCTACTATTTACAGCGTTAACGTGGGTGTTTCAGAATGACGTTTTAAAAATCTGGGAACAGATTCCACCAAACCAAAGAAACAAATATATTTGTTGACGTACAGTACGTCAGTGTACGGCAAGCACATGAGTAACTGAATGAATCTGTTGAAATTCGGTTACACGATAAATTACACACATCTAAAGGCTGTCAATGCAATTAAATATCTAGGAATTGCAATTACGAACAACTTTAATTACAACGATCACACGGATAACGTTGTAGGAAAGGCAAACCAAAGACTGCATTTTATTGACAAACTTAGAAGATGGAATAGGTCTACCAAACAGACTCTTCTCCGTCTTCTTCTGGAGTATTCCTTCGCTGTATGGGATCAGCATCAGATACGATTGACGGAAGACATCAAACAGTTGAAAACAGGGCACTGCGTTTTGTATTTTCGCGAACTAGGGGAGAGAGAGTGATGTACATGGGTGGCTTTTTTAGAGATATTTTCACGAAATTTCAGACACCAACTTTCTCCTCTGATTTCGAAAACTTTTTATTGACGCCAACCTACGCATGGAGAAACAACCATCATAATAAAACAAGAGAAATCAGGGATAGTACAGCAAGATTTAAGTATTCATTTATCCCAGGCGCTATTCGAGAGTGGAACAGTAGAGAAACAGTCTGAAGGTAGTTCGATGAACCCTCTGCCAGGCACTTAATTGTGAATTGTGAAGTAATCACGGAGGTGTAGATGAATAGCTGGAGCCTACTTGTGTGTGTGTTGGGGTTTATGGGCGCTCAACATCGAGGTTGGAGCCTACGTCTTTCTGTATTTCACGCAATGAAAGTTTGAGAGAAACAAAAATCCTTCTGAAGCGACACAAGCGATTTCGCGAATGCGAGATGTCTCATTCCCTTTAATAGTTGTATAGGGGGGGGAATCAAAAAGTGTCCGTTGAGGACACTGCTGCAGAGCGTATGGAACGTAGCGTGAGTGCGAAGCGGGTATACACTAGGTTACACAAGTTATGCGATACCGATATGCACATATGAAGATGGCAGTCCTACTCCAACCGCACCAAATCCGACGTAAGTCTAAATCTTCGTATCTTCCAATACTTGGGTCTCCGGTCCTTTCTTTCTTTCTTTCTTTCTTTCTTTCTGTGCACTGCCCTTTTTAGATCTCCTTATCAGTGGATTCTAGAATTTACAATACGCTTGGTTTTTCACTTTTCATTAGCTTCTATATTTGGTACCCACCATTCTGGGATTTTTGATTTTCGAATATCCTTTTCCCCGCTAGAGGTTCATTTGCTGTCCGTGGATTTGCACAAGTCTCGGTTTATATAAGAATTTCTACTTCGTAAGTAGTAATTTGTGACGCCTTTTATTCCTCTCCTGGCATGGATTCACGTAATCTTGATTGTAGTGTAATCCGTTCATAATTGAGAGAGGGGGAGAGAGAGTGAGATGGGGTTAGTATCTGTGTGTGTGTGTGTGTGTGTGTGTGTGTGTGTGTGTGTGTGCCCATTCTCGCATCTGGGTGAATATTTCTGATTTTGCTTATCTGGCTTCAATGAAAGTATAAACGACACAGACTCTCGTCACGCAGCCGGTATTCCACTCTACTCCATTCTACTGTGTTGCACTGTGTTGTGTTGGAGTAACATCGCGTACGGAGGGCGGGATGCGCTGCTCACAGGCCCTGTGCCCTCTTGGGCAGTGCAGTAGCCCATATAGAGGAGCCGTGAGCTGTGCCGGAGTGCAGAGCCACGCCAGATAACGTTCCCTGACCCCGCAATGACTACGTGCCAGTTCACCCGTAAGAATGGTGGTGTGAGGGTAGGGGGGGAGGGGGGGGGGGGGGTGCCGCATGCTCCCAGCGATCTCTCCGCCTTGCCTGTGCATTTTTCTCAAACATTCTTCAGCTGGGATTGGTTTTTGTTACGTCACTTTGCTTGTAAACCTCCAGTCTTGGTAGCTATTGCCAGTGGCCTCTGACTCTCCGAAACACCCGCAACAAACTGAAGGCAAAGAAACGCGATGGGTGCTCGTGATTGACCACCACTTACGAGCTCCCAGCCTCCAACAGTCTGTCCTTACAGGCGATGCCAATGTGGTTTCTGACGCAGAATATTTTTCCGTTATACGGGACGTGACACGTAGTTCTTAAGAGGACTAAAACAGCTTTGAAAGTAAGCAAAAACACGGTTGTAAAGGGAAAGAGCAGTACTGTATAGAAAGTGACAGGACTACCACAACAAAAATTGCAGACACCAGGAAAAAAAGCGTCCGAGGAAGAGACAAGCGGCAATTTCGGGCGAGTTTCAGAAAGAAGCTGTTGGTAGTTATACAGTGAAACGTCAAGGAAAGTGGTACAGGCACGCGTATTCAAATATAAAGATATGTAAACAGGCAGCCTACTGCGCTGCGGTCGGCAACGCCTATATTAAGATAAAAAGTATCTGGCGCAGTTGTCAGATCCGTTACTGCTGCTACAATGGCAGATTATGAAGATTTGAGTGAGTTTGAATGTGCTGTTATAGTCGACGCACGAGCGATGGCATACAGCATCTCCGAGGTAGCAATGAAGTGAGGGTTTTCTCGTACGACCATTCACGAGTGTACTGTGAATATCAGAAATCCGGTGAAAAATGAAATCTCCGGCATCGCTGCGGCCGGAAAAAGACCCTGCAAAAACAGGACCAACGGCGACTGAAGAGAATCGTTCAACATGGCCGCAAGTTATTGCAGATTTCAGTGCTGGGCCATCAACAAGTGTCAGCGTGCGAACGATTCAACGAAACATCATAGATATGGACTTTCGGAGCCGAAGGCCCACTCGTGTACCCTTGATGATAGCACGACGCAAAGCTTTACGCCTCGCCTGCGCCCGTCAACACCGACATTGAACTGTTGATGACTGGAAACTTGTTGCCTAGCCCGACGAGTCTCGTTTCAAATTGTATGGAGCAGATGGACGTGTAGGGGTATGGAGACTAGACTCGTGAATCCATGGACCCTGCATGTCAGCATGGGGCCGTTCAAGCTGGTGGAGGTTCTGTAATGGTGTGGGAGCGTGTGCAGTTGGAGTATATGGGTCCCCTGATTCGTTTAGACACGACTAACAGGTGACACGTACGTAAGCATCCTGTCTGATCACCTGCATCCATTCATGCCCATTGTGCTCTTCGACGGACTTGAGGGCTATTCCAGCAGGACAGTGCGACACCCCACACGTCCAGAATTGCTACAGAGTGGCTGCAGGAACACTCTTCTGAGTTTAAACACGTCTGCTGGCCACCAAACTCACCAAACATCAACATTTTAGAGCTCATCTGGGAAGCCTTGCAACGTGCTGTTCAGACGAGATCACCCCCCCCCCCCCCTTCCTACTGTTACAGATTTATGGACAGCCCTGCAGGATTCGTGGTGTCAGTACCCTCCAGCACTACTTCAGAAATTAGTCGAGTCCATGCCACGCCGTCTTGCGGCGCTTCTGCGTCCTTGCGGGAGACCCACTTGTACCAATTTCTTTTTCTCTTCAGTGTATAATAAGGGATGATCAGAAAGTTCCCGTTCGAAAACCGTACATTCCAGAATCGGTATGCCAACCAGGCGAAATCGCAGTGACTATTGAGGCAATCAACCCCCCGACGCTCCAGATTCAAGATTGGTGAAACTCCGTGTCTTGCTGCGTAACTCTCTGCTGCACATCTTCGTCTAACAGGAATCGTCGACCCTTCAAAGCCTTTTTTATGGGACTGAAGGCGTGGTAATCATATGCGAAGAGACAGGGAGCGTAGGATAGGTGCTCGAGTGTCTCCCACTTGCGTTCGACTGTACGGCATTTCCTATATGTGGAGACGCGTTGTCAGGAACCAGTACCACTCCTTGTGCACCATTGAACAACTGTGATTTTCGACAGACGTTATCCCCATACACATTCTTGGTTATCCCATGGATGTCTACCGACGTTTCTCTCTGGGCGGCCAAGAAAGGAATAACAGCACGTTGGTACTGTTTGCATCCATCTGTTTATAACGTCGCAATAGTTCACGTTTCCGCATTTACAACGCGCACTTCGCAAATACATGAGTTTTGCACTACTGCTTTGCCTACATGTCGGTGCTTATAATGAGATGACAAAAGTCATGGGATACCTCCTAATATCGTGTCGGGGCCTCCTTTCGCCTTCCGGCAAGTCCTTGGAAACCCACTGCGTAAATACCAAGCCATGTGGCCTACATAAGTAGTCCATAATTTCGAAAGCGTTGTCAGTGAAGGATTTTGTGCACAAACTGACATCTCTATTATGACCCATAAATGTTCGATGGGGTTCATGTCGGCCGATCTGGGTGGCCAAATATCTAGGTCGAATTGTCCAGAACGTTCTTCAAACCAACCGCGAATACTTGTGGTCCGGTGACATGGCACATTGTCATATATAAAAATGAAGTCCATAAATGGCTGCAAATGGTCTCCAAGTAGCCGAACATAACCATTTCCAGTTGATGATCGGTTCAATTGGACCAGAGGACCCAGCCCATTCCATGAAAACGCAGTCCACATCCTTATGGAGCCACCACCAGCTTGCATAGTGCCTTGTTGACAACTTGGGTCCATGGCTTTGTAGGGTCTGTGTCACATTCTAACCCTACCATCAGCACTTACCAACTGAAATCGGACTCAGCTGACCAGGACACGATTTTCCAGTCGTCTAGGGTCCAACCGATATGGTCGCGAGCCCAGGAGAGGTGCTGCAGGCGATGTCGTCCTGTTAACAAAGGCACTCGCGTCGGTCGTCTGCTGCCGTAGCCCATTAACGCAATTCCGCCACACTGTCCTCACGGACACGTTCGTCGTACGACTCATACTGATTTCTACTATTATTTCACGCAGCGTTGCTTGTCTGTTAGCACTGACAACGATACGCATCGCCGCTGCTCTCGGTCGTTAAATGAAGGCTGTCAGCCACTGCATTGTCCGTGGTCAGAGGTAATGCCTGAAATTTGGTTTTATCGGCGCACTCGACACTGTGGATCTCAGACTATAAAATTCCCTAACCGTTTCCGAAACGGAACGTCCCTCGCGTGTAGCTCCAACTACTATTCCGCTTTGAAAGTAAGTTGCTCCCAGTCGTGCGGCCGTTATTACGTCTGAGTCATTTTCCATGAATCACGTGAGTACTAATGACAGCTCCGCCAATAGAATGCCCTTTTCTACCTTGTGTATGCGACAGACTCGCCATCTGTGTATGTGCATATCGCTGTCCCATGACTCGTCACCTCAGTGTATTTTAACTGCTTACGCAGTGGAACGGATGGTTACGAGCAGCCATTCACAGGTATTGGAAACAGGGCAAGAGACTATGTTCCAGAAGCAACTTCTGAGGAAAAACTGACAAGGCTAGCCAGTGAAACCTTTGGAATGGAACAAGGATAATCAATTCATACGTGTCTTAAGTTCAGGAGAGACAATATACTGTTACTGTGTACGTATGGTTGCCTGCAATTAGGCGAAGCACCTGAGCACTTTTCTGTGCAAATACTTGACGTACTAAATGTCACATGTCTGGGATCATAAGGGAAGATCCTACTTGTATTGTCAGCCCCTTCTTCCAGTATGTAAGTGTGTGACAATAATAGTGGCTGAAGTCACAGAAATGAATTACCACTACTACCACTTAGTCACTTGAATGTTACTCAAAATACTACGAAAAATGTTATTGCTGGCTGAACTGTAACAACTTTAGAAGTGTTCTACTACTACTACTACTAATAATAATAATAATAATAATAATAATAATGGAAATGAGCGTTTGGCGTCATTGGCCGGAAGGCCCCTTACGGGGCAGGTCCGACTGCCTTCGTGCAGGTTCTTTTCCTTAGTGTCTTAAGGTGGCAACATGGTACACAAGTATAGGTAATCATCCATACACATAAATGTCTTAGCACATCAAGTGATTATGACTTTCACACAAAACCAATTTCAGTCACTTAAGACTTATCTTAGAAGAAAGATTAAGGAAAGGCAAACCTTCGTTTCTAGCATTTGTAGACTTAGAGAAAGCTTTTGACTATGTTGACTGGAATGCTCTCTTTCAAATTCTAAAGGTGGCAGGGGTAAAATACAGGGAGAGAAAGGCTATTTACAATTTGTACAGAAACCAGATGGCAGTTATAAGACTCGATGGGCATGAAAGGGAAGCAGTGGTTGGGAAGGGAGTGAGACAGGGTTGTAGCCTCTCCCCGGTGTTATTCAATCTGTATACTGAGCAAGCAGTAAAGGAAACAAAAGAAAAATTCGGAGTGCGTATTAAAATTCATGGAGAAGAAATAAAAACTTTGAGGGTTGCCGATGACATTGTAATTCTGTCACAGACTGCAAAGGACTTGGAAGAGCAGTTGAAAGGAATGGACAAGTGTCTTGAAAGGAGGATATAAGATGAACATCAACAAAATCAACACGAGGATAATGGAATGTAGTCGAATTAAGTGGGGTGATGCTGAGGGAATTAGATTAGGAAATGAGACACTTAAAGTAGTAAAGGAGTTTTGCTATTTGGGGAGCAAAATAACTGATGATGGACGAAGTAGAGAAGATATAAAATGTAGACTGGCAATGGCAAGGAAAGCGTTTCTGAAGAAGAGAAATTTGTTAACATCGAGTATAGATTTAAGTGTCAGGAAGTCGTTTCTGAAAGTATTTGTATGGAGTGTAGCTATGTATGGAAGTGAAACATGGACGATAAATAGTTTGGACAAGGAGAGAATAGAAGGTTTCGAAATGTGGTGCTACAGAAGAATGCTGAAGATTAGATGGGTAGATCACATTAACTAATGATGAAGTATTGAATAGAATTGGGGAGAAGAGGAGTTTGTAGCACAGCTTGACAAGAAGAAGGGGCCGGTTAGTAGAACATGTTCTGAGGCATAAAGGGATCACAAATTTAGCATTGGAGGGCAGCGTGGAGGGTAAAAATAGTAGACGGAGACCAAGAGATGAATACACTAAGCCGATTGAGAAGGATGTAGGTTGCAGTAAGTACTGGGAGATGAAGAAGCTTGCACAGGATAGAGTAGCATGGAGAGCTGCATCAAACCAGTCTCAGGACTGAAGACCACAACAACAAGAACAACTACAACAACAACAACTACAACAACAACATGCTCCTTAGCACAGCACATTCCACATAATTTGCCTTCAGCAGAGAAAAAATCAAAGTAACATTATATGGAGTGAGTGATATTAGTGTACTTGTTATCCTGCGGTAATAATACTCTCAAATCAAACTTTAAAAAAATCCAGTTTTACTGTCTAAGACACTGTATCATAGTTAGCGGAGTCAACATAGCAAAACGTACTTCCCTTCACTATGACAGCAAGACTTCTCAATAGTGTGTTTCGTATCCATTTTGTCAGTTGTTGTTGTTGTGGTCTTCAGTCCTGAGACTGGTTTGATGCAGCTCTCCATGCTTTGTCAGATACTGTATTAAATCTATCACGACACCTGTAGTTGCTAGATAAGTCTCCCTTCGCTTTCCTTATTTTAAGAATGTTTAATATAGGATACGTTCACATTTATACTTGGGCAAAAAGTGGTTTTCTTAGTACAAGGCAGAGACAAAATGTTATACTGTTAATGCGATATTAAGGACGGAGTCAGTTTGGCTCACACTGGATAAATGAGGAGTGCATCAAAAACGAGACATCGGCATTCCACATACCGCCCATGTTGTCTGTGTCTGTAGTCGTCTTTACCTGTGGCTTAATTTAAAGCCAGTCGTTTTTGCTACGTTATGTGAGCAGTTTATTCTCTTCCAATTCAAATTCTTCATTTTCTCACCTCATTAAGCACTTCAGACTAACATCTTCCTTCGCCATGAAAACGACTGCAACATTATGCTTGTTAATTTTACGCCATTTCTTTCTGGGACGTTCCTTCAGATAGTTCTCTTGTTGAAATAAATAAAGCCAAAGTTCATACTATACCGTTCGTGGTATCTGTGTTTGCCAGTTAAGTTGTGCATAGCACTAGTTTCCCTAACAGTTTGTATAAATTTAAAAACGGTCTGATCCAGCTGCGCTCTCTCGATAAGAAAAATATTTACAGACTTTCGTTACAGTGAATGTTCGCGTTTGGAAAACAATATTTGTAATCTCTTCCCACAATAAATGAAACAACTATTCATGCATAAAGTTATCTAAAAAGTTATGCATAAAGTTATCTAATCGTCAGCTCCGGAAGCCAATAACTTAATCTCGTAGCAGGGAATATCGGTGCTTCTGCCTTGTGGAGATTATCAGTACTTAGTTACATAGTTTGTTCTACATGAACTACAGATGACGCTGGCTCGTTCCTTCGGTCATTACCTCTCGGGCAAATCATGGACATTTACTCGGTTACGTTATCGCAGACAGTATGACATGCTGTTGCAATCTCTTCGATCAAGCGTTGGCCTCTTGAGACACGAATTGCATGGATACCTCGCTCCCCTGATTTAACTTTTTTTTATGGGAGCGTATTAAGAGCATCGTGTACGTGACACCAGTTTTCAATAACGTACAATATTTTTTGAGTAAACAGTTCATTATGTTTGCTGAATTGTGCACTGATTGTTCCTGTTCACAAAAAAAGTCCAATTCTCGAGAAGAAAAGGGAAGGCCTGTGATATTTAGTAGATCTTGCCACGAGGAACACTGCGAATGGAAGCGTAGGCAGAGGTGGGAGCGAGGTTGCGTGACTGGACTTGTATTCAGCAAATTGAAGATACGTGAAAGAGGCGTCGTATTAGCTACGATTTGTTATAATAAAATGACAGGAAGCTACAATCAGGTGAGTAAAGGCTTCCTGTGCTTGGTGTTTTTAGTGTTATAGCTTGTGTGCTACGAAAGTATACCGTTTCAATGGTACGGCACAATAATTTATAAAAAGCGCGTCTTTTTGGTATAGTTTGCATATTAAATGTCAAATAGCGACAGTTACAGTTATCGTCTTCACACAGTCTACGCCTGCTCGTATATCGAAGCTATGGCGTAGTTGGCACAACCGCGAGCTCTGAGTAGTGAAGATAAAGGTAAGAGCGTTCGCGAACACCACCTTCCCAGTTTTTTCTCACCTTCTGTTATCTTAACGATTCTGGGTCTTTCTTATTCATTTGATAGAAGTATTATCTCAAAAATCGATGTTATTTTCATATCTGGGATTACGGACTCGCTCATGTTTGTGACTTGTCGGTAAATATCTTTTTCGAAGATGGAAAACTACCTCGAAAAACTAGTCTCTTCCATTTAAGTGAAATTACGAAAGGAATCTCGATCTTGAAATCTATGCGATGGAAGTACATTGTTTCAGAGTGTAGTTAGTCAATGCAGCATCAGGAATATTGATATTATGCTTGCATAAATTGACATTAGTTGCTATACCTTAATTATATCCAATTTAAAACCGAAAATGGGGTAAAATTCAAGTGAGTTACTTCTAGTAGTCTGCACCTCAGCTCGTTGTCCAGCATTATACAGTGCCATATGCTGACGCTGCAGTGTTGCTGCACACTTCCACCTCTTCAGAGTGGGTTGTTTCCGAGTCGTTACCCTTCATTCACTATTCAAAGCCATCGACGAGTCCAGAATACGCTTCTCGATATTCTCTGACCTCCTTCGACAGTCTCTATCATACTTAACGCAGCTATTTTACGCGCATCCATTTTCATGAAGAACCTGTGTGGTTTGCGAGCCAAACAAAGCCGGCGACGGTCGTTGGAGAGCGCAGAGAGAGCAAACCACGTCAAACGGCTCGTCTCGTGCGCGACGGTTGTGTTGTAGTGGTTTAGTCCGCTTTGTGGTACCTTCACTGCCCAGCATGACGACCCAAAAAAGGCCGCGTCACAGCCCTCTCAACACGACGAGTGAATGAACAGAAGTTCACTTTTCGAAAAGAGCAATGTGAGCCGACTCTCGATTGCAGGCGGTTTTAAATCCCGACGCCGTAGGCCCGGGTGTGCCAGCCGTGCAGCAAAGAATCACACAAATTGCGGAAAAACCTGAGGGGCTGTGGATTTTGGTCGGCTGGATATTGACGGGAGTAGGGGTTTAAGGTTCGTAAGTTCCTGTTCACGGGATAGTAGACCAGGAGATAGTGGTTGACATTAGGAAGAAATCTGATCGATTCGTGACAGTATGCAGGAGTGGTAAAATCGAGGCATCGAAACCATTATTGGTGTCTCAGAAGGGCAATAACCGAATGAACGGTCAAATTACATGGGTCGGGGCTCCCGCAGGAGTCACGCATGTGTGGCGAGAGGCAGATACGACCTGAGAAAATAATTCCTTCTAGTCGGGTGGAGAAGAGATCTGTAACTGTGGGAAGGCAAAAAGCGCGACGAAGTTCAGGAGGATCGACAATAGCAGAACTCAGTGAGAGAAATGAGGAGGTCGAGTCAGGTCAAGTAGCTGCAGTCGTCATGCGGTGGGAGCCGTCACTTGCACAAACGTTCCACGTCAATATTACCATTTCGCTGGACGCACAAAAACCTGTTCAACTGTTGTTCCATCGTCAGCTAGC
The DNA here is from genome assembly GCF_023864345.2 of Schistocerca serialis cubense. Classification (NCBI taxonomy): domain Eukaryota; kingdom Metazoa; phylum Arthropoda; class Insecta; order Orthoptera; family Acrididae; genus Schistocerca; species Schistocerca serialis. The sequence goes on along the minus strand of NC_064639.1, from coordinate 90,969,859 downwards.
AACAAGAATATAGAATCTTTAACGACTTTCCTTCGTCAGCATACTATTATGAAAGGGCACGCCTAAAAAGAAGTAACATAAGGTGCGGCATCTAAAAGTAATTGAAAACAGAGTAACGGAGAGAGGAGCAGGTCACGCGGAGGAGTCGGGGTCAGCCGCCCGGAGAGAAGGAGAGTAAGGTAGCAGTGGGTCGCACAGGACCCCCGCCACCTGCACGTTTCGGTGGAGTGAGGCTGTAGCTCCAGCACTACCACACTGTCAAGTGGCTAGCGACTTTGCTTCGTTCCCCGTCACAGCTTTGTGATGCCAACTCGGCGCTCGCAGGCGGAGGGCAGCGGCAACGAGCACAAGACCGCGGCGCGGCGAGGCGAGGCGCCCTCCTCTGCAGTCCCCCGCGGCCTCATTAGCAGCGGGACACGTCCGCCCTGCTCTTGTCTTGTCTTGTCCCATCCCGTCTCGTCCGCCAGGATCCGCGCTGCAAAATAAGCACAGCGAGCCGAGCCGCGCTGCGCTGCGCTCGGTCCACGTCGCAGCTGGGGGCCGCCCAAAGTACGTCACTCTCCGCGTCTCGGCATCTTGTCTTACGTTCCTTAATTCAACGCCGCGTCACGACTAGCCCGACTCCAGTGTCATGGGAACTTAATTTTCTAACAGAATATCTGAAAGCAATTGCGCGGTCTCTCTCTCTCTCTCTCTCTCTCTCTCTCTCTCTCTCTCTCTCTGCCCCTCCAACAAAGAAACCTTACAAACCTTACGGCCTGACCTCCTCCGATATTCTCCTTACCAATACGCATTAATAAGACTGATGAGCAATTTTCAAGAAATGGTGAAAAAGTTTTTCTTCCAATGAATCTGAGCCCGTAACTGCTTTTGCTACTATTTGTTTCATGTCGCCACTCTGGGCCGTTACACCAAAGTATGTCGCTGCTGTTCCTGTATCCAGTGTTTTATTGCCAACATGAGAGGGAAGATCGGAAAGCGAAGCTAAAAAAAATGGTTCAAATGGCTCTGAGCACTATGGGACTCAACTGCTGTGGTCATAAGTCCCCTAGAACTTAGAACTACTTAAACCTAACTAACCTAAGGACATCACACACATCCATGCCCGAGGCAGGATTCGAACCTGCGACCGTAGCGGTCGTGCGGTTCCAGACTGTAGCGCCTTTAACCGCTCGACCACTCCGGCCGGCCAAAGCGAAACTCAATAATTTTATTACTGAAAGATTAATAGGTAACCAAACAAAAAAAAAACAAAAAAAAAAAAATCACAACTGAACTTACATCTTTTGCCTACTTTTCTATATAGTCACCGACGTTCTCAACACATTTCGCCCATCGTGGTACCTGTTTCCAATATGCCCTGTTTGTGTAAGTCCCATTGGTTGGAGTATAGTCATCTGCGGAAAGCTGATTTCACGTTCACATCTGTCGCAAAGCTTTGGCCGCCCAGGAATTTCTTCATGGGACCAAACAGATGACAGTCCGACGGTGCAACGCCTGTACTGTACGATGGACGCTGCAGCACCTCCCACCCAAATTTGGTGATTTTCTCACGAACAAAAGCAGCAACATGGGGGCAAACATTGTCATGACAGCGTTAATATTGTGACGTTTGTCACGAAGGGCATGACGCAACTTGACCAAACTTTAATGTAGGATGCAGCATTCACAGTGGTCGCGTGTTAAGTAAAGTTCACAAATAATACACCATGCATATACCAGAACACTGTCACAAACATTTTCCAAGCAGACTGAGCCACTTTAAATTTTTCTCGTACTGGGGAACCAGCATGTTTCCATTCCATACAGGCCTGTTTGGTTTCAGGCGTGTAGTGGTACGCCCATGACTCACCCGCCAGGGCAACCGAGAGCGCTAGCGCGCTGCTTCCTGGACTCGGGTGGGCGTGCCGGACCCGGATCGAATCCGCCCGGCGGATTAACGACGAGGGCCGGTGTGCCGGCCAGCCTGGATGTAGTATTTAGGCGGTTTTCCACATCCCCTAGGTGAATGCGAGCTGGTCCCCACGTTCCGCGAGTCGCAAACATTTGAAACACTTTCGCACTATTTCACGATTTACACTGGGCGCAAACAGTTGGGGTACACTGATTCCGTCCCCGGGGATACGGGGTGGTGGAAGGAAGGGCATCCGGCCACCCCTAAAACTAACATTACCAAATCCGTTGTAACCACGCCGACCCTGTGATCGCTGCGTGACTTAGGCGAAAGCGAAAGAAGAAGTATGGCCATGACTCATAACCAATGAGAGATTCCTTTCAGAAACTCTTGCCCTTCTGCGGCGTAAACCGTTAAGTGAACCAAGCTGGTCATCATTCGCTGGTCCTTGCGGTTGTCTGTTAGGCCCTCAGGCACCCAGCGAGCAATAACTTCACGAAACTTATCAACAATATCGTACACCGCACCATACGAAACGTCGTTCTGCTTCCATAAGACTCGCAGTTGCGCACCCTTGTCGTTCAAAACTGCTTTCTCGACGACTTTCACAGTGTGCGAGGTTGCAGCTGTTACTGGCCGCCCGAAGCGTGACGAATCACTGAACTTCACACGGCCATCTTGCAGGAATGCACACCACCTGGAGACGTTCCATCAGTCGTCCCCCATACACGCCACGCATTTCCCTCTGAATTTGACAGGGTTTATGCCCTTTGGCCCACAAAAATCCAACTACACTTCGCTGCTCTTCACAAGTTGACAACAGTAACATGCGCACCATCTTCTTGTTTCGTAGTTCGGGATTCTCTTGCTAGAGTTGCACATGAAAACAAAATACCCTGTGTAGTGTAAATTTTACACTTATATCGTCGTGGAATTTCAACATTCCAGCTGCAACACCAGGGGGAAAAAATTTATGCGCGTTACTTTCCTATCCGCCTTCGTAGTAAACGAATGGTTAGTGGATCTATCTATCTCTACGGAGTACGTCACATTTATTCACGTTCGGTCACCACTTCCGATCGCTGCACCAACAGTCGACCCTCTGTTCGTTTTCCCGCAGTTCGCTCAAGTGCTCTGCCGTTGTATCACGATACGCTGATTTCGATTTCTGTTCCTGCTCGTGATTCTGGAAATGCATGTGTCCATTGCTCACCGTAAGTTTTCGCGTTAAAAGACCACTCATCGCTACCACAAGTCAAAGTACTGGACACTGATCACAAACTTCCCGCTTCAGCCGAACTGGAAGCATCAGTTCCTTTACCCAAATAGTCTCCACGTCGAATTCATAGTTCCTTCATTTCTTTGCTGTCCACACACAACTCGTCTTTGTGTGTCCTAAATAGAAAACGTCATCAACTGCTTCGAAGATTTCACTGCTGATTTGCACTATTTTCTTCCAGACACGTTAATTAGACATCAGCCGGGGGCCACGCGCCTACTCCGTGGAAGTGCCATCCTACGAGGTGCAACACCTCACCCGTAACATACGTTCTCTTCTCACGGCTAGTTGGTCTCGAACTACAAAGCAAGTAATAAATTAGCGGCCGGTGAGCCACAAGCCATACTGCACTCAGGAACGTCCCTCTCGTCAGTGCACCGGAGCTTTCCATGGTGTTGCACCGAGTCGACTCGCGGCCACGGCCAGAGCCCTCGCATTCCTCGCGATGTGCAGCACGCGACAAAAATTTCGCGACATATTACTCCTCAAATTCAACCGCAAAAGATTGTTGGCACAGGCAGGTTAGTTTTCCCCACTTCTGCAGATGTAAAATCAGCGCCAGCCTCGCTCTGACTCTTGAGCCAAGTCTGAAACTTCTCACTACCGCAAAGTCAATAACTGCAAGCCCTGTAGCTATAAGAGTAATCTGAGGAAACGTTTCGAGATCCCAACACGGGATTGCAGAATGCTGACCGCTAACAGCTCTCTGCGCTGCCTCCAACTCGTACTAGCAACTCCAACCCATAGTCAACACATCAACAAATAGGACAGGGCGAGTGTCACACAAACACAAAACAAAACTTTCATGCACCAACTAGTTCATTGGCCTCTAATCAACCTCGCCAAGTCCGTCTCGTTCACAACCCTATCGTCCAGCTAGCTACTGGCTCCGCGATGTATGTGAGTTCTCTGTCTACCGAGGAACTGCATCTTCCTTCACTTACGCAACACTTGCCTAGAATCAAGGGCGCCCATAAAATAGTTTATGGGGGGGGGGGGGGGGGACGTGTTGGACCTGGGGGTATGCACTATATTTAATAGTTTGGAAGACGAACGGTGACTTGTAACTAGCTACGAAGAAGTTCTCGTTCACATGCAGTTAAAAACCTGCGTAATATTGACTTTTAAATAATGTTCTTGGAAAAAAAGCACCTGACTACATTATACCTTTCCCTTTCCCTGAGAGCTAGTGGGACGGGGGAATGGGTGGGTGCGCCGCAGACCCTATGCCTCCAGGCATGGGCAGCCTTGCCTAGAACAGCACACAGTTCAACCAGAGATCCTAGTCCGAGCTCGGGAGCGCTCATTCGGAACGTCTCAGTTTCCCATACTGCAAGAAAAAGCTCGGTTGATCACGAAAGATTATCTTCTCGCGCCTTTTGAAATAAACAAGGAAAACTCAAGAAGAAGCAGCAGCAGCACAGGGCGGCGGCACCACTTCCACACACACACGCACCCACAACCGCCGGCCGTCTCCTCGACTTCGCGGGCTCGCATAACGCTCCACCAAATTATTACACACTCAGGACTTTCAACCAATCAGCATCAGGAACGCAATGTATGAATTTTCAGTGGCCTTTTCATGCCCCTGCTCATAGCGCTTCTTTCGGCTGCAGTTTCCTGTCATGACTGAGTCTGCTATGGATGTTCGAGAACACTGGCCGCCGTGGGGAAGCTTCTCTCCCTTGAAATCAGCCTAGTCGGCTCCGATCAACATACATTGAGGATGATTAAGGAAAGAAAGGCCCATCTTCATAGCGGACAAGAACCCCGTTCCCCCTACAGCCAAACACAGGGCCGGGGCGAATACAACAGCGAACACGGAAATAACAGATGGCAGACCAGGAGACGCAATGTTGCAACTTTCCTTTGATCTATAAAGCAGCTTACAGTTCACTCCAACGACTCAAATACGTGTGATGGCGCCGTCTATGTCTAAAGATGATTTCCGGCAAGTGGCCCAAAGAACTACCTACGTTGCCAAACCATGTCACAAAAATAGTGTCACGTCTGCTTACGTTGTTTGCCATTTTATTTTAACGTTCCTAATGGAATTTCAATCTCCCACCTACACAGGGAGAATGATCATCATCATGGAATCAGCTATATTATCGAATCTATAAAGTGATATGTAGTATAGACCTGATATTTACAACTCCCAGCAGCTATTCGCTTTTATATTGGCAGGAGGCTACCCTGCTGTTCTCCAGAGATAGCTTGCTGTTCTGTCATTATTACCCATCCTACTTATATAGGGCTATTGGCTAGACTGGCTGGAGCAACTCTCTGGTGCTAGACTAACAGCGAAAATATCCACTCCAAATCCATAGTTATTGACAGAACTGGATGATGATTATTATTATTATTATTATTATTATTATTATTGGTTTGTGGGGCGCTCAACTCACGGTCATCAGCGACCGTGCGACGTACCAATTTTTACACAATCCAATTTTTTTTACGCAGTCCATTCTAGCCACTGTCACAAATGATGATGAAATCATGAGGACAACACAAGCACCCAGTCCCCAGGCAGAGAAAATCCCCAACCCGGCTGGGAATCTAATCCGGGACCCCATGATCCACAGCCAGCGACACAAGCCACTAGACCACGAACTGCGGACACAGAACTAGAGGGAGGTATTGTCTAGTGTGCAGTTATCTCTGCTCAGCTCAAATTGTTTAAATAAACAATATTCTACACTGTGTACAAAATAAAGACTTGTGTCCATCGCATCCGATAGCTCAGAACAGACTGAAGCTACTTCAAAAGTGGAGGGGGAGTGGGGTAAGGCCAATAGTGCTCTCTGGTGGTGGTCGTGAACTACGTCAGAGCATCTCCGAAGCTCAAAGGTACACACACAAACTTTGATACTACCGCCAATAAATTTCATTTTCTCACCTGTTTTTTGCTGGGAGGGGAGGGGAGGGGATTTCCCAGCGAAGTGGTGTGAGAAGGGGCAAATGACTGTAGGTAAAACCTATGATGTCATCACGGTAACTAATTGATCAATTTAATTGATTTTCATAATTAATTTTATCTCAGTTTGACAAAAGTGCACCAGAACCTGCTTGCCCTACTACTTCCATGGCGAGAGGTAATGACTGAAATCTGGTATTCTTGCCGCGCTCTTGACAGTATGTATCTCGAAATACTGAATTCCCAAACTAACATTCCAAGTTGAAAGTCTGTTAATTCCCGTCGTGTGGGTACAATCAACTCGGAAACCTTTTCATAGGAATGACTTAAGTACAAACGACAGCTCTGCCAATACAGCGCCCTTTTATTTCTTGTGTACGCGGTACCACCACCATCTGTATATGTCCACATCGCTATTCCCTGACTATTGCCACCGCAAAGTTTACTGCTACTGGGACGAAATATCGTAGTACACAAAACAAAAATAGAGTGGAAATGAACAACAGCCAATGTAGCAAATATATTTCTGTCGAGAACTACACGTCATAGTATCTAATATTGTATCAAAAGAAATAAGAAAAGAAAAAGGCGACGCAAGTAACAGGGCGTTCCTCCGACATCGGCAAAGTCCCTTGTAGAACACACGTGCACATCGAAGGCATGTCAGGTACCTCGATCGCTTCCATCCTGACTGTTAAGGGATGTTTCCTAATAGAATGTGGCGTTTCTGATGAACTGAAGGAAAGACACCTTCCTGCTTACCAACTCGTGTAAACGGCGTAAGTGGTCCGAAAGCAAAATGTTCATATGCGCAGGAAGATTACTTAGACTGAGCTGCGGAACTGGAAGAGGAAGACTGTGGAAGAGATTCTGCCGAGCACTGCACGGGCTACTTTTAGCACACAAATGCAAGAAGGAAGGAATATTACGACTGGGCTTCTCGTCGACGTAGAGAGCACAGTTCTACTTGGGTAAGCACAATGGCTGCGGTCTTTTCAAGGGAACCCCACCGGCATTTGCCTTAAGCGGTGCAGGGAAACCAGTGGTGTGCATGTTCCGCTTTTAACCCGCCCATGCTTGCCTGGTGGCCAGGCGGGCAGGCCGCCGCGCGTTGTCAACAGAACGGGCAGGCTGCTTCACTCCCAGCCAAGCCAAGCAGAACCCAACCCGGGCAGGCTGTGGGAAACTTGCTTGTCTGTCGATATTACTGCTGAGCTGCGCTACGCAGCCGTTTAGTCTGCGCGAATCATTGTCGTATTATGAACGTTAATTAAAAGTTTTTATTTTACCTGAGCACCAAAAGAAAAACCCCAACGTTATATAATTATATATATATATTAATTTCAGGTCAAAAAATATTGGGTTTTATTTGTACATTCTTCCTTTACGAGTATATTTCGGGCTTATTATCTATATACATAAAAATGAATTGCCAAATGTGTTGATAAGCGTAAAACTCGAGAACGGCTGGACAAATTCGGCTATTTTTTTTGCTGTGTTCGTAATTCTCAGGACAAGGTTTTTATGAAATAAAACTTTGGAAAATCGACCGAAAAATCGGAAAATTTGAGAAAACCTGAAAGTGCGTTTTCATTGTGTCCGTGTGTTTGTATTGGATACAATCTTCACGAAATTTTACACACTGTACCTTGAAACGAAGAGGAAGGTCACAGTCTACATAAAATTTCGTCGGGTGCATGGCAGGGGTTACTTTACCTAACGGAATTCACAAATTGTACGTTTTTATTCCTATCTTGATGAAATTTGTCACACTTGATATTCAAAGCAGGATGAAGGGCGCTGTCTGCTTAAAATTCTGAATGGTGCATGGGGGAGGGTACTTTACTTACACACTTCTACACCAACCTACAGTTTTATTCGGATCTCTAAGAAATTTTGCACGCTTGACCATCAAGAGGAACGTCACTGTCTACATAATATTTCGGACAGTGCATGGAATTGAGCACCTTACAAAAGATTTTGACATCGTTTGCGGCCTCATAAACACACGAAAACGTTTCCCATGCGGCACTTCAGCTCTGTTTCGTTCAAATGGTTCAAATGGCTCTGAGCACTATGCGACTCAACTTCTGAGGTCATCAGTCGCCTAGAACTTAGAACTAATTAAACCTAACTAACCTAAGGACATCACACACATCCATGCCCGAGGCAGGATTCGAACCTGCGACCGTAGCGGACGCTCGGTTCCGGACTGTAGTGCCTAGAACCCCACGGCCACTCCGGCCGGCTCTCTGTTTCGTTACCAGCATGTCTTCGCCAGTTGTCAATTTTTTTCAATCTCACTAAAGTTCGACCTATTCATTGTGCTACCCCCACCGTTGCGATAAATGAACTACGGGATAACTACCTGGCTACTCTAGTCGCGGTAGCTTGACAGCGCACCCTGTTGTCAGACGCAGCAAGCTGAACGGGTCCCGAGAAGCTTGGCAGGCCTGCGGGAACCCAAGTAGCCCGGGCTTGCGGGAGCCCCAAGTCGGCCGCATTACCCACTATGCCTCAGTACACACGCACTCTTGTGTTTACGTCGCGGCAGGCTGACCTGCATGAATGGTTGCAGAGGAGCTAGGGGCAAGCAGGTTGCAAGGGGAATTTGTGCACCTCTAAGGGAAACCACAGAGAGCCTAAATAACGATGTCTGGGGATCGTGGGGGGCAGAAATACAAGCGTCATCGTAACATACTTGGATCCGGTATGTCAGCACTGGCTAAAGACGTCGGCAGACTGACCGTGCATCCGAACGTAGAGCGTGCCGAGTTTCTGACGTCATAGCGTCGAATTGCACGTTGGGAAGTGTTTCCGAACGTGCAGAGCAATATCTAGCACGTCAGATATTCTGAACGTGCGTTTAAACGTTGACCAATGAAATCGCAGAACGCCAAACGGCACATGCACGCCATCTTCCTTCGGTGCAGAGGTGTGAGGCGCCATATTGGCTTCCAATTGCATCCTGTACGTATCTATAGGACATGTTTTGAGGCATCAAGGGATCACAAATTTAGCATTGGAGGGCAGCGTGGAGGGTAAAAATCGTAGGAGGAGACCAAGAGATCAATACACTAAGCAGATTCAGAAGGATGTAGGTTGCAGTAGGTACTGGGAGATGAAGAAGCTTGCACAGAATAGAGTAGCATGGAGAGCTGCATCAAACCAGTCTCAGGACTGAAGACCACAACAACAACAAACGTATGTATATATGCCGTTTCTGATCACCAGAGCCGGCCGCGGTGGCCAAGCGGTTCTAGGCGCTTCAGTTCGGAACCGCGCGACTGCTACGGTCGTAGGTTCGAATCGTGCCTCGGGCATGGATGTGTGTGATGTCCTTAGGTTAGTTAGGTTTAATTAGTTCTAAGTTCTAGGGGACTGATGACCTCCGAGGGAGAAAAGTACGTTTTAATAGCGCTAATACGGTAATTTTACACCCGTCCTTTTCGTAAACAATGTGATTTACGAGCCAGTTATAGCCGACAACTGCCGCTGGAGCGCGCTGCGATTGTGTATACCATCTTGGGGCCTACGTACCGTATGCACAAGTCGCATTTTTGCTGAGCGTTCAGAGACAAGTTGAAGTAGGCACGCTCAACGTTGACTTTCGACAGTACGGTCCGTATGCCGACGGCTTACGACAGTTCGCTCGGTTATCCGCACGGAGAAGATTGAGAGACCGACAGCGTCTTCGGGCGTGTGACCTACTCTAAGATGCCCATCCAGAAATTCAGACTGCAATTTATCTCCGGGAAGGAGAGACGGGCGGCTCGCTAGGAGACTGGCACCTGACAAACGAACAGCGTTTGTACACACCGTGCGCCGTACAGCGGCCCCGATCGCTAAAAGCGGAGGGGCCGGCGCCATCGCACGCTCCGGCGATCGGCCCGTGTCACGCCGCCACGCGTTACAGGCCGAAACACTTTACTGGCCAGACATCCCAGGGCAGCGCAATGTACACTATGTGAACAAAAGTATCCGAACACCCCCCAAAAGATACGTTTTTCATATTAGGTGCATTGTGCTGCCACCTACTGCCAGGTACTTCGCATCAGCGACCTCAGTAGTCATTAGACATCGTGAGAGAGCAAAATGGGGCTATCTGCGGAACTCACGGACTTCTAACGGGGTCAGATGATTGGGTGTCACTTGTGTCGTACGTCTGTACGTGAGATGTCTGCACTCCTACACATCCCTAGGTTCACTGATTCCGATGTGATAGTGAAGTGGAAACGTGAAGCGACACATACAGCACAAAAATGTACTGGCCGACCTCCTCTGTCAATTGACAGAGACCGCCGACAGTTGACGAGGGTCATAATGTGTAATAGGCAGACATCTACCCATACCATCACACAGGAATTCCAAATTGCATCAGGATCCACTGCAAGTACTATGACAATTAGGCGGGAGGTGAGAAAACTTGGATTTCATGGTCGAGCGGCTGCTTATAAGCCTCACATCACGGCCGGTAAATGCCAAATGACACCTCGCTTGGTGTAAGAAGCGTAAACATTGGACATTTGAACAGCAGAAAAACTTTGTGTGGAGTGACTAATCACGGAAAACAATGTGGCGATCCGATGGACAGGTGTGGGTATGGCGAATGCCCGGTGAACGTCATCTGCCAGCGTGTGTTGTTCCAACAGAAGATTCAGAGGGTGGGGTGGGGTGGGGTGGTCGTGTTTTTCATGGAGGGGGCTTGCACCTCTTGTCTTGCGTCGTACCATCACAGCACAGGCCTACAGTGATGTTTTAAGCACCTTCTTGCTTCTCACTGTTGAAGAGCAATTCGGGGATTGCATCTTTCAACACGATCGAGCACCTCTTTATAATGCACGGTCTGTGGCGGAGTGGTTACACGACAATATCTCTGTAATGGACTGGCCTGCGCAGATTCCTGACCTGAATCCTTGAGAACTCCTTTGAGAACTCCTTTGAGTTGTTCTGAAACGCCGACTTCGTGTCAGGTCTCACCGACCGACATTGGTATCTCTCCTCAGTGCAACACTCCGTGAAGAAATTACTGCCATTCCCCTAGAAACCATCCAGCACCTGAATGAGATTTTCACTCTGCAGCGAAGTGTGCGCTGATATGAAACTTCCCGGCAGATTAAGACTGTGTGCCATACCGAGACTCGAACTCGGGACCCTTGTTTTTCGTGGGCAAGTGCTCTACCATGACTCTGCAATATCCTTTCTTCCAGGAGTGCTAGTTCTGCAAGGTTCGCAGAAGAGCTTCTGTGAAGTTTGGAAGATAGGAGACGAGGTACTGGCAGAATTGAAGCTGTGAGGACGGGTCGTGAGTCGTGCTTGGGTAGCTCAGTTGGTAGAGCACTTGCCCGCGAAAGGTCAAGGTCCCGAGTTCGAGTCTCGGTCCGGCACACAGTTTTAAACTCCCAGGAAGTTTCTTTCAGCACCTGATTGAACGTATGCCTGCGAGAGTTGTAGCTGTCATCAAGGTTAAGGGTGGGCCAATACCCTATTGTGCCCAGGGACTGTGTGTTAGTGTTATCCTCATCATTTCATCGTCATAATCATTTGTGACTGTGGCTAGATTGGATTGTGAAAAAGAGTGGACCATGTAATAATCTGGACTTTGTATGGGCGCTGATAACCGCGCAGTTGAGCGCCCCACAAAACCAATCATCATCATGAAACACCATATTGAATTCCGGCATTACCGATGGAGCGCGCCAATAACTTTTAAGTCATTTTCAGCGAGGTGCCCGGATACTTTTGATCACATACAGTAGCTTCCAAAATCATTAGCAGTCGTCAGTAGTTCCCGAAATGTAACAGCCACGACACACTGGAGTCTGTAACTCTGATGCACCCAGATATTTATCATGCAGGGAAAGCTGATACAACCAACAAACTACAGGGACGGATTCCTGGTTGGAAACGGAAGGGGGGGGGGGGGGGGGGGTAGGTCCTATGAACATGTGTTCGAGAATGGACGATGTGCGTGCAATGACAGCAAATCGTCCCGGAACAAACAACAGAACTGCATCTCATCCACGTCACAATAGATGCCGATTATGCAGATTGATGATACCAGTTCTGGTAACGGTAAAGAAGACTGATGAGAGAAATTCCGTAATTGTGATGGCCTGGTGCAAAAACAATCGACAAAATCCTTCCCATGAAGGGAAATCCGCTATTGATAGTCCTTGCACTCGATTAAGGTGATAGGATAGTAGTGGTTATCATGCAGGACACACATAACCATACATTGGCTTACAATATGTTCACGGGTCACTTGCATGGAGCTCTTACTAGGGTTCGTCTAAATATCCTGTGGAACCCGGTCCCCGAAATCTCGTGTACACTCAGTCCGCCGCCTCCCTGTACGTTGGTCAGTCTGAAAGGACCCATGATCACACAAACGCCAAAAAGGGCTTGAAATCTTGTGTGATGTGGTTGGTGTCTGTGAGCGTACTTGTTTAGGTGTAGTCGTGCTGCATCTCGACCGTTTCCATCTGCTCTTCCGGACACAAAAACAATCTCGGCTAGTTCCCGACATGAATACCGAGCCATTCTGCTGCTTAAAGTACGCTGCGTCCATTACACAGCCTGCAACACACAAGGAACACACGGCACGTGGGCAAAGGAACTTTCATTAGTCAGCGCCACCTACCGTGGCAACGACGTATTTCCTGACACATGTTCGCAGGACCTTGCCTCCCCTACTTCCAGCCAGGAATCTGGCCCTGCAATTTGTTGGTTTTATTGATGTTCACCCCACATATCGTCAGACGGTTCAAAACGGCAGCCCATGCTTGTCCGCTGATCAGTAACCACAGTGAAGACAAGAGCATCCTGTCACGTGAGCGCTGCTTTGCCCTGACTTTAGACTCCTCTAGCGTCTAAGGACGCCATCCTCTCGCTGAGCCATTCCATGCGAAGTGGTCTATTTATCTCTGTCTCACGAGCTCACCTTCTATTGAAGTTAGCTATGTGGCTGCCCACCATACACGTTACATGTAATTCCACAAACTATTACCCCTCAATATTCGATACTTGCGTTCTACAAGACTTTTGAGTTGAGGCTATCGATAAAATATGGTTCAAATGGCTCTGAGCACTATGAGACTTAACATCTGAGGTCCCCTAGAACTTAGAACTACTTAAACCTAACTAACCTAAGGACATCACACACATCCATGCCCGAAGCCGGATTCGAACCTGCGACCGTAGCAGTCGCGCGGTTCCGGACTGAAGCGCCTAGAACCGCTCGGCCACCGTGGCCGGCGGGGCTATCGAAACTGTGTGTCGACGATGCGAAATATTTCATCATTCTTGAGGTGATGTCTTTTATCGAATAACTGGAGCTACGTCCGACAGTTCGCACATTAATCAATCCAATAAATTGGATTGTATAATTTAAACAAGTTTTAAAAAAAAGAGTTTTGGTACAGCATTCAACGCACTAAGCGCACTCGAAGTCGACAAGAGTTTGTTCTTTATCATTTCTTTCTCGAATCTGCAAAATTTTAACTTTCAGGAATGGATTGTTTATGAGATAACTTCTGGTCAGTTTTGCTCCAGCAAAATTGTTACTTATACCTACGGAAATTTTTATTCGCACACGTCCAAAAGGCCATCTGGTACCGAGCGCCGCGGGTTTCGAATCCGCGCCAGATGGCATGGACCTCGATGACCACTAGAGGTCGCTGCAGCAGTCGCGCCGTAAGCCGTTGCTGCGCGCGCTCCTGCGCCCCGAGTCTAACGTGAGGGTGCCACTGTGGAGCACGTGGTCCCAGCGGCCAATAGCGACATACACTGTCGTGCGGCTGCATCTGACTCAGCGGGGCAGTCTGGTATTTGCGTTGATTCAGTTGACATCTCGCTTATAGACATCGTGTTTACGTTGCGTGTGCTTACTTCCCGTTACGAGTGGCCGTTGTTTGGATTTCGTGAGGTTGTCTCTTGTGACCCCGTGGCTTACTACCTTGTTGCTGATCTTGGTGTCTTGCTCGGTAGTCTGTCGTCGTGCTTATCCCTTCATTCCCGTTCGTCCGTCTTGTTTGTTCGCGGGCCGCTCCCGTCGGTCCCGCCGCGTTTTCGTTCGCGGCAACCCCGCGACAGTCCCTGTCGCTGTAGGCCACATCTTTCCTTAAGAACCTTAATTTAGTTGTATATTCTCAGGCATGCCTGAAATTATCGACGATACTTTCATGCACAAAATTAAATGGTTATTTTTGAAGGAGGATACTGTTGCCAAAAATAACGTGTACAAATCAAGATACATGAAAGGCTTGAGACAATCAATGAAATAATAGGCGCAAACGACACGAACAGGGAAACATCAGAATCTATAATTTCGAATCGGACCTATCCGGCACACATTGTCTCATATGAACGGAAATCCGGAAGTCTGCCTGTACATGTAAATAACTGTGCGAAATGCACAGGTTTTTTTCCTTAGCTGACACCAACAGAGTACATTTTCTGCTTGGCGCAGTGAAGATCGTGCATCATTTGAGAACATTCAGTTGTCAACTAAAGATGTCATACTGCAACTGGCCACACGTCACCATTTCATTTCGAAATTCAGACACGGTATCTTGTAACTACGATAGAAAATCGTTAAGTCTGGTGAAGCGATAGTTGCGCTAGATGTTACAGAAAATTATTCATTTGTGATTCAGAATACCGTGCAGTGTTTTCACTGGGAAAATAGTGAAGCTGCTGTGCATGACGTTGTGATTAATTTGGTTCAAAAGCAACAGAAATAGTCCAGAACTATTTGCAGTGTATGTAAAAGCAAAACTTTGTGAAATAGGTGAATTGAAATTGTGTACATTGGCGATGGTTATGCTGTCCAACATAAAAGCTTTATCCATTTGTTACACAATCACCAATATTTTGATGTAAAGGCTGAATGAAACGTCTCTGTTACCAACTACGGTAATTCAGTATATGATGAAGTAGAAGGTACTGTCAAACGACTGACTGGATGGACTAGCATACAGCGTCCAAAAGAAAGCTAAGTCCAACGCCGTTTGATTCATATGAATTTTTGTCGCAGTTTTATTGGAACGTTGCAGATTGAACAATATATAATAGTCCAAGAACGAAGGTTTTAGTCTGGATTCACAGGAGTGGAAACAACAGTTATGTTCCAACTGACAAAAACTTAATTTTCAAGACTTGCTGCCACTGTTGCCAAAAATGACTCAGTAATGTTCCCATCAGATTTCGTTCTTAGAATCCGACGTGTCAGCTTTGCATCTTGATCAGTATGTTGTCCGTATTTGTGACAACAGCTAGTGCATTGATAACATTTGTGATGGTTCACATGAGAATATTATGTTATGATTACTCCCATGGATCACTGCGGCCCTTTATATTTGTCCCATGCGCGACTCAGGAGAGATATTTATTAGATTCCCGAATATTATTATTCTTTCCTTTCTCAGACGTTATGTCTGGTTAAAAATGGAAAGTGACGCGGACGTTGATCAAGCGTGACTTCCTTTTAACTGTACAGTGTATGTTACATTGCATTTAGGAACTTTCCGGTAATTGAACATGTATCAATAATTACAGATTTCTGTAGTTGTATATGTGAGTTTGGATGTAGCTGTATTCCGTTGATGTACTGGTGGGTATTGTGTGGTGTGACTCCTGTAGTTGATAGTATAATTGGTATAATGTCAACTTTATCCTGATGCCACATGTCTTTGACTTCCTCAGCCAGTTGGATGTATTTTTCAAATTTTTTCTCCTATTTTCTTCTGTACATTTGTTGTATTGGGTATGGATATTTCAATTAGTTGTGTTAATTTCTTCTTTTTATTGGTGAGTATGATGTCAGGTTTGCTATGTGGTGTTGTTTTTTATTTTTATTTTTATTTTTATTATTATTATTATTTTTATTATTATTATTATTATTATTATTATTATTATTATTATTACTATTATTATTAAGACTGTCAATTCCTGAAGCATTCCTTTGGACAGACATTATAATTATCCATATAAGCTGATTCAAAAAAACTGATTACGAATTTAAACTGTTGAGATACTAACAAACGTTTGACTTTGTTGTTGCAGTTCCAGCTTGGGATGCATTAGGCAGCCGACCAGAGGTTTTGGAATGTTGGCTAAGCAGCCCATAATGGATTGCTTAACATAAATTTCCGTGTCTCACAAACAGGCTTGGGGCCCTCAGGAAAGTTCCTCATCTGTAACTTGTCTTGCTCCACTGTCAGACATAGCCCTTTAGCGATGAGAATAACCGTTTTATTCAGTGGGGCGAGGAAAGCCACTGTGAACCAATACAAATTAGTGCTCAAGGAGAATTCCACGATCAGCAACGAATCCTTTTTTTTACAATGAACTTGACTGAATTTACTTATCAACTCGAACCGTTAAGAAAAGCTGTGTAAACGTGTACTTTGCAACAGTTAATCAGTAGGGTGTAATAGGCTCTCTCTTGTCGTCAACACATATATCTCATCCACGAAAAAATAACATTCTGAAAACAATAAACAACGCTGTTCCTTTGTAATTAAGGGAATATCTGAAAATACATCAAAAGTAAATTATGGTGCGTTGTAGATAAAAATTTGCTGTTTCTTAAGAATGCAGAAAGAACTGCACTAGAGCTTCCCTTTCGGAAATACACGAGTTCAAAATTGCTTAATTACGAAGAAAAAATATTCTTGTGCAAACTTTCTCTGCGATAATAACAAGAACTATCCATTCCCGAAAGTGGAATTTTGCAGATTCAAATAAATCTGCCGGACTGGGACTCTAATACTTGATTTCCTGCTTTACGCGACAGGTCACAGTTTCGGCTAACCGAGCACGCTTTCCGTCTGACCCAAATTCCCAACTTGTTGCACACTATTTACATAGCGCCCCTAGCCATCATGCTCATTGTTCGCCGCATCACGCAGGTTTGCCGCTAGAGTTCAGGAGACAGAGCGCATCCGCACTGAAATGGATCTTAAAGGCCGCCAAGCCGTACACATTTGTGTGTGTTTCCGCAAACAGAGAATAAACTCTTGGGTGCCACTGTTGCGATGAATACTACATCGAAAACTTTTTTGAACTCACGTACGCTTTAACATTCAAGCTATTGATCTAGTGTACTAACCCTCTTAGCGATGTGAATTAACGATTCAATGAAATCCATCACCTCAAAATGATGTTAACTTTTGCAGCCCCGGCGCAAAATTTCGACAGCTCTGACCAAATGGTCCTCTGAAGCTCACGTTTTGAACATTAAGAGCCGAGTATTTGTGGAATTACCTACAACATGTATAGGCAGCTTCACACCAAATACGAACGAAATCTGAGACGGTACCGTAAAGGACACTTGATCCTGTTGCCCCCTCGATAGATAAAAGTGCGCCTGAAACTTCCTGGCAGATTAAAAGTGCGTCCCGGACAGAGCCTCGAACCCAGAACCTTCGCCTTTCACGCACAAGTGTTCTACCAATTGAGCTGCCCGACCACGACTCAGGACCCGTCCTCACAGATTTACTTCCGCTAATACCTCATCTCCAACCTCCCAAACTTCAGAAAAGTTCTCCTGCGGAGCTTGTGGGTCTAGCATTCTTAACGAAAGGATACTGCAGAGACCCAGCATTGCCACAGCCTAGGGGAACACTGTATTTGGAGAACGAGTTTTTCACTTTGCAGCGGTAGAGCACTTGCCCGCGGAAGGCAAAGGTCATGGGTTCAACACTCTTTCCGGCACACAGTTCTAATCTGCCAGGAAATTTCATATCAGCGCACAGTCACAAACCGAGTGAAAAATTCAATCTGGAAACTTGTTACTATTCGTCGCCATGTACACGCAGCGTACAGTAATGATTTTTTAATACCCCTTTTGGTTACATCCGAAGATACATTTACATCACGACATTCCTCCCTGTAACAGCAGCACCAGAGAAATAAGAATATTTTGAATGTGTTCTTTAAGATAATATGGATTTTCGATATTCAATTGTCATTTTTCATACACCAGTCGTGGAGCATTAGTTTCAGACCATTTTTGATTGCTGAAGAGGAAAGCAGGGAAGAGTATAAACATAACGTATGTACACTGAAGAGCCAAAGAAACTGGTACATCTGCCTAATATCATCTAGGCCCCTTCGAGCACACAAAAGTGCCGCAACACGACGTGGCATGGACACCGATATTGTCTGAAGTAGTGCTGCAGGGAACTGACACCATGAATACTTCAGGGTTGCCATAAATTCGTAAGAGTACGAGACATCGCTCTTCTGAACAGCACGTTGCAAGGCATCCCAGATATGCTCTATAATGTTCATGTCTGAGGAGTTTGGTGGCCGGCGGAAGTGTTTAAACTCAGGCGGAGGTTCCTGGAGGCACTCTGTAGCAGTTCTGGACGTATGGGGTGTCGCATTGTCCTTCTGGAATAGCCCAAGTCCGTCGGAATACATAATGGACATGAATGGATGCAGGTGATTAGACAGGATGCTTACGTACGTTTCACCTGTCAGAGTCGTACTAGACGTACCATGGACCCCGTATCACTCCAACTGCACACGCCTCCACCATTACAGAGCCTCCACCAGCTTGAACAGTCCCCTGCTGACATGCAGGGTCCATGGGTTCATGAGGTTTTCTCCATACCGTACACGTCCATCCCCTCGATACAATTTGAAACGAGTCTCGTACGACAAGGCAACATGTTTCCAGTCATCAACAGTCCAATGTCGGAGTTGAGGGGCCCAGGGGAGGCGTAAAGCTTTGTGTCGTGCAGTCATCAGGGGTACACGAGTAGGCCTTCGGTTCCGAAAGCCTATATCTATGTTTCGTTGAATCGTCCGCACGCAGACACTTGTTGATGGCCCAGCACTGAAATCTGCAGCAAGTTGCGAAAGGTTTGAACTTCGGTCATGTTGAAAGATTCTCTTCAGTCGTCGTTGGTCCCGTTGTTACATAATCTTTTTCCGGCCGCAGCGATGCCGGAGATTTAATGTTTTACCAGATTCCTAATATTCACGGCACACCCGTGAAATGGTCGTACGGGAAAACCCTCAATTCATCGCTACCTCGGAAATGCTGTGTCCCATCGCTCGTGTGCCGACTGTAACACCACATTCAAACTACGTCAGACACTTGTCTTACATAGACGCTGCCGACGGCAGCGCCGTATTCTGCCTGTTTACACATGTCTGTATTTGAATACGCAGGCCTATACCAGTTTCTGTGGCCCTTTAGTGTATATTCTGTAGCTCATTCCACCCAATACACCAAACACACGATGCGGAAAGGAATGCAGGCAGAGAGAGCTACGCCAAATGTCTACGAACAGACATTCGTGCAGCGTTTATTCTGAGGGGGCTGGAGCCATCTACAGAATTTCAACAGCTCCTCCTCACGAGATGGTACAATGTAACGAGATAGTTTTATTGTATTCCGTAGGGAACTTTACCCATTCCGGTGAGGCGTCAATGAAGATTTGGTCATACACAAACAAATTCTGAAACAGTTGGGCATTAGTATCTGGGGCTATATTTCTCGACATACTTGCGGAAAAGGGAATTATCAAATGTGTCAGATGCATTTTTGCTTCCGTGGCGGTACTGTGATATCTCTCTATACTGCAGCGTGTAGACACACAACCATTTTGCTGCCACCTACTACTGTATACTGACATGCAGTATTGTATACTGTATACTGACAACAGTATTGCGCCGCACTAAACCAATAAGAACGGAGGCATACCTGGTCCATCAGCAGTTGCACCTCTGAACGTCTTACCTGCAACAAAAAACAAATCCATTAATAGTGTTCTTACAAATAAATCGTCACCAAAGCATAAACAATGGTGTGAAATTTTATGGTGGAGTTACGAGGTAGTTGACAAGACTGTGTTTTAAAAAAAAGTTTATCAGAAGGTACACAAAAACCAAAATCGGTCTACAAACATATGAAACCCTGAGACGGTACCAAGGTGACATCCGAAATTTAAGAACAACATTTATTTTAATATTTAAGGCTGGAACAATTTTGTTGAACGCAGTAATATTACAGTTATATTACAAAGTGTAGACAGGCAAGGAATGATGTAGTGAGAATTCAGTCTTGTACGGCAAATATGTTCAAGTACACTTCACTTACTAATTAGTGCGTTTACGTTCAAATGGCTCTGAGTACTATGGGACTTAACATCTATGGTCATCAGTCCCCTAGAACTTAGAACTACTTAAACCTAACTAACCTAAGGACAGCACACAACACCCAGCCATCACGAGGCAGAGAAAATCCCTGACCCCGCCGGGAATCGAACCCGGGAACCCGGGCGTGGGAAGCGAGAACGCTACCGCATGACCACGAGATGCGGGCAGCGTTTACGTACTACTGTATCTTATAAATAGTAGTTACTGCACGAGAGGGTCAACATTTCAACACTAATCTTACACTGACTAATTTCTGTCTCAAAGTATTCTGGGACATCAATTTAAAACGGGAATGTGACACAGGTAACTTTTCTCTCATATGCAATGAATCGAACATTTCAGAAAATGAAAAGAGCGAAACATAGAAGACTTGGCACCACAACGGTACCGAGGATGAACAAACAATATGTATTGAAGTGAACAGACTGTACGTAAGCTGTACTCTAGAATAAAGGCTACAGAAGGAAGGAGTACACCAGAGACAAAACAAAGAATTACACCCGCACCAACCCAATACAAAGCATTCTGACGCAGAAGTCTGTATAAGGGTTAAAGGCACATAGGCGGCCATTTCCGCCTCACGCTATTCTGGCTTATCGCTCGGCCACATCACGTTGGCCTCGAGCTTGTTATATACAAAAGGCTGCCACTTTTTTGAGTTCCGTTATAGCGACTAATTTTAAAAAAAAAATGGTTCAAACGGCTCTGAGCACTATGGGACTCAACATCTTTGGTCGTAAGTCCCCTAGAACTTAGAACTACTTAAACCTAACTAACCTAAGGACATCACACACACCCATGCCCGAGGCAGGATTCGAACCTGCGACCGTAGCAGTCCCGCGGTTCCGGACTGCAGCGCCAGAACCGCTAGACCACCGCGGCCGGCATACTAATTTTTAAAAATAGATCAAATTGGAAGACACTGTTCAGCTGCTACCTGTACCAGCGTCTAGTATTGGGGGGGGGGGGGGCGTCGGGGGCGTGGAATGTTGCCGAAATAGGTTCGTGGACTAAAAGCGTGCAGAGCTAAGATAGTCGTACTATCTAGATTTCGTAGCAGTTTTTTGCGCACAATAAAGCATATGATGAGATCTAGGGGTCTCTCTTGCGAAGATAAAATCGTAAGAACTTAACCAGATTCTAGAGAGATCAACTTCACAGACAAAAGTGCGGACGAGTCTATTCGAAAGTCTACAGAAAGATTTCAGAAGTGTTGAGTGGCTCGGTGGAAACGATTCTGAGACTGTCTTCTACAAGTTGTCAAGAAGTAAGCCATTTGGGGAAGCGTTCAAGGCAGGTACTGGCTTTGCGGCAGCATCGACGACGATGACGAAAGAAAGACTGATGTTTGCAAGAGAAGACTGGATAAATGTTAAACGAAAGCGGTGACGAAGAGGACCAAAACGTAGTCCAAACCCTGTCGGACATCAATTTCTGTTAGCTCAACTGAAAATCGAAGGGAAAGTGCTTTCGTGGTACGTGCATTGTATCACGAAAAAATGTCAGGCAGCTCACTGAGACAGGGGCGTAGAGTTTATTAGCGGAATGTCGCAGTGCTGGATGTGACCGGCACTGCGCGCAGTGTGTTTGGGGCTTTCAAAAGCAAGACAGCGCGCTAACGCGTAGTACTTGGCTTTGATTTCTTCGCCGCTGAGATAGAAAGCATCGAACAGCTGTAACTTCCATGTCGCATTCAATGTAGTGCCGACAGATGCACTACCGAACTGCACCACCCGACAGCCGAACCCGTTCAAACCTCCCAACCCAATCAGGCCCATGTAGTTGGAAAAAGCGTGTATGCTTGAAGAGAAGTCACGACGTTAGAAGAACCTTTGTTAAAGACTGAAAAGTCTCATTACGCGAATTCCTGAATGAAAAGTTACGCCGTGTTGAGTGTGGGCACGGTGACGTTTGCGAGACCGGTAGTACGTGAAGCGGGACGGGCAGCGATTACCATTCCTGCGAGAACCTAAAACTTGGCACAGATGCCTAACCTGAACTGATGACATTAACAACTATAACCTCCTCCCCCCCCCCCCCCCAACCGAAACTGCTCCGAGGTAATCTACAATGACACGACCAAAAACGAAAACAAATATGAGTAATTCTAAAACTACTGCTCCGACAGGAAAACGGTACTAACACTGTAATTTAATGTCCATCTACGCCCCAATACCAAATCTGGTGTTCGTAGCTTGTGATCCACAGCCGATCTCAGTATCAACCAAGTTACACTTAACCAATAAGTTCCGAACTACAGCCAACAAGAACATGAAACTGGGGCTTCTAGGGTTGTTTAGACATCGTGAACACAATGACAGGTCATCACACAACATATTTTCAGCAATCGGCGTGTTCTCGAGAGAAATAGCTCGCTGCTTAGCTGCGGCAGACCGACAGACCGTACTAAAGGCCAAACAGACCTCCTACTCCGCACACTGGCTTAGCACACATTTCATTTATCGCGCAATATTCGATACGCTGCGAGTTGAGCACTGAGCGGATTTCAGGTATCTGTATTTCGCCTTTACCGAAGACGCGCTTCGTCCAGCAGCGCCGGCCAGGGAACTATCGCCGGTTTCTACTTCTGTGGCCCCCCTGAGTGGTGGGCAAAGCAGAGGGCGTTGCTGCCGGCGGAGCCCGTTAGCCGGCGAGAGATTGAGAAATGTCATCAATTTCCAGGGCGGCGCGCCCAGGAGATTACAGAAAGGTGCCCTGCCGGAAGGAAGGGTGGGCCGCTCCGCTCCTCCAGCCCACCACCAAACAGCACCACAGCCGGGAGTCTTCCCAGTCAGCTAAACACAAGACGATGACATTTGGCCCTTATTACTACGTCTAAGATCACTCATAGGAACTATGTCCACGTCCCATTTTTTTCGTAAAACTCTCCGAGATCTTCCACTAAGATTTTAAAAACTGTCTTCTACAATGGATTTTTAGCGAAGTTCTTTCACAGTCCCTTTATTACTTAGTCTATTTTTGCAACTGTGGACATGTGTGTACAAGCTAGCAAGCAACGCTCAGGAAACACTTTTTTGGTAGCTAGTCGTCTGTGTTGCACGAGGTTACTTAAAAAATAATGGTAATTTTCATCTTTTGGAAAGCATTTTAATTATTCGTCTACATCGATGTTAATCCTCTCCAAAATAGTCCCCGCGATATATTACACACTTATGACAACGCCTTTTGCAATCCCCTGGTACACTACAGTATCGACTTTGGCCAAAAATTCACGAACTAAGTGTGAGCTGGTGCATTGTCGTGCTGCAAATGTAACGAATTGATTCGCCATAAATCTGCGCGGTACGTTTATTTTTCCCGGATTGTTTCAAGCAAACTGCATTGAACTTGAAAATAGTACTTCTTAGTGATCATTCGACCGTAGGACAAGAACTCATGCTGAACTATGTCGTTAAAATCGAAGAACATAGTGAGGATAGTCTTTACACTTGACCGCAATTGCCTAACATTTTTCGGTCTTGACGATCCACAATGCTTCACTGGCAAAAACGAGCCTTATTTTCGACATAATACCCGTAAACAACATGTTTCATAGCATGTTCTAATACGTTTCTATAGTTTTGTAACGTTGGCGGCTCATATAGTGACTGCAGAGCAGCTTGTATTCGGCGCAGCATTTGTTCGAAATTCAACTATTTTGGAAAAAAATAATTTTCCACCTCATACCCAGGGGTAGACGAAAGGAGACTCCGAGAAGATTGCGATGATATGCGATCAGAATGATAAAAGCAATCGAGCGTACCCTGGGCAACGCAGGGTTCTTCGTCGACTTTCAGGGACAGCGTAGTCGATGGAGACTACAGCAGAATTGCCTCCCGCAAGGAAGTGTTTTGGCTCAAATTCTGTTTAATATATACACGAACGACCAACCTATAGCCCCAGACACCAGGAGATTCTCATGTGCTGACGATCTCGCTCTAGCCACCCAGAGCACAGATTCTGAATCAGTGGAGAACAACCTCACGAATGCTCTTGAACATCTATCCAGATACAACAACACAAACTAGCTTAAACCAACCCCTTCAAAGACCCAAGAGTGTGCTTGTGCTTTTCATTTGAGAAACAAGGAAGCCACTCGCAAGTTGAAATTAGTATGGTCGGGGGGTTAAACTGGAACACTACAAGACTCCAAAATGCCTAGGAGTGGCACTTGATAGACCTCTCACTTTCAAAAAGCACTGCATGAAATGCAAGTCTAAATTCTCCATCAGGAACAATCTCCTACGGAAACTGGCAGGATCATCTGCAATGGCACTATGATATTCTGCGGCAGAGTATGCCTGTCCTGTTTGGTATTCAACACATGCTGAACAGGTGGATGTAGCTCTCAACAGAACCTGCAGAATTATAACAGTTTGCATGAAACCCATTCCAGTCGAATGGCTTTACCACCTCGCAGGAATAGCAACACCACCAGTTTGAAGAGAGATAGCTGCGAACAAGGAAAGAAAGGCAGTTGAACAGGAAATTCCTCATCCTCTGTATGGGTATAAGCCGCATGTGCAACGACTGAAGTCAAGAAAGAGTTTCGTCAGGACATCAAAGGAACTTAGAACCACAGCTGAAAAAGCTAGGTTACCACTATGGAGTGCTACGACCTACAATCCCCCGGGTTGCAAAAGAGTTGTTGAAGCTCCAAGCCATGACGGGGCAAGAACAACTTGAAAGTCCCTGAATAGACTGAGATCCGGAGTTGGAAGATCACAAGTTAACCTGGCAAAATGGGGATACACTGATCCAAATGATATTCGGTGCCACTTGAAGAGGAACAGACAGACGGCACATGCTTCGGTGTCGATTGCGTCCAGTCTCCTGTACAGAAGATGACCTCCAACAAGCAACAGAAAATGTACTAGAAGTGGCTAAGTTTCCGTCAAAAGTAATTTAATCATAACTGTGTAAAATGTATGTACTTGTACCTGTATGTTTCTGACACGAGAATAAGCTTCTCTAATTATGATTCTCCGAGCCCTCATAATCATTTGTTTCACTTTTTCCTCGATTTAAGCGGATGATGGTCTGCTGGGTCGTCCAGGGCCCTCGTCATCTTCAACGTCAACATGTTCCCCTCCGAAACGCTTATACCAGTCGTGAACCCTTCTTTTACCCAAAGCAGAAACGCTAAAAGCAGTATTTAGCGATCCTTATAACTTTTTTGTTATGTTCTTATAGCAAAATTCTCTTATTTTCTACAGTATGAATAATCCCCAACACTAGCAAAAGCGATGCAACCTTTTGGACAGCTGACAGCAGACTATAGTCCAATTTAACGTACTCGTCACTTCATGGATGCACCAATGGCAGCTGACACACACACACACACACACACACACACACACACACACACACACAGACAGAGAGAGAGAGAGAGAGAGAGAGAGAGAGAGATATGCAAGAGCGTCTCTCACTGCTTTGCATAAATGGTTCAAATGGCTCTGAGCACTATGGGACTCAACTGCTGAGGTCATTAGTCCCCTAGAACTTAGAACTAGTTAAACCCAACTAACCTAAGGACATCACACACATCCATGCCCGAGGCAGGATTCGAACCCGCGACCGTAGCGGTCTTGCTGCTCCAGGCTGCAGCGCCTTTAACTGCACGGCCACTTCGGCCGGCCTTTGCATAAAGCTGTGAAACATATTGGCATACTGCGTCTGCTCTATAAATCAGCGAACAATCAGTAATAAGAATTATCAAGGGGAAATTCGCGAAAGAATTAGGCGAGTCATCACATCTCGACTCCTTTCATGGATATGCAACTCGTGAAACACCTGAATATAACTGAAGGAAGCACATCAGACACACACAAAAAGAAAACATGTCACCCGGGTAGCAACGGCCCTGTTTCAGAGTAATAAATCGTCCTTACTACGAGTTGGGAGAAAGCTGGGAATCTGCTATAAATCTATTTGTGGCAGCAAGTTATTAATGGAACGCCAAGATACTACAGCCTGACGCTGCCGTTTTCTGAGGGACTAATTTTGACGATATCATTCAGCTTAGTGAAATACGGAAAAATGCCGGAAATCGTTTAAAAAAGCGCTGGACAGACAATACCACCAGCAATAGTATTGTAGTACCTATCAGCAGAAGGAAGACAATAACTGCAACGCATGCCGGAAATTCAAAAGGTGTCATTCCTAAATGTCTGTTGTTAATCATTTCGAATAAGACAGCTACCACAAAGAGAAAAACTAAAGTATTTTTGTAAAATTACTAAGACTGTGCTTCGAAACTCAACAGAAAACTCTTTGACTTAACGTTATGGGTAACACGACACATCATTCTGTTATACAAGATAAGGCGCCTGTCAAGGAAACGAGAATGCAGACATAGTTTGCTAGCTAGAGGAACTGTATATACCACTTGTCAGTAACTTGAAAAACGCAGAATTGACGAGTTCGGCGGAAGAAAGTGCTAACCCTCATCAATTTACTAAGGATTAGTCTGATCACCTCGTCATTTGCACATCTGAATGCACCACATGCTGGTAACAGTAATTGCACATGTGGCTTCTGTCTAAATCGTTTTGTCATGTCGTTTTTATTTTATTTGTATTTATCCAAACACACAGCATCTCAAAGTCTGGTCTTGTAAATTACCAATTTCTTACGTCGAACCCTTCAGAACTTCTACCGAAACACAAACCGAAGTATCCAGATTACCTTGTGCATGAAATGGCAAAAACATAAGTACGTGAAGTGTCCACATTGGCTCCCTATCGTTGCCACTTCAATGAAACACAATTCATTTCCTTTGAGTTCAAACGACGTATTGCTACCAAAAACTGGCAAAAAAAGGACGAACCATGTGAAACGATACAAGCACCCTGGAGAAATGAATTAAGGATTGGTCAGCCTTTTGCAAGGACACAAATTGTTGTTTTGCTTTAACATCCCATGTTTCGCCATACTTGTGGCATCCTCAGTGAGTTGTTTTATTTTATTTTACATTGTTTGCGTCCTATGGCTGCCAAACGAAATCAGCCACAGGGGTATATTAAAGTACCGGAACTTCAAGCGCTGATAGAAAGCACCGAAGCTGAAATCGTTAATAGGTACAGAAAGCTGGCTTAAGCCAGAGATAAATTCTGCCGAAATTTTTACAAAGGTACAGACGGTGTTTAGAAAGGATAGATTGCATGCAACCGGTGGTGGAGTGTTCGTCGCTGTTAGTAGTAGTTTATCCTGTAGTGAAGTAGAAGTGGATAGTTCCTGTGAATTATTATGGGTGGAGGTTACACTAAACAACCGAACTAGGTTAATAATTGGCTCCTTTTACCGACCTCCCGACTCTGCAGCATTAGTGGCAGAACAACTGAGAGAAAATTTGGAATACATTTCACATAAATTTTCTCAGCATGTTATAGTCTTAGGTGGAGATTTCAATTTACCAGATATAGACTGGGACACTCAGATGTTTAGGACGGGTGGTAGGGACAGAGCATCGAGTGACATTATACTGAGTGCACTATCCGAAAATTACCTCGAGCAATTAAACAGAGAACCGACTCGTGGAGATAACATCTTGGACCTACTGATAACAAACAGACCCGAACTTTTCGACTCTGTATGTACAGAACAGGGAATCAGTGATCATAAGGCCGTTGCAGCATCCCTGAATATGGAAGTTAATAGGAATATAAAAAAAGGGAGGAAGGTTTATCTGTTTAGCAAGAGTAATAGAAGGCGGATTTCAGACTACCTAACAGATCAAAACGAAAATTTCTGTTCCGACACTGACAATGTTGAGTGTTTATGGAAAAAGTTCAAGGCAATCGTAAAATGCGTTTTAGACAGGTACGTGCCGAGTAAAACTGTGAGGGACGGGAAAAACCCACCGTGGTACAACAACAAAGTTAGGAAACTACTGCGAAAGCAAAGAGAGCTCCACTCCAAGTTTAAATGCAGCCAAAACCTCTCAGACAAACAGAAGCTAAACGATGTCAAAGTTAGCGTAAGGAGGGCTATGCGTGAAGCGTTCATTGAATTCGAAAGTGAAATTCTATGTACCGACTTGACAGAAAATCCTAGGAAGTTCTGGTCTTACGTTAAATCAGTAAGTGGCTCGAAACAGCATATCCAGACACTACGGGATGATGATGGCATTGAAACAGAGGATGACACGCGTAAAGCTGAAATACTAAACACCTTTTTCCAAAGCTGTTTCACAGAGGAAGACCGCACTGCAGTTCCTTCTCTAAATCCTCGCACAAACAAAAAAATGGCTGACATCGAAATAAGTGTCCAAGGAATAGAAAAGCAACTGGAATCACTCAATAGAGGAAAGTCCACTGGACCTGACGGGATACCAATTCGATTCTACACAGAGTACGCGAAAGAACTTGCCCCCCTTCTAACAGCCGTGTACCGCAAGTCTCTAGAGGAACGGAGGGTTCCAAATGATTGGAAAAGAGCACAGATAGTCCCAGTCTTCAAGAAGGGTCGTCGAGCAGATGCGCAAAACTATAGACCTATATCTCTTACGTCGATCTCTTGTAGAATTTTAGAACATGTTTTTTGCTCGCGTATCATGTCATTTCTGGAAACCCAGAATCTACTATGTAGGAATCAACATGGATTCCGGAAACAGCGATCGTGTGAGACCCAACTCGCCTTATTTGTTCATGAGACCCAGAAAATATTAGATACAGGCTCCCAGGTAGATGCTATTTTTCTTGACTTCCGGAAGGCGTTCGATACAGTTCCGCACTGTCGCCTGATAAACAAAATAAGAGCCTACGGAATATCAGATCAGCTGTGTGGCTGGATTGAAGAGTTTTTAGCAAACAGAACACAGCATGTTGTTATCAATGGAGAGACATCTACAGACGTTAAAGTAACCTCTGGCGTGCCACAGGGGAGTGTTATGGGACCATTGCTTTTCACAATATATATAAATGACTTAGTAGATAGTGTCGGAAGTTCCATGCGGCTTTTCGCGGATGATGCTGTAGTATACAGAGAAGTTGCAGCATTAGAAAATTGTAGCGAAATGCAGGAAGATCTGCAGCGGATAGGCACTTGGTGCAGGGAGTGGCAACTGACCCTTAACATAGACAAATGTAATGTATTGCGAATACATAGAAAGAAGAATCCTTTATTGTATGATTATATGATAGCGGAACAAACACTGGTAGCAGTTACTTCTGTAAAATGTCTGGGAGTATGCGTGCGGAACGATTTGAAGTGGAATGATCATATAAAATTAATTGTTGGTAAGGCGGGTACCAGGTTGAGATTCATTGGGAGAGTGCTTAGAAAATGTAGTCCATCAACAAAGGAGGTGGCTTACAAAACACTCGTTCGACCTATACTTGAGTATTGCTCATCAGTGTGGGATCCGTACCAGATCGGTCTGACGGAGGAGATAGAGAAGATCCAAAGAAGAGCGGCGCGTTTCGTCACAGGGTTATTTGGTAACCGTTATAGCGTTACGGAGACGTTTAATAAACTCAAGTGGCAGACTCTGCAAGAGAGGCGCTCTGCATCGCGGTGTAGCTTGCTCGCCAGGTTTCGAGAGGGTGCGTTTCTGGATGAGGTATCGAATATATTGCTTCCCCCTACTTATACCTCTCGAGGAGATCATGAATGTAAAATTAGAGAGATTAGAGCGCGCACGGAGGCTTTCAGACAGTCGTTCTTCCCGCGAACCATACGCGACTGGAACAGGAAAGGGAGGTAATGACAGTGGCACGTAAAGTGCCCTCCGCCACACACCGTTGGGTGGCTTGCGGAGTATCAATGTAGAGGTAGATGTAGATGTAGTACACCATGTCATCATTGTAGCGTGTGACTACTCCTGAGCCGTGACATTTGTTTTTATGCCACACGTGTTTTTGTTGTTTTTGAGTAGCTGGGCAGACGCTTTCGCCCGCTCATCTTCGCTGGTCATCGGAGCTCAATTCGATGCGGGGCTCATCACTGAAAACAATTCTGTCAGTAAATGAAATCCTAGGACGAAGACGTGTCTGGAGACGTCGGTGGGATACCAATCCGCCATACGTCCCAGCAACCATGACCCCTTTTGTTGTTGTCATCCACGGCACCCTTACGGTACAGAGGAACGTCGACGATATTCTACGCCCCGTTTTGTTAACCTTCATGGCAAGCCATCCTGGGCTTACTTTTCAGCAAGATAATGACCGCCCGCAACGGCAAAAGTTTACACTGCTTGTCTTCGTGCTTGTCAAATCATTCCGCGGCTAGTAAGGTCGCCGGATCTCTGCCCAACTGAGCACGTTTGGAGCATTAGGGGTAGGGTCCTACAACCAGCTCGGGATTTTGACGACATGATATTCCTCAGGAGGACATCCAACAACGCCAAGCCGATTAACTGGTTGTATAAGGGCCAGGGGAGGACCGATGTGTTATAATCTTGCTCAACTTGTGATGTTCTTCCTCTAGAATAAATCATCCAATTTTTCCGAAATTGCACTCAATTCTCTGTCTGTCTACATTTACATCGCGTTTACCGATTTCCGTCCTACTGGGATAATTCCTTATTGGTGCGTCGTTGATTTTTCTTTCTTTCTTAGAGTATTTCAGATCAAGCTTCGTACTTTTTGAGAGTTACATATTGATACAATTGGATAAAAACCCCGGTTTTGTAAGCTTATATATGTCAAACGCAATGCAATACGCAGCTTTTGACAGATCTTGATAATCGACTAAGAAAAAGTATTACCACAGGTCCAATATTTATCGTGATATGAGAAGATACGTTTGAAGCTATTTATGAACGGGAAAATTTCTTGTTTCCAGAAAAAATTACGAAACGCTAGTCGTAATTAACATCGGATTTTTGACGTACTTATAAACACTTACTTGATATCTGTCGCAGATAGCTTTAAAGCTATTTTCTATCGCCGCGGAGAGCTATGCGCTACGCGCCAACGTCGTAACTTTGCAAAGTAGTTTAAATCAGATTATAAACATCCGATATGAATAACACTGCAGACATGTTTTTCAGTCAGGTTTACCAACACAACCCCGGAACCATCGCGTGAATCGGGCTAATACTACATGCGAAATTACAAAATTCCCCTTACTTTTTAAACACACCTGGTGTACTAGTTAATGCGGCAGCTAATCAACCGGCACTTAAAACTCTTTAGCGTTAGGCACCTATAAGTGTTAAGAAAAAGATAAAAATTTACTGATGATTAGTTAATGAGCGTTGAGAGATAAAGAATAAGATGAGGATTGTTGGAATCTCGAGAAAGCAGAAACTTGTTGCAAAATTGATAATGTGGAACCAGAACTTTGAAATATGTTTCGTGACAGTACAAAATCGTAAGATGACAACGAAACTCATCAGAAAATCGATGGCGACCAAGAACACACAGTGGGAGAAGTAAAAATTATATGAGACTTGGTTTACAGAACCAAAAGGTTCACCCCCCCCCCCCCCCCCACACACACACACACACACACACACACACACACACACACACACACACACACACACATATATATATATACACATACACACACTTCTTACTAATACTACACCAAATTGATTTCTGTGTACTATTATTTACGAATGACACACTTCAGTATGTGACAGTTGAAACGACCGAGAACGCTGTGAATATGTTTCTGCGTAAAAATACGAAGGACGGGTATTGGATTTGTAACTGCAAAGCGATAAATAAAGAAGTAATATTTCTTGGAAATTTCATTACACACGATGTTCGATTCAATACGTCCTCAATAATTATCACTATACGAATCTGATCTGCCGTATTCTTCTCTGGAAAATGTTTCAATAGTTTCTGCTCTCTTCTGATCTGTGTATCTTCCACATTACTTCCGTACAAGGCTACACTCCAGGCAAATACCTTCAGGAAAAACTATTTATATCGTACGTAAACAAATTTCTACGTATCAAAAACGATCTTCTTGCTGTTACCAGTCTGCATTCATTTTTATACCCCTCTGCCTCGGTCAGAGTCAGTTATTTTGTTGTTCAAATAATGTTGCTCATCTTGGAACTTCATTTTTTATCTGATCAGTAGCGACTGATTTGACTACATTAAATTATCGTTATATTACTTTTGTTGGTATTCTTCTTGCAACCCATATTCAGGACACTATCCATTCCATTTAACTGATCTTAAAAAATCTTTGTCGTCACTAACAAAATTAATTTTCCTTGCTTTTCTTTACTGCTTGTTAAATGTACAGATTAAATAACACGGGGGATAGGCTACAGTCGTGTCTCGCTCCCTTGTCAACCACTGCTTCCCCATCCTGTGTTTCCACTTTGTGATATTCGCTATTTTTGGCTTAATTAAAACAGCAAATTCAGCCAGAAGGCAAATACTTGTTTATAAAGAATGATTAATATATAATCAGGCGTCGCATGGCGACGATGGAATTTTCTAGATAATGTAATTCGTCGTCTTTGGGCGGCAATATAAACAGAAAAGTACGGATGGATATGCGATCCTTCACTATTTTGTTCGCTGGAGAACAAATGAAGCCTTGAGCGCTAAAAAGACTTTTACTGTTTTTCTCGAGTAAGACGGACGCAGATTTGTGGCGGTCTGATCTAATTATTTTTACTAAATAAATAAAAACGTGTTCCGTCTAAGTTTTGAGTGAAGTGTAGGAAGAAGAACTGTTGTAACTTACCGTGACGAAGCACGAGCGACTCAAGAGGACAATGGCTATACAAAAGAGCGCTCAATGGACATGATATGGACAGAAAAATCTACCGTCATTGTAGTATTAAGCTTAAGGTACGATATATGTTTAGTTATAATAAATATTTGTTCTGGGAATACTGAATCATTTAGCAGTGCTCATTTCTATTATCTCCTCAGTATTATTTTCATTTTAATTATGCATTTTGCTAATATTACAGACTCCAAGATCAGCAGTCCAATGTGCGTGTTACATTGATAAAAAGAAAACTGTTTTATCGTCTTCTTGCATCACCTTTAATATTGAATTTCTCTTTTGTGTGATGTTACAGTTGTTTTTGCGCCCTTAAGAACTTTCTGGTCCCTTAGGAAACTTTTTTTGTCATAACAATAACTTCACAACCGGGTATGACCGTATCTACGATCATGAAGTAATTAGAAAGACGATAACGCAACTTCTTAATCAATAGCACGCTAGTTGTGACTGCCTCAAGCCACGCGAAACCGCAAGTAAAAACTATTCACATCTCATAATGCAATATTTTATGACAATGGTCAATCCATGATTCTTACGCCAATTGTGATTGATAAAACAGTTAGTTAAATCTCAATTTCCAACTTTCCATTGAATAGCAACATCACTTCTATTTTGTAACATCACAACTTATAAAAGCAATCTGGTTTCCGTGGGAGTTGTAAATAACCTTTTGCTTGTTGTAATTTATCCCTGCCATCTTCAGAATAACTGTAGCCAAGCAATATTTTCAAAAGCTTTTCCTAAATCAACAAGTGCTATAAACGTAGGTTTGCACTTCTGTAACCTGTCTTCTAAGGTAGGTCGTAGTGTCAGAATTGGATCGTGGGCTGATCTTCCTCGATGTCGACTTCCATTAGTTTCTCCACTCTACTGTGAATAATTAGTATCAGTATTTGTCAAGTATGACTTTTAAACTGGTGGTTCGCTAATATTAACGCTTGTCGGCACCTACCTTCTTCAAATTTGGAATTATATTCTTCTTGAGGTCTGAGGGTATTTCGACCGTCATAAGAACAGAACATGATCTTGAAAAGAGTACTTTAGTATGGTTTTGTCTCAGAAATCAGTTGTTCATACTAATGTCCGTTGTGAATGTGTTAACAGTTTTCCACAGTACAATAGAGAACTAAGAATTTATCGACTTTAAACTTGGTGCAATTTTCATAAATCGTCAATACCGCCAGTGGAAATGCTGTTATTAAGTTAAGGGAAATGAAATTAATGTTGAAACAAATCGTTAGTTTTTGCTTATTTATCATGTACTTTCTTCCAGGAAACAAGAGCTACGAAATATTTACAAAAATAACTAAGTAATCAAAAGTGCCAAGAACACGAATGCTTTACTTAATTTTCAAATTTCAGTTGCTCCGATGACACGCTGTGGCAGAAACGATGTCGCCACTATAAGGTCTCGTCGACGTCGCCACCGGTAACTGTGTGTGAGGGCGTGGAAGAGGCTACTAATACAATGAAGCGTCGAAGAAAATTTATGAGTGCGTGGCGTACACCATCGCAGCCAACGCTATTGTGACTTGATTTGTTTTGCAGTCTGTGTTGACATACTATTTAGCAAATTAGCTCTTAACTCGTATCTGATTACGTATATGAGGTTCCTTACCTGGTCCTTGCATGAACGGAGAATCATAAGTTTCCCGTGAAAGATACATATTTCAAACAATTCGGCAACCGTAATGATTGCTACTATGCAACTCAATCATTGGAAAATGTAAATGTGAATTTCCAAACAAACATAAATCTAGATGCTGCTATTGTGATTACATACACATGTATGTATGTCGCGTTTTTCGTGTCTAGAGTGAAATGACATTGAATCGGCGTCGATTGTTCTTGATATTATTAGTACTGAATGCATACAGAAGTTCAATGTCGTTCATACAAAAGGGTGTATAGGCCATCGGCAAACAACGCCGATTACTGCGATGTCACTGAAGTGATCAGGAGTTCAGTTTAATCATAATGTTAAATTATAACATAACGCATTCACTGCAGTTTCATAGAACAACACTTTACTGTTATTTTATCTATGGCGGAAGTAAGAGCAGTCCACGGGAAGTGCTCGGGTCCTCAATCCGCGCCGAAGACATGCAAACAGTCCCTCAAACACCAGCGCTGAAGGATTCCGTCACAGGACGTGAAAATATTCGAGTACGACGATGGTTGGTTGGGTTAAAAGACGGGGAAAAGGGACCAAACTACGTGGTCATCAGTCCCTTGTTCCAAATAAAAAAACGACAAATGAGAGAATAAAACAAACGAGACGGACAACTCAAAACGGAATGAAAGGAGAAAGCACAAGAACGATGAAGGGCAATGGACAAAAGCGGACAAGGAAACCACAGAAACGCTAGAAACGAGATGAAGGGATTAAAACAACGAAGCAGATTACAATGGCTGACTGACCATGAGAATAAAAACGGAGAAGCCAGCCCTCTGCAACACATTAAAATCTTAGCCCAAGAAGCACTAAGGTGGAGGACACAGAGGGACAAAGGACATACGCTAAAACTTAGAACAAATGATAAAACCCACCCTCACGAAAAAACGTAAAACTAAATCAGCCGATAAGGAGTTGTCTGATAAAATTAGCAGCAATGAGTCTGGTAACCCAAGATTTCGTCGCTGGGCAGTCAAAGCGGGACAGTGCACTAGAATATGGGTCACTGTCAACAGGGCGCCGAACCGACACTCAGGTGAGTCTTCACGGCGCAGGAGGTAACCGTGGGTCGCCCAAGCCGGCAGAGGACAACTAGATTCGCTGCGAGAAGCCCGCATGAAAGACTTCCATACATTCGGAGTCTCCTTAATGACACGCAGTTTGTTGTGTGTACTGTTATGCCATTCCGTCTCCCAAAGCCGAAAAACCCTACGGTGTAAGTCAGGTCAGTTTCAGAGATGCCCATCTCCAGAAGCGGTTTCCGCGTAGCCTGTTTGGCCAGCCTGTCGGCAAGTTCGTTGCCTGGGATGCCGACGTGTCCTGGGGTCCACACAAACACCACTGAACGACGGGACCGGTCCAGGGCATAGATGGACTCATGGATGGACGCTACCAAAGGCGGCGAGGGTAGCACTGGTCGACAGCTTGTAGTCTGCTCACGGAGTCAGTACACAGGAGAAGTGACTCGCCTGGGCATGAGCAGATGTGCTCAAGACCACGAGAGATGGCCACCAGCTCTGCAGTGAATACACTGCAGCCATCGGGCTAGGAATGCTATTCAAAGTGGCCTCTGTGGACGTAGGCGAAGCCAACATGATCATCAGCCATCGAGCCGTCGGTATAAACCACTTCAGAGCCCCGGAACGCGTCAAGAATCGAGAGGAAGTGACAGTGGAGAGTAGCAGGAGTAACTCAGTCCTTAGGGTCATGCGAAAGGTCCAGACGAATCTGCAGCCTAGGTGTACACTATGGAGGTGTATGCAGACGGACCTGGATGGGAGGTGGTAATGGAAGGACTACAGTTCAGACACAAGGGATCGCACGCTAACCGCAATCGTTAGCCCTGACGTGGGCCGCCGATGCGGGAGATGAACTGATGCGGGTGGAAAAAGGAGCCAGTAATTCGGATGCACAGGAGAACTACGAATGTGTGCAACGTAAGAGAACTACGAATGTGTGCAACGTAACTGGCGAGCAGTTGTGGGCGTCGGATCTGCAATGGAGGGACTCTGGCCTCCACCAGGACACTGGTCACCGCGCTCGTTCTAAAAGTTCCCGTCGCTAGGCGAACGTCACAGTAGTGCACTGGGTCGAGTACACGCAACGCTGAATGCGCCACCGAACCACAAACCAGACTCCCATAGTCAAAGCGGGATTGAACAAGGGCTTTGCAGAGCTGCAGCAGAGTAGAGCACTCTGCACCCCAGTTGGTGTTGCTCGGGCAGCGGAGGGTATTGTGGTGCTGCCAGCACTTCCTCTTCAGCTGCCGAAGGTGAGGTAGCCACGTCAATCAGGCGTCGAAAACCAGTCCTAAGAATCGATGTATCTCCACTACAGTGAGTGTATCGTCATGAAGGTAAAGTTCTGGTTCCTGATGAACGATACGACGCCGACAGAAGTGCATGACACACGACTTTATGGCCGAAAACTGGAAGCCGTGGGCGAGAGCCCATGACTGCGCCTTGTGGATGGCT
The DNA here is from genome assembly GCF_023864345.2 of Schistocerca serialis cubense. NCBI lineage: Eukaryota > Metazoa > Arthropoda > Insecta > Orthoptera > Acrididae > Schistocerca > Schistocerca serialis. The sequence continues at coordinate 90,932,734 of NC_064639.1, read as the reverse complement.
CCCTATAGGCGCCACTCAGCAACACCAATACTGTTGGAGCAGTGTGAAATAAAGAAGTCGTCTGCTTACAGAGAGGGTGAGACAGACGGTCCTACAGCTGCTGCTAGACCGTTAATGACCACTAAAAATAGTGATACACTCAATACAGAGCTCTGCGGGATCCCATTCGCCTGTATATCGGGGGAACTATGGGAGGCACCAACTTGGACACGGAAAGTACCGAGCGACAGGAAATTCTGGATAAAAATCGGAAGCGGGCCTCGGAGACCCCACCTGTATAATGTGGCAAGGATATGATGTTGCCAGGTGGTGTCATACGCTTTGCGTATGGAAAGACGCCATTGCACCAGATCCAGTTGAAGATGGCGAGGAGATATCGCTTGCAGTCAGGCGAGAAATGTTTAATTATCTGCCTGTGGATCCGATCCGGCCAAGGAGCTGTGTTGGGGCAATGTGAAGTGCGCTGATGAGCTCCCACTCCGTAAATGCGTTGTAGGGCTCACTGTAGTGCGTAGTGAACGAGAAGACTTTCCTTTCCATCCACCGTTTGAGGGTGCGAATGGCCCGAATGGTCGGGGGGGGGGGGGGGGGCTAGTTCTCCAACGCAGAGGGTCGAGCATAGTGCTCGGCAATCGTGTTTGCGTCGGTACATAGCACGTCATTGATGGTAACGCCAGGAACACCTGTTGGGGTCTGGTACCCAAAAAGACGTCTAATCTTCGTCCAGACTTGGGAAGATTACGTATGGCACCCAATGGCGGACACGTACCTCTCCCAACACTCCTGTTTCTCCGTCGTTTTATAAGCTGACGTACACGGGCATGGAGCCACTTCAAGGCTATCAGATTCTCTAGGGAAGGGTGCCGCTTATGTCGCTGTAGAGCTCGCCGACGCTCTGTAATTGTCTCAGCGACTTCCTGCGACCACCAAAGGGCTGTCTTTCGCCGGGGCACACTAAAGAGCGAGGGATCGCGTTTTCTGCCGCAGAAAAGATCGTGGTAGGCACCTGCTCAATCATCACATCAATGTTACCATGTGGGGAAGAGTCAATGGTGACATCAGAGGTGAAAGTTCCCCAGTCCGCCTTGTTCAAAGCCCATCTGGACATGCGTCCGTGAGCCTGTCGCTGGAGCAGTGACAGGAAGATGGGAAGTGGTCACTACCACACAGGTCGTCATGTGCTCTCCAGTGTACACGTAGGAGAAGTCATTGGCTGCAAATTGATAAATCAATGGCCAAGTAACTACCATGAGTCACACTGAGATGTGTAGCGGCCCCAGTATTTAAGAGGCAGAGATCGAACTGAGACAGTATCTCAGCCAGTAAGCACGGTGTCACCCCACAAGGGCTTACGGGCGTTAAAATCTCCCGAAAGAAGAAAAGGTTTAGGGAGTTGATCAATCAGTGCAGCTAATATATTCAGCCGTACTGCACCATCTGGAGGAAGATATAAATTGCAGACAGTTATTTCCTGCTTCGTCATTCTGACAGCCACAGCTTCAAGAGGGGTTTGAAGGGGCACAGGTTCACTACAGACTGAGTTTAGGACATAAACACAAACTCCACCTGAAACTCTATTATAGTCGCTACGGTTCCTGTAATATCCTCTACAGCCGCGGAGGGTAGGGGCCCGCATTTCCGGGAACCAGGTTTCCTGGAGGGCAATGCAGAAAGCAGGTGTGAAGTTTAACAGTTGCCGTAGCTCAGCCAGGCACTGGAAAAAACCGCCACAATTCCACTGGAGGATGACATCATCGTGAGACTGGGAAGGACTGGAATATTCAATGAGGCAGTTTACGCCTCAGGGTCACCTGCTGCAACCGAATTTTTGCCTGAGCAGTCTATATCCCTTGTGTCTAAGGGTGCAGCGAGATCTAGGTCCTCATCAACATCTACAAGGATATTCTGCAAATCACATTTAAGTGCCTGGCAGAGGGTTCATCGAACCACCTTCACAAGTCTCTATTATTCCAATCTCGTATAGCGCGCGGAAAGATCGAACACCAATATCTTTCCGTAGGAGCTCTGATTTCCCTTATTTTATCGTCGTGATCGTTTCTCCCTATGCAGGTCGGTGTCAACAAAATGTTTTCGCATTCTACGGAGAAAGTTGGTGATTAGAATTTCGTGAGAAGATTCCGTCGCAACGAAAAACGCCTTTCTTTTAATGATGTCCAGCCCAAATCCTGTATCATTTCTGTGACACTCTCTCCCATATTTTTTCGATGTACTCAGTCAGTCCTATCTGATAAGGATCCCACACCGCGCAACAGTATTCTAAAAGAGGACAGGCAAGCGTAGTGTAGGCAGCCTCCTTAGTAGGTCTGTTACATTTTCTAAGTGTCCTGCCAATAAAACGCAGTCTTTGGTTAGCCTTCCCCAAAACATTTTCTGTGTGTTCCTTCCAATTTAAGTTGTTCGTAATTGTAATACCTAGGTATTTAGTTGAATTTATGGCTTTTAGATTAGACTGATTTATTGTGTAGCCGAAGTTTAACGAATTCCTTTTCGCACTGATGTGGATAACGTCACACTCTTCATTATTTAGGGTCATCTGCAAATTTTCGCACCATTCAGATATCTTTTCTAAATCGTTTTGCAATTTGTTTTGATCTTCTAAAGACTTTACTAGTCCATAAACGACTGCGTGATCTGCACACAACGTAAGACGGCTGCTCAGATTGTCTCCCAAATCGTTTATATAGATAAGGAACAGCAAAGGGCCTGTAACACTACCTTGGGGAACGCCAGACATCACTTTTGTTTTACTCGATGACTTTCTGTCAATTACTACGAACTGTGACCTCTCTGACGGGAAACCACAAATCCAGTCACATAACTGAGAAGATATTCCATTAGCACGCTATTTCACTACAAGCCGCTTGTGTGGTACAGTGTCAAAAGCCTTCCGGAAATCCAGAAATACGGAATCGATCTGAAATCCCTTGTCAATAGCACTCAAAACTTCGTGTGAATGAAGAGGGTAGTTGTGTTTCGCAGGAACGATGTTTTCTAAACCCACGTTGACTGTGTGTCAAGAGACCGTTTCCTTCGAGGTAATACATAATGTTCGAACACAATCTATGCTATAAAATCCTGCTGCATATCGACGTTTAGTGGATTACTCCTACTACCTTTCTTGAATGTTGGTGTGACCTGTGCAACTCTGCAGTCTTTGGGTACGGATCTTTCGTCGAGCGAACGTTTGTATATGATTGTTAAGTATGGAGCTAATGCATCAGCATACTCCGGCAGGAACGTAATTCGTATACAGTCTGGACCAGAAGACTTGCTTTTATTAAGTGATTTGAGTTGCTTCACTACTCCGAGGATATTTACTCCTACGTTACTCATGTTAGCAGCTGTTCTCGATTCGAATTCTGGAATATTTACTTCGTCTTCTTTCGTGAAGGCATTTCGGAAGGCTGTGTTTGGTAAGTCTGCTTTGGCAGCGCTGTCTTCGATAGTATCTCCGTTGTTATCGCGCAGAGAAGGCATTGATTGTTACTTGCTGCTAACATACTTCACATACGACCAGAATCTCTTTGGATTTTCTGTCAGGTTTCGAGACAAAGTTTCTTTGTGGAAACTGTTATAAGCATCTCGCACTGACGTCCGTGCTAAATTTCGAGCTTCTGTAAAGCATCTCCAATCTTGGGAATATTGCGTTTGTTTAAATTTGGCATGTCAGACAAATTCTTTCAATGACGGCGAGTAGCTTCGGGAGAAAAAAAAATCCTCTTCCAAACAAATCTTGAGCTTGAAACCTATGCGATTAAGTACGTTACTTCAGAGAGATGGTTCAAAATGGTTCAAATGGCTCTGAGAACTATGGGACTTAACATCTATGGTCATCAGTCCCCTAGAACTTAGAACTACATAAACCTAACTAACCTAAGGACATCACACAACACCCAGTCATCACGAGGCAGAGAAAATCCCTGACCCCGCCGGGAATCGAAACCGGGAACCCGGACGCGGGAAGCGAGAACGCTACCGCATGACCACGAGCTGCGGACCAGACAGATGGTAATCAATCAACATCTAGAGTATGGATATTATGTACTGGCGAAGTGACATTACACGCTGTACTGTAACTATATTCAAATTAACAGCGAAAATCTGATGAAGATTCGACTGAATAAAGGAATAACTTCTGCTGGAATATATCTCAGATCGTTGTTCGGCAGAGGTGATGTTCTTCTACCAGCTACTCGCTGTTTAAGCCAACGACGAACCCAGAATCTTCTTCGGATCTTCTATGCTCTTCCTCGACGATCACTAACAGAGTTAACGCAGATGTTTTACGCACATCCATTTTCGTAAACAAACTGTGATTAGCGCACCGGACGCAGCCGGCGACTACCTCTGGAGAGCGCTGAGGAGGACTTTTCATGAGTTGTGACAGGTCATTCTAAAGCGTGCAGCACGACGGGAATCACGTCTGGCGTGCTTCGCGATGAGAAACAACGTCCCGTTTGAGGATGGTTTAAAGGTTCCTAAATTTGCGAGTCCGAGACTCCGACAAACTTCCCAATGTCGTACCATCTACAGAAACGACAAACAATTTCAGTACGTCCACTTGACCACATTGGCGCCATCTGGGCGCGAAACTTATTTCTCGACTTGTACTGAAAACTTGTGTGGGCTGGCCAGTGACTGGGTTAGGGAACCGCCCCAGTGGTACAGCTCATGAATTCGGCTCAAGTAACAGCTACGGCACGCTATGAAGGCCTGATATTGGTGATACGAATCCGGGAACGTGGTCCGTTTACCATCTCGAATTTCCGAACCAGCAGTGGGTAGTGGCCGTGTTAGAGATCTCGAGGTGATGTTTAGTAGAGTAACATCACTACCGAAAACAAAATACGTGCTCTTCGTCGCCCAAACTAGAGTACGACAAGCACCATTCCAAAGACAGAGGCGTCGTGTCACAGAGCAAGGGAATAGTATTACACTCATGAAAACTTGGATATGGTGCCAGCGCGCGCATGTGTGTGTGTGGGGGTGGGGGGGGCGGGGAGGGGGGGATGGAGAGATGGGGGGAGAGGAGGGGGGATGGAGACAGTGAGGGAGGGGGGGGGGGGGGGGGGGGGAGATGCCGTCACCATTGTGAACGGGATGTCTCAGCGCCTCGTGACTAGGTAAACTTCAGAGTTTGTATCAGCCGCCGGAGTGACAACGTGCAGGCAGAAAGGACAAAACACGCCGACACGCCTCCTCCGTGGCCATGCTGCCGAGTCTTGGGCGTGTCGTCTCTCTATTCGGAAAAACCGCCGCAACGGAGGCAACAACGTGTTGATAAGGATCGCCGGCAACTTGGGCGGCTTCTTGTAGCGATTGTAGGACCACAGAACAGCAGCCTCTACGTTCAGAAGCACGCCGTCAGGTGCGTGACGCACGCGCATTTCCGCCGTCCCGGTAGCGGCAGGCCGTGGACGCCGCCGTCCGGCGGGCACCACCCCTCCGCTCCAGCGCTCGTGGCGCCAGGATACCCGCCCCGCACCGGAACGCCTGCCAACGGTTCCGGTGGCTCGTCGATTGCGAGCCTCGACGCCGAAGGGCGTATTAGCTAGCAGTAGCCAACTCAGCCACTTTCCATTTACTCGCAGAAGTCTAATATAAGACATGTTACATGTGCATTCTCGCAGTGTAAAATATGAGCTAGTGTGGCGTCATCCACAAAACAGAGGGAGGGGTGGGGGCGCGGGAGGAGGGCCGGAGAACGAGTTGCCGCGACTACTGTGGCATTTCCGCTTTTGTGCTGTGCGTCACAAGGAAGGCTATTCACAGCGACGAGACGTCAAATATGCATCCAGTCTATAAAGAGACATAACGACGTGGCAATCAATAGGCGTGTGCTTTGTCTTTTCACGGCTCTCGGGCTGCTTTAAGGCTGCCGCCCATGAGCCACCGTCCGGCCGAAAGCAACACCCGTGCGAAAACGCGCCGGCCTAACGATCGGCCCGCGGCAATAACCTATAGCATTGAACAGCCGTGCCGCACGGCCTTGACCCGTCCGCAAGGCGCGCAATCGCTCCGGCGGCCGCTAGCGGCGGCTGCTCCCGTACCTCTAGCAGGCCGCTGCTTGCTGCTTTCTTTTGTGCAACTACTGCGAGGCGCCAGCACATGCCCCACCGGCGATCCCGTGGCTGTTACGCCCTCTTTTCGCTCTGAGCACAGCAAATTTATGATACGAAATGTTCGCCCGTTGGGGTGACACAGCTTCGTTCAACTGCCAAAAACCACATGCCGCGATTCTAGTGGACTTGTTAAATGCGGGAGTATAGATATTAGCACCGACGTGGCGGGCAGTCACTGAAACAGCGCATCAACACACTGACTGCAACTGCTAAATTATGACAACTACATCTATGTCACAACGACGTAAATTACCCGGAAAAAATCACTGTTAAACACAGTTAGCGGCTAATAAAATACAAAATTCTTTCTAATCTGTGGCAGTACTAACAACGAAATATACGTCAATGTTATGTCGTGATATTTAACTTCCGCGCAGAAGACGTTCGGGAAACGATTTTTATACGTCTCTTCTGAAGAAAAATAGTTCACTTTCTGTACTCTAGTCCAATTTAACAAGCAAACAAAATAAATTAGATGACACTCTTTGGTATATCCCTGTCACTCTTTCCTGCCCCACCATAACTCACTCAAGAAACAATTCGTGGTTTGACTATCTCATGTAAATCCCAACAATACTTCGTTGTGCAACCTTAGTGAATTAATCAGGACCAGATAAAAAACATATAAGATTCTACAAAGATTAAGCGAAAGAACTATCTCCCTTTATAGCAGCAGTTTATCATACATCTCCGGAGCAACGAAGTGTTCTAACTGAGTTAAACGCAGGCCAAATGCGTTTTCAAGAAGGGTCGTAGAACATATGCACATAACTACAGGCGTACGGAATATATCATCACGTCAATCTGTTGTAAAATTATCGACCATGTTTTATGCTAAAGAATAATGAAGTTTTGGACAAGGAATACCTATAGGAAGTAGTATGGATTCTGTAGAAACTCGGCTGGCTCTGGTCCACAGCGCTGCAGACAACTGCGCTCGGCTTGATGCCGTGTTCCTTGACTTCAGGAAGACATTCCACAGTGTCCTACACTGCCCTTTAGTGGGAAAAAAAACGAACTTACCGAGCATCGGACCAAATTAGCGACTGGATTCAAGACTTTCTTGCAGACGGAACTTAACAGATCAAAATCGACTTATGTAAAGGTAATTTCCGGGATACCCTAAGGAAGTGTGATCGGACCGTTACTGTTTTTAATGTATATAAATATTACTAAAAACAAAAGGAGGGTGATCATTGGTCGTTGAAAGAGAAGTCTTTATTTCTGTTACAAATTGATTTCAAACACTGCGTGACAATCATCAATGCTGGTAGTAAAGCCCTGAGAACTCTGAAATATTGGCAGTGAAACTGCAATATGTGCACATGTGAATGAAGAGTATTTGTCAGACCGAAGGTACTAATACAACTGGTCTGACAAGCACTCTTCATTCATATGTGCTGATATTGCAATTTTACTGCCCTCTATCAGTCCACAGGGCTTGCAATAGAAACAAATATTTGGACTTCAACGACCAATGCTGATCCTCGTTTTGTTACTGATACTGATATGGTGGTCGTGGTGCACGCAACTCCTGATGGAGCAAAAATTCAAAAATATAAATGATCTAGTAGAAAGTGTCGGAAGCTCTTTAAGCTCTTTGCAAATAATGCAGTTGTCTGCAAGAAAGTAGCAGTATCAGAAGACAGTATCGATTTGCAGATTGATGAAGAGTGCAGTGCTGGCAGTTGACTGAACGTAAATACATTTAACGTTTAACCGATACATAGCAAAAGAAATCCACTAGTGTACAATTATACTATTGGTGACAAATGCTGGAAATAATAAGTACCGTAAAATATCTAGAAGTAACTATTCAGAGCGACCTTAAGTGCGATGACGACACAAAAGAAATAATAGAAAAAACAGATGCCAGAAGATTCATTGGAAGTATCTTAAGGAAATGTAATTCATCGACGAAAGAAGTGATGTTCTGCATCACGATGTGGTTTACTGTTCAAGTTACGTGAGCGTACGTTCACAGAAGAGCGACGCAACATATTGCTTCCTCCAATATATATCTCGCGAAAAGACTACAAAGGTAAAATTAGAGAGATTGGATCCCAGACAGAGGATTATCGGCAGTCCCTCCTCCCGCGAACCGTTTGGGCCTGGAACAGGAGGGGAAAGTGGCAGTGGTACACAAAGTACCCTCCGCCACACACCGCAAGGTGGATTGCGGATTACCGGCGGCTGGGGGAGATTGGGGAGTGGGAGCCGTCTGAAGCCCGCTGCTTTCGACGGCGAGGCCAGGCGATCGCCTCGGGCGGTGGCAAGTCTTCCGGATTCGTTAGCAACAGAGTGCAAGAGCCGGCAGGTACCGGAACTGATGGGTCACGTCAGGAATCTATATCGAGAAGTACAGAAGAGGAACAAGTGGCGAGGAGTCGGCAGCGCTCAGCTGTGGCACGCGCGCAGTGCGCACGCGCGGCTCGGCGCGGCCGCCGCGGGGCCCGGCCGCCGGCAGTCTGGCAGCAGCAGTGGCCGCGGCGCATCGCGTGCAGACGCTCCGCGGCGCAGCGGACGACACCGCAGCGCTCCGCGACTCTGCCGGCGCCACCGGCGGCCGCCCTTGGCCCGCGCCCCGTGCCCCACAGTGCTGACGGCGACGCCGCATGGACCCGGATGACGTCGGCTGCCCACTGGCAACGCGCAGCGACCGGGTATACACTTTACGTAATGACACGGCACCGAGCCTCTACCTGGACATTTACATTCTGCACGTCACCACCGAGACAGCTGCACACGCGTCACCTTCTGTTTGTCGAGTATTATTCTTGTCCCAATTTCCAATCGTAGCGCCGACAAAGTGATCTGCGGTATTTCTGATTAACCGAGCAGTGCCTCCAGTGAACGTACGTAACGTAGATCGGTATTTCTGTCACCCTTTTACAAGTAAATGTTTTCCATTTGTTTGAATCACTTCGAACGAAGTAGAAGGTGCCTGTTGAGCCCCTCCACGAAGTACCACCAGTTGGTATCAAACCTTGCGTCCCGACAAAAGTAATGAAGCGAATAGAGGGGATTCGTGAAAGGTTGTGTTACTGGTCACGGGTTTGATGCAACGCAGAAATAATAGCGGAAACGCCACGAGAAAAGCTGTACAAATCTCGTTGACACACACAGGCCGAAGTCCCGAACGAATCGAATGGAAAAAAAAAGTATATATAGTACGATGTGTTTGCGGCTCATGTCATTATTTTCCACGAACTCTCCGCGGCACAATCGTTTATACTGTTGCCAATGGCTGAGCATCCAGCTTCCTACTCATTTTGAACGAAAATCGAGTGTTCTACGTAAGAACAACGGGCTGTAACTGCAAATGAGTACTCGTATATTGCAATATCTCTGCAAGTTCCCCTCTCGCAAACACGTCTCTCTAACCTTCAGCAATATATCTTCTTTTCTCAGACGTTGTTCTATTGATTATGCAGTTGGAATTCCAGTCACATGCATGCCGACTGATTTACCTGTTATGAGAAGAGGGCAGTAGTCCGATGCGAATGAAGTTTCATTCATTAGCCGGATCGACAGTTTAAGTAACTAGTATAGTTAGTATAGAGGTGCCAACGACACACACACACACACACACACACACACACACACACACACACAGAGAGAGAGAGAGAGAGAGAGAGAGAGAGAGAGAGAGAGAGAGAGATGCGCACTGCGAGAGACATACGTGCGTGTTTCTACGTTACATCTTTTTATCTTCTGTGAACTAAGTGCGACACATGCTAGCTGCCAAGTTTATCTCACTTCTTTGTATCCACTTGCTTGCGAATCAGAAACAGCCGTGCAGACCATCGCTTTGTGAAAGCCGACTGGTGTGCTGCCTTTTGTTGCTACCCAAGAATGACTTCTTGCCACTTTGCTGGACTGGCCTTGAATCGAGGTTAATTTTTTTAAAACTCATTCTATGCACCTACTGGACCAATTCTGATCGAGCATGCAGATCGGGAAGGAATGTCAGTGTCCATTCGGTTGCTTCCCGGGGGGTTTCGCACTCTCTGATGGCGGCTATCGCGCGCATTGGGTGCACCTGGCTATAAAAGTGGCTCATGTGGCCACGGATGACGTCTGCCGCTTGGCTTCGGAGGCCATCCCCAATTCCTACACTCACCTGGTTGAATTTATTAAGACAGGTAGCCTCACATGCGGGACTTCAGCTGAACTAGCGTTTTGCAACATTGCTCCTAGGACCGGGCGCGGGCTTCTGGTTTCGAGTGGACGACTTAAGAGGCTCAGACGATACCGGATAGAGAACTATAGGAGCTTCATAATGGGTCGTTTGGCGTGCACTCAGTGTCGGAAGCGGCTAAAAGGGCAGCAGGGTACATGTGGAGAATAAAAAAACTTTACACGGCCGATAAATCGCATTCGTCAGTGCAGAACTGAGAAAGAAAATGTTAATGTTGTATTAGTTTACTGCAAGACACTCCTTGCCAATGTGCTCGAATTACACTTACTTATAAAAGGTATTAATGCGCAAATACCACTAGGGACAGGAAACTGGCAAGAACGAGAAACTAATATGAATGAAACTCCAAGTTCCCACTGGAATGGCGACGAAGGGATCTTTATAGCTGTAAATAATGCGGTAATATCTAGTGAGGTAAGTACAGGTTTCGAATGCGACGCGATTTCGGTGGTGGTGAGAGTTAAAGTTGAATCGAACATGTGATCTGATGCCTTTATAAACCCTCTAACTCTGGAGCACTAGCGATGGTGCATTTGAGGCAAAACTTCAAGAAATCGGCTTGTAAATTTCCTGACCATATTGCAGTATTAGGGGACTACTTCAACTTATTAGCTGTAGACTGAGAGACTAATGTGATATAGGTGGGTAGTAGGCATAATAAGTGTAAACGGGCACAGTTAAAAATTATGTATGTCTCAAGCAACGTTGTGTGGGATAGGAATGACAGGCCGTGGTTGGACTGCCGTGTTATAAAGCTGCCCCGAAAACAAAGAGAGCTTCGCCGCAGATTTAGACGTAACGAAACCCTCCAAGACAAAATTAAGAGTGACGAGAGACGTGCGTGAAGTGTTCTACGAATTAAAAAGTAAAACCCGATCTTCGCACAAGGGTTTCACTGAGGAAGGCTGTATTCTGGTTCCTCCTTTCAACCGTCGCACGAACGTCAAAATGACGGATACAGAAATATGTGGTCGTTCGATAGAAAAACAGCTGAAATCGAAAGAAGGCCAGCTACTGGACCTGACGTGGAACAAATGCGATTCTACACGAGCGTGGTACTCTTCTAGCAGCAGTCTACCGTTGGTAGGTGGAGGAACTAAGCGTTTGAACTGATTGTAAAGAAACGTAAGTCATTACTGTTTTCGAGAAGTGTCATAAAACAGACGCATTTAACCATACGACTGTGTCGCTAATGTAGAATTTTGGTACACGTTTTATGCTCGCGTATTATGACCTTTCTGGAGACTGAAAATCCCCTTTTTAGGAGTCGTCATGCATTCCTCAAACAACGACCGCGCGGAGCTCAGTTCGCTTTGATGGTCCACGAGACACTGAAGTCAGTAGATCCCCTTCCCCAATCTGATGTGTTCCTCGACTGCGGAATGACCTTCTATACAGTTTCACATTGCCGCTCAATGAAGAAATATCGGGCTAGCTTCACGATTGGATTCAAGAGGTTCTAGTAATTAGAACACATTCTTAAAGGAAGACGTAAAATAAAGTAGCACCGCACAAGAAGGGAGTGTTATGGGACTATCACTTTCAACAAAGGATATAAATTATCATATGGATAGAGTCGGAAGCTCAATGCTATGAGGCTGTATGCAGATGGTGCTGTTGGTGTAGGTAAGTCGCAACGCTAGAAAACTGAGACAAAATGTAGGAAGACTGCGTAGGATTGATGCTTTGTCTGGGGATTTACAGTTGACCCTTAACGTACTCAAGTGTAACATACTGCGCATAAATAGTCCCAAAAGTCTGCAATTGCGCAATAGTTGTATCTACTCAATATCTACGAGTATGCGAACGGAACGGTTTCATGTGGAACGACATAAAATCCATCGAAATAAAGGTAGATAGGTGATTCACTGGCAGAATACCCGGACCCTAGTCTACCTTCGATCGACCTATTCTCTACTATCACTCTTCCAGTCTGGATCTCTACCGGACAGGATTTATAGAGAAGAGCGAAGCTCCCGAGAAGAGCAACGAGCGCGAAAACCTCACAGATGTGCCCGTGCGACTGGAACAGGAAAGGACCAGCCTGTGGTGGCTCGTGGAGCGGAGACGTCTGGACCGCGTGGGCCAGCACAGGTCCAGAGCGGAGCGGCTCTACTGTCAGAATGCTGGCGGCGCTTCCCGTTTTCCGGCGGCTTCCAAACGGAGCCCCGCCGCTACGTGAGTCGACTACGGCGCCGGCCTGTTTACTGGGCACAGCGACGGGCCTGCCGCTGTAGCTGCGTCAACTCGGCTTACGTGACGTAATTACGGGAAGGCAGTCTAAATCCTCAAAACGTCCGTGAGAGTGTACGAAACTGCAGCATGCACTTCGCGGCCAGTAGGTTGTGCAAGGCAACTTCGACACCCACGGGTAACTTCTAGCATCCGAAAACAGCCCGAATCTTGGCAAGGATACATTCCGAATAAAGCTACGGCAAAAACCGTTCTATTGGGACACGGTAAGGGGGCGACAGTGGCGTGATAAAGTTCGAATCCGGAGACTGCTGGCAGAGGAAAATGGGGCTTAATTCTCATCACGTCTGGATGAAAACGCGGCCCCGCCGCGACATTTAATGTAGCGGTCAGTAAGCATAGTTTTTAAGGTAACACGTCTGCTCAGACGATCGTTCAGACCGCTACCACACTTCAAAAACAGTCTAAACAGTACGTCGCGGCACCTGGAGCACCTTACAACTCACTATTGGTCGATAGTAGTTCAAATTTGCAAGAGATTCGCCAATACTTGGTGCAGCACCAACCTCCCCATATCAGCGTGTTGCGCTCAGCATTCAGCAGCGTTCGCGCAATGTCCTTCCGCTTCCTCCAGTGCCTTTACAACTCCATCACTACTTTGTGTAATACATCAGCCATTATGTCCGACACAGAAGACGCAGATTCACTCGCAATTACCGAACCACGTGCGTGGATGTCTACAATATCCTTTCGTTTGTAGCCTGTACAGCCTCACATGATGGCAGTTCAAGAGAACGACAAGGATGCAAGGCGTATTCGCGACCAGAACTGTTCCTCAGTTCTTATTTAACAAGGAGAAAACGAAGATGAACGTCGATGTGTTACGAGTAAGCTACGGAATTAGATGCTTACCAGTAAACCCGCACCCAAGATTCTCTAAAGAACAGATATCTTATGTATCGCGCCGCCAGGTTTTCATGCATCTGAATTGTTTATGATATACCTCCTGAATTGTGTGTCTTATTTTGATATAATTTTGCAGGTACTTTTTTCAGTGGTATATATTGATACTGTCTGCAAAATATGTTGTGAATAGAGTTAGTAGTAAGTATTTTAAATTTTAAAATTCTGACATTAACTATACGAAATAAAGATGGGCAACCGGCATCCGTGATTGGGTGACCGTTTGGTTCAAATGGCTCTGAGCACTATGGGACTTGACATCTGTGGTCATTAGTCCCCTAGAACTTAGAACTATTTAAACCTAACTAACCTAAGGACATCACACACATCCATGCCCGAGGCAGGATTCGAACCTGCGACCGTAGCGGTCACGCGGTTCCAGACTGAAGCGCCTAGAACGGCACGGCCACACCGGCCGGCCGGGTGACCGTTCTGCTGTTTAATAACATATATGCCGTTTTAATTAATCCCAGTGGTCGACGTTAACGAAGACGTTCTCTTATAATGTGAAGAATTACATGGAATGTTACACTGTCACGGGCTGGAACAGGGAGACGAGATGTCGGTGACCAGGCCTACCCAGCAGCACCTCTCAATTTCGCCCACTCTCCTCCCCTCCTCTACCTGCTTGCTACCACACACACACACACACACACACACACACACACACACACACACACACACACACACACTGAAGAAAATGGAGAGCAAGTGGAGTTATGTCCCCCAGCAGCAGCGCGGCGAAGTCTGGGAGCCGTACGGGTGACCGGGTGGCACCAGGCGAACAACAGGTGGCCATGGGCGCGGCCTAGCATGCTCAACGCATCGGCGGAGGCGGCGGACCCCGGGGGCGGCGGTGGCGGCGGCGGCGCCAACTGGTGGGCGCTGCTGGCGCTGTTGCTGGTGGTGGCCACAGCGGCCGGCAATGTGCTCGTCTGCCTGGCCATCGCGTGGGAGCGCCGCCTGCAGAACGTCACTAACTACTTCCTCATGTCGCTCGCCATCACCGACCTCATGGTGGCCGTGCTCGTCATGCCGCTCGGCATCCTCACGCTCGTCACGGGTGAGTCCCGCCCGCCTTTAAGCCCCTCACCATCTGCCTGTCCTTAACGATAGTAGCAATACAGCGTCTACTCCCCTCCCCCTCTCCACGATTTGTATCCATTTGCACTGACAGCCGCACCTGCCGCGCCTTCCTATCTGCACCACCAGTTCATCTCAATCTGTAGTAGATAATAGTCGAAAAGATCATGTAGCGACAACTATTTTTACATCCTTCTCTGGTACACATGTATGTGCAGGAGTGTGTATGAAACGGATCACACATATCCCACGCCGTAGAGCCTGGTTTGCTTTGCTATCGAGCTTGCTTCTACGCAGACAAGTACTGGAAGCCACGAGAAAAGCCCGATTCATAGCTTGATCGTACAGCAGTCACGAGAGCGGCCAACAGCCTATAAGGGTAAAAATCGCCCTCGTATACAGCCGAGTTTCCAGTCCGCGTCGCAACCTCCTACACAGCGTACAGCTCGTCTGTTGCATCGATGCGATGCGAATCTAGCCGTAATTGGTTGTCACCACGACACATAATTACGAGTTACAAAGTAACAGATCTGAAGAATCGCAATTTAGAGATTGACACTTTCTGCAGTGCAAGACACTTTCCTTTAGCGTCTCCGTCCGCAACTGCTGAGTAGGTGCGACACTCCCTAGCGCACTGTTAGTGAATCCCTGATGAATTGGGCAGATGTCTCTAAATCTCCTCTACTTTCTTCGTTAATCTGACTTTGTAAGAATCACTTACCGACGAAAAATAGGCTATAAATGACAAAAGATTGGTTTTCAAGCGGCTGCCTTCGTGAATTGCACTTCCTTTAAGATGCTGCAATAAATTTTGATTGGTATACACCACCCCTCTGATAGATTTATACGGAATATTCACTTTTTGTTGCGAAACGGTAAATCTTGTTTCTCTCCAAGTGCACGCATTGTATGGCTGTTCTGTCGAGGGTGAGCTAAGTCGACTCTCACTATGTTTACATGCGAAGTCCACACACACACACACACACACACACACACACACACACACACACACAGACTCTCACTACGTTTACGTGCAACACATCTTTCGAAAGACGAAAACCGAATTTCGGAAACCGTTTTCCGCTGTCGTGTTTACATGTTAAGGTCTGAAGCTGATGTGCTAGCCCAGTTATATATGGCGTCTGGGAAAGAGCTGATCCAGTTTCTGATTTCTCTTCACCTAATCATTACAGGCAGGCAGCTTCATGCTCACTCTAGTATTTCTGCTGCTTCTTCACTGGACAATAAGTCCATATTAACCCGATATCCTGAAAACAGGACGTAACTTACCAATCCAAGCACGTTTCAAAACCGGCTGCATTTACTTGGGAGCGAAAATAGAGTGCGGAATTGGAATACCGGCAACTAGAAGTGGATTTCCAAAATCGATTTTGAAATGTTTACATGCCTACCCAGAAGCAGTATTAGGAAATCGGTTTACGGAATCCGATCTTGGGAGCTCCATGTGAACGCAGTGACTGACTGCGGTGTACGGCAGGGAATTCCGACGTCGGTTTTGCCTAGTCGAAAGACGCGTTTACACCGAAGCGAACAATTCGCTAGTGTTTACTGTTTTTCCCATTCATCTGCCAACAAGCGTTCACACTGGAGGGAAAGCAAGACAAAAAGAGATCGAGCAGATCTTGCAAACCGTAGAAAGGCTGCACTAATTTTTCCAACTAGTAATCTTCATACAGGTTTCACTCGATATGACGCTAGTTAGAGCCACGATCCAAAATTTCGATACTCAGATATGATTACTATGCATGCAAAATGGCGTAGCGGAATAAGAATGTGTGTGTGTGAATTTGGACGGAAGCGTGAAACAGGTGGAGGTAGTGCCTCAACAATGAATTTCAGCTCAGCCTTAGTTACCATTAATCCAAAACTTTTCACATATGTTCGTTGGTGCTTTTTGCATGTTTCTCATTACAACTGAGGAGAAAATCTAGGAGAGTGTCAATTACCAACGAGACATACATAAACTGAATACAGACTACCATCTTAACTTTGGATATTAGCAATGCAGGCCTTAATGTTGGTACCTGTTTCGCATTTCAATAGCTGCTTGTATGTCAGAAAGTTTGTGATGTCCGTAGTGACATGCTAAGCACTTCAAGGATTTTGTTAAAGTACTTATCAGTCAGATAATGTCAACGAAGTGCGATTAATGAAATGTGAAGAACACAAACAACCTGTCCAATAGACCACCTGATAAAATGTGCCATATAATTTCTTAGAAGGGCGACAGTGAGATCGCGGGAAATATTTTATTTATGCGGTTATTACACGGAAAACCTCTAAAACAGTAGTGACATGTAAGTCACGTAATTACGGCTACCATTTTCAAGGAAATATATTGTGTTCTTTTCAACAAAACGAAATACGAAGCTTGTGGTTATTCGCTTCGTTCCCGCCTGACGGAAGTAACTAATGAATTTATTGTCTTTCTCCCGCCCGCAGTTGGACCTCTCAATGCTTCGGCAATTTTCTACCTATCACATTTATCTATTTCCGTCACTTGTGTGGATCTCTCGGATCCAACGAGGGAGTATACTATCTATATTCTTGTATCACAAATATGACATTCTCTTCCCACTATTCTATCACTCACTCAACTCGTGTCAACATCAGTAGATAGCAGGCGTTGTTTCTGGTAGCGCCGAAGCGGAGAGGGCGGTAACTTGCTTCAATGGTTTGGTGGAAGACCGACAACCAGCGAAACTAGAGCGAGCATAAGAGAATGAGAACCAATCGCCACCGAAAGCGCTACACACGCCTACCGTTTATACTAGACAGAATTCTGATTCGGTGATGCTCGTTCGCTTGTGTTTGCTCCGGTGTAACAAGACTTTTTTTTTAAAAAAAATGTTTGTGGCTTTTGGACACCAAGTGAGCCTTAGAAAGAATTTAAATATTTAAATGTCTGACAGCCTGCAAGCGTTAAAAAACAATAATTTACAATTACATTCACTTAACATGAAATTAAATCCACGAGCTAAAAAAATTAAAATATACTCATCGACAAGAAAAAAAGGCTTGAGAACACTGATCATACTTAATTATTTACGATGTTATAATATAAAACATATAAAAATCGCTTTTCGTATTCTTATCTGACCTTCTGCAATAAAGCGGCATACGAGTTTATACACTCTTCTTCGCTAAAATAGTTTGAATGTTCGTTGGTACCGTATTGACGCTGCATCCTGCAGCACTATTGTGGTTTCTTGATATCTTCTATCGCAGCCGATAGAAAATGTAGTTAACATCTTCACCATTGCCACATTCACATGAAGAACATGGAATCATACTGAGACGGCACAGATGTTGCCGGCATCTACCGTGACTAAATCAAAGTCGTGGCAACCTCACTATAAAATCTCTGCTGCGTCTGCAACTTTTTTACCAGTGATGTGATGGGAGCTTAGGTATTACTTGCACTTAGCGTCTCCCTTTAATTTCGTAAGACGATATAGTTTTTCGTTCCATCGGGCCCTGATTCCAGTCCGTCACGGTATGTAGGACATAAGAGCATCAATGACGGGCATCTATCTGATAAAATAATGATTGTTTCTTCTTGAACTACTTTTGCGTATTTAAGTCCCTCTAAAATCCCTCTAACTTCTGCAGTACGTACGGTGCTTCAGGAAACTCGAATTTGGTCCGTCGATTCGTCTTGCGATCTACAGGGTTGTAGTTTCCTGTTAAACCAATACCGGCCCGAGTTTTGTAATCTTTGTCAATAAACTGTCGTGTAAGAGGTGGAAACGTTACAACAATAATTTGTCGGTGATGTACTTCCCGCGTAGTAGTGGTAGTAGTAGTAGTAGTAGTAGTAGTAGTAGTAGTAACGGCTGGAGTCGATCTGAATGCTCCAGTAGAGACTGATGGCTTTATATTGGCACTTGCCTAGTTTTCTGACGGCTATTTTGTATTGCTGAACGTTAGCAGGCGCATTCCTAGTGCGCGTACGGCGTTATTTGAACGCGGTATATGTTCATGCGGATTCTCGAGTGTGCTCCCTTCAAATGGCTCTGAGCATTAGCTTCTGAGGTAATCAGTCCCCTAGAACTTAGAACTACTTAAACCTAACTAACCTAAGGACATCACACACATCCATGCCCGAGGCAGGATCCGATCCTGCGACCGTAGCGGTCTCGCGGTTCCAGACTGTAGCGCTTAGAACCGCTCGGCCACTACGGCCGGCGTGCTCCCTTCACATTCACATATCTGAACCGCGTGCTTAATACGATGTGACCGAGAGAGAGGAGTGCGGAGTGCGGAACGCAGGGTGACCCCAGCAGCTATCCCGCCACCGACCGGCGCTGCCACCGCGCCGCTAGTGTACGCGAGATCGATGCGCGCATCGCGGGCCGTCCCTTTCATGTCGGCAGACAAATTTGATTCGGGCTTCCGAAAAATAAAAGGCCCGCCACCCCACAGCGAGGCAAATGGCGCGCCGCCTCTGAAAGCACAGCTGCCGAGTCGCCGCCCGCCGCTGTGCTGCGCTGCGCTGGCTTCAGCCGGCGGGCCGTCTGTGACGTGCAGCGCCTAGGGAGGCAAGCTAATCGGCGGCTGCTGCAGTTTCTCACGCACAGGTTAGTGCCCCCCCGTGACGTTCTTTCCACATTCCCACCGCGTTTCACTCACAACGCACATGTTTTTCAGCATTTTATTTCATCAATGACAAATGCGACGTCGCGTCCGATGAAGTAAATATAAAAGCATAGGTTCAACCACATCTCGCACTGCAAAAGCACTAGAATTGACAGAGTTTCAATTTGCAAGCCTTTACCATCATAATTACTCTACAAGAATCTTATAAAAGCGGAAAAAAATAAAAGATTTATAAAGATTCGTTGCCACTTTCCTAGTAGCCATGTCTTCCTAAAATCGTCTTCAACACCATTCGTGCAGTACATACACTCCTGGAAATTGAAATAAGAACACCGTGAATTCATTGTCCCAGGAAGGGGAAACTTTATTGACACATTCCTGGGGTCAGATACATCACATGATCACACTGACAGAACCACAGGCATATAGACACAGGCAACAGAGCATGCACAATGTCGGCACTAGTACAGTGTATATCCACCTTTCGCAGCAATGCAGGCTGCTATTCTCCCATGGAGACGATCGTAGAGATGCTGGATGTAGTCCTGTGGAACGGCTTGCCATGCCATTTCCACCTGGCGCCTCAGTTGGACCAGCGTTCGTGCTGGACGTGCAGACCGCGTGAGACGACGCTTCATCCAGTCCCAAACATGCTCAATGGGGGACAGATCCGGAGATCTTGCTGGCCAGGGTAGTTGACTTACACCTTCTAGAGCACGTTGGGTGGCACGGGATACATGCGGACGTGCATTGTCCTGTTGGAACAGCAAGTTCCCTTGCCGGTCTAGGAATGGTAGAACGATGGGTTCGATAACGGTTTGGATGTACCGTGCACTATTCAGTGTCCCCTCGACGATCACCAGTGGTGTACGGCCAGTGTAGGAGATCGCTCCCCACACCATGATGCCGGGTGTTGGCCCTGTGTGCCTCGGTCGTATGCAGTCCTGATTGTGGCGCTCACCTGCACGGCGCCAAACACGCATACGACCATCATTGGCACCAAGGCAGAACCGACTCTCATCGCTGAAGACGACACGTCTCCATTCGTCCCTCCATTCACGCCTGTCGCGACACCACTGGAGGCGGGCTGCACGATGTTGGGGCGTGAGCGGAAGACGGCCTAACGGTGTGCGGGACCGTAGCCCAGCTTCATGGAGACGGTTGCGAATGGTCCTCGCCGATACCCCAGGAGCAACAGTGTCCCTAATTTGCTGGGAAGTGGCGGTGCGGTCCCCTACGGCACTGCGTAGGATCCTACGGTCTTGGCGTGCATCCGTGCGTCGCTGCCGTCCGGTCCCAGGTCGACGGGCACGTGCACCTTCCGCCGACCACTGGCGACAACATCGATGTACTGTGGAGACCTCACGCCCCACGTGTTGAGCAATTCGGCGGTACGTCCACCCGGCCTCCCGCATGCCCACTATACGCCCTCGCTCAAAGTCCGTCAACTGCACATACGGTTCACGTCCACGCTGTCGCGGCATGCTACCAGTGTTAAAGACTGCGATGGAGCTCCGTATGCCACGGCAAACTGGCTGACACTGACGGCGGCGGTGCACAAATGCTGCGCAGCTAGCGCCATTCGACGGCCAACACCGCGGTTCCTGGTGTGTCCGCTGTGCCGTGCGTGTGATCATTGCTTGTACAGCCCTCTCGCAGTGTCCGGAGCAAGTATGGTGGGTCTGACACACCGGTGTCAATGTGTTCTTTTTTCCATTTCCAGGAGTGTATAATTAATTAAAATAAATCGGGTATGGAGTTTGTCAACGTACACAGCGTCACGACAACAACTGTTTCCATGGACGGTCCGTACTCCCCCAGGGAAGACGCAGGTAGCGCAACTGAGCACTTCGTGGGTATAATCACTAAATCAAACACATTCTTACCAATCATGAAATATAATGCACACCCCTAGGGAGATGGCCGGGAGTTCGAATCTCGCCACGCACTGAGTGCCAACAGTGACGCTATAATTGAATTAGATAATCACAAACTGCAGATCTACAAAATTTTTAAAAAGTTGCTTTTTATCTCCTGTAACCTGTTCATTTTAATTGAAGAAAACATTTACATTATTTAATGTATTTTCATTTTTCCCGCCACAATCGGACTCTCTCACTGTTCTGTAATAGGCTATCCAGTTTCCTGTCCTTATGTCGCATGTGCAAACCTATGAAGTCTTCTTCAGTTCCCGACAGCAGCCAGTATGCACGGCTATGGCTGACTATTGGAAATTGTTTGCCTACAAGCGTCCCTGTGTTCCTCATACCTCATCTTGAACAACCCACTAGTCTCAACGACGGAGTTCACGTAACAACTATTTATTGAATTCAGTAGAGGCCACATTTTGCGTAATTTCAGTCTTCTTATTTTTCCATTATTTTTGTCGTGCTGCAGCTACGAGATCGCAAATTATATCTACCTTTTTTTTATAAATATGTTACTTATTGTGGTGTATCTCAGAGAAAATAATTTGTTTTCGATTTCACGGCACGTGCTTTCTGGGAACTCGTTCCCCCCACATGTGCGGGCGATGCGCGAGACACACACCGCTCCGACTGCGACGCTCCAGTTCACGTCGCCTCCATTCTGCCAAAGTTGCGTCCTCGCAACTGACGGGTTTCGGGCGATGGCAGATGTAGCCACTGCTTACTAGGTCTCCCGGTTTGCGGTCACTGGCAATGGACACAGGCGACGATTCTTACAGTCCATATATTTCTTTGTACCACACGCCGCCACTTTCTGAAACCAGAGCAATTCTAGACAAGGCATCCAAGTTTCATATCAAAATGGTTTCAACAGCAGGAGCATGTCCTGCTCGAGGTACTTGTCTAATCGATACACGGCGTCCTTCGCAACGACCATTACAGGCTTGGAGTTCCACAGGAGACACGCTAGATCAAGTTCTGAGAAGGAACCAATGTCCGGAAACACACCGTTTGGATATTAAGTAAGCTTGAAGCTCGGATCTCCCACCACGTGCATCGGTACGTAGTGGTACAGCTGCACGACCGCAAATATCGAGAAAGTTTGGTGGATTGTCTCAATCCATCACGTACAATTTTTTTCCGACGACAACGGCGGCGACAGACTGATGCGTTCGTAAACAGGTGGGCTGACTATTGTACTGGCACGGACACGTACCTGGGTTTGTGGGCCGTGTGTATGGAAGTAAGTGTCGAGGATACAGCTTGTGCAGCAAACAACAGGATCGCCTCGAGAAGCAGCTTTTGTAAAGCACACAGGTCAGGAGTTCAGCGTCTCCGCTGTGTGTACCTCGTGAAGCGGGAGGTCTGGACGTGAACCCATCCTCAGATTTATTTCATGCCCAAACTGAACATTTCCGGGGACGTGTTCCCTAACAGAACTTCATCCGCGGTCTCGTCCTGTGCGACCCTCCCCAGGCAGTTCGCTGGAAGCACCGTGTGCGGCACCGTACTCCAAACGGCGCCGGACGAGCTCATCGGCGCTGCCCGCCTCCGCGCGACTTTCGCCGTCGCGGCTCTCGCTAATACGCTCCGTCGCCGCCCACTGGAGGTGAGGTGCTCCGTCCTCGCCTTCCTCCGACCTCCAACTGACTTACCCAGGCAGTTATCATTTGAACCACGGATCAAGGACGACAGGCCAGATTCCAAATTGCTAGATTTCGGCAAAGCAATTTTACACCGTCCCCTCTGCAGGCTGTTAACGAAGGTACGAGCATATGATAAACGTCCCAGACATGTCGAGTCATTCGAAGACTTCTTACCTAATTGAACTTAGTACGCTGTCCTCGACGAGGAGTATTAATAATTGACAAAGTTGTCGTTACAAGTGTGACAGGACCGCCCTTTTTCTCTATATACATAAATTATCTGACGGATCAGTGGCAATCTGCCAAGGTTTACTGATGACGCTTCAGTGTACGTAAAATGACTTGGAAACAATTTCTGTTAGCTGTGATGAATGACAGACAGCTGGCTCTAAATGTCGCAAATATGTATACTGATACAGATGAGTACGAAAGCCAGTCTTGCAATACTCGAGCACAAGACGTAGATGTATAAATCAGGAAGCAAACACTAACGTTCAACGCCACGTCGACGGCAAGATACTTTACACGCGGTATAAGCTCTGTTTGCAGAGACACAGAGAAACGTGGCATCAACTTTTAAATATTAGTTTCAACTGTTCCTACGCACACTGGAGCGTTGTAAAACACCTGTGTTGTTGATTACACTTTCAAATTTACCTTTTAGGAGCGAAATCGGTAATTAATGTTTTGTGTCGCTAGCGCTGTGCATTGTTTAAATTTTTACATTAGTGGCGAGGATGCATTATTTTTCTGGCTGTTTCTCGATTACTTGTAGCAGCTTAAGCGTAGTTTCCAACACAAGTTTCGTCATCACGCCGACCATCAGGCCTAATGGTTCTATCCCGTGAACTATACAACAACTGTGGAGACGCTTCCACTGCGACGTTCGGCAAAAGGTCAGTGTACCTACCACACGTACGTCCCTTCGCCAGTTCACAAAATGTTAGTTGCAACGGTAAAACGGCCGTAGAAGGGGTCATCGAGGACCACCTGCTCCTACCACCTTAAATGGGCAGCAGTGCGATCTGGTCCTACACCGTGCACAGGCAATAAAACAGGACTGCCGATGCTATTCACCAAACTGCGTGTATGTCTCTAATTCGAGTTCTACAGAAAGCGACGACGTTGAATGCGAGCAATACCTCACGCAACAAGTAACTCCGATGGAATCGGCCGAGTCCAGTCTGTTATCACCCTCCTAGCTTGCTCAGCAGTGACGAGTCAGTGGGATTGGCGACTGCATCATACTGCCCTGCACAAACTATAATTATCGGTTCATCACCGTGAGTTTAAAATAACGCAATTATCCTCACGTTAGGCAGGCAAGCACAACGAGTTTTAATGCACGTCCATAATGTGATCTGCAGCTCGCTGATGAGTGGTTGCCGTGTATCCGGCTGCCACTCCCTCGCTGCGGTTGCCCCTTCAATGAGCAGGGAATCGGCATATGCAGGTAAAATTCTCTCTCGCACCAGAACAATCGAAAGATCCGCAAATGTTTTGAGTTCACCAACAATGAAATAAATTTAAATTCTGCTTTACAACCACTCGTCTTCCAATTTAAATGTATCCATTCTCTGGTACTGAAATGCCATGAATGATTTTAGTTTTCGTTTCATTTTTTTGCCACATAATGAGAGCACAGTTTGTTGCGATACTAGTTATGTATTTAACTGAGCATGAAATAACTCCCTTCCCCACCACGTAAACGAAAGTTATCGCAGCACCTCATCTCACATGAAACTATCGTCAACTGAAAATAGATCTGGATGAGAAAGCAACGTCATGAGCCTACAATGCACTCCAGTTGGGTTGAGCTTGTATCATACAGATGTAAACACGAATTTAAATCATGTTTACGGCTTCCCTGCTCGGATGCGATATCATCCGTCGTGCGGTCCACGCGAGAGATGTGAAGGTTACGCAGTGGAGGTAACACCACGACCGCTCAACAGCGTCCACAACACATGAGACACATAATACCGCCACCTCAGACAGGCTTCCTGAATCACGGAGTGCAACGACTTACTTCATTCAGTAATTGAGGAAATTATTGAATCAACGGGCTTCAACATTTCGATGTTAAGCTTCAACATTTCGATGTTAATCACTATAGTTGCAAACCTTTATACACGAATGAACTTGCGTCGACGCACAAGAAACACTTGTGTATTTTTAAACGATTACAAGCTGCTGTTTTCCAGGTTGCCAGCTTGCTTCACTTTCATTCAAATAGTCCAGTTTGCTTCTTTCTCACAACGCGTCTCTCTAAATTTTGTTGTGGCAGTTCTCTCGAAAGAGTTTTCGTGAATGCCATAAAGTACATATCGTAGGTCCTATTAACAAGTCTTTGGCTTTTTACAGCCATCTGGGTGACTAATAACTGCATAAAACGTGGAAGCAGATACAGATAAACTCCGCTTCTATCAACCGTGTATCACAGCTAGTATTTATGGAGTGAGACATAAGAGTCGTGTAATTTTTACATAATTCGTTTTCTGTCAGGAATTTTTTTTTTCCCATGGATTTTCTTCCAACAAGATTCGGAGCAAAACAGCACACTCAAAGTCGTACGTTTCAAATCACACTACAGACATTATAAATTTAAAACTGTTGGAAACAAAGTGTGGTGTATGGACATATCAGCCAAGCAATTATATTTTATTCTCCGCATCACAACATAATACATGCATTATCGATAATTTGCACGGTTTTTAAATTGCCTACTTTGTTAAAACCGCACTGTACTAAAATCATGTCTTTAGTTCAGGGGTCGACTGAAATATCCAAAACGTATCTACTATGTCCGACAGTTTTTCTTCTGCTGCTCGTTCGATACGTCGATTTTGCTCTCCATAGTGATGCTAGAGCGTTAGGTGAAAGTTTGTTTAGATGGATTCATCATTATGAGAAAATTTTGCAGCGAACGTTCCTCGATATTGTTACATAAAGGGACTGTTAAACTTCGGAATTTCGGCAGTATCACAAATATCCTGTCTCCTTGCTGGTCTAGAACATAGCAGTGAACTACAGGTTCACGCCGCTTTTGTCACACTCTAGTCGCTTTAGTCATTTATTCTTTCTTAGCCCACCGAGACGCACTCTGCTGCTGGATGCCGGCAGATCTGCAGTACCATACCATACCATACCATACCACCCCCAGACCCGGTCTGCACTCTCATCGCTTAGGGCCAATTCTCTCTGCATTCGTTTACTATGTCCAAGACTCCGCCTGTGATCGCGAGACAATTTGTCACAAGCTACTGCAGCCCGCCAGTACTTGCTAGTCTGCGCACATTTGAAGATTCGTGTTTTCCTTTTAACTGTACATGAAACAACTAGTGGAGCAAACCAAGCTGCCTTCGGAGAAGGGTTAAGGCTTTTTTTTTTTGCTTTGGTAAGTAATTACAGACATTTTAATAAAATCAAATTAGGGTGCGGCTTCTACATTACTAGCTCTATTGATTAACAAAGGGACTACAAGTCATACGCGTAGGCAGTACGACTAAAAGCGGAGGAAAGTTCGTGGAATTTTGCAACAGTTTTGGGTTCACTGCAACTAACACGGTTTTCAAAAGCAAAGTACGGAAGTTTTACAAATAAAGCAACGTGAGCAATGTGAGGAGATGTGAATATGGTTTGTTGATATTCGCCAGAGAAGAGGACGAGAGCCGATCACGGACGATGCATACGTGACTCGGACCCTGCCGGTGACTCCGATGAAGCGACGGAGCTGTGGCAGCGCACACGGGGGTTCCATTTACTGCTGGTACCGTACCCCATTATAAGAACAATAAGCTGCCGCCTCCTCAGCAGTATTCTTAAGAGTGAAATGTCATTGAAAATTTCAATCTGCCTAGCGAATCGAAAACTTACGGACTGCGCATTTTCACTTTGGTGTCCTTAATGTCGTCGCCTCGTACATCCTCGTGTGCCAAGGCCACAGCATACGAGTCCCCTCGCAGGCAGCGCTGTTTAGCCTATCTAGGCTGCAGCCTACGGCTGGCCAGCCACAAGTCGCGACCCGCGCGCCGGTCATCGCAAAGTGAACAAGTAGTACACACTGTGTTAATGTTTTCCTTCCTCTGCCCACTGTACACATTCAACAACTGCAATGAAACCTGTTTTTGAGCGTATGTGAGTGTGTGTGCCTATTCCTGGTGACTGAAGACGCTTATTAGTAAACTGAGACGAAACGCAGAGACAAGATGTGAACCGTATTTTTTTTCAGCTGCACACGGACGTACAGTGGGTTAGTAGCAGCGCTCGCGAGTCCTGCCACCTCGAGCCATCGGCACCTGCTGGCTGCCGTCTCGTAGTCGCGGCACATCACACCCCTACACTCTTTGTCATCTACAAGGCGCCTTCATTAGCGTCTGGCTTCTTGGGAAACACGCTTGTGTGTTTTCCTTCGCGTACACGACTCACTCCACTTTTACAACATTCAGTAGCCGTATATATACTTCCTCTGCAAAAATGGTAGAAAATTGTGTGGATTTGGACTAGGTTCTTGCCTGAAGTATATAGCACATCATATGTAACGCAGGCATACTCAAATAACACTTCAAACTCAGTTTTAGGTCCGGAATGTGGCACTTAAGAAAATGTAAATGTAGGTACGAAAACGTCATCATGTGAGAACTTTGGCAGGCGCGCACTCCACAGTACCTCAGCATCGACCGTCGCTTTACGTCACGGCCCTGCTGTGCTCTCGCGGACGCCGCAGCATGCTTCGTAGTCGGACCTCCGACTGCGCCGGTGAGTGTGTTTCTCAGTCAGTCACTCATAAACTAGCACCACTTTTACGCAGTACGCCCAACCCCTCACAACAGACAGTGCGCTCCCTCTGCCCCCCCCCCTCTCCTCCCTCCCTCTTCCTACTCACCAGCAGTGTTATCAAACACTTGATGAGTTTTTAGGCGTAACACAAAACGAAAAATTTGCAGGTACACTCAGTGGTGTATGTGGATACCGTCGGCAAAATGTGCTGCGAGTAGAGTTGTTAGTAAAGAAGTAATAAATTAAAACGTCATGCACGATCAGACAGTTTTACTGCGCGACCAGCGAAAATGTATTAAGCGATGAAACGTTTTTTTTTTCTTCCATCATTTTGTTGGGTTGGGGGGGGGGGGGTGAAGGTAACAAAGTTTCCTTACGTTTGAAGGTAGTTGGAAGTCGCTAAATGGTCTAGTTCTCAAATACTGCAGGAATATATTCTGCGTACTTTGCACAACGCGAGTTATACTGCATCAAGACATTTTCAGAGTTTCTTTCACATTTTATCTGCTATGTTAAGGCTTATATATCTTCTATGATAGACTTTTAAATCTGGTCAATAGTTATATGAAATACTGAAAATAAACTTCTTGCTGTTCCTGGAAGCCGTTATATAGGCAACTTGGAACTTGCACCCGCTGACAGTCTGTAAGTAATACACAACATGTGAGCCAGTAATTAGTCGCGCTAAGCTACGTCCGTGACGGTGCTGGATGCACTGGTGCGAGTAAAACGCAACTAAATGGCATTGAGCTAACTTTCCGCCTTCACCTTCGTCCATCGCACGACTAGAACATTCGTTAATTCAGAGGCGAGCACAGGAAGCACTTATGCTCTTATCCCTGAGCTAACTTTGGAAATCTTTTGCACTGCGCCGCTATGTATTGAACGAGTTGTTCTCACCTCTGCAGCAACAGCAAAGGGCACTAAACAACACAATAGACATACCTTTCGCTCCCCTTGCAAAAGATATATTCAAACTTATGGAAAGCTTCAATTCATCTACTGTCTTCTTAACAGCATGTGCCAATGCACATTTCCGAGCACAGAATCAATTTCTCGGCTTCAGTGACATATTGGACATTTATAAAGTGTGCGGCTTTCTTTTGCTCAATGTGGATAGAGTGTGTCACATCAGACGCTTCTATATTTCAAGGATTTGTAGGATGCCACTAGGATTATCAAGTACTATCCTTAAGTCCATTTCTGTACCGCCAATTCGGTGGCCCGTTTTGAGAAGACTGTCAGCAACTATTGACTCGTTATTCTCTTTTATACGCACTGCAGCAGCTTCCCTCAAGTCTTGAGGAGAAATTCTTTCCGGTTTGTCCTACGCCGAGGTAGTAGTAGTTCTGGCAATTGATTTTGTAAACAACAGACGGTTTGAACTTGTTCGAGTGATCTAGCTGGTGGCCAGTTCGTTGTTTGTACAGGAACGTACTGAGACATCTACATCTACGTGATTCCTCTGCTGTTCACAATAAAGTGCGTGGCAGAGGGTTCAATGAACCACCTTCAAGCTGTCTCTCTACCGTTCCACTCTCGAATGGCACGCAAAAAAAAAGCGCTTAAATTTTTCTGTGCGAGCCCTGATTTCTCTTACTTTATCGTGACTCTTGTGAGGACGCACTAGACACCCCTCCCACACACACTGCGTCTCGACTGACTGACTGCCTGACTCTCGACAGGTGGCGGACGGGGGACTGGAGCAGCCAGCCACAGCCGCCGGCGCCGGCAACTGCTCCGGTCCCCTGCCCAGTGCTGCCTGCTATGACGGGGCATTCTGACTCACACCGTTATTCTTTGTAGGACTCTTCCAAAAAGCTCGCTCATCTCCCTCGGTAGAGCACCAGCACCGCGCTTAGTAGTATGCCGTCACAGATACTACGGCGTGCAGACACAACATTATGAACGACAAAAACTACCATAATTCCCTCTGGAGTCTACGCATATTAATCCCAAATAATGCCAAGGTAGGGTTCCATAACGTTCCACGAAATAAAACTTGCATTTTTCCAGCCATGTTCCAGTAGAGAAAAGAACCCTTAATTGTTTCCTCAATACTGACCACTCAATGTTAACTCGAAAATCTGGCGAATCTTGACGAAGGGGAAGACGTGCTGTTTCCTCCTCCTGTTTACCAAATTGATCCAGCCGATTGAGTGGGGGTGTTATAAGAATGCTGGCAATAACGTTTGGGTCATTAAATGAATACGGTTGATCCAAACGATTTTGCGGACCTTACCACAGGAGGCACTGAAAACTGAGACACGACAACCCAAACCACTACGGAACCTCCGCCCCACGTATGAGTCTGGTAAGGAAATCCCGTGGTACAGGAAACCAACTTTTAGCAACCCGCTGGTCAGCGGTGCAGCTGTTGTGTTCACTGCACGAATGAAGCCTTTGATTTGCATTTATGTGGTTCGTATTAAGTTTGTGCAACCGCTACTACATAATGGGCACTGCTGTCTTATCGCGTGTTAAGCTCCGTAGTCGTCTTCTCTAGTGTCCTCCTGACAATTTACCCTTGTCCAAAGTCTCCGCGGTAGCTCGAAGCTCTGCGTCAACAAACCGAGACTTGTACCCTAGAAAGAAAGGAGGGACAACGTCAGCGCTAGCAAATTCAGGACTCTGGCGTCGCCAATTTGCCCCACGTGGCAAACAAGGATATAAAATGAGGCAAGAGCAGCAGTTTGCGTGAGAGTCTCTACGACACCCGCCTACTCAATACAAGGGCCAGCAACTGCCGCCTCTTTTCCCCGCTCTGAGATTTTCCTCGATCAGACAGCGTGAGTGAGCCCATCCAAGCCAGCAGTATGAGGCATCCAGTTCAACTGCCACTTCTGGCGTTTACAGATGATCTGCCTCTACATCGGTGTCTCTACATCGGTGTCTCACCAATTAAAGCGGTCCTTACACGCTCAATATCACTGACACAATAATACTATGCCAATCCAGTGCATGGAAGTGCGAGATCAAAATGGCACAATAATATTCCGGGATATTTACGTCCAGAAAGTGTCAGAATTCTCCCGTCATAGCGAATATGTCTGCTCTCAACTGTGTGCAATTCGCTCGTATTGTGACTCGGTTGTTTGCCTTGCAAAACCCAGGCAGACATTATGCAGCATGGGCGAACCATGTCTCAAAAGCTTGCAGTGAACTTTTCAGTGGACCAGGGGCTCATTCACGGCAGCATAGATTCGTAAACCACAACAACAACAACTGACTACAAATTAAACAAGTGAACTCTTTAAGTTATCGTGAACGTATGCTGTTTCCTATGTATTTCTCTACTCTAACAACTTTTGCAAACGAAATGAATTATTTAAGAATTACTAATTAAAAGCTTACACGATCTTATGTCTGCGCATTGTTCCACGAAAAATAAACATTAATACTCACTAGACAGTTGATTATCTTCTTTGTCAGTTCTGAGAAACGATACAACTAACATGAGCATTTATGCTTACTGTGATCTACAGCTTCCGCGAATATTGTTGATACCGAGTCATCCGGCGTTACCTCATCAAAAAAATTGTTCCAATGGCTCTGAGCACTATGCGACTTAACTTCTGAGGTCATCAGTCGCCTAGAACTTAGAACTCATTAAACCTAACTAACCTAAGGACATCACGCACATCCATGCCCGAGGCAGGATTAGAACCTGCGACCGTAGCGGTCGCTCGGTTCCAGACTGTAGCGCCTAGAACCGCACGGTCACTCCGGCCGGCCGTTACCTCATCAACCAGGGTTTTCATTTCTCCAAGTACCGCAATGTTCGAGTCCGCTTCCTGCTTTGTTGTCGTTTATTTATTTCCAATTCTTTGCACGAATCCTCCTCTGCACGGTACAGTATACTTCACAATATACAGGGTGCATCATAATTAATGGCGTAAACGCATACCGTTGAAAGTACACGATAATACAAGCAAAAAAGTCTCAGTAAACATAGGGTCGAAAATGCATACCTTAAAAGCTACGAGCAATTTTTCGCCTTCGATACAGAAAAAGCTAAGCTCTTCTACTGCAAGCTCTTTGCTTTCCACATTTTGGAAAGTAGTAATATGGACCAAAACAAGAAAAAATGTCCAGCAAACATTTGCTCTAAAATGCGTACCGTAGTAAAAGTTATGAGCAATTGTTCATTACAAGAGATGTGTTTCCAAGTAGCGAAGATGAGCACGTGTTCGTAGCTCTAAAGGTATGCATTTTAGAGCACATGTTTACTGGACATTTTTCCTTGTTTTGGTCCACAGACCATTTCCCAAAATATGGATAGCAAAGAGCTTGCAGTAGAAGAATTTGCTTCACAGTATCGAAGATGAAAAATTGCTCGTAGCTCTTAAGGTATGTATTTTCGACCCTGTGTTTACTGAGAATTTTTTGGTTTCAGTATCGTGTACTTTCAACTGTATGCGTTTACGCCATTAATTATGATACAACCTGTATTGTGCGAGGGTCAATATTTTTAAAGGTCTGCAATCTTCTCCAATATATTGAGCAAACGGTCATTATCGATCTCAGATGGTTAAGACTCGTGCAAGTAAGTGCAGCATGAAGTTAATTTTCACGCTGAATCAACAATTAGAAGAGAAAGAGCGAAGAAGAAAATGTGGAAACGTAGCAGGAGTATGCGGTCTGTTATAACGCGATCAGGCGGAAGTTGCTCGACAAAGGAGAGATATCGCAGGGGGCAGCCCAGCCCTGAGCTGTGGATGAGATAAAAAAAAAATTATATACGAAACAGAGAGAGAGAGAGAGAGAGAGGGGGGGGGGGGGGGGGGTGAAGCCATGACAGTACCGGCGACGGGTCCGCTATGTCCTGCCCTGGCCTCGCCTCGCCTCCTCAATCGATTAACCTCCCCACCCCCACTCCCTCCCTCCACCCAGTCGCCTCGCACAGCAGGCCACGTTACGCCATTAAGCGGTCGCGCACGTAAATCCACAGCTGTCAAAACAGCTCTGACAGCAAGAGGCGAAAAAGCGAGTCAGTGGCGGCCACCTCTGCCGACACCTTCCGGCCATCCACTGGGCAAAACTGACTTCCGACACGCATTGCCTTCTTCGCGATGGTTTTTGTACTGCACAGCTATCCGTACTTTCGATACGACACGGCCGATTTATTTACACCCTTAATACATTGTTCTACTTCTAGCTCATTCTTTATTCCTCTATTTTCAATATTATCCTACTTTGTGAGGCTCTGAACTGATGTCAGCAATTTCATTGTTACTGCCTCTAATTTTGTTTCACCCTTCCTTACAATCAACGGTGCCTCGCACCATTTACGGCGGTTGTAACTGTAAATGGTTTATACAATCTGTTACTGCCTCAATTTTTCTACTTGTTGCAACGCAATTAGATCCGAATGTATTTCTGCTGAGTCTTTCACATTATATGTAGAATCTTAACACAGAAAATTAAAATGCTGTGCCTACTCGAGTGTGCAGTTGTCAGCTCTATCTTAGATCTCACCAGGGCATATTCAACCGCTCGCCAGCGACTGTTTCTTTAGTTCACATTTTAAAATTGTATTTAAGACGAAGTACGTCCCCGATGGATCAGTCGCCCTGGATGCAACGATGTGACTCCATGCGCCCTAATTCTACAGTTACTGTGATGCCGTTAAGATGGTCGCAGTATACTGATCAGCCAAGCTTGACCACTGCCAACTGGGAGACTCAATGCTGCTTGTTGCCGTTACGGGTATGTGGCGCGATAAGGTAATTATTTCTCCGGAGCCACTGAAGGAAGGAAGATTGAGTTTAACGTCCCGTCGACATCGAGGTCATTAGAGACTGAGGACAGGCTCGGATTATGTCAAGGATGGGGAAGAACATCGGCCGTGCCCTTTCAAAAGAACCATCCCGGCATTTGTCTGGAGCGATTTAGGGAAATCACGGAAAACCTAAATCTGGATGCCCGGACGCGGGTTTGAACCGTCGAGTTACAGAATGCGTGTCCAGTGTGCTGGACCCACTGACATAAGTAAATTTGACAAAGGGCATATTATTGTGGTGCGACGCCCGGGAACGAGCGAGCATGTCAAAAACACATCATCCAGGTAAACGGCAGCTCGAAACATGTACTGAGTCATGCACGCAGACTGATAGGGGCGCTATTACGCTATAGAGGACGTTGACTTGCATGGGTACCTGTGGTAATAATCAAATGTAGTGTGACAGCTGCAGATTACGTGAATATTACTGCGGACCACCTGCATTCCTTCATGCTTGATGTCGTCCCCCACGGAGATGGCATCTTCCAGCACGCTTTTGCGTTGCAAAAGCTGGGTCAACACCCCGTTAATAGCTTGGTCATAGTGTATTGAGTAATCAGCGTATGTAATAGAGGTAAGATGCGTAAATCAGTAGTTCGCCGAACAGTATGCGGTAAGGCTTCAGAAAAAGCTTGCAGTACACCGAGGCGGAAACATTTTACAGTTTGGAGCGCATCACTCGCTCTGAATAAATGAGAAACTGGCACAAAGTTATTTGGCGATGAATATTCGTGTATTTGTACCAGATGGTGCAAAAGTTCACAAACTTTTTTTCTCCTTCGAACTCTGGGTCTGCAAGCGTATCAACTGAACATTCATGTACACTTAATTACACAGGTAATATGAAGGTCACTTAATACACACTGAGATTTGTTGGTTTGCTTTCTAAAATTCTAGAGGAAAACTACCACAACTTGCTCTCCACAGACCATAGCGTAACACTTAAACAACCTCCAACTCTTGAAATGATCAATTGCAGTCGTGTGTCAGATTACCGTTACCGTTCCCATTATTAAATTACAGATCGACCGACTGCTCTCAAATTTCATTCGCTGGGTTCGACATCTACATTTATAGAATGTGTGTGGTGGAGGATTCATTTTTATAGTATACTATGCTTTCTTCTCGTATTATCCACGGTGAACAATGCCAAGTGAAATCGCAGCTAATTCTCTTCAGTTTTAACAAGATTTTGTTTCTACTGAGAAAAAGCGTTTATCGTCAAATTCTGCTATGTTTGTGCGCGTCTCCACACAATCCTTTAGACACAAGCGTTGCAGATTAGATTAGAGCGCTTTCTTCAGCTTAACACCAATACCTTCCATCGTCGTCCTTGTTTTGTACTTTATGTTACTCAACCTTCAGTTCCTCAAAAACGTGCAGCAGCTGGGTTAACAGTAGTTACCGTATAGCAGTTCATGAATGTGACAGAAATGACGGCACCTACGATAGTCAAGCATGCATCTTTTACGTCGAATGAAGAACTACCTGCATCCTTCAGCGCAAGAGCGACAGACTTTGAAGCAAGCGCAAATATTCGGCGAGCCGGCGAGGCTGAAAATTCAACAGCTCTGTTCTCAGTCTACGGAACCACTGCACCCAGCTTCTGAAATTAAGTAAAGACAAACAATGAGGATTAAGTTGAACTAAGCCGTGGATTCCACTGCTGTAAGAGCCCCTGCCGCTAGCCATCTCGTAGGACGTCGTCGTCGCCGTCATGGTATCCTGGTGGTGAAGTCTTGGAAATTTTCAACCCGTTCTCACGTCACAGAACTTTCAGCAGGACACATCGGCCAACAACAACCTGATAGGTAATGGACAGGCACTCAAATTAATGAAATAGCACGTTCTACGTAAAATGTACACATAAAGGACATTTCCGCTAATACGGCTCCAACCCACTGCTCGGTTCAATCAAGGGCAGCGCTATCAAATACCAATAATTTTCGTTTGGTATTCTGCGACAGTGATGATTCGGCGATTTCGCTGTTACAATCACTGTACCATCCAACACTGCAGGGACAACAGCGTCGAGTCAATAACTTTCCTCCCCTGAAAATGGGTGACGTCCGGAACAGCAGCCCAACAACAATCACCACCACCCCACGACGACAACCACCCCACAACCCAAAAATATCAACGAACATCACGATAAGGCTTAGCATATCATCCGCATCCAAAGTAAATAAGTCGCGCTGAGCGAAATTATCAAGTTCAATCGTTGTGTCTGTAGCCATTTTTTAGATAGTGTGTTTGGTGTCTGCAGCTTGGTCATGGATCAAGTAAATGTATTATCATCGCAAACTATGCCATGCTGCACCCCATTTTTAGGAATCACTACGTGATTTGCGAATGTAGACACATCTCCGTCGACACTCTTACCATGCTATTTTGAAGGCACTTGCGTTTTAGAATAAAAGCGACTGACATTCCGTTTACCTGAATATGTAAAAACAAGCTTGGATATTGAAAAACAACGCTTTGTTAGCAAGAGACATCGTAAATCAGTACAGATGGTGGCAAATCTCAGCAAATGTGTCAAGCAGTCCGTCCTGTCAGCTGTATGCGCTCGCTACGTAGCGACGGCTAGGCTGAAATTAAGAAACCTGTTTTAGTGTCCGGGCTAAGACGCATCAGGAGAGCGTACTAACCTGTAAAAACGGTAAGAAGCCTCAAGTCTGCGCAGCGGAACTGATTAGCCATATAGACGTAAGAGCAATTAATCAGTTGCTACGGTCAACGACGCTCAGAGATTCAGAAAAGGGACTCGAAGACGGTCCACTGTAGCTGCAATTAGCAGGTCCAAGGGCGCCATACCTAAGCGACGTGCTCAGTGAAGCTACCGCGTCCAAATTCGGGTAATACGAAGCTTTCTGCTGAAAAGTTATGCCACTTGTCCGAGGCGACTTAGTTTGGGACGACATGTGTAACTTCCTTTCTAAGACAATTGTGGAACAACAATGGCACACTGTCAGAAGACAGCACAAAAATTTCCTACAGACAGTTATTTTGCGGTACGATTAACCGGTGCATCACAGTGTTCGCATGAAGTGGAAACGTCTCCTCGGCCGACGTAAGCGAGACAGAACGATTCTAGTGGACAAAACGCGGAAATTGCAAAGAGATACACCGTCAAATTCTGGAGCCATACGGACCAAATGCAACGAATCGCACAAACACGTGTGATGCCGATCGGGAAGGAACTCCATCGACATCGACGTCTGAGGAGCACGTCCACGTAATCCAGGGCTTAACAACTAGCCGGTTTTGAGCGCGAGCACTCGCGTCTGCTCAGGCACGTGCTCGCGAGCAGGTGCAAGGTCCCGGAGTAGGGAGGGATGGGAGGGAGGGGAAATGCGCGCGCACGTTTGAATAGGGCCGCAACGTGCCTCTTGAATTCGCGCCGACTGTGTAACGTTTAAAATACTACGATCAGCTCTAACAGTCACTT
Organism: Schistocerca serialis cubense; assembly: GCF_023864345.2. Lineage (NCBI taxonomy): Eukaryota > Metazoa > Arthropoda > Insecta > Orthoptera > Acrididae > Schistocerca > Schistocerca serialis. Next base: position 90,895,945 of record NC_064639.1, on the reverse strand, counting down.
CGCTAGTTAAGAATCATGTCAAGTCGCCGTTGTGTAACCCCAATCATGCTTTCGCAGTTCAACCCCCATTGGGAGGAATTGTATCTGTTTACAGAAAAAGTTGGTGTTGCAAAATGTTTAGTATGTCACAAAACGCTGAACAATTTTAGGAAATTTAATTTGCAGCGACATTATATGTCGTACCACGCGAAAGACTACGGAAGTGGAAAATGTGATGGACCAGATCGTGCACAGGAAGTTATTAAACTTAAAAGGAAGCTATTCGAAGAAGATCTGGACGACGAAGGAAAATCAACTGAGGCAGCTCTCAGAGTGAGTTACAAAATTGCTTTGCTTTTAGCAAAATCCCTGCGGCCCTTCACTGATGGCGATTTAATTAAAGAATGTTTGGTAGTTGCAGCGGAACATTTGTGTCCATCTCAAGTTGAACGGTTTCGGATTGTGCCATTATCTAACATGACCATTATGCGTCGCATACAGGAAATGGCAGACGACTTCCAGAGCCAGCTTGCAAATAGCTGTAAAGATGTTATGGCGTATTCTCCAGCTCTGGACGAAAGTGTTGATATCACTGGAACAGCGCAGCTTGCCATATTTATTAGAGGTGTTAATAGAGATCTTCAGGTGAGGGAGGAGCTCCTCGATGTAGTAGCCATGAAGAACACTACAACCGGTGGTGATATTTTAAGTAGTGTTGAAGAAAGTGTTGAAAATATAGGATTGTCGTGGAATTCTTTAGTTTCAGTGTCTACAGACGGTGCACCAGCGATGACAGGGAAAAAAAATCAGGTTTAGTTGCGCTGTTGAAGGAGAAAATGCAAAAACTGACCGTGCCGAATGAAATAAGAGGCGTTCACTGTGTGATCCACCAGGAAAACTTATGGGCAAAGAGTATCACTCTAAAAAATGTGATGATTGTTGATGTTCGTACAACCAATTATATAAGGAAGCATGGGCTACAACACAGGCAATTTAAAAGCTTCCTTGAGGATGTAGAAAGCCAGTATGGTAGCCTGCCTTATTACAGCGAGATCCGCTGGCTTCGTCGTGGCGAATTATTAAATCGATTTTTTTGCCTATTAGATGAGATAAATATGTTCATGGAAATAAATAAGATGTGTGTTCCTGAATTGAAAGAGCCTTCATGGAAATGTGATCTCGCGTTCTTAGCAGATTTAACTAGCCATCTGAATGCTTTGAACATTTCACTACAAGGTAAAGATCTGCTAATTACTCATTTCATAGATCGAATACGAGCTTTTAAAATTAAATTGACACTTCGGGTGAGTCAGCTGCAAACAGGAAATCTAGCTCATTTTCCTAAATTATCATGATGTTCACAAAGACTGTGAACGTTATTCACATAGTTTAGTTGCCCTTAAGGAAGAGTTTGATCTACGCTTTCAAGATCTGACAGCACTAGACAGTGATTTTGATCTGTTCTCCTCTCCATATTCAGCGAATATTGAAGAGATTCGTCCTGAGCTTCAACTAGAAATTATTGACCTGCAGTGTGACAGAGAATACAGAGACAAATTTCAGAACAAGAAAAACATTTTGGATCCTACAGACACTTCCCTCAGGATAGATTTCCTCGTTTGCACAAACTGGCGGCTACAATAATATCAATGTTCGGTTCCACGTATGTTTGTGAAGAACTGTTCTCTGCAATGAAATGTAACAAGACGCGGCTAAGAAACGCATCGTCTGATCGAAATTTAAACTGCACGCTGCGCCTACAATGCACAAGAACAATTACTCCGAACATAGACGCAATTGTAAAGGGCAAAAAGTACAACATAACCGAGAGTCCCACACTTCAGTGACACCTTTTATTGTGTAACAGTTCACAAATTAATACGAATGTAGAGGCATACACTAAGCTAATAAAATTATGTGGCATTCTCCTTTATTTGTTTCATTTGTCGCAGTAATAATTCGAGAGTGATATCCCTGCAGGTGGCCGCGGATTTACATTGACTGGCGGCAGCTTTTGTGTGCCCCACGTGACTCTCCCCACTCTCCGCTCTGGTCCGGTAGTGGGGGTAGCGTGCTCGCGCCTTGCTGCTCACAGCTTGCTCCGCGAGCACGTATGTTGTGAAGCCCTGACGTAATCTAAGAACTGATTCGCTGCAAATGCAGTTTTTGAAAAAATGAGGGCGACCACATAGCGGTCCTGGAATGGATGAAGGACCAAGTAGCCTATTTGTGTCGTCGAGGGATTGAACGATTGGTACCAAGTTCTGACCATTGTATACTGAGGCTATGTGTGTTGAAAAATATTATAATGCGCCCGTTTTACTTTAAAGTGATTTGTAGCATCCAATAAAAGTTCATTGACCTGCCACAATAATGTGTAACATAGTAGTTCTTCAGTTTCAATATTTTGTTGATACAGGACTAGCAACCTTCTTAATATTTCATGAAGCGTTTATTAACAAATCTGTCACATTTCTAGCACTCTTAAGGCGTAGCGCAAATGAGGCTGAAATTTAGTAACCGCTCCAGGTGACGTGGGTTTTGGGTGCCCAGTGCAGACGTGTACTGCGGGGCTGCCTACCTGCCAGCGCCGCGAGTGCCGTGCAAGCCTGACCTCCAACACTCCAGGCAGCAGCAGCGGCTGCTGCTGCTGGTATTGACAGCGGTTCCAGGCAAGCGCGCGCACTGTCTCTCTGTCTTCAGTTTAAGATCACACCCCCCCGTCGCCTCCCAATCGGTTTTCCAGGAGAATGTACCGTCTCACTCTGCAGCATACTCAGTTCCAGTAATTTTCTGGAATAAAAGGCACTGAGTACTCATTTAAAAACAGAAAATAATGAAAAGCATGTCAGCAATTCTCTCTCTCTCTCTCTCTCTCTCTCTCTCTCTCTCTCTCTCTATTTGCGTCTGCTATACACGAATTGTAACAAGGTGGAGATGTTGCCATATTTCAACAGAACTAACAGATCCTGATCATCGTATGGGCCATCATGCAAGCATAGTATGTGCCATGATGTAAACTAAATGAATGTAAACGTATTCTATACTGACTTTGAAGCGTCCAAATTGGAGCTAACGATATTAAAAATACCAGCAACCTAGCGTAAACAGAGCAAATTAACTCGTCTTTTTTGTCACACGTAAATATGGGATTCTTATTAATTACGTACCATGACCGTTTTATTGCGGTAATTTCCGAGCTCTAGGGGAAGAGGAGGGTGCAAGCAAGATACCAGCACACCACGGTCACTATTCGATATCTACGTCAACTAAATTATACATTAAGACACGAAGGAATGACAGACACAGTGATCATGGCAACTGCACGTACTACCCTAGCACGTCTCCTGTCAGACCCAAATTCTCATCCTATCCACCCAATATTGATATAATGCCCCTTGACCATTATCCTCATCACTCGCGGCATTTCGCCGATTACCGTAAGAGTTCAGGCCTGGTGTGCAACTGCAGTGAAGAGATCGTTGACTGTTTCGCCTTAATTTTAAATCTACAGGGCGAGTAAGACATAACACTGCTTTTATTTCGCGAACGGTTACACGTATCGAAACGCGGTTTTCGGCAAATGTTAGAGCATTGAGGGCCTCGTATATTTTTGTTTGGTTAATGTTTTTAGCGCTGGTATCAACGGAAATATTGAAGCAAGTACTATTTTTTTAAATGGAGCCGTTCATTTTTTATAACTGCATTCGATAGCTCTTGAGAAGACAACTATAGTGATATATATATAGTGACAATTACTTAACTACATAAAATAGAATCGTCGTAACTTCTGAACGGGTTCCGTTAGGGCGTTCAAACTACACAGTTGGCCGCGGGGCACGATGCGAATTAGTATGCGCTGTATGGTTTGGTTTTGCAACGAAGCCTACTTTTATTTGGATGGGTTCGCTAATAAGGAATAATAGGGTATTTGAGGAACAGAGAATCCGCGATTCGCGATCGAATAGTCTCTTCATCCTCAACCGGTGACTGTGTCGTGTACAATGTCCAATCACGTAATAATCGGTGCGATATTCCTTGATGACACGGTGACTACTGAACGGAAAGTGAAGGTTTTGAGAGACGATTTCATCCCCATTGTCCAAAGCAACCCTGGTTTCGACAAGGTGTCATTCATGCAAGACGGAGTTCGAGCCTTTCGAAGCACGAGTGTGTTTGATGTCGTGGAGGAGCACTCTGGGGATAATATTCTGGATCTGTGGTACCCACAGCCCCCTGGCATGGTCCTCGATTGCTGTGGGGCTATATTAAAGACCCCCAAACCATTTCTGAGCTGAAAACAGCCATTCTGGAGCTCATCGACAGCGTCGATGTTCTGACACTTCGTCAGGTCATGCAGAATTTCGCTATTCGTCTGCGCCACATCATCGCCAACGATGGCAGGCATATCGAATATGTCATAACCTAAATCCGAATACCTGCAGTGACGTTTACATGTTGAATAAAGTGTGCGCACGCCGTAGTTTGCAGCTAATTTACGTTATTTTTTCATATAATTCAATAATTGGTTGGTTGGTTGTTTCTGGGAAGGAGACCAAACAGCGAGGTCATCGGTCTCATCGGATTAGGGAAGGACGGGGAAGGAAGTCGGCCGTGCCCTTTGAAAGGAACCATCCCGGCATTTGCCTGGAGCGATTTAGGGAAATCACGGAAAACCTAAATCAGGATGGCCGGACGCGGGATTGAACCGTCGTCCTCCCGAATGCGAGTCCAGTGCCTAACCACTGCGCCACCTCGCTCGGTCAATAATTGTCACCCTGTTTATAGGTGTGTGTGTGTGTGTGTGTGTGTGTGTGTGTGTGTGTGTGTGTTTTCTTTGGGACATATACAAAATTATAAACACTGTTTCCAAATGCTAGCAATAGGATAACTATGCCGTAAATATTAGCATTTATTACTAACTTGTGTATCGAAGCGAAGGCACGCTGTTTAATAATGCTTCCACTGGTCCCAAATTAGTTATGGGTACCCGCTTACGGTACAATTACTGTTAAGGTTCTCTGCTAAATAGCCCAGTGCAGCAGAGTTGCTGTCAGACGTGCAGCGGGAGCAGCCGCCGAAGCAGCAGCAGCAGCAGCAGCTGTGGCCCTCCAAATTCGCTGGCTGCCCGCAGCGCTCAGCAAACAGCGATGCCGCGACTCCAAACTCAAACACAGAGGCCAACCTCCACCGCTTATGCCCATCCCCGTCCCCCTCTTCTCAACCGAGTCTTTTCGCATCTCCATGCTCCCTGCTGTTCCCTTCGAAATCGTCACCTTCAGATCATCATCTGAACTGGCGAGCCGTCCTCACTGAAATGCCGATTTACAATTTTATTGAAGCTGCTCTAAAAATTGAATGCTCGTCTGTGCGTACTGCTACGAAAAGCCTAAATTGTAAATACTAAGGTGGGGTTCGCTTGAATCACATACCAATTCACACGAATCACTATTATAAATCTTCAAGAGGAAAGAATTTTTCGATTCCGAATTGATTCATTCAAACCGTTATGGAATATGCCCGTAGTGTAGTTTACCGTACTTGCAACCTGACTTGATTTTTAAAGGAAATCTTCAGTCACTTACGTATCTATCGGTGTACCTTGGCGAGAGCAGCAGAAGTGCACAGGTTCACAGGTTCTTTTTAGCAGTCCGATTCCGTTCTACGTAGCCTGCCCGACAAAAGTGGTGTCTGACGTCGACCTTAAAACTGTGGGAGTCAGCACGTAGACGCAGGCGAAGACTACCGCGGCTTTCACACGCTTTGCTTTGGCCACCGCGGCAAAGTGCTAATTTATATCAACGGACTACTGAAGACGGTGTTGAATCTCCCACCGCCCATGTGAGGGCGGGAGGCTCAGAAGTATTGCGGAGGTCTTTGCCGTCGGATGGATAGCAGTAGTTGGTTGGGCGGCGACTGCCGAGGATCGGGAGACGCAATGTCTTTCTGAGGAATGCCCTCCTGAACAGCGTCGGCGGTGCCATTTTATAATTCTAAACTCTTCTCTATCTTCCTATCTTCTTAATTTTAAACATTTTCTTAGTTTTAAGTGTCCAAGTATATAAAGCTACAACTTCGTAAAATACTAGGAAACCAAATAAGCTTCATAAATATGTTACTAACTTTAGCCTATAAGGACCATCTTTTGGCACTGGTCAGAAATTCGTTCAAGCATTCTGTATTGTGAACACAACGACCTATATTCGTCACCAGAAGGCACGTCAAATATAAGCGACAGGAAAAAATATATTCGCAATTTGAAGCTTGACTGGAGAGATATCGGATCACGGTGTTGGAGAATTTGAGTCGTGGAAGAACTACATCGAGAGAATCAACATATTTTCCTTATATTTAGCGACGAAGCGGGGGAAGAGTCAAACACGAACGCCCCCGCGTTGCCACTCGTTCCCTTTCCACGATTTCGAGGAGAAATTTAGGTATTTGTGAAGGGAAACGGACAGATGAGTGGGCACGCATAGCGGCGCGTTGTGGACGCCTACTGACGACCGCCGCTGTTGTGCGCAGGTTACTTCCCGCTAGCGCCCGTCTACTGCCTGGCGTGGATCTGCCTGGACGTGCTGTTCTGCACGGCGTCCATCATGCACCTAACCACCATCAGCGTGGATCGCTACCTCAGCCTGCGCTACCCCATGAAGTTCGGCCGCAACAAGACGCGCCGCCGCGTCACACTCAAGATAGTCTTCGTGTGGTTGCTGTCCATCGCGATGAGCCTGCCGCTCTCGCTCATGTACTCACAGGTGAGAGGCTGCGCCCGCATTAGCTAGCGATGCCTCACAGTCAGCGCCAATGCGTCTCTCTCTCTCTCTCTCTCTCTCTCTCTCTCTCTCTCTCTCTCTCTCTCTCTCTCTCTCTCTCACACACACACACACACACACACACACACACACACACACACACACAGGCAGCCCGCACTCTTCCTCCAAGAATCTGGTAGACTGTGACACTTGTACAGCGCAAAATTTGCACACTGTGACATAGCACAAAGAGTGCCAAACAACGGACAGAATTCCCATACAAAAACTCCGATGTGCCCATCCTGCCTTACATTTCCGAGATCGTCACTGTAATGTTCACTGCTTTGCCAATTGATGAGTAGCTACTTCTCAAGAAGGGATATTGCCAGCAAGGCAAACTAAGAAAAACGAAGAAAGTAGTGGACAATTATTTTTAATAAAATACATTTACGCACACCTTTAGCTGCTACATAACTTCATAAATATGTTACTAACTTTAGCCTATAAGGACCATCTTCTGGCACTGGTCAGAAATTCGTTCAAGCATTTCTCCTTTCTTAAGCATTAAACACAGTCGTCTTAATACTGTTTTAAACAGGTAAATATCAGAGTGTTTCCAAGACAATTTTGTTAAGTGCGAGACATTTGTACTCTCGTTGAGAGTGTTACAGACTTTTGTAAGATCTTACCAAGTTTTATTATTATTATTATTTTTCGTATGAGCCCCTAAGTACTAGGTTTACTTCAACTGTATATTTTCCTCCACATCTCTCTCATCATTTCACAATGTTTCTCTCCTATTTCTTCTGTCCAAGAGTCTCAATTCTTTTTCCTGGGATCTTCATGGACACCTCTGGAATCTAGCAATATCGCGTGGCATAATTCGGAGTTCGTCTACGCCTCTTCCTATTTCTCTGCACCCTGTGTTATCCACTTTTAAATTATTGAAATAAGTAAACACTTTTTTTGTCAGTCTTCTGGGATTAATAATTTGAATGTCTGTAATTTTATCAATATGCGTATGAAGATTATTATTATTATTCCCTTAGGATGCATGACAGCTGACTCATTATCTGCTCATGCTCTTTTCGCTGTCTAACTTGTATGCTTGCCGGATATGAACACATCTGCAGCGAATTAGTTCGCGCCTGCAGGTAGGGAACCCAATGAAACGGATTTCTAAAGCGGGCTGCTGTCGCGCCTTCGCGAACAATTCATGACAGCGATTTCAATGAACTGCACGCGTGTATTGACGTTTCCTGCCTGACAGATGGTGCCCGCGCTGAGCACCTGCAATGCGACTTACTGACTTGGAGAGATGCTCTATCCACTAATGCGTGCTTTTCCTGTACATCTTGTCTCCTTGTTGCTGCCTTTAACAAAAGACACTCCGTTGCTGCTCACCATCAGGACAGAAGAGGTACGCCGGAAGCCCGGTACACTGTTGTATCCTCCCACTGGAAGAGTGGAAGGTTAGAGATTAACCGTCCATTGATGATAATGGCAGCGAAGGCGCACATCTCGAATTCGGAAAGAACTGAGAAGGGAATCGGCCACGACCTTTTCTAAAGAGCCTTTGCTCGCGACTGCCTCACGCTGGATGGCTTGGCTCGGTTCCTGCCAGAGACACGTCCTCCACCTATGCTAGCTTAGCGTTTTGTCCCTCCATGGCAGCAGTGCGGATGGCACGCGGGGTTTTAGCACACTGCGGCCACCGTTGCAGGACCACACGTCGGTGCTGGTGGCGGGCACGTGCCAGATCCCGGACCCGCTGTACAAGCTGATCGGCTCCATCGTGTGCTTCTATATCCCGCTGGTGGTGATGCTGCTAACGTACGCGCTCACCGTACGCCTGCTCGCCGTGCAGCAGCAGAACCTGTGCGGCGGGGGCGGCGCAGGGGGCAGCGCTGGGGGCGGCTGGTCCAGCGGCTGGATGGGCGGCGCGCCATCACCAGGTACGCCACCAAAACCACCACTACCACTACCGCTAATAACTAGTTAGTACAACAAATGCCTACTAATTCACCATTTCTCAGTCGTATTAATATGTTACATGTCACCAGGAATATAAAAAATTAATTCGATCTATCTACATTAAGACCTGAAACGTTGAATCACCCACAGCATGCCTGTACGATATCGAGATAAACTGTACCTATCTCCTAGCTGAATCACTGAGGCAGCTCTATCGGCAACACGCACGTTGCTCAGCCTCGCACGTCTATACGAAAATAATCAGGCTAACAGTACAGTGGGTGAGGGACCAAAATATTTGGCAGGAGATAGACTACAGACCCAAAGTTCCGTGTTGGACTCCCCAGTCCAGTCTGCAAAGTGCAGTTTTGGGTGCATGTAGAACATTGAGCGTCGGTTTTCATGTTAGTCTGGGTATTCTGAGCGTACTTAGCCGCTGCAGTGTTCATTGTGGATGGCACGAAGCAAACACGACAAGTATTACATTAAGCAGCGACGCGATAGTTTTGCGAGGATACGTATTGTTCTAGAGACAGTAAGTAGCAAAAACTGGCGGTGAGTCGCAGTTACCACAACGTTGCCAGTTAGCAGGGTAGGCAACGGCTTGCGTCTGTGGCGTGGGACGTCATAATGGCGACGCCGTGAATTATGTCCCACACACGTCTGTACAGTAAGCACCACGAAGCTGCCTCCTTAGCTGCACGTCTCTGTACAGGGTGTAGCAAAGGTATAGAGGTGATAAATCACATCGTGGAGGGAGAACATTTGTTTGCGAAGAAAATACTCGCGGTTGCTTCTCGGTGATGCTATGTGTCCTTTAGCATTTGCCGGTCCTAGGAAGACGATGTTTCCCTGAACTAGCAGGGTCTACTCAGCAAAGCGCTACATAGTACCTACTACCTACCATAGTAAACAAATAAAAATGATTTGCAAGAAGTTAAGAACGAGTAACTCTATGTGGAGAAAGATATTTTATAAGCGATACAGAAACTTTACTTTGCTGAGCCTACCGTCCATCATATGGGGGCAGATGGCTGGATTACGAGCAACATGGAAGGCAGAGTTCCTACTCCCCTGCAGCCTCTCAGGTGCATAACCGACGAGGATGTCACTGGCAAGTGTCTGCCAACTTTCTGTCTCTAACAAAAGCTGTTCTCTGTGACGTGACATTGTCACCCCAAACATTTGGTGCAGTTGCAGTTCGAACGGAATAATTTTGCTACTGACAGGTTGTAGGGGCGGGGGCGCAACGTTTGCAGCGTGCAGCCAGCCACGCTGCGCAAGGCTCTGCCTGAGCCACAGAATAGGCAACCAGCCCGTTGACAGGCTGGAACGCCAATCACGAGTTGTTCTAACTGCAGTGTGGTGGTTGTGGCGGGCAGGCGGCGGCGGCGGCGGCCTGGAGCGGCGCGGCACGTGGCGGCGGCTGCTGGGAGCCCGCGGCGCGGCCCACTGCCACGGGCAGCAGCCGCCGCAGCACCAGCAGCAGCAGCCGCCGCTGCAGCAGCCGCGCGCCCACCACGGCCAGCAGCACTCGGCCGCCAGCACGGACACCGAGCTGAGCGCGCTCGACCTCTGGCTGCCGGACGACGCGGCGCCGTCGGCGGCCAGCGCGCTCTCCCAGCTGGGAGCCGAGATGCTCCGCCTGTCGCGCCGCCTCGAGTGCGTCGGCGCCGCGCCGGCCCACGCCCACACCGCCCCGCACACGCCGCCGGCCACCACCACGTGAGTAGTCCACACCACTGCTCCCACACTACTACCGCCGTCTGCCCCTATTCCGTCCTCGTATTTTCTGACTCTAGCTACCAACTTGCTCGTCCCATATGCCCCCCTCTCGCCTGGCCACACGTTCCACTTACTGCCGCTCCTGCCGCACCGCAGGCGCGATTACGCCCTCCAATACAGTCTCTTTCCTGGTCCATTAGTCTGTTTTCCCGCCTCTCCTAGTGGTTCTTCACACTAAAGTAGCCGTTACTCGTCCACCAACTCCAAACAGCTTTTTACTCGAGAACCTGTCTCACAACCACAAGTAAATCTAATAACACACTAATCAGAAGTATTCAGAGACCAATTAACGGACATCAATAATGGATACGCCCACCCCCTGCTTTTATGAGGGCTCGAACTCTCTCGGGTACGCATGAAGTGACATGTGTGAACCACTGTGCAGTAATAGTAGCTCATTGTCACCAAACAGCCGAAACTGGAGGAGGTAGTCACGTTGGACACACCGATATGGAGCGAAGTCTACGTTCAAACCTATCCCAAACGTGTTTCATTCCGTTCAGGTCGGGACTCTGGACAGGACAGGCCATTTCAGAAATTTAACGCCACAAAACATTCCCTCACAGAGGCTGCTTTACTACAGAGGGCAATCTCGTGCCGAATCAACGTTTACGAACTGTTCCTCCACTGTACACAATACACAGAATAGTTTGACATTTAGTCTTTTCTTAGCATGAAACGGGCGAGTCTACGTGTAAAGTGCGCCAATCACAAACAACAGTTTTGTACCAACCCGTTGTTGTTTTAAAATTGCGAGCCCGCTTCTACTCCCTTCATTGTTGCTTCAGCTAACACAGATATAAACTACTTTTTATACATTCGAGAGAGCATCAGTAATGTAAAATAAACAGCGAGGCAGACGAGAGAAGATTTATGATCCGTGCAATAAAATCACCCAGATTCCGAGCTAGCAGCACAACTCCCTAATGAGGTAGTGACTTAGGAGAAAATTAGTAATCGAATAAGTTTGGCGGGGATCTGATGCAACCGCCCTGTTTAGTGCTCCGAGTGGGTCATTACTGTGCGGGAACACTTGTAGGCGGCAATAGAGCGATAGAATGAAAGTTTATTTTATTATTCTTTAATTAAACTGTGATTCAGCTGACATAATTTATTTTATCGTAATTTAATCAAAAAGGGGCTCTGAGCACTATGGGACCTAACTTCTGAGGTCATCAGTCCCCTAGAACTTAGAACTACTTAAACCTAACTAATCTAAGGCCATCACACACATCCATGTCCGAGGCAGAATTCGAACCTGCGAGCGTAGCGGTCCCGCGGTTCCAGACTGTAGCGCCTAGAACAACTCGGCCACCCCGACCGGCGGTAATTTAATCAAACCAAGTCTAAACTGTGAGTTTGCTCATACATGTTTACCTTGGCAACATAAAGACATATTCTTCAGATGTGTATAAAGTACGTCGCGCGCCCACTCGAGGGTTAAGCGCAATAATCTGATCACACCCTGACCACGAAGAACACGCCCATACCCTAACACTGCCTCCTCTACTTCACTGACGGCATTGCACGAGTTTACAAGAAATCTCCTCCAGGTATTCGCCGAATTTAATCCTCCCGTCGAATCGCCATAGGGTACAGCGCGATTCATCGCTCCAAATCACTCGTTTCCAGCTATCAACTGTCCAGTGGCGCCCCTCTTTACACTACCTGCCGCATCGCTTAGCATTAACTACAGAAACGTGTGGCTTATGAGGTGCTGCTCGACCACTGAACACCGTTCTTTTCAACTTCCTACACACAGTCGTTGTGCTAGTTGGACTGCTAGCAGCACTTTGGACTTCGCGAGTGACTCCTTCCAATTTTTTACAGCCACTCTCCGAAATGCTCGACCCTTCATGCCCCTCAGTACATGAGGTCTGCCTGGTCTTGATTTAGTTTTAGTTCTTCATTCACGTTTCCGTTTCACCACCACATCATTAACAGTCGACTTGAGCAGCTATAGAAGGATCCAAATTTCCCTGATGGGTTTGTTATTCAGATGATATCCAATGACTAGTCCACGTTCGGCGTCACTGATCTCTTTCAAACGACCAATTCTGCTGTTATCGCTTCTCTACAGAGAACACAATATTCGTCGCCCCCCTTTCACACTGATGGATCAGCCTCACGATATACACTAGACAATGCCGCATTACACAGAAGTGTCCGTATACTTTTCATTGGATAGTGTGTATTGTAATCATGCCCATTATCCCCTGTTTTGCAGTCCTCCTTCGTGATGATGCAGTCTTCCGGTGATCGGAACTGGGTTGCGTCGATAACACCATACCACAGGGCTTCATTTTTTTTCTTCTTTTTTTGTCACATTTGTAGGAATGGTGTTCTGCCAAGTCTTGTAGCTCCACAAATCGCCGACAACATAAAACGCTATTTACAAAAGCGGCACTACAACCAATCAGGCAGCTATGCCACTCCACTGAGAACAATTTGTACTACAGCCACATAGTATCAAAAGACGTTTCTACCGTCGCTAGGCCTGCAGGAAAGGTAATTTAGCGTAGATGATATGGTGTCTAGAGCCGCGTCGCCGTTTGTGAATAGTGGTGCCCATAGCTATTTCTTGAGGCCAGGAAAGAACGGTGATTAATCGAGCAAGTCCGTTTCGAAATTTGTCACCAGCTTCGAATTTGTTTTAAGTTTTCGCTGTGCAGCATCCAGGTGCTAGATAGGGCACGTATCTTAAAGCTGCCTGTCTCAAAATACAGTAACGCTAGCCCACTTGTCAGAAAACGCCACGGTTCCCAGCTTCTTTGGTGGCCCTGCACGCAGAGAAACCCCGATATAACTGAACTGACACGTCCAGCTGAAGGTGAACTAGTTCTCTCAATGATCTGTTTGCTCTGTCTCTCGTTGACGGTTCACCAGAGATAACCCGAAACGTGTGGAAGCGAAGCCACCAATTTAACTACACAACTTTAATGTCTGCTGAACTTTTTCCCCCTCCCTTTGTCGCCCCCAGATAACGAATCAACAGCCTGGTACAAGTGTTAGAAATTGAAGTCGCTTCGGCGATTAACTTATCCCAGTAATCCCAATGGGGGAAAGTGGGTCTACAGTTTAACGTGTCGTTCATCGCGAATCTTCGCATCGTGGAGAAGTGAAGGCTAGGTTAGCGACAGACTGGAAAATTTCTGTGCTTCGACGTTGCGGTTTCCAGGCACGCGGTTTGCCGCTAGGCTACCAGGTGTGACTCCAAATCTCTGTAGAGCCACAAATCTATCGCCCGTATCGGGCTACCAAGCACGAGGTAGAATTACTTTTGCAATAGATGTATTGCTTCTCTTTTGAGGCTGCAGCTACAGACGTCTGCGTTTCGTCGGCAGGAGCGCAAGCGAGGAGCGGAGCGTGTCGACGAGCCCCTGCGGTTCGCAGACCCAGCTGTGCCCGCCGGCGCCGGCGCCGGCGCCGCCGTCGGCAGCGGCGACGCCGAGGCGGCGGGCGTCCACGGTGGGGGAGGCGCCAGCCCGGCCGCGGCACGCAGGGGTCCCCCGCCGGCGGCGTGGCTCCAGCTTCCACCAGCTGCTGCCATCGTCGCAGCCGCCGCAGGCGCAGACGCAGACGCAGACGGCGGTCAGCGACGTCGTCATCGTGGCGACCAGCGCCTGCGGCCCGCCACCGGGACACGAGCCCTCGGTGGTGACTTGGCGCCGCGGCTCCGCCTCCACGTGCCGCACGTCGCTGCTGGCACCGCCCTCGCAGCCACAGCCGGCGGGCCCGCTGCGCCGCGCCGCCACGCTGCGCCTCGGCCCAGCCGGCACGTCGACGTCGGCATCGTCGTCCGTGCCTCCCAGCCCGGCAGCGCGCAGGACTGTACGCGCGCACCACTCGCGCACGTCGAGCGTCGCGTCGCGCACGTCGTCGCGGCACGGCCGCATCCTGCGCCTCGAACAGAAGGCTACCAAGGTGCTGGGCGTCGTCTTCTTCACGTTCGTCGTGCTGTGGGCGCCATTCTTCGTGCTCAACCTGGTGCCGGCCCTGTGTGCCGGCTGCGAACGCCACATCCAGCCGGCTGTCTTCGACCTCGTCACGTGGCTGGGCTATGCCAGCTCCATGGTCAACCCGGTCTTCTACACCATCTTCAACAAGGTCTTCCGGCAGGCCTTCCGGAAGGTGCTGCTCTGCCAGTACAAGTCCAAGACGTGGCGTCCGTCGCCCTGACTGTGTGTGACACTTCGCCCGGCTGTGCTGCTCGCCCCAGAGACTTACAGTGCCGCTTCCAGACTGTGTTCGAATATGCGCATGCTGTGCACAATTCTTAATCCTTAACCACTGCCATATGGCAAAGCAGGTACTCCGAACGACACTCGTCTGTCCGTTTACAGTCACTCCTCTACGTAAAACCCTACACCTCACACGCACTCTAGTGTAAGCCTAGAATTTACAATACACGGTTAAAACGTTAAGTCCCACACACTGAGCTACTAGTTTACAAGGACGTAAGGCACTGTTAACAAAACGCAGACCAAAGTCGATTGCTCGTCACGTTGCATTGTCTGCAATTAGCCGCAGTTTATTTGCGACTACTGTCGTCTTATGGCTCAGACACACCTCAAAAACAGGGCATACACTCGAGCAATACTACATCAAACCTGTCACAACCATTTTTTCCGGACTGAAACACTTTAATGTACCGCTGTTTTAATTAATGTCGCAATCAGAAGTAACAATACGAGAAAGAAATGTTTCTAGTCGCTTTGTTTTCCATCGCGAGGAGAGGTTGGACATTTGGACATACAGGAATATTCGTAAATACCTCCGGGGTTTTAACACACACACACACACACACACACACACACACACACACACACACACACACACACACACCATGGTTCCAGACTGATAACCAGGCAGTCAAGTGGACCGGAGGACGCCTGCTCTGCCGTCTGTTCCTGCGCCGTCACGCAGTCGTGAAGGATTGACGGAATCGGCATGCTACGTGTTTGTAAACGGGCGTGTTCTCGAATACAGTGCTCCAAGAAAACGATGAAACAGAACTGCTGCGGGCTCAGGCCCAGAAACCAAACAAAAACCTCCAGTAACATTTAACACTATACCCTCTCTACACAGTCGATATCGTCAAACTGATGTATGCATGATGTGTACAACCTGTAATTACGGCAAGATAATGTAAACGTGGCATTCCATAAACCATCCTGTTGCTGTGTGCTATTCTTTCCAACACAGGCTCCGTCGGAAAATGCCGATCCCTTCAAGGTAAGAGCAAAAACCATCCTGGAACACGCTTCACCTCGCTCTTTCCGCTCTTTCCACACGAACCACATGCGGCTGCAGAAACGAGTTCCAAACAGTACAACACTGACGGGTTTCGTTCTTTAGCGGCAATGGTTACCAGGATGTGTCTGCTTAGCAAATGCGATAGGAAAATCATTAAAAACTACATGACCGATCAGAAGCAAACATTCAGCTCTTGAGAGGGAAATACGGAAATTCTCCGAACCATATTCAGGGATGTTCTAGGTCGTGCGCCACAGAAGATAGTGAGGAATGGGAAGGAGTCACCGTGATTCACAAACATGAAAAGACAGATACATGGGAGATTCGAAGGAAGCAGCAACCCTGTTCACCAACAGCTAGGTGAATGCAACACAACGTTAAGGACAGCTATGAGACAAGCGATCAGTGAATGCCAAATCAAAACGTTACATGTATAGATGTCGAAATAATCCTTATGAGAAGTCAGTCAATGGGATGGATTCATCTGTCCACGTGACCGATTATCGTGGCAGGACTGACATAAGTAACTGTCGGTCGCACAAATGTAAAATGATACAGAAAAATAAGTGGGCGTCGATTTCAAAATCAGCTCGTCACTAGGTAGAGGAAAGCCCACTGGGCCTGTTAGATTCAGCGTAGCTGGTCGAACAGTTTATCACAGGTCACCAGGACAACGAAGTGCGACACGTTAGAGGTCGTTCCAATGCCTGAGAAGGGAGGCCAGACAGGTCTGTTGAGCGAACTAGTAGGGTGTCAGCATGTTTTAGAAGTTTGATCATAACATACGCTCGCGTATGATCTCTCTTTTCGACGCACTCCTCTTTAGGATAATTTGACAGCTTTGCTCCGACCGATACTGTGTATCTAGACTTCCAGGAAAACTTTAACACAGTTCCGAATAATCATACGGCAACCAAAGTACGCGTATACTAAATAACCGAAATCATATGCGACTGGACTGAAGACTTCCTCGCAGTTAGCATGTCTTCCTTAACGGGGTGGCTGGTTAGGAGGGAATACAGCGTACGATGTGTCTTAAGGTATTGTGATAGGGCCGATATTTACCACTATATATACGGAGTGTGGTGGTAAAAGTTAAATATCGATGAAAAAGGGCAGATACGTCAGTTTTGTACGGAAATAAGTCCACCGAAGATATAAGTGAAAATTTCAAATGTCTTTCACACAGGGCGAATAGCTACATTTACAGCACTCGTTCGAAGTGTCGTCTCCCAGGTTGCACGCAAGCACGAAGTCGTGTCGTACCGGTGTGGTCTAGATGGAGTGACGCGACGCAGCCCGCAGTGAGAACGCCTGCCCGCGGGGAACCCTCCCCCCCCCCTGCACCGTCGCGACAGCCGCCTGACGCTAGTAGAAGGAGCCGGCCATCGAACTGGACCAACTCCCAATATGCCTCGCTGAGAATGCACGACGAAGATTTTCACCCCAAGGACGAGGCAACTAGCTCACAAGTCCACAATTTTGGCATACCCACACATCTACGAAGATCAAGTCGGATATAATCCAACAGAAACAGTGTGGTGCAGATTAATTAGAAGGAAAAAGCTACGTTCCCTTTTTCAGTCCGTCTCACGCGGGGTAACATTCGTCGTCAGTTTGCTACGTGTCGCGCTTCACTGTTGGTCAAGAAACGGCCTCCCAGGTGTGGAAATTTACCGCAGCGTGCTGCGGAACACGCCTGCGTATTTCACTGACCGATGCGGACCGCAGGACGCTGCCTAACACATCTTCCTGGGTGCAGGGCGGTGCGCCTCAGAACGTAAAAAATGAAAGTGCTATTTCTTATAATTTTACTACTGCACACGATAGAGTTGAACGAGAACTACCTTCTAACACTTTTTTTAAAAATTCAATGCAAATTTTTGTGCCATTGAAATAGTGAAATTTCGCGCTACTCAATATTTATCACGCCTTATCTCCCGAACTATAATGTCATACAACATAATTTTATAGTTGGATTCAGTAGTACATTTCGATAACGTGTGCAAACTTTCTGGTCAAGAGAGTCAGTAACAGTCAAGTAATGAATTAAAATGTCACGTTTGAAGCAGAATTTTTAGTGAACCAACATCCGAAATGTAGAAAGCGACAAAATTTTTCCCTTTACTCTTATGTTGGGGGGGGGGGGGGGCAATCAAAGCGAGAAAAAGTTTCAAAAAGGTTTGAATTTATTTTTACTGTTCATCGGAAGTCGGTAAGCGCCACAGTTTCCCCTGAACGAGAGCAGTATTGTGTCGTTCATAGGCATGACGCAAGTTCCAGCGCGCTGCGAGGAACATTCTGCTATTACAGGAGCGGAGCAGTACGCAGCGACGGTAGTAGGTGAGGCAACGAAGGCAAAACATGCCGCGCAGTCATCGATCTAACAAACGTGTTAATTCTGGCACTCAGAGTACATGCAAGTTAGGAAAGAAGAGGAAGACTATATTATTGGGAAGAGTACTCGGGAAGCGCAAAGCAGTCAGACAAATGATGTTACATCGAAGAGAAGAACGTATAGCATTTTAGTAATAAAACAGTTACTTGACCTTGCGGAGGAATGCCAGTTCCCACTGTCTTATAACGCAGACGTATCAGAAATTAATGGACTGCATAAAGATAATATCATACCCTTGGTAGGAGTCGGCTGTTAGGACAAAGCTAAATAATTCACTGCGAGGAGTGGATTCACTAATTACTTCAACAATCCGAATTTTAATCGTCGTTCTCAGTATTAAACAAAATAACATCATCAAACTTATAACTATGGTTAAAGTCTCAGTACAGATATATTACACTGGTCATAACGAAAGACATTCCTTCTTACATGTTTCATTCATTTTTCTTCGCAGCGGCACTGCGTTGCCCGCATACTAGGAAAACGGTCTGTCATGTTTCCTTGTGCGAGTGGGGAGCGCGGTTTCGCACGCGTTTTACCCAGCACGTTGCGGGAAATTCCAGCAGCTAGGAAAACATAGCTTTAGCAATAAATAGGAACGGCTAGCTAGCGTATGTTTTTTTTTCTGTTTACTTTCATCCCTCTACACACTGGGTTGCTGCATCTTGAGGGGATAGAGCCCGTTGGTTTGGTATTGTTAAACAGTTTGTTCGCCTACTATTTTTATCGTGGCAAAAAGTCCCCATCAAATACGGATGTTTGTCAGGATAACTGGATGTTTTCTCAACTCAAAACCAAGACTTTTCCCTTCGTGGATCAGTGCACGCAGGAATGTTTTCTGTGCCCCACTGGGGAGACGTGTGGCAACTAGAGCCCGCGCAGGATACCGTGGCCGATGCGCAGTGACCAATTTCGTCCTAAGCGCTGTGAGAGTTCATTCGTTTGATCGGAAGGGGAGGCCGTTAAGTGTTTGTCCCCCTTTCGCCATGTCGGCGATGACACATCTCATACCAGCCGAGTGTACGTCAGATGTTTGCGTCGTAGAGTAATTATGGTGGAGACAGTGTTTGCGCAGCAATCGCCAACATAGTTTAACTGAGGCGGAATAAGGTGAACCAGCCCGCATTCACCGAGGCAGATGGAACACCGCCTTAAAAGCCACCACAGGCTGGCCGACAAACCGGGCCTCGACACTAATCTGCCGGGCGGACTCGTGCCGGGGACGGGCACGCCTTCCCGCTCGGGAAGCAGCGCGTTAGACCGCGCGGCTAGCCGGGCGGGCTATGGTCACACTTATTGTGATATTTATGTGGAAGCAACACACTGCGCGGAATTCGAGAAAGACTGCAGCGAAAAATAGGGGTAGCTATGATTATGCGTTTGATGCATATTAGATAATATGTTGCTGCGAATGAAATTTAGCTAACGTATTGAATTTTCTTCGACCTGGGTGTAGGTCTCTAATGGTCACCAATCTCAAGAAAATTGGGCTGACGTAGCACACTCATTTGCGATCGCGCCGTGCTAGCAGTAAAGTCAGAGTGAAAGATCAACAAAATACCTCGTATTTCATAAACGCTTTGAGATATCTAAATTACATTTTGCGAAATGATAGTATACAAAGAGGAGAGTATTTTTCAGTATGATTATTATGCAAAACTTCATTATCTACCGTGTTATTCCACTAGCTACAAACTTTTTCGGTGACAGAATGTTATTTTTAAGAGCTGTTGATAGCTGCTGAAACGAGAAATGCTGTGAGTTTTGGAACAGCATACGTGAAGACATTACACTTTTATTTTATACTCCGGATGTGCTTTCCCATAAAGTACAGACCTTACTTTTCCTCAGTTTCTCGCTTAACAAACTTAATAAACCACTGTTACAGAATTGCCTTGCAACTGCGTGTCCACAACAAATTAGCAAATTTTAACATGACAACAAGAGAAATGTGTAGGTTTTACTCAAATTTCGCCACTAGTGATGCTTTCCTGAAAGTCACAAATGGTTAAAGAGCCATGCGAAAATAAATCGCTGCATTTTCGCGGAATTCTTTTAAGATACTAACCACAGCAGAAGTGACAGATCTTTTCAATGGTCACCATGCCAGTGTGGGAATGGAGGCACCCTGCGTAATGTTTACAAAAAAATGTGAGTGTAGACTTCAGTTTAGAACGGCTCTTCCCCTCCAGTCCTCGGTATTTCCCCTGCAGCGACTGCTGCACTGCCTCACCACGGATGCTCTGACGTCTGCTCATCTACTGGCACGGTATTCTGTGCGGAATCTTTACAGTCTGTTCAGAATTACATTATGACTGTCAGTTCGGCAGGAGCAAGTCGATGAATGGAGCAGTGTTCCCACAGCTCCCACAGAATACATACTTAATCCTACATTTAATTCAACTCGCTCAAACACGCAAACTACTCATTTTATAAACATGGAAGAGCAGCACTATGCTTTCGTTTTAGTTTTATTTTCGGAAAATAATTATTAAGGCGGTATACGGACAGTTTACAAAAATAAATTATCTGTCGACTTTAGCGAATTTTCGAACGCGGAATAGTGTTTTGAAGTTACGTGACCACATTATGCGAATTAAATCTTAAGAATACATCAAATTTCCATCTACTCCAAACCGGAACTCTGTCAGACTTTTCTAACTCTAGATAATTTGCGTTAAGTATGACCTTCTCGTGTGTCACGTACTAAGCAGTCATCCACGCGGTTTTATTACGAGAAATGAACCGTTATTAATTCTTCTAATCCACCTACGTATTTCCAACATAATAAAATATAAGATTTATGCGTGTTTTCCGCAGTGCCAAACTTATTTTAACTCAGCCAACCAGTATTGGGAGAGATCAAAAGTGATACAAAAAACATTACTTCAGTATTGCAGCAATAACTGTATTGTGAACGGTAATATTTATTTTATTGATACAGACTGTATTCCTGGGATGAACTTCATTTGGAGTTGGACACTAGTAAGGACTTCTTACTAAAATATCAAAACTTACGAACATACAATTTTTAAGTAGCTACTTACTGTTAACTGCGCACTTCAAATATGTAGCTGACTCCGCCTTTACTTTATTTCTGTGGTGATAATGGAAGAACCCCATGACAGATACTTAACTATCACTGTACCTGTCACAGCTATTATGTAATGAAATGAAAAAACTATGTGGGACTGCCCTGAAAAAAATTCTGATTCGTCAACTGTGGCCAATAACTTTCTAGTGTCGTATTTTCTTTCTGCGGTAGTAAATATGAAGAAGAACGGCATCCTCAGCGAATGAATCTACAGTAACACTCCGCTTATCCACAGTATGTTTCAAGATTCTATGTTTTTCCAGCTTCCTTTTATTTTTCGAACGTTTCCTTGCCAATCTTCACAACAGCGTTTCCGTTTATTTCAGAGCTGCAGCATTTCTATCGATTACATTGTTAATGGAGAGCAGCGGGCCACCATTACGATTTTCACTCTCGAAGTAGGCACGTGACGCGGAAACCGTTTCTATCGACTGACCTCGCACGGCAATCCCCTGACCGAGAGAAAAACGCAGAACCTTTCCATTCTTAGATTTCGACTAACTTTCTACTGATATTTTAGTACCACACTACAAATAATAGTAACAACAAATGAAATAACTCCTGCAATAGTAAAAAGACAAAAAAATCGCAGGGTGCAGCAAACACGTAGAACAGTAATTGCCTGAAACTCGAACACAGTGCAAGGAGAAAATGTTGTGGTGAGATGAAAGTTTGGCAACTTCGGACGTTTGCTGCGGAATGCGGTCCGTGCCTCCAGCGTGCGCTGTCCCACTTCCGTCGTTGCTGTCAGTCCTGAAGTAATTTTGAACCAACTCTGAGGTTACGTTTCAGCCCAGCCTCCTAGTGTAACCACGCTTCCGTTGAGGCGCGGCTTCCAGGCTTCCAGAAGACTGGTAATCACGTGAAAACTTGCGAAGATCCCTGTAGGGCAGCAGCCTATCAGTCGCGAGCCCGTACGTGAGATTACTGCGTACGAGCTGGCCTTTCGGGGCGCCCTAATCTGCTCGCTGACGGTTGCACAGCCTCTCACCCAGCGCCTGCCACCCTTAACGCACGTGGAACCGGATAATTTACTGCCCCAGACGTGAGATCTCGGGACGAGAGTCAGTTTTACAGAGCGTGCTGAGCGGGCGTCAATGCAGGCCCTACCACTGTCTATAAATGAGCCAGCCTGCAGGCGCGACACGCCAATCTGTTACACAGAAAAGCAACCTGATGGCCTCGCGGCGCAATCTCAGGGCTAACAGTATCAGCTCTTTACTGCAGATTAGCCGCCCGATAACCGACTGCCGCCTGGGCGCCATCCCCTTCGCCCCTGACACCTCGGCACAATTTCCCGCACCCCCTCCCCCAGTCTATTATCAGACAACTTACGAGACACGAAATGGCAAGCGTTTATTCACTTTCACAGCTTCGCCTCCTCCATACCGGTACAGATCCTAGCTACCAGTACAGACGTGGTGTAGCCTGCGTGTCGCAACCAGGGCGTTAACGGCAGTATTGTTCAGTTGTGTTTCCCCTAATTCGCCTATTAATCTTTATAGCGGAGACCAGAGGCAGTAGGGTTTGTGTATGTAGCAGGCAAGGATCTTTGATACTGATGGTGCTCCGAAAACAGCAAATATAATGTGCACACTGTTTAAACAGGGTTATTTACTAAAAGACACACTTATATACGAGCTGTCTGACCACACTTGATACAAAATTGTTACTTTCTTTCACCTATTACACCCGGGATCCCAAGTACCAAGAGACACGAGCCATCTGGCTTCTTGTTCTTGTCATGCATTACCTGGGGTGCCTAGCTAAGAGACAAGCGCTCAAGTTGCCACTTGCTATGGAGTCTACTCAACCAATAGCCACTTGGGCTCACTGCTAATCAATGACAGCTACTTGCTCCTAAACAGCAAATGAACTCCGAAACACTGCGATTTGAGACATAGACCGCCTGTCTCTCTCCGACATTACTCAAGGAAACATATATAAGCCACTTGTAAAATTGCAACTAATCTATCAGTTGCAACTCTTGAAGTGTATGAAGTCCTATCGCTCCATCATCAGTCACTGCTGTCAACCACTGTTGCACGCTCCTCCTGGATACTACTACTACAGTCCGCCACTCTGCTGCTCGATACTCCATTACTCTCTTACTCCATTACTGATTCGCTACTGCCGATGACTGCCCCTTTACACTCTTATTAAGAGCATTTTTCCACTCTGATCTGGTTGCATACGACATGCTTTATGAGCTTTCAAGGACGTTCACCTTAATTTTCACTTGACAACCAAGAATCGTAGTTGGCTGCTTTCAAGTCTCGATCCTCACTTTACTTGCCGTTCTGACAAGAGGTAGCCACGTGGTGGTGGTGGTGCCTGGACTCACCCTTGAGTGCCCAGACGGTTTTCTATAGCAAACAGCCTGGGGCCTCACGTACACATATGCACGTCTGCCCAGAAATTTCCTACGAAGCTGTTCAAAGCTTAACCAAAATATTCTCCAGACCCGATAGCTACAACTGCAGGTCACTGGTATGGGCCTCGATGCCACCACTGAACACAGCAATGGTGACGATTTCTGATTCACTGCTGGTGCAACTTACAATTTGTATACGAGCTTTCATTACTTCCTTAATTTTTGAATATTTAGGATTTTAATCGTAGCAGCATCGTACCTGTGTGCCCCGCACTGCAGGGCCGTCTCTCCAATGGTGGAACAGTTTCTCGTCGCTGTTGCCATTACATGTCTTGGTTCAAGGTCTCCGCCATTATCTCACATTCATTCATTGGTGATATTTTTTGACTGACTATTGACACTAGAGATTAGAAAATTCTGGCATTAGTGCTACGCAGGTGGGCAAATTCTGTGCACAAATAATTCGCAGTTCCTCTGATAATGCTTGAAATCCAGGCGTGAGCAACTGTTTTGGTTCAGGGGGCGCTTTGTGGAAGTTAAGAGAGGGCCGCACCTTTTAATACTACTGTATTCATTAGTTAACTCTGCATTTCACAGTTGATTTTACTGCATGTCAGTAAGTTCAGGCTGCAAATCCTCACAGACTGTGTCAATATCAGCAGTGATGGGAAAACACAGCAAATTGCAATGAGGTTAATTTCTTAACATCCTGAAATCATCTTGTGAACTCGTCCTCCAAACTCTGCAGATGATCCCTAACCTTAACAGAAACACTTTCACGCACTTTCCGCTTTCTTAATACAGGGAAATGACAAAAACTGCCTTCATCTGCTTGCCTTGATAAGAGGTCTAGTTTTGCTTTCAATAATTTTACATGCGTCCGCATTACATTACCAAACAACCAGTTTCCCTGCAACGTCACATTCAGCTGATTCAATTTCTCAAATACATTAGCTGCAAACATTTGCCCCTTATCTCTACTCCTCGCGTCTTATTTTTGTAACAATCATGAGATACCTCCTTTGTGTCCAGAAATAACACGATTTCATTCCGTAATGCCCAGACTCGAACATTTTGCCCAGGCTTAGCCACATCACATTGTTGTGGTTAATTACGTCTTCATACTCTGCCCCCACACCCTCAAGAAGAGATCTGAACTGTCGATGGTGGAGTGCCCTTGCTCTGAACGTGTTCACAACACCAACAACAGTGAAGCTTTACAAAGGCCCTTATGATGAAAAATGCAATGAGAAGAGTAAATATCATTGTATCTTGTTCTTCTAACTTGTTCTTTAAAAGCTTTATCACACCTACATTTTACCTACTGAAAGCTCTGGCCCCATCTGTTGTAATACGATTTTGTTCCAGGACAGCCCACTTTTCCCCACACAATTTACAGCACAATCAAGAAAATCCTGATTAGCGGTTCTATCTTTAATTGATTCTAAGCTAAGTAAATGTTCATTAATTCAACGGATAAAGATGTGGTAATTGAGCTGGGTCTTCGTTAACTTTGCTCTCATCCACTGCCCAGGAAAACCGAACAATAATTTTGGCTCGCACTCTTTCAGCGTTCTCTGAGTTCGTCACTTAATCAGTGAGACACAACATAGTCCTCCTCGACAAGGAAATGCTTTCAAATTTGCTTCTAACATCACGACATAATATGCTAGCACACACTACCATTCACCATTCAATAAACTACCATCCGAAACAGGCTTGTTGCGTTTAACAAGATTATAGACTACCCTGAAACTTGTTTCTGTAGTGCTATTTTGAAGTGTTGATTGCTCTGTAAATAATGTTTGCTGATTCTTCAGCCTTTTCACAAACTCCACAGCTTTTATTTTGTGCCCTTCCTTGAAAGTTTTGCAGCCAAATTTGCTTTTTCGTAATGTCGTTTCAGACTGTACTCCTTAAACAAGGCTATCGTTTCATGACAAACGCACTGTTTATTCCCCTTATCAAGTAAAAAATGTGTGTGTCCATTATTCATTAAACGCACAACATTTATCACAGATTTTACGTTTTTTTTTTTTCGGGAGATGTTTGATTCCATTAAAGTTGGAAGTTTATATATTTACTGTTGCACTGATAAAATGGAAACAAACGAGGTCAATCGGAAAAGCACTGCGCGTCGTACAATCCGTGCGGTGTCTGATGCTCTCATCAGTCTCCGCGCCGAATGACGACTTGGTTTGAGCGAATAACATATACACTGCGCATGCAGTATGACGTGGCCGTCCTAATGGAAATCTTCGCTCGCATACGGGAAGGAAATCTCGGTTCAAGGCGTTTTTTCTGACTATCTTGGTGGGCCGCACAAAAACCGCTATTTGGCCACACGTGGTCTAATTCACGATCACATACATTGGTGTGGGGAGGAGTGTGCTTGCTCGAGTCGTGTCTTGTACAGTGAATCAACGTGCCCTATTCCCCAAGCCTTATAATTCCATGTAACCTGCAAGAATGTGACGACCATTGCGGCCTTATCTCTACTATCCCATAGCAGGCTGCCAGCGGCGCACACTCATTAACCAGGTGCCAGACTGCTTGGTGCAGGTGCCACCTTGTTCATAATTTCGACGAAATACCTATTCCGTCTGAGGTACATTCCGAGCTTAATTTTAAGGTACGGCCCCTCAGCTAACGGTCCGGATCCTCGTGCGAACAACACAGCGCCAGCTGGCCGCAGGATCCCCCGTGTCGTGCAGCCCAAAGTTACCTCGAACCACCGCCAGGATGTTATCTAAGTAAGCAAGGATTTCTCTTATTTCTTAATTATCTTCCGTACTTCAGAAACACTGTGATGAAGTACATCAAAACGAATGTCCATGACGTCGTCATTCAGCATCTGTCTTCTACCGTCCGGATGGCAAAAGCAAATACCCTGCGAAGAAATGTTCAATCCATGAGTTGGTCTGCTGCAAAAAAAAATGCACCTGCCTCCATGTGACACAATTCATCCGCACTGCACAATGCGGAGGTTTGCACTCAAAACAGGAATAGAAATGCATCCAAGAAAATGAGCAGCAGGAAAATGACTGCCCTTCAGTCGATGAGCGACTAATTCACAAAAAGCTGCTTCGTACCCAGGGCGCCACTAGCCAACAGCCCTCGCACACAGCGTTTGCTAACGACAAAAATTTATTGATCCGACAGGGTGCCTCAGCCTGCCCGTTGGAGGATCCGTAGCTCCACAGGGTGCCTATTGAAATGGGGCTACTTCGAGCAGGAGATCTCTTAGAGCTTTCTATCGTGCCCCTTCCTCCATCAGGCAGAACTCGTTTCTGCCAATCTAAATGCAAGCCATCTAAGACATAAAAGGTGGAAAGTTGCTGTCGACTACAAAGAAGTATACTGTGAAGGGAAGATTCGTTTTATAGGGTGAGTGTCTTCGCAAAACGCATTCCAAACCTCGCCTACGGAAGAATTTGTAATATTCTCGCATCTCACAGCTCGCTCGTCAGCTTTGCAGGCATGTCTCAGGTCTACGTCGTCGCACCAGATGGTGCCACACCGCAGAGGAACCGAGCACGGCGATCAATTATCCTCCGTAATGAGATTACGGAATGTCCCTCGCGCAATACTCCGGTCCCAATGACGCGCTTGCTTCAACCCTTCTCCCCCCAAAGTTTCGCACTGTCCTCACCCAGCACTACCGCGTCATAATCACAGACTAGCCTCAGTGCAAGTACGAAAGATGCCAGGTTTATAGTTCTCAGTCGCGCTAAGGAACCTGTAACCGTGCACCGCGGTAAGTGGAAGCGGAGTAATTTCCTTCCGTCAGCAACCAACTCATTAACTGCACTCACTAAAATTATTGCGTGTTCTTGACCCGACCCTCCTTGATAAAGCACGCGAAGTATATGAATAATTCTTCCATCTGATGGTGAAGCTCCAAAGCTTTCTAATCGCAAATCTGTGACACACAGTCCTAGCGTTGATCGTCGAATGGAACGGTTTCCTCTACGAGAACCGCTCTACTAGGTCACCCCATTACGACGAGATAGACTGTGTTTTTAAAGTGAAAAGAAAAATTGAACTATACAGCTTACGTTGCTCGAACATCAAACAGCAATTCCTCTAGAAAAAGACATCGTTAAGACCAGTAGTACAAGGTCAGTGTTTGCGTTCAGTAAGTAGTCGGAACGCCGGTGAACACGGAACTCTTGCAGAGAACGAAAACGTGGTTGACCGGTCGCGGCCACGCCACAAAAAATTAGAGGTGTTCGAAATAAACTACCGAGTCGCTTGGAACTAAACTCCTGGATCCCTTATAAGAACACACATATCCCAAACTCACTCCATCACACGTCAGTAGTAGCGACTCCCCTACGTTGGCAGAGTGAGTGCTCTTCCCCGACTCCTTTCCTCGGCAAGCAACTTGCCCATTGTCAGTCATATCTGGTAACGGCACATTTACAACGGAAAAAAATGGGCGTAATGCAGACAATATACCCCGCCAATGCCGTCCGATAATACTCTGGCCATGCGAATAGCAGCCACATGTATGGCAACATTGCCTGGCAATGTTTGCAGCAATACATTTCCGGGGTTGAAGGGTTTTAGAGGAGCCACACTATGACCGCGATATGGACGAACGCGATATAGTGAGAGTGAATGGGGTTCTCATGCATTTCCACTCGACAAGAAAAATGTTGGCAGAAAAAAGAGAAAAAGGGCTACGTGGATGGGTTCTTTTTTAAACAAGCCAACTGTGACACTAAATTGTGAACTGATGATGGGAACATTTTCCAAACACTGAAACACGATTTCCACTATACCGCTTAAAAGCAATTCGTCCGAGACCAAGTAAGAACAAAATATGAATGACTGTACACCAGTTACAACCAGATTATCGGTCCCACTTCAGTTTGTCGCTAGTGATGATTCATACAGACGTTCGCATTACCTTTATATAGTGCACTCCCCATCGATATACTTCTTGGTACAAAACGTTTGTAACGTTTTGGTGGAAGGAGCAAGAAATTCAGTAAAGTAAATTGAAATAATAATCAAATGTTTATCTTAATGTGTTACTGAAGTTCATCAGCACAGTGAGAGAACCATTAACTTCATAAAGACGACACATCTACGATCAGAATCGCGAGACATGAAAAGTAACGTACGGAAACAAGATGATGACGACGATGAGGTGAATTGCTTCCCATGAAACGTAGGAAATGAATCTTCAAAAAAATTTAGAAGTCTGAAGAAACTATTAGAATAAAATTGTGATTCACTATCGCCTAACTGATAAGAAGGCATCGGCTAGGATGTCCTTTTTCTGATTTCGGTCTTTGTATTTTTCTCCTGTGTTCCATAGCTCTTGCCGTAGATGTACGTACACGTTCATGAATTTCGTGGTTGTCTCCTGCCGCATCTACGTTGCTGTAGAGAACAAACACACTGAATGCTTCTACGCTCGCGGGAGAACTTTCGAACTGAAAGGAATGACATTGTTTCACGCGACTTGAGACTGCAGCGCTGTCACCGTGAGAAAGAGCATGGAACGCTGCAAGACACGGAGGCATACCCAGACAACAGTGGCTGACGTGAGCCGGCTATACGAAATATTCTCCGCACTTGGTGGACAGTACTGCCAGCACCTCGGCGATAGGTCAGCAACTGTCTGCAACAGCTTACCCGTCAACAATATTGTCGCCAACATTCTAGTCGCCACACGTTTCTCATTCGTCTGCCTTCCGCACAACATTTTCTATGTGATGGTTTCAATCTAAGTCGCTTGTAATTGTAATCTCTAGGTATTTAGTTGCATTGACAACCTTCAAATTTGTATTATTAATAGTGACAGCGAAATTTAATGGATTTTATTTTAGCACTCATGTGGGCGACTTCACACTTTTTATCGTTTAGGATCAATTGACGCTTTTAACACCACGCAGACACCTTGTCTAAATCTTTTCTTAATTCGTATTATTTTTCCATCTTTAGATGGTAGACGACAGCAACACAGCAAAAAATCTAAGAGGGCTATTGACATTCTCACCTAAAACGTTTACATAGATTAGGAACAGCAGAGGGGCATACGACTTCCACGGGAAACGCCAGCTACCACTCTTGTTTTACTCGATGACTTTCCGCCAATTACTACGAACTGAGACCTGTCAGAGAGGAAATCACGAATCCAGTCGGAAAACCGAGCCGAAATGCCATACCAACGGAATTTGATTTAGTAATCACTTGTCAGGAACGGTGAAACAAGCTTTCTGAATATCTCGAAATTTGGAATCCTTTCTGGAAATCTAGAAATTTGGAATCTACTTGAGATCCCTTTTCGATACCGCCCATCGCTTCATGTGAATGAAGAGCCAGTTGTTTCAGACGAATGATATTTTGTGAGTTCGTTCTGGTTGTGTGTTTAAACGATCTTTTTTGTCAAGGTAACTGACAATATCTGAACACAGTATATGTTCCAAAATCCTACTACATGTCGTCAATTATGCTCTTAGTCCTTTTAAGCAGCGTACATCACGTCTTGAACGTCCTCCACCGTACTCAAATACTAGCAAATTTATTTTTATTTAACTTTACTGGAGAACTCGGTACAGAATTACACATTTGATGTACACTTCAAGAAGACTATTGGTTTAAATGGCTCTGAGCACTATGGGACTCAACATTTGAGGTCATCAGTCCCCTAGACTTAGAACTACTTAAACCTAAGGAGCCCCTAGAACCGCTCGGCCACCGCGGCCGGCAAGAAGACTATTATTGCATACACTGCTAGAACATGTTCAGTTGTCTAAGAGTGTTCGGGATGCCACAGAGTGAAACATGCGGGAAGGTGAAAATGAGAAACCGAGTAGCAGGTGACTTTGAAATTTTAACGGGTCTCAGGCAAGGAGACAGTTTGTCTTCTACCCTGTTCAATGCTGTCCTTGTAAGGTCTCACGTAAGACTCTAAAAGAACTTTGAAGGAATCCAGGCGTCTGTCGAGACAGTTCAACGTTCCGCTACATAAAGTACTGATTCAACTCGTGGTACTAAATGGCTGTGAGACGTGGACTATCTGCAAAACAGGACTCCCATGGACTCGTATTTGAGAGAAAAGTGTGGCGCAACGTCTTTGACCCGATGTTAGACGCAAACAGTCGAGAACGGAGGGTCTGACACAACCATGAGCTAGATGAAATTTACAGAGATGCCAATACACTCAGGTCCTAAAAGTCATGCGATACCTTCTAATATCGTGATGCACCAGCTTTTGCCCAGCGTAGTGCAGCAACCCGACGTAACATGGACTCAACGAGTCGTTGGAAGTCCCGTGCAGAAATATTTAGCCATACTTCCTAATTTGCCGTCAACAAAAGCAATAGTATTGTTGGTTCATGATATTGTGCACGAACTGATCTCTCGGTTATGTCCCATAAATATCCCATGGAATTCATGTCGGGCGATCTGGGTGGCCAAGTAAGTCGCTCGATTCCTCGATAATATTTTTCAAACCAGTCGTGAGCAACTGTGGCTCAGTTACATGTCGCGTTGTCATCCGTAAAAATTCCATCATTCTTTGGGAACATGAAGTTTATGAATCGCTGCAAATAGTCTCCAAGTAGCTGAGGATAACAATTGCTAGTCAATAACCGATTCAGCTGGACCACAGGACCCAGTCCATTCAATTTAAATACAGCCAACACCATCATGGAGGCGCCACCACCAACTTGCACATTGCCTCAATACCAACATGGGTCCGTAGCTTCGTGAGGTCTGCGCCACACTCTAACAATACCGTCAACTGTTGTCAACTGAAATCGGGACTCATCTGACCAAGCCACGGTTTTCCAGTCTTCTAGAATAAAACTTATAAGGTCAAGAGCCCAGGAGAGGCGCTGCAGATGCAACAGCCAGCGATAGATGTGGACGGATGGCGGCGATGAGTAGAAGACAATGGAAAAGGAAACTTGTCGCACCGCGCGGTACGTTGAGCCTGGTCGTGTAAAAGTAAGTTAACTTTATTGGTCCACGAAGTTCCCGTCACCATAGGCGTCAGTGACCTGAGGGAGGGAATGGTGTGCGTCACCTGTCCGTGAACTGTGTCATCTGCGTTCTGAGTGCGTTTGTAATTTGACTGTCCGGGAAACCGCTGAAACACACACACACACACACACACACACACACACACACACACACACACACGCCGTGCAGCAGCCACGGTTGTTGACAGGCCGCGCGGATTCGATCTCGGTCTGGCTGACGGCAAGCTAGAGCGCCGCGCCTAATGCCGTGCGAGCAGGCAAATCGAGTTCAGTGAGATGGAGTTCGTAATTCCACGGATTATTTGCGTTTCCTTTCCTGTGTGGTGGTGCGACTTTGCGCCGCGGCAGGTGTCTGGCGGCCGGTGGCGCCTGACCCCGCAGCAGCGCTGTTGCAGTCGCGGGCGCGCGGCCCGGCCTGGCGCGGCCCGGCGGCGCGAATCAATCGGCAGGCAGCTGGGCGCAGCGCGGCGCGGCGCGGCCCGGCAGCGCTGCTTTGTGCGGCCGCACTGCACTGCACTCCACTATAGCGGTCGCCCGCCTCACTGTCCAAAGCCCAGGGCGGCACGGGACAGGCGGATCAGGTAGCGGTCGGGTTGCGGGCGCCACGCGCCGCAGCCAGTCCCAGAGTCAACCTCTCCCGCAATATGGGGGCCACGGTGCTGCCGTCAACAACCGGCTCCTCAGCTGCCGTCTGCTCGGTACGCGTCTCTGGCCGCTTCGCAGCACACACTACACTTCTGTCTTTCTATAAGTACTGCTTACACAAATGGTACTGCCTGTCTCGTTTACGACCACGACCGTTTCTTTCTCCCGGTTGCTATTTAACCTACTTCGTCTTCACGGTCCTTACGCCCGTTGCGCCCCGGTAGCGATAGAAAGTCTCCTCCATTCAGTCGCAGATGTCGGTTTTCTATACTTTCTCAACAGTGTTTCGTGAAAAGAACGTCGTCTTTCCTCCGGAGACTCCCATTCGAGTCTCTTCATCCAACCTGTCGCTAACAAACCCAGCAGCACACTTCTAAATTGCTTCAATGTCTTCCTTTACTCCGAAGTAATGGATATCACAAAATCTCGAGAACTCTTCAATTTGTCCCACAAGTGTCAATTACGTGGTCTCCTGAGCTACACTATCCAGCAATTCTACCAATAAATCAAAGCTGACCATTCGGTTTCCCTACTAGCGACCTCACGTCATCGTTCCATTTCGTGTCGCTTTCTAATGTTGTGCCTACACATTTAATCTACGTGACTGTATCGAGCAACATACCCTAATCGTCCGAAAACGGTTGTTGGACAGAGCCGACGTACCTGAACTCAAGGGCCAGTAATTTTCCCGACGGCCGGTCTTTAGCAACACCCGTGTTGACAAACGTGCCCAGGTGCGAGGTGGGAAGTACCACCTTTGTAGAAGCGTTGTAAGCGGAATCAGGACGTGATCAACGAAAATGGCTGTATTCTGCTCCTGTTTCTCTTCGGCTGTGAGACCTGGATGTTAAGCATTTGGTTCTCTTCGGCTGTGAGACCTGGATGTTAAGCATTTTTGTTGAACGATTTTAACTCTCGAAATCGGCACTCAGACGACAGCCCTCGCGGATGTAGGTCCTGTTGTGCACCCTCTGCGGCAGAAGTTCTATTCTGAAGTCGTTCTGAAGTCAGTAGATGGCTATCATGACGGATCAACATAGTTGTTTCTTCAGTAAGAAAAATCGTAGTGTATTTCAGAAAGTGATACTTCGTGATAAGCCGAGTCATTTCTCGAAACACGTGGTGGTGGTGGTGGCTTTTCCCTCCTAGTGACTTTCAACCGATTCTTCTTGTTTTTTTGTTGTGGAAATTAGCAGGGAAAGTTGGTTGGAGCCAGCTGTAGATAGTGTATGAACTGTAGGTGGTCTACATATTCCACTCCATCGGCCGGATCTCAGAATCTTTCTGAAAGTAGTTGCATTGCTGCAAAACTTTTACTTATTGCCTTTGGAGTAGGGTAAGATCTGGCCCTGTCTCGTCGACCAAAGTGAGTTTGGTGACCGTTATTTAAACTGATTTTACTTGTGTGGCAATGTACAGTATTAATACGGGCCCGATAATAGAGGTTTCCGACGGAATCTGCAGAGCGTGTGAGCTGCGCGTTTTGTCACGAGTGCATTCTAGCCCCGGTAGCCACTGTGTTTCAAGCGACGCAAAGCAAACTTCGAGGACGGACGAAAAAGTGTACTGGGTCGTGCGTCCGGTCCAATGTCACGTGGTGCAATCACTTAAAATTAGTGTAGGAGACGCAGATGACGGGCGAACTCACTGCAAGAATCCTAATTGGCAACTGCTAAGAATCAAATGAATATTGCTACAGAACAAGCGACGTTGCTACGGAATGACAGCAAAAGGAAATGTACAGAGCGGGATCATGTTAACTGCAGCGAAGACTGTGAACGAACGCTCTGGATGCATTCGACGCTTCATGCAGTACGGCCTTTAAGGATCGTGGTTGTGGAACCAATTAGTGCGACATTCCGTGCGGTACGGCAACAAGTCTGCAACACTACCGGAACACATGTATCTACTAGAAACATTTCGTGGAGAATAGATCGCGTTGGTTTGTAAGCTCGAAGCGTGTTAAATGCATCCCACTTCAATCACGCCATCGTCGACAAAGAGTTCGTTGGTACAGAAACCATGTCGGTTGGCATCAGCAACAGTGTTCCAGGGTTATGTCGTCCGACGAATCCCGCTTTACTGTGGCGAGTGAGTCTGGCCGCCAGTTAACTGTGGAGAGTGAGGGGAACGGTTACGCGCCACAGATTCTTCATGAACGTCATCGGTATTGCCTACGCGTTGCTGTGTGGGCCGAACACCGCTGCAATATCTTTGAGCGAGGTACAGTGGTATTGCAGAGAGATTATTCTGGATCATGTCCCTCTGTTTAGGGGTGCGGTATGTCCTGATTTTCTGTTTATGAACAACAGTGCCGGCCCACGTACGACTGCTAAGGTGTCAGCCACACTGGAAAGTGAAGACATTGAATGTATGGAATGGCCTGCCTAATCCCCGGACCTAAATCCTTTGGAAGCGTGCCTGGGATGCTCTTGGCAGACGGGTTTCTCAACGAACACCCCCTCCGCGAACTGCGTATGAACTGAAAGCCGCCTTGAGAGAGGAGTGTGAGAATATGCTCCAAGGACTCCTGAGCAGTTTGGTAGCCGCCATGCACAATAGGTGCAAAATGTGCATGTGTGCCTATGTGCCTGAGGACATACTCCTTACTGAGAGTCCGATAGCGACTTTTAAGTCGGCACTCCGACCTGTGTCAGACATGAACGTTATTTGTGTCTCATAATATGCTTTCCCATGTGTTGAAACGTGTGCCATTTTTCGTTATAAATATACCGCTCCATCTCTATTACATACTCTTTATGTTTCCCATCGAATCCCGTGACTAATCCTGTCCAACAAAGCCTCTGTTCCTTAGGAATTGACAAGCAGTGTATAACTCTGTTTCGTATAGGTTGCTGACAATCTTCATTTCTGCATCTGTTGAATTCTCTCGTCAGCCCGGGACCCATAGCAATTTGGATTAAAAATCAAGATAAGAAAAGGCATCCGGACTGAAGAGAGATGACCAACGTTCTGTAGGCATTATGCGAAAGCACTTGCTCCCCTCCTATCTGTACTTTATAGTACGTCTTTAAGAACCTACCTATGCAAAAGAGCGCCAAGACGTTTGCGATTTCAAGAAAGATCGTCGGAAACATACGCCTATATCTCTTACCTCAGTCGACTGTACAACTATCATCTTTTATGCTCTCTTATTAAAATCTTTTTGGGGAACAAATATATAACGACAGGGATTCAGCAAAGCAATCTTCTGAAACGCCGCTCGCTCTGTTCGTCAACGAAATCCAAAGCGCAGTATACCTTGGCGTCTAGGTTGATGCTACATCCCTTGACTTTGGGATTACACTGTTGTTGTTGTCTTCAATCCTGAGACTGGTTTGATGCAGCTCTCCATGCTACTCTATCCTGTGCAAGCTTCTTTATCTCCCAGTACCTGCTGCAGCCTACATCCTTCTGAATCTGCTTAGTGTATTCATCTTTTGGTCTCCCTTTACGATTTTTACCCTCCACGCTGCCCTCCAATACTAAATTGGTGATCCCTCAATGTCTCAGAACATGTCCTACCAACCGATCCCTTCTTGTAGTCAAGTTGTGCCACAAGCTCTTCTTCTCCCCAATTCTATTCATTACCTCCTCATTAGTTATGTGATCTACCCATCTAATCTTCAGCATTCTTCTGTAGCACCACATTTCGAAAGCTTCTATTCTCTTTTTGTCTAAACTATTTATCGTCCACGTTTCACTTCCATACATGGCTACACTCCATACAAATACTTTCAGAAACGACTTCCTGACATTTAAATCTATACTCGATGTTAACAAATTTCTCTTCTTCAGAAACGCTTTTCTTGCCATTGCCAGTCTACATTTTATATCTTCTCTACTTCGACCATCATCAGTTATTTTGCTACCCAAATAGCAAAACTCCTTTACTACTTCAAGTGTCTCATTTCCTAATCTAATTCCTTCAGCATCACCCGACTTAATTTGACTACATTCCATTATCCTCGTTTTGCTTTAGTTGATGTTCATCTTACACACATCTTACACTATTGGCGATGAATTGCAGGAGACAGTAACTAGCGTAAAATATCTAGGAGTAATCGTCCGGAGAGAGCTAACGTGCAATGACGACGTAGAAGGATCACACCGATAATTCGGCAGTATAGCACACTGCTGCCTTTCGAGAGCGCCTTTCAGCAAATCGAGTTAGTGCCATCTCTCGCCCTAGGCTGATTAGATGCTCCGTCAAGTCGGGAGTTTATTAGGTCTGCAGGCGGCAGAGAACGCCAGCTCGATAAACAACATTGCACCAGTACGGCAAGGTTCAGGTTCCGGCATCCAGTTTACCCTTCTAGGACACGATGGAAATTCGAATTGCGAAGCAGGTAAAGGTTTGAGCCTGCATGAATCTTTCAGCCCGTCCCGCTGACAGAAACTGCTTCTATCGACGTTTCCACAGCTGAGAACAGTCAAAGCGGCCTGACCCTCTGCCAGCAGGAATGCGTCCAACAAACGTGTAAGGACTATTTAGTATCCGCGGAAGTAATCACCGTAGCGGGGTGACCGGATTTAAAATGTGGGCGCCGTAGCGTCACTCCTGCGCTCAGTCTGAGAATGGCCCGAAGGTATGCGGTCGAAATGTCAGTGGAAGAATTACTGTGCACGCAGACCTAAACCTAACTGCGTTGTGACCGACTGATGAAATTACGCGTTACGGCAGAAACTGTCTTGGCGCGAGTAACACTTTGAAATAGAATTTAAAACCTCGGTTGGCGTCTCATTGGCTGCCATTCGCTCTGAACGACATGACGCATCGGAAAAAAGCAGGCCGAACGCTATTTACGGTTCTGATCCGGAAAAGTGAGGAAGGCTGTAAGTGACAAATTTCCGCCGGTCAACTGCAGCCCTGTGAGGCACTGCGCGTGCTGGAAATTGTGACCGAAGCAAACAGTTGGTTAATAGCGAACAGAGCGTCCGCTCGCGAGTGGAGAAATCAATGGAGCTGAGAATGAGGCGGCCGCAGCGATCGATGGTCGTACGTCAGTGGCGGACACGGACTGCGGCTGCACCCCCTAACCTAAACTCTGACTCGCGGCTCGCCGTGTCGCCGCGCCTCTGTCCACACGCGTTCCGTCTCTGACCGGCACTTCTCTGCGTCCTGCTTGGTCCCATATTTATTGATTGAATAATTTCAGTTGATGAATCCGAAATTTCTAGTCGCAACGAAACGTCGCAAGGGCGAGTTTCAGAATAATAGCTTAGGCCTGTATGGAAGGCGGGAGGGGGGGGGGGGGGGGCAATTAAGCAACAGGCAAAACGTTTGACGGTCTCACGAAGTCCTATTGTGTCGGTAAGCATTAATGACGACCAACACCTAGTAACTTGTCTTACGACAGAAGAAAGAGTTGTGCGATTTGTCACGAGCTTATTGTTCTATTCAATAGCACTGGCTCGAATAATAACGCCAAAGCTTTTTTCCAATAGGAAGTTATTTTATTTTATGCCATGCACAATGTCACAATTTTAACCAACGAACCAGTCTCCAGAAACAACAATAAAAAAACATAAAACCAAATTACAAACACAGAAAGTAAAAATCTGTCTCTCTTCTACTTGAGAAAGCATACTTTAAATGTAAAATAAAATTGGTCCATACACTGTGGATCAGAGTGTGGTGCGCACAATAAGTTTTCATGCTAACCAAAAGGCTAGAATTATAAATACATTTTAAACGACAGACTACGGATCATAAAATAACTTGTGAAATAACGAACAAAAATTAAGGTGACAATGTATAAATATTTTTCATACTACGGCAGAGTATGTGTAAATAAAAAAAAATTAGGACTTAAACTCTAGAACAAGAAGCAGTGCAATATGCGTATTTACGAGGGCAGGTCGGTGACGATGGGTGGAGGCTCTCTTCTGCTGGCAGCAGGATATCTACGCTGTAGGTCATTCGCATAGCGTCGGCACAGCACCCGAATGTCTGCACACGGAGGGTTTCCCTCGGACGACTCCACTCGGTGTGGTGGCAGGCAGTCGTTCAGTGGGCAGGTAGTTTCTAGAAACACTGGGCGCAAATTTCAATGGGCACAGTTCCGCCCACGACAGCGCGTGCCCTGCACGACTTGCTGGAAGGAGTCTTAATTACCACTGGCTTCTCCTCGCATATCTGGTCGGAGCCATTGCGAGGTTTCCATACCCTACTCCAAAAAAATCATGCTTTCGCAAACATGACATTTCAGAATTAAACCTTTGACCGCGCTGTCAGATGCTGACTGTTGTCGGCGACCTGAGAGGCGGTAATAACTACGTTTGTCGAGTTGAATGTACAGTCATTGAAATTTAATCAGAGACGTTCAGTTGAGAAAGGACCACTAAAATTTACTAGAAATTGTACAGAGAAAACGTCGTAAACCTCAGGCGGCTTTTCAATGTTGTTCCTCCCATCTTCACCGCTAAAGCCAGCACACTCGTTCACAAATGATAATTTATTATATTGCAGATGGCGTTGCGAGTAAGTTAAGAACACGTACTTATTACTCGACCAACAGATTTTACTATGATGCGACCACAATATCTTCGTTATTGACGCCACGTTGCACGGTAGACCGTGATATTGCCTCTCAGTCACCAGGCAGTCACCAACACAATGCAGTTTTTTATTTAATTACAATAAATGAACGTAATTGTTTTTACACAAGCATAGTCATATTTCAGCTACCTGACATTTTGTCTCTGATCGTTGAACTTTTTCCAGTATTTTTCAAGTTTAAAACAGTATATTTTCGATAATTAGATGGTCCCGTAGTTCTAGATTTGTTCGACAACATTGTAAATGAATATTTATAATTATTACGCAACTGAATCAATATTATTTCAGTACAAACGATCATTCAAATTATCAGTGTTTTATAGTACTTTATTCTTTCGCAAGTCTTGCGTGAGACACTTATATCGCCGTTTCCTTTGAATACATGTACTGAATTATTAGGTACGATCCTGTATATTGTCCTGCAGTTTATGGATCATAAACAGCGTATAGCTATTGATAACTGTTTTTCGATGTCATTACACGTATCGGCAGATATTTTTATGTACTTGGCGCACAGCTTGCAGAAAATGAACGTAAGGTTCGAGTCTTCCATCCACGTCTCGATGCACTCACATTAAGGAACCTCCACCACATTTATTCGATGCAAATAGCAACCAAAACGACACGTGTTCCAACATGATGATGATGCAAATCATATACTTGCTTGGGACATCTGCCCACACTCATTCCATCTGCTCGGCACCACTGCGATTGTAGCAGAACGTCATAGAGCACGTTTCTGTAAGTAGGCTACGACCTCAGCAACCTTGTATGCCGACCTCACTGCTGTGCTTCCTGGAGGAAGAGACGGTGAGGGTGGCTCTACCGGAGGGTTGGGGCAGAATGCGAGAGCAGACGGTCGCACAAGCGCCGAAGCAGTCTGCCGGGGTTAAGGACTCAAGCTACAACGCTAACTCATAGTTTTTATTTATTTCTCCTAGCGAGATGACGATCACCATGCTCTTATAGATGCAATCACATATTAGCTGTACTTGCAGATACACACACTATCGTGTGCGTGCGCAAAAAAAAGAAAAAAAAGCTTGAAACTAGCTCTGCCCCACGAACAAATGAAGCTACGAAACACAAGAGAAACAAATGCCCTTCAAAGTCGATACTAAACTACTTTTCATTATCTATATTCACTTGTACTCGTAATCTGCAATTCCGAATGAATTGTTACATAACTGACACCAAATGTTACTTCATAGGATAATGCCGTGGTAATTCTAGCCAAAGGAAATTTCCAATGTTTCTACTTGACGCCCCTATGTAGTCGTTGTCGATTGCTACAAACTCCACTTCCGACTAATAGGAATGCAAGCAACAATACGTGGAACATGTGCATCTTGCACCGTGAGATCAGAATTTGTCAGCATGTCCAGAGGAGTCAGTTGACAGGAGCGCCATTGATCGCGAGACCATGCAGTTCCTTCGACTGACAGTCCAAACGACAGCAGTCAACCAGCAGCTTCTCAGTAAAGTGGAGTCGTTATATGTTCAGCCTCCACAACAACCAACATGTAAGCGACTGTCCTCATATCCAACAATACAGTGTCTCGATACCAAGGCGCAATACACCAATTGATCAGAAGTCTCACGACATCCGTTAATATGGAGCGTGTCCACCCTTCCCCTTTACAACGGATCTAATTCTATTGGAATTGTTTCCATTAGGTATTTGAATTAGGTTTTGAATGGCAGCCCATTCCTCCACCGACATTCTAGACACGCTGGGATCTGGAGCGAAGCGAAGTCTACGGTTTAACTCATCCGAAAGGTGTCCCATAGGGTTCACGTCGGGACTGGCCAAGCCAGTCCGTTTCAGGAATGTTATTTTCCACAACACATTGCCTTTCAGTTGCTGCTTTGTGACAGGCTGCATAGTGATGTTGATAAAATCGTAGTCCCCGAACAGTTTCTCTACCATACGAAGTAGACAATGTCGTAAAATGTATTTATATTCCCCCGCATTTAGAGTATTCTTATGCGCAACAGGAGGACTACACCCCAACCGCGAGAAACTCAACGATACCCTAACGCCACCTGCTCCACACTTCACGTTTGGCGCTTCACATGTCTTTTTTTTCTTTTTTAATAGTAAAATCGGCTTTCGGGATGTGCCCTTACAGCCATCTCAACAGAAGAAAACACGACAGTGTGTTTCGACAGTGCTGAACATTCACAAGGACCAAGCCGTACCCTAGTACGAAGTTACATAGTCTTAGACTTTAGTCATGTTCCACCGTGCAGGAGATTTTCGTTTCAGTCACGACGATTAGAAGACAGGGACAAAACAAAACCCAGTCCATGAGCGGAGAAT
The DNA here is from genome assembly GCF_023864345.2 of Schistocerca serialis cubense. Classification (NCBI taxonomy): domain Eukaryota; kingdom Metazoa; phylum Arthropoda; class Insecta; order Orthoptera; family Acrididae; genus Schistocerca; species Schistocerca serialis. The sequence goes on along the minus strand of NC_064639.1, from coordinate 90,854,797 downwards.
ATCTCCAACCCGGCCAGAAACGAACCAGGGCCGCTTGCGTTAGCAATCTGCCGTCCTGACCCTGCAGCTACAGAGACGGACGTCACGTAATGCTCTCCGCGGATTCGCCAAACCCAAATACTTCCATCGGATTTCCACAGGATATAGCGCGATTCATCACTCCAAATCACTAATTTTCGGACGTCCATTGACCAGTTGCAGCGCTCTTTACACCTACTCTAGCATCGCTCAGCACTGATTACACGCAACGCAGGCACTGCAATATTGTACACACGTGTGTGGGTTATGCGGAGCTGCTCGGTCATTGTATCCCACTTTTGTAACTCCCGACGCACAGTCACTGTGCTAGCTGGACTACTGGCAGCATTTTAGAACTCATGAGTGGTTCCTTCCGCTGAATTCACGCGATTTTTACAGTCACTCTCTGCAATGCTCTATGCTCTCTATCGTCACTATCTACGTGAAGTCTGCTGGTATTTATGTAGCTCTGGTTGTTCCTCCACAACTTCACAATCGCAGTGGACCTGTGCAGCTTGAGAAGGGGTCAAATGTCTGTGATGTAAAGGATGACCCGTAAAGAACGCAATTTTTAAACGGAACGCCTCTTCCAGTGTGTTAGGTTGCCGGACCCGAAATTTAAGTAACTGTCATGAAACTTCCAGGCAGATTAAAACTTGCCCGCGAAAGGCAGAGGTCCCGAGTTCGAGTTTCGGTCGGGCACACAGTTTTAATCTACCAGGAAGTTTCATATCAGCGCACACTCCGCTGCAGAGTGAAAATCTCATTCTGGTAACTGTCATGAGTTAATATTGCGATTATCGACTGGAATTGTCGACTGGCATTTGTGTGTATTGTTATCAGCTAAAATGGAGCCATACCCGATGAGTCAACGCATTCGGATTTTGAAAGTGCATTTTAAATACGATGAATGCTATGCAGACACCGTTAGAAGACTTCGTGTAATTTCTGGCAGGCGAAATGCGCCCAATGTGTAAGCAGTACAGAGACTGGTATGGAATTTGAAGATCAGAGTCGATAATGAACATCAAATCACCTGGACGTTCTCAACCTTATCAACAGTTAGCAAATCAGTGAAACAGTTTGCCTCGAATTTTAGCAAAAGATCTGCACTTGCATCATTTTACGATTCAACTAAAACAAGAGCTGAAGCCGATGAACCATCTGAAGCATCGAACATTTGCCGAGTGGGCATTCACAAAACAAGAATTCGATAGTGGTTTTCGTAAAGAAATAATCTTCAGAGACGACCCACACTTCCAGCTTCATGGTTATGTGAATAAACAAAATTTTCTGGTTTTGAGCACAGAGAATCCTCACATGGTCCGTGAGAAGTGTCTTATCTAGAACGAGTCACTGTTTGGTGCGGGTTATGGGCTGGCGGACTAATTACGACATACTTTTTTGGAGACGAGACAGGAAAAGCAGAGACACTGACTAGTGATCGTTATCGACACGTGATAACACTGTTTTTATGGGCGCAGTTTCAAGAACTTAACGTGGAACATGTGGTCCCAACAGGATGGGCAATCTGCCACAATGCCGATGAAACAACGAGGTTGCTGCGAGAAAGATTTCCTGCCTGTTTCATCCCACGCAATGGCGATCAGAAGTTGGCCACAGAGGTCGTGTGATTGATACCATGAGAACGTTTTGGGGGGGTATTTCGAATCTTGTATTTATGTGAACAAGCTAAGAACCACTCCTCAAACTCAAAGCAGACCGAGCGAGGTGGCGCAGTGGTTAGCACACTCGACTCGCATTCGGGAGGACGACGGTTCAATCCCGCGTCCGGCCATCCTGATTTAGGTTTTCCGTGATTTCCCTAGATCACTTCAGGCAAATGCCGGGATGGTTCCTTCGAAAGGGCACGGCCGATTTCCTTCCCAATCCTTCCCCAACCCGAGCTTGTGATCAGTCTCTAATGACCTCGTTGTCGACGGGACGTTAAACACTAATCTCCTCCTCCTCCTCCCCTCCTCCTCCTCAAAGCAGAAATTAGACGTGTCACGGGTCAAATTCAAGCGGAAGTTTGCTGTCGAGTCATCGAAAATTTGTCCACAGAGTGAATGTGTGCAGACGAAGCGTTACTATGGAGACCAGTCCACGTTCGAAGTCACTCAGCTTTCAAGACCGAACTAATCTGCTGTTACAGCTTCTCTGCTGACAACACAAGACTCTTCTCGCCTCCTTTTCTACCGGCGGGTCCGCCTCTCGTGACATTTAGGGAACAAAGCTACAAAGCTGGATAGTTCTGATTGGGTATTGTCAATATCAACACTAATTTAAGGGCCAGCGGATTATAACATGAGACGTCTCTAGCTACAAGATGTGTCCGATTTGCAGTATTATTGCAAAAAATGAAAAAGTCGTGTGACACGTTAAGTGGAACTCCAAAATTTTAAATTTGGAGAACGGCCTTAATCTCTATCGACGGGACAGAGGGGGCCCCTCTAAATGGCTGCACGTAATGATTCCTGCAGTATCTTCATAATGCGTTTCACAGAAACACGAATTTTTTACATTTTTTGTAATTATTTTCAAAGCCGATTCCAAAGATGAAAACCGCCCCTACAAACTGAAATTTTCGCGCGAATCTTATCTTTATATTACCACAGAAAATGCTGTTCCACTAGCTTATTCTTCCCAGCATACACAGCAGCACATTGTAAATGCCTTTAAAAACTCGTTTGCGGCGTTCCGCAAGGCACCTTGTCATTGCGGGTTCCTGTGGATAAGGTTAGTAAATCCAAATTTTGTATATATTTTTCAGTCGTTACCTTATATTATTTTGCTTTACTTGTATGTTTTGGGCGTGCAATTTGGAGTCAGAACAGTCAACGCATCTGTCTCCGTAGGCAGACTCCAATCTTCACGTAACGCTGCGGACATTGTGTCAGCTGGTATTCCGATAACAGTGTTTTTGCCTCGTTTAGTTCGCGCTAGAGTACACAGTACCCTCCATCGCTCGTTTTCAGTAGTCCCTGTTCGCTATAATATGCACCGATTTTTACAGTTGGTCCGAAGTGTTTCATTTGCTCGACACATATATTGTCCAGAGCGGCTGTTTTTCCCTGATCGCTTTTCCATCTCGAGTATAGTTGGGGTAACTGTGACTGCTGACTTAATGTGTGTCTTTTCTCATGTCCCTTTGTCTCCTCCTTGTTTCTTGACCTTGTTCAGCAGCAACCGATTGGTTATGTGTTTTGTTGTACCATCGACGTGCTGCCTCGACTATGTGGGATCGTTACTTAGATTTTTAAGTGTCCATCATTTATGACTTAGAGATGGATTGATTCTACAGCGTTACCGAAATGCGCCATGACCTGTCTGCCTGCCTCGACTGCGTCCACCGATACTGGATCTCTGCAGTACAGTTTTGAGATCAGTTGCTGCTTCGGATGTCAATGAAATGTGTAGGCCTACTGGGCAACAATCTCTTGGGATTAACTTCCCGGAAGAGAGATAGTAGTGCTAACTTTTCTGGGATTGTTCCGAGTGCACCACCTGCAACCGCAACTGTTATAGAAGATTCTGCATTATTCGCATTCCCGAAAGGTGTATTAAATAAAACGCATATTTGGAGAACTCACGTGTCACACTCTTTGTACTGATTTCAGGGATTGGTACTGTTGCTTGAATCTTATAGCGTTTTGGAAATTCCTAACCGGTCTGCTTTCTTTTCTAATTAAACCGTCTCGTAAGGGGCAAGGTCGCGGGTCGAACCGATGAGAGGAGTGAGTAATAACGGTCTGCACTTTGGAGGATAGGATCAAATTTTTTTAGTACATGCCTCAATAAAGCGTTGCTTGACGAAAAATAAGTCCTTCTCCATCCATCACCGTTGATATGCTGTATCGTGTACAAGAGTCACTGCGTTGTCTTCCACCGAAGATTTTATCTAGATATCATTCTCACTAGTTTCATTAATACCGAATTTCTATCATAGCAACTGAAATCTCTTCGAACAAATCTCATACCCTGTGGCTGAAGCTTAGCTGGTTCCCTGAAATAGAAAGAAACGTTTCTAGAACTGTAGACTGATGTCACTGTGACGACCGCCAGCCTGTCGCTCGAAATTTCTATGTTATTGACGTTTGTAACGTCAGCACAGGTAACAGCCAATAGTACGGCCTAAACGCAGGGTGTCTGTTGTTGCGCACCAAAGTCAAGAAAAATATGCCAATTATGAGTTTCGCTGATACTGTCCACAAGTGTTACATCGCCGAAGACATGCCCTCATATCTGCAGTGACCATCATCAAGGTAGTTTACTGCTGCAGTGGGGAGTAGGCAGTGTCAGTGTTCGATGTGAGGTGAGGTGGGGACAGGAACTCCCTTACCGCGTGCCAGAGTTTCCCGGCATCAACAGAGCGGGGACCCGGGGAACAAGATAAATACGCGGCAGTCGGTCGCACTAATTGCTCTCGCCGTGCAGTCGAGTCTTCAGCGCGTGGTGGTGCGGTGACACACAGTAGAGCATGCGTCGGGTTAGACCAGCGCACACTGGGAAGCAGGAAGTGTTAGCCCAGAGAAACAGAGCAAATCTACATTCTATATCTGTACCCCGGAAGGCAATGACGGTGTGTGGCGGAGCATTATTCTGCTACAATTGTCTCATCCCATTTCCCTGCTCCAATCGTGAATCGTGCGTGGGAAGAATGGCTGCCGGCAAATCTTCGTATTAGCTCCAATTTCTCGAATTTTCCCGTGGTGGTCGTTTAGCGTTATGTCGTTCTGTGGGCACCATTCCAGCCTGGGCACGCCATAGTGAGGATTCCTTCCGTATTCGCGCATTCACAGCTGAGGAAGAATCTGGCGCAGCAGCCGTCAGTATCGTCGACCTCTGACGCGGGGTATAGGATACTGGAGGTACAGGCTGCTGTAACGACCGGCAGTAGTGGTACGAGGTGTGCAGGACAGCGAAGTACCTAGTTCTGTGGCAACTGTCCGCGGTGCTTACCGAGGCCTACGTAATCACCGTCCAAGCGCTCCTCATAAATTACTTTATTTCCCAAAGTCCAACGTCCCACTAAGTTTCTGTAATCCGATTTTCTACACCCTGTATATCGAAAATCATTTGTCGTGGGAAGAAAAACAAGGCGAAGACGAGCTGCTGTGACCATAGAGACTCACGTCGTGGATAGCTTCAAGGCCCCACAAACATGTTGGATAATGAGGCAGAAATTTTCTCTGCTTCTTTCAAGAGCTTCACTAGCGTAGCGTTTCTCATCCGCCGCGTCGCTACACATTGGCGTGGCAAAGACATGTCAGGTGTGTCGCAAGATTTTTTCATGCCTTCTGAACTTTCACAGGTAAATATCTAGAACACAGATAATTTATCGCCATATCCTGGAGTAATAAATTTATAAAATTTGTATCTCATAGTCATTTAATAACAATTTACTGTACGTAGTTCTTTTTACGTCTAGGTAAAACAACCACATGTAGCGCTGTCGCTCAAAGTTCGAAACGTGCTTTGATTTGCCGCAAAAGAAAAAGAGATTGAGAAACGCGGTACGAGAGCGTTGTCTCAGCGAACATAAATATCCTTGTTAAAAACTACTCGTAATGTTTAATCGAACAAACATCGGGCAGATGTGTGGTTTGCGGTCGTGTCGTATTGAAACATGAAACTACTTTAAGCCCCTACTCACGGTTGTGTGAGGCGTCTGCCGATATTAAAAAAAATAAATAAAATAAAAACGTTTCGTAATAGAACGAATATCTTAAGACATATCGCTGTATGAGTTCAGTTTCCTGACGTAGTCCCTACCGCGACTAAATAGATCGGGGCGTGTTTATAGTTTAGCAGCACTCAACACACGTTTAGTCCCTTTAAACAACTCAGTGCATTCCGACATTCAAGGCTCTCATTGCTGTGCTAATGGGTGACGAAATTCAGTCCTACCTCATTTTACCGGAGGATATTCCCTTTTGAGAGAGGTTCATTAGTACACATCTAAATATAGGCGTCCAGAAAAATTTATACACTTGGGGGGGGGGGGGAAGGGGGGGGGTTAGCCTGAAGACGTCATGACAACATAATTTTACAGGATGTACAAAAAAAAAAAAAAAAAAACATATCTGAAAGGAATAATATATTCTACAGGTCGATTACCGTGATACTTAAAACGTAAAGCGATGACCAAACTATAAGAGGTACTTTTCATCACATAAATACTTTTTAATCAGTGATTGACTCATTTTGTCGGATAACCGAGCGATAATACTGATACCAGTTTTGTTACTATGGAGCCACACTTACGTTTGGAAACTTTGCGGGGGGGAGGGGGAGAGAGGGAGAGAGAGGGAGGGGGAGGGAGGGGGGAGAGAGGGAGAGAGAGCGGGGAAGGGGGGGGGGGCAAGTGCGGCGTTTACCCACGCGGAATTCTCATTTCGTGAGCAGTTAGATGATTTTTACGTACGACCTTGCAAACAGCAATGGATGTGAGGCTGCACGGCCTTATCCAAACCTGTTTCCAGACAGAAAACTGCCCAGTCACCCAACCTTTGCTGCTGTTGTCGTCACGTTGCTTAAGCAGGATTTGTGCCACTACCTATCACGGATCCAGGTAGACCAATATTCGGTAGTACAACTGACCTAAAAGCATTCCGTACACGGTCGATGAAGATCCTAGTACTAGTAGGCGACATGTCACCGAAGCTCTGGCATCTCACAGCACCGCTTGAAGAATGCATCACGCCGCTTCCTGTACATGCCTCGTCTTCAAAGTGCACACAGTCTTTCACGTGTTCTTAACCGACGGACTGTTGCATAACTTCAGATAGGTTAGTTGTAACTTCGGTCTTATTCACGGTTGGCGGAACATCTGGGATAAATTCAATAAAAACTTTTACAAAGTTTCTTTTTGGGCAGACTAAGATCCCCACAGTACAGTAGGCTACACACAATGAACAGTTTAAGATAACTGTATGAGAAATCCATATGACCTGCCAAAACTTCTCACATGTGTTGTCTACCAGGACTTTACTGTTAAGTACTGGCAAGGGTGCACCCCCAAAAACATGAGGAATCTGGTCCATTCTCTTAAGTTTGTATTTCTCTTACATACTGTGTAACATTGTTTCGTTACAAAGGAACCAAACAGAATATGAATGGGTGTAGCTGCATTACTTTCATGTCTTAATTTCACACTGGCTGTCATGATTGAAGTTTCACAAATGCTCATTGAAAATTACATCTTGGGTTGTTTGTGCAAAGTCTAACTCATATTTAGCATTCGCGCAGATTAAGTGAATCACCTTAAATGACTGTAGGTCCACTTAGTGGTATCCAAAGTCTGACACGTTGTTGCAATTTGACGAAAATATCACTTTTTTTCCTTTCTCGCTTTAGTACACAAATTCGTATTTTCTGTTTTCAACTGATGCATTTCTGTCCATACATGATGATGAATTTTGTAATGATGGAAGTCAATGTTCTTGAGACAGTGCGTATAGTAGAATGAACTATTCATATCTGAGCAAAGTAAAGGATCTCCCATAAAGAACGCAACTACCGAGTGCATAATAAGATACAAATTTATTGAATAAATTAAGTAATTAACATATTGTTGCAGAATATGCTATCTGTGATTATGTAATTATGTATGAAACATGGCATTACTAAAGACCTTCCGGAACTCTGCAGACGCCCTCTTCTTCTTTCGATGAAATTTTCCATAACTGTTCGGCATAACTGCATCTCTAGATTTGAAATTACACAACGAATCTCGAACTTGACCTCTGGAAATGATCGTGGTTCGTTGGCCTACATACGAGATTTCGTATAATACAAGTTTTCAAATAGCCCCAACAGGGAAATCCCATCACAAGATTTGAGTGCGCAATTCACATTAGCGCTGATAGAAATCAGATGGCAAGGGAACCCGTCTCATATCAATTCCACAGTTACAATCTATGCGTGACAGGTTGTGCCATCATGTTGAAACTAAGCCTCTTCAGCTTTCATACGATGCAGTTGGGTCCACAGAAATTCTCTGAACATATTGTGGTTACGTTCACCATTCACTTCAATGCGTTGCCGGCACCATTTTCGAAGAAGCAGAGTCCAATTACGCCCTCAGCCCAAATGTCACACCACTCTCACTGGGGTGTATCTGATGGCTTCTCCATAATTACTCGAGGGCTTTCTGTGCCACAAATCCTATAATTTTGCTTTTTCACGTAGCCATTCAACGGAAACTGAAAATTATTTTGATAGCACTGATATTCGCTCTTTGTTTCGCAAAGGCCCAGTGAGCAAATGTCGGCTCTTTTCGTGATCGTTTGACTTCAGTTCTTGTGTCAGTTGGACATAATACGCCGAAAGGCGCACAGTGTCTGAAAATTCGGTGCATGCTGGAAATGTCAAATTGTTGTGAACTTCCGCAAAAGTATTTCACCGAAATTAACAAGAACGTCATTACTCACGATTGCGACATTTTTCGCAGAACATCTACCACGAGGACGTTCCGGAGGATTAATGTCCAACACCGAACTGGTTCTCGCAAATTTAGTATCATTCTCATCACAGTCGACGTTCTCTGTGCATTACATTGACCAAACATTCCACGGAGTTCGGGAAAAGTCTCTGCACAAAAATGGTTCAAGTGGCTCTGAGCACTATGGGACTTAACATCTTAGGTCATCAGTCCCCTAGAACTTAGAACTACTTAAACCTAACTAACCTAAGGACATCACACACATCCATGCCCGAGGCAGGATTCGAACCTGCGACCGTAGCGGTCACGCGGTTCCAGACTGAAGCGCCTAGAACCGCACGGCCACACCTGTCGGCAGTCTCTGCACAATATTCACCATATCTGCAGTAAATTTCCACTATGACAACACACCGTTCAGTCGTAAAGCGCTCCATTACTAACAACATAGACAGTAAACAGGTGAAAATCGTGGAACTATTAATGTTGTCAGCTTACTAGGACATAATGGCAAGAATTTTAAAAGTTGCGTTCTTTCGAGGCACGATATGAAAATTATCGTCGAAACCATTATTCCCACGAGAAAATAACGTACAAACGTGTGGCTTAGTAGGCTTTCGCGGCGAAATAAGTTTTCAGCGGGACTCAGCAGCAGACGCGATCTATTTGAATCCCGTTCACTTTAGGCTCCGGCAGCTAACCCGAGGAGACTCAGTACATAAACATATCAAAAACGTTTACAAGGCAGTACACAGCACATTTTTACTTTCTTCTTTGTGTCTGGTTTTTTTTCTTAGTTCAATACAGATGACTTTGGACGAAATAATTTTCAGTGACAACCTTCTTTGTATTTACGTCCCTATAATGTACAGTGCAGGCTCATTCTCAGTCGAGATACTGTAAAACTTACATAACATTTTCCTTTCAGATTTTGGTTTATTTTTGGAGAAACCTAATAAGAAAAATACCAAGTCGCGGAAAAATATTAAGAAGACAAAAGAAGCATAAAACCCATTACAGTAAGATGAGTGAGCGGAAACAAACTTGGTTAGCTTCCGATGTTCGCAGGCGACGCCATAATCCCCAGTTTCCACGCACGAGCAATCTTCAGCAGTGAGAATTTTAGAACTCTGCACAATCGGCTGATTGACACGCTGGTGTGTGACGCGCACACGTGGTGACGAACAGCTGATTAAGAGGAGAACGTGGCTCGTGTGAAACGGCCTGGAGAGTGAATGTAGTCTCAGCAAGCCAGCACAGGTCTAAGCTGTGCAGTGAAAAAGTCACAGTACTGTTTTGGAAATCAAGTCCAGCGAGGTAAGGGATGTGGATGATTAGTTTCAAAATTGGCGACAGATAATATTAAGTGTATATCGAGCACCTGCAGGTAACTTTAATCTGTTTGTAAACCACCTTGAAGCTGTACTGGCCCATTTAATAACCAAAAACAAAGAAATAGTGGTTGCTGGTGATTTCAATGTAGATTTCCTTAAAGACTCTCCGAATAAGAACTTATTTGAGTTAGTAACACTATCATTCAACTTAATTCCCACAGTAAAGTTCCCCACTAGGATAGCCACTTGCTCACAAACAGCCATTGATAATATCTTTATAGAAAAGTCCAATGAACAAAATTATATTACAAAACCAATAGCCAATGGCCTCTCAGACCATGACATGCAGTTCCTTCTGTTAAATGTTAATACTGAACAGGATATAAAATCTGTTAAATCTGAGCTCAAGAGGGTAATCAGTAAGCCAAAAATTGATTATTTTAGGACACTCCTCAGAGACATTCACTGGACTGATGTTTACAGTGCTCATGGCATGAATGAAAAATATAACACTTTTGCTAATAAAGTGCTTACCTTATTTGAACACTGCTTTCCCCCAAAACTTACCAAGGTTAGAGGAAAATCTACAAAGAAGCCATGGATTACTCGAGGAATAAGGGTATCTTGTAAAACAAAAAGAAAACTGTATCTGTCAATCCGAAACATTTCCAATGTTGATGCTATAGCACATTATAAGAAATACTGCAAAATATTAAAGACTGTAATATGGATGTCAAAGCAAATATATTACAAGGAAAAGATAGTCATATCAGATAACAAAATAAAGACAATATGGGATATAGTGAAGGAGGAGACCGGTAGGACCAGACATGAAGAAGAACAAATAGCATTAAGAGTAAATGATACATTGGTGACAGATGTGTATAGTGTTGCAGAACTTTTTAACAAACATTTTATAACTGTTACTGAAAAGATGGGGTTGTCAGGTTCGGTAGATGCTGCTATGGATTACCTTAGACCAGACATTTCAAGTAATTTCCATAATATGAATTTGACCCTCACTACCCCAACAGAAATAATGTCCATCATAAAATCTTTAAAATCAAAAACATCTAGTGGGTATGATGAAATATCAACAAAGTTAATTAAAGAATGTGATTCTGAGCTAAGTAACATATTAAGCTATCTGTGTAACCAGTCGTTTATCAGTGGAATATTTCCTGAATGGCTGAAATATGCTGAAGTTAAGCCACTGTTTAAGAAGGGAGATAAAGAAATAGCATCAAATTTCCGTCCAATTTCACTGTTACCAGCATTCTCAAAAATTTTCGAAAAAGTAATGTACCGTCGTCTTTATAACCATCTTATCTCAAATAACATACTGTCAAAGTCACAGTTTGGATTTCTAAAAGGTTCTGATATTGAGAAGGCTATCTTCACTTACAGTGAAAATGTGCTTAATTCATTAGACAAAAAATTGCAGGCAACTGGTATATTTTGTGATCTATCAAAGGCATTTGACTGTGTAAATCACAATATCCTTTTAAGTAAACTAGAATATTATAGTGTAACAGGAAATGCTGCAAAATGGTTCAAATCTTATATCTCTGGCAGGAAACAAAGGGTGTTATTAGGAAAGAGCTTGATACATGTCTATCAGGCATCATCCAACTGGGAACTAATTACATGTGGGGTCCCACAAGGTTCCATTTTGGGGCCCTTACTTTTTCTTGTGTATATCAATGACCTTTCATCAGTAACATTACCAGATGCCAAGTTTGTTTTGTTTGCCGATGATACAAACATTGCAATAAATAGCAAATCAAGTGTAGTCTTAGAAAGATCAGCCAATAAAATATTTGTGGACATTAATCACTGGTTCCTAGCCAATTCTTTGTCACTAAACTTTGAAAAAACACACTACATGCAGTTCAGAACTTGTAAGGGGTGTCCCAAGAGTATATGTCTAACATATGATGACAAGAAGATAGAAGAAGTGGACAGTGTTAAATTCTTGGGATTACAGCTTGATAATAAATTCAATTGGGAGGAGCACACCACAGAACTGCTGAAGCGTCTTAACAAATCTCTGTTTGCAATGCGAATTTTGTCAGACGTAGGGGATATAAAAATGAAAAAGCTGGCATACTATGCTTACTTTCATTCCATAATGTCATATGGGATTATTTTTTGGGGTAATTCATCAAGCCAAGCTAAAGTTTTCCGGGCACAAAAACGTGCAGTAAGAATTATATGTGGTGTGAACTCAAGAACATCCTGCAGAAGCCTGTTTAGGGAACTAGGGATACTAACTACAGCTTCCCAGTATATTTATTCCTTAATGAAATTTGTCATTAAAAATATATCACTTTTTCAAACCAACAGCTCAATTCATGGAATCAATACTAGAAATAAGAATAATCTTCACAAGAATTTAAAGTCACTTAGTCTTGTACAAAAAGGTGTGCATTATTCAGGAACACACATTTTCAATAACTTGCCAGCAGCCATAAAAAGCTTAACAACCAATGAAATTCAGTTTAAGAGAAGCCTAAAGGATTTATTGGTGGCCAACTCCTTCTACTCCATTGATGAATTTCTTAGTAAAACCAACTGATTTGTATATAAGTACAACATAACTTCTGCACAATTTCAGTGCAGTGATGTGTTCATTGAAAATTTGTGTGTGTGTGTGTGTAAGTATAATCTGACTTCTGCACCATTTCAGTGCAGTAATGTGTTCATTGTAAATAAGTATTACAGTAGTTGTATTACATGTTTATTACCTTATAAATAAATAAAAAACGTTTTTTATTTTAAATTCAGTACATTAGTATTTGTAAAATGACTCTTAGTGTTCATTAAAAATGACGATCATTCCACTTGGGACCTGTGGAATGGTACATTAGCTTATTTGTTTTAGTTGTAAATATTTGTCATGTATTGTTGTTTTTCTGACATGTTCCACATCCAGGAGGACCTCCTCACTACGGATCAATTGGAATGAAAGTAAATCTAATCTAATCTAAAATGGCGGCCGTGTTTAGTGCAGCTCTGATTATTTTGTGCTGATGAGCAGTGAGATGTGTGTTCAGTCGAGGGATCACTATTTTTCCACATATCGATCGACCCTCGTACACGGAGAGCGAAGATTATTTTGTGACTATTCAGCATCCGTCTTCGTCGTAGATTGTGGGACGGCATATAATGCCGCCGAGCTGCGCGAAGTTCGTATTTTACAGTGAACAGCACCGCAAACGTAATTTGCAGCCAGAGTCCTTGAGATCACGTGATGCAAGAATAAGTTCAATCTGTCAACATTTGGTAGAATCAACATTTTCTAGAAATGACATGTTGTGGACTGGCAAGACAGCCAATCCACAGTGACGAGTAGCCGAAAGGCACGCGTTAAGCTCACGCAGACTGGCGTGAGGTCTGGAACAGTTATAGGAGTTGAGTCTAGTAAAAAAAGGAGGTAACTGGTAGAATACTTAACTTTAATCCACAATTGGTGAACATCTCTCTTGACTGTACATGCTTCACAAGATAAATATCCAAATGCTATGGCGCCTTGCTAGAGCGTAGCAAATGACGTAGCTGAAGGCTATGCTAACTATCGTCTCGGCAAATGAGAGCGTAATTGTCAGTGTAGCTTCGCTAGCAAAGTCGGCTGTACAACTGGAGCGAGTGCTAGGAAGTCTCTCTAGACCTGCCGTGTGGCGGCGCTCGGTCTGCAATCACTGACAGAGGCGACACGCGGGTCCGACGTATACTGCCGGACCGCGGCCGATTTAAAGGCTACCACCTAGCAAGTGTGGTGTCTGGCGGTGACACCACATGACACATGCAATTTAATTAATCCACGAAAGTAGTGGCTTACAAAAACCTCGTTGCAACAGTTCTTGAGTACTGCTCATCAGAGTCAATAACGCTGCGCGCGCGCTGTGAAGTGTCGGGCAGCATACTACTCCCTCTCGCAGAATAATCAAGATGAGAAAACCCTACAAATTAAGAGTTCAAACGGAGGTTTGTCGGCCGTCTTTCTTCGAACGCACCATTCGCGTACGGAAAGGGGAGAAGGAGCGGGAGGGGTGGGCAATGCTGGCAGTACTAGAAGCATCCTCCGCCTCACACGGCACGTAAAAGCGTTCGTGGGCGAGGAGTTGGTCGAGTTCTGCGACGTCACAACGTCGAATTTCACTTTCCGCTGCATCCCAAAGTAAGACGAGTCATTTTTCTTCGTGGAGAGGAACGCGGCCAATGACATGCAAGATCGCGTTCTACATCACATCTTTTTGTTACTTTTTCCGTAATCAAATGACGGGGAATGTCATATTGGTGGTTAAACAATTTTCGTACTTAGTTGTTTTCTTCCTATTACAACTTGCATGTTATAAAAGTATTCCGCTTCATGGTGCATAGAAAGCTTACAAAAACACTTCGTTCTTGGTACGATTTGTTATAATTAATATCAGTTACTGACATATCAACGATCACAATATCGTAACATCAAATATATACAAGTTCGCTGTAGTGTCAAGAACAGGTGCTACGTTGTGAAGTCGAGTCTAGTTGGTTCGTGTCCTATTACATCTAGCTCTTTTATTCACCTTCATGTTTTCTGAAAGATCCTGGGCCCTTATTAAATTAACATACGTATGATAAGTAATATCTAATATTATTTACAAGTAAGAGTGCTCTCACTCAAGTGTGTGTGTTTAATTTTGTGGATATACCAGGAAATATGGATCAACGAATGGCAAGATTGCTTTCTACGCCACTTTTTGATTCCATCCCAATTCTGCATTCATTTACGTACCTACCTACCTACCTACCCACCCAAGTACGAAAATTTTGGCGGTAATATTGCAGTAAATTATTATCTTTTTATTTTTGATTTATAAGGAAAAGAGCTTCCACTAATCGCAGTAGTAAATTTTGCGCTTTAAACAAGACAGTCCTGCTTTTCAGATGTTCTTAGAATTCTGCTGCTAAATAGGAGCTGTGCTCTAGGAGTTAATTAATAAAGCGATAATTATGAAATTATTTTATCTTTTGGAGAAGGCGATTGTAAATTTTTGTCGCACTATTTGTAATGGATGTTTTAAAAGCTCATGACCTTACCAACTGGACATAGCACTGTCCTTTTTGCCTTTTATGTTGTTCACTAAAGGTTTTATTTGTATATACTACAGACAGGACAACATGGCAAGGCATCTGGACAAGGGAGTAAATCTGTTTTAACGGAGATAATGCAACAATTTTAAGGGTGTCCCATTTCCGTAACATGTGTTATTTGTGAGCCAGATACAGCCGATGACTGCTGCTAGAGAGCGTTGCGGTCGCAAACTACGATGAGGAACACTTTCCATGTGATGGCACAAGCTGGTTTCTGACTGTGCACGGACCACGATTGAAACCATGTCTGGCGTTCTTCACGGTAAGTATCGTGTCCCGTGTGACGACGGCTTAAGGTGGCTTGCAGATATACAAATGTCGATATACCTTCTATTCCTCCTAGAGAAGAGGATAATACTTTGTAAAGCGCATCGCGTTTAGTGCTTGCATGAAGTCTTGCGCAACTGCGTACGTTAGCGGTTAGAAGTTTCTAAAGACTTATCAGAGGAGTAAAAGCTTCTTAGATTAACTATTTACCTACGCGCTCACTAGCTACTGACCCATTTACGTGCACGTGCACTTCGCAAGGCGAGAAAATTGTCCCTATGGCTTGGAAGGCATCTGCCCCG
Organism: Schistocerca serialis cubense; assembly: GCF_023864345.2. NCBI lineage: Eukaryota > Metazoa > Arthropoda > Insecta > Orthoptera > Acrididae > Schistocerca > Schistocerca serialis. The sequence continues at coordinate 90,839,294 of NC_064639.1, read as the reverse complement.
CTGGCCCACTTGTCGTAATCGAATATCGAAGGGTCCGTCGCCTGCAGGCAGCGCACGCACGGCGCCCCGCGCCCGCGGCCAAGTGAATGTATGGAGACGTTAAGGCGACTGTATAATCGTACGTCTGAGTGTACGTCGAAACGTCAGCGGTGAACAAAATAACTGAATTTTAGAATTTAAAAAACACCACGTTTCGTGAGATACATGATTAGGTGGATGGCTAGCGCATAATACAGGTCTCGCTTGGAAGCGTTACCATGGGGGAGGCCGTTGAGAACTGTTGTATTTCTCACAACGATTAGCTACCGATTGTCGGTTTCTGTTTCTTAGTTGTACCCGTAGCACTGGTGAAAGCAGAACTCAAAATCTTAACAAAGCGATCATCTCTGCGCGGCATTTCGCCGATTCTTAATTCCATAAATTGTTTCGTAGCGGCGGCTTTACCACTGCGTTCGCGATTCGTTGGTTACGTCATTGCTTTCGTTTGCTCGCGTTCTGGAACATTAGTAAGCACATGAGCCTGTATGGACGGTACTACAAATCTCTCTGTGTGTTGAGAAGCTCTGGAGAAGTAAGGTACACAATGACTGCAACGTAGTACATAAGTAGAGAGTACTTGCACAGCTGCTCTCAAATAATTCTTCTAACTCTTCCTCGCGTGATTATCGACGTGAGGGCAGTTTTACACCACTGTAATAGCTCGACAGTCGTGTACTCGTGAAACATTTTTAGGTAACTAAAGGACCAATCCCTGTTTGCAGGGAGATCACCACCAACGTCAAATGGCTCTGAGCACTATGGGACTTAACTTCTCTGTGGTCATCAGTCCCACCACCAACGTCCATCACTCAGATGATGGGGGGTGGATCTGACGAAATATTAGCTCTGGCTGCAGTTTTCGGTTTTTTTTATGAAATATGTTAATCCAGTTGAAGCGGTCGAGCGTAACCTGAGCGCCGCGGAAGAAATGAGCGACTGAACTTTGCAGCAGACATTGAAATAATGCTGGACAGAGTGATAGGGAAAGGCATTTTTTTCAACAGGTCCTGCTAGCTCCAACACTGAATCTTCGTGAATAAACTTTACCTTACGACGTATGACACTACCATGTCGGGAGCTGCTACTGGTTTAGAATACTCTCATGGGATCGGATGATCACAGATACGTAGTCGTACAAAGTCAGGTATGCGATATGGAAGAGCAGGTTTCACTAACCCTGACGTCTAAGTTTAATAACGTCTTAAGAGGACTCTGAAATCCGGAGGAATTCAATCCTGCGCGATAACAGCTGCTCTCTAAGCACACACTGCAAACTTCAGTTTTAGGGAGACATCTAATTACCATTAACACACCGCCCGTTTCTTTTTAAAAGCTGCTTTACTTCACCTAAAATCCCGAAGACACTGAGGAAACTTTGACTATCGGTAATGGAAATGAGTTTGTGGTTGTTACAGTCAAAATTAAAATTTGGGCTCAACCACATATTTCCTACCTTTTTTCTTTTTTAATACGGAGGGAAGCCCAAGTCACACTGATTCTTAAGCCAGGAATATAATATTCTGATGACCCAAAACGTTTATACACCTGACAATGAAAGCAGGTAGTACGATAAAATTGTGGAGAGAATTATCCCAAACACTTCAGCACCCCATGTGAACACTGAACAAGCTGGATATAAACTTACGAAAACATGGATAAGTCAGGTAGCTATGCTGTGAAACACAACAGATTTGAGGAAAGCGTAATAACGGGTCAAATTTGTTGTGGATCTAACAAGGCCACTCGTATCAAATGTGCGCCGTACCGTACTCAGCCTCTACCTGGCTAAGTATATTGGTACACTGTTTTTTTTTGTGGAGTTTCAGGGAAACATGAGTAGCTGCAGATTACAGCGCAACGAGCATCACGGTGATGCACAAGCGCGCAAGGGGCCACTGTGCAAGGGAATTTATACGGGGCAGTCGAATGAAAACGACACAGATAGAATTACACAACTGTCTAGTGCTTCAAAAGTAATTGTCATAACTGTTAATACGAGGGTTGGAACTTTAATAGTGGCAACTATTTATTTACAGCTCGTAAAAAATAGATACGTATTTCAAAGTTTTACTGATCTTCAAAGTAGTCACCAGCATTGCGTATAATCTGTTGTCAGCGATGTGGATGTCGTAGGATACTCTTAGCAGTGCCATTTGTGTTGACAGTTCGAGCGATGCGGTCTGTTGCCCGACGAATTTGTAGCAGTTCTGAAGCGAATGCCGTGAAGTGTTTCCTTCAGTTTAGAAATCGATTTGAGCTCACGGGAGTGCAGTATGTGGTGTAGCACTTAGCAGCCCCATCAGTCAAACAAATCAATAACAGTTTGCACTGTGCGTGCTTGAGCATTGTCCTGCAAAATGATGGTCAGGTCTTGCAGAAAGTGTCATCACTTCTGTCTCTACGCTGCTCATTTTTGGAACACAACCTATGAAAAGCTTAGAAACAGAAGTGATGACACTTTCTGCGGGACCTTGCAGGACAATGCTCAAGCACGTAACAGTGCAGGCTGTTACTGATTTGTTTGACTGATGGGACAGCCAAGTGCTATACCACCTACTGCACTCCCCTGACTTAAGCCCTTGTGTGTTCAACTCAATTTCTAAACTGAAGGAAACACTTCACGGCATTCGCTTCAGAACTGCTACAAATTCGTCGGGCAACAGACCGCGTCGCTCAAACTGTCAACACAAATGGCACTGCTAGGAGTATCCCATGACATCCACATCGCTGACAACTGATGATACACAATGCTGGTGACTACTATTAAAGTCAGTAAAACTTCGAAACACGTATCTACTTTGTACGAGCTGTAAATAAATAGTTGCCACTATTAAAGTTCCAACCCTCGTACATTTGCTCCACTGAGAGACAAGTGTTGACGGGTTCATATGTTGTAAGGATTGTTTTCACGATGGTGCCTAAGTTTCGCTGAGAAGCCCTTGCGCATCCTCCACACAGTCCCGTCCCTCGCCATGTGATTTCCATATTTTTGAAGCCATGAAGAAAGACATTCACGGCCGTCAATTCACTTCGGGTCAAGAGGTTCAGTCATGGTTCCTAGGCAACCCCAAACATTGTTCCTTGAAGCCGTTGACCGTTTTGTCTAACAACGGGACAAACTTATTAACAGTGATCATTACTTTTGAAATAAAAGACAGTTCACTTACTTTTTCCATGTCTCTGTGCCTTATCAAATCTCTGTTTGCATATCACATCTGAAAACACCCTGTACGCACTAACGCCACCACACGAACAAATGTGCTGACGTCACAAGTTGTCGATAATGAATATTCGTAACCGAAGGGTGAGGAAGCATTTATTCTGTCCTCCTGTCTTTTGACAAGAGAGACAGCAGGATTCCACGAAGAATTTAAGTAAATACCTCCATTCGTATTTACAATATTAGTTGCTAATAGTATCTCAACTGCATCCTTACTAACACTATCCCAATAGCTGGACTTGCATGGCAGAATCTTCGAGTTATTTTCCAAAGAAAGACCTGTGCCAAGACAGTTTTCTGCAATAGCAGATTTGCTAGGCTGTTGTAAGCATGTGTGTGAGGCTTATGCTCAGTACACGGGTCCTCCACAGTCCTGATGGTCTGGCCAATAAGCACGCACGCCCGAACTGCTAGCAATACGATAGCCATCCACCTTACACAAACCAAAATCATCCTTTACGGAACCTGAAAATGCCCTTGTCTTAGATGGTGGTCGAAAAAACACATTTCACATCATGTTTCCCAAAATACGACAAATACTATTGGAAATGCTCCCTATACAAGCAAAAAGTCAGCAGATTCAGTTGTCACCTCGGTACTATCATCACTCACCCGTTGCTCCATTGACCTGTCTTTCACTACAACCATTCTGACAAAAGGTGACTTCAAGATGGGCTAACTCAGGTGACAAACACTGAGGGTCTGAGCTGAGTTGGGCTCTGTGAACCAAAGTGCGAAGTACCCTTCACGCCGGGCCACATGCTGACAACTACCAGCCTGTAAATATAAACGGAAACGTGCCATCAGCCTTCCTCCTCGCTAACATATCAACGGAGGGAATGCAGCCCTCTTTTCCAACTTCATCGTGAAACGAATATTCCGGAGTATTGAATTCACATATTCTAAAAAGCCGTTTAAATTTTCAGAATTATGAGGCAACCCAAGTATCGTCCACAAATCTGAAAAAACATGCAGGTTTCAATGCCGACGACTCTAAGGCACTTTCCTCGAAGTCTTCAAGAAACAAATTGGAAATAAAAGGTGACAACAGGCTTCACATTTGAACTCCGTCCTTCTGTTTATAGAAATGGTTGAATACAAAGTAATTGGAAGTCAGCACATGTTGAAACAGATCGTTAAATCAACACCAAACCAATTTTTAGCTAAACCTAACGAATCAGACAGGAGAGAAGGAGCGAAGGAGACAACGTCACAACTTGGAAAAAAATAAAAAATCCTGAGTCAATCAGACGCTATCCCTCCAATCGACGTCCGAAATCCGCGGACAGTAATCGTTATGTGTTCTTGGACAAGCAGAATTACGATCAAAAGAAGCAGCGCTTGCTATCTGACTCGGTGTATGGTGCTAACGCTACAAAAAGTGTTGAGGGATACGTTAACAACCCCTAAAAAAAGTTCCTTTTCGCAGGAGATTATCAAGAGTTTTAATTATTATTGTGGCTCAATTTTAGTTCTCCAGTGGCAGCTGCATTTTTGCCGTACCAGATGGTAACACGAAAAAGAAAAAAATGTCATTACAGGTGAAAAAATTTACGGGAAGGCTGCAAGAGAGGGAAATTTCCTTTATGACTGCGAATACTCTCTTTGAAATTGAAGCTGAACTATTCTTACCAGATCATGTAGGACAGAAATCACCGAAGCAGAACACTGATGAGAAAAGCAACTACTTATTTCGAGACGTTTTCGACTGTTTTAAGGAATATTCGTTGGCACAGTGAATTGACGTGTGTCAAAAGCGATACTCATGGTATGTAAGTACCTCACTACCCGCACAGCTTCTAAGAGAAATTGCAATGACGTGTCCTTGCCGCTAATATTGTGAACGCATAGTTACTTTGTTTTTAATTTCCTCGATCTTTGTCTGCAGGCTACGTTCTCAACATATTTCATCTAATGCTTTATCACGTTCGTTCCTATTGTGGTCATTTTTAAATGTGATGTCAAAAAAGACACGGCTTTAGTTCATATTTTTCAAGTAAGGCACTATTCTTCGCAGCAAGTTGAAATAGTCTTCCTATGTCTTCTCGAAATCGCTCCGACAATCCGCCGTTTGACAGCGCTTGTGTGAGTGGACGTTTCGGCTTCCATCGGCAGCGTTCGTACAACACGGTATGCGGTTTGGCGCACGGATAGGGACTCCGCCTCGGTTCCGTGCAATGTGCAGACGAGGGTGGCGAGTTTAGGCAGTCTGTGCAACTCCACGGACTCTCGTCGTACGCTAAAAGGAACGCGTAAACATGCACCAATAGCTCGGCAGCAAAACTCTGTGTATTAACTGTACAGCGCGCCTGCGCCCTCTAGCCGACATCGCAAGTATCCCGACAAGTGGGGGACGCCCCGGTAAGAGCGGCAGCTGACTGCGCAGCCGGGCCGCGGCTGGAGGGCAGCGCACACACCGCGCCGGCTGACGGCTGACAACGCGGTATTCAATCAGGCTGCTGCTGCTCCTGCCGCCGCCCTCTCGTCTTCCCGCGCACTTGCGCCACTTACCGCTACAGTGCTGTTTCCCCCACTTCACATTCTTTTACAAGGTAAGAGGCCCGCCGCAAATGGCAGTGATTACCGCCCTTCGATTCATTTGCTACGACGAAATGCAGCCGCAGAGAAACCCCTATAAGATCAGAAAGTCACTGTACGGCATTCCCTTCACGTACGGAGTGAAGATAAGGTGAGCGCACGCCTTTGTACGCCCTACAATTATCTTGTTCGGATTAAAAATTAACGCAACATACGAGGGATGTGGGAGGAAATAAGAAAGTGGAGTGATCAGTGCCCGTATATTCTCAATTATGACACGCTGTCCCCTCAGGCTGTTCGTATAAAGAAAGAATCTGCGCTACTAGTAAACAGACGATGACGAGCCTCGAAGGCGCGGCAAGGACAATCCCAGGACCAAGAAAGAACATTGCCTAAGCCACACCGTCAAGTGTCGGATGAAACTGATGGCTTTAAAGGGATCAAACTACGAGGTCATCGGTCTTCTAATCCTTTGCGTGTCAAGCCGGTAACTGTTCAAGGAGAGGAAATAAACGAGAGACAAATCTCAATGCACTAGGTTGTATATGAGAACCAAGAAAGCCAAGAAAGAGAAGTAAAAATGGTGAAGGTGGGAGAGTTGCCCCGCCAAGAAAGCAGTTGGAGACCCCCACGACACATTACGTGACCAGGGACACGACCCCTGCATCCAACCGGTGTTTCCACACCCTCCATCACCACAAGAAAACTAGCTACACAGACAATATAAAATCTTAGAAAAGGGGCATTGACGATGAGTCTGTCAGACAACGGCCAATGTAAAAGAATAAGGAAATTAAAACGTTGGGAAGGGCGGACCACCGAGCAAAGGCAGCCACAGGAGTCCTCAGGTCAGAACAGGCAGCAGGACACCCATCCAATCTCTCAATCCGCCGACGAAGCTAACATGTCCTTCAGAGAGAGGAGTAAAAACGACTTTCGTGGGTAAAACGTAAATCCAAACCAGTCGCTCTGTTGTCAACTAGCACCAGAGGTAGTGTGTTAGCAAGTTTAAGTTTTCGCCGTATAATGGCCAAATTAGGACAGTCCAACAGGATGTGGGCCACCTTAAGGTGGGCACAACACCAGCATTGGGCAGATCCTCACATCGGTGGATGTGGCCTTGGGCCAGCCAAATGTTACCATATACAAACCTGACAGACAGCAAATTCCCTGTGAAAAGCACGAAGGGAAAACTGCCACAGGGTCGTGGTCTCCTCTATGGTTCACAGTTTAATCTACGAAACCAGGGCACACCAATCTGCAGCCAAGCCTTCGACAACTGTAAGCGTAAAGTCGTCCGAAGGTCCAGTTCCAGTAACCCATCTCCAAATTCAGCATCTCGGCAGCCAACTTGGCCACCACGATCAACGGTCCAGAGTGGTGTAGGTCATACAGGGGACCCCAAATAGTCACAAATAGTGGGTGTCGATGGTAGCCCTGGTCGACAGCCTGAAGATTACTCAGGTAGTTTCTGCCGATTAATAATGACTTGCTAGTGCAAGAACGGATGTGGCTGAGCCCTCAAGCAATGCCACCAGTTCTGCAGTGAATACAATGCATCAATTGGGCAGGGTGTGTAGTTCACTGCATCTTGTGTGTGTACACAAAACCGGTTCGTCCAGCGACCACAGAGCCGTCTGAGCCTGGAAATGCGGCAAGGGCAGGCGGCGAAAAACCAAATGGTCTGTTTAGCATTTCAGTCCAAAGGAGCTCAAGGCACACCCGAGGACGGGCTACACACCTAGGGGGCACTCACAATTTCTCCCTGACAGGACACGATAATGGGGAAAGAGTTCAGAGGAGTGACTGTATGCGAACTGCGACCGTGACTCCCGACGTTGGCCTCTGTTATGGGAGGTACATCCCCCTACGAGGAAAATGGGAACTGTAGTTGGGATGCTCAGCGGAGTAGCTAATGTGTATTGCATAGTTTTGCAGCAGTCGCTGGCACCTGATCTGTAGGGGAGGTACGCCAGCCTCCACAAGTAGGCTGTTCATAGGGGTCCTGTTGCACATCGAACCCGCACCGTCGAGGGTGTCGCATGCACTAAAATGCTACAGTCCTAACCAAAAAGTAAGGTAAAGCTGGTCTTGATATGTAGAAATAAGTGGCCGTAGTATTTGAGTAAACTTGGGCATTGGCGAATTCACTGCTGAACTTACTGTCGTTGCCTACGAAGGGAGCATCCCGGCTTCCCGCACAAAACTGTCAGCCAAGGCAACCTGCTGTGACGTCATTTGGGAGAGAGTGCCTCAGAGCACGTGTGTGACGTCAGTAATTTAATATTAGTACTGACCGAAACAAACGTATAAAGCCTGAGGCCCATATTACACTGTCGTTTAACTTTTTTGCCCAAACTACTTCACTGGAACTACTACACGACTGTAAAATTTTTTGTCATAGTTGTATGGAAACATAGCGTGATTTGGCAATTTACTCCCATTATGAAAAGGAAATATTTACATAGGTATTTTATGTGGTGTCAGTATATGTGTTATTTTTCCTCTCTTGCCCTGCAGTTGTATTTTTATGGTTTACTGCAATGTGACATTTCTTTTGTTCAATTTTTCAAATCATCACATAAAATAACTGTACAAATATTTGAACATGATCATGGGAATAAATTCTCGCAAAGTATCGTGCGAACTATGGAGAAATACGTAATTGGTGTAGTGTTTCATTATTTTAACCATGAATGCTATTTCTGCTAAAGATCGTCTTATGGTGAGGTTAAGATTTTTAGCAGCAGGCGAACGCTATTCCAGCTTGCAATGTAGTACTCGAATCCACAGTGTACCATATTATGTATTATTCTAGGTAAATGTGAACAAATAATCACCTAAGGAAGAATTTATGAAGATTAAGTAGGTTATTTATTGTACAAAGAAATACATTTATTTCACTTATGTACACTTTGAATGAACACACTTGGCTTTTCACTTCTCCTTCCACATCCTTTTTATATGGAAGCTAATCATCCTACAGTGCAGCCAGTTCGACTGTAGCTGACAGCTGCTGCTATTTCTTTGTGGGAGTCCAACCGCATATTACAGTTTTTGTAATCAGCGTGCTTTGTGCTATAAGAAATTTCGTATCTTCATACTTTGCAATGATCACTGTGGTGGCAGCCACGTACCAAATATATTTTGTCATTTTATAGCTTACATTACACTAATGCAAGTGCAGTGGAATATGTGCTGTGGCGAACTTGGAGCAAAGTTAGGCTTCGCTCTAACTTGTATCAAAGATTTCTGCTAAAGCTTCCCCACTACACAGTCAAAGATTTGACCGAAGGGCTTCAGTACTTATTGTCGGCCACAAACACTACATTGCTGCGATCACACAGATGTGTGCTCAGGCCGGTATTTGTCGTAGGAAACAATGGGAGAGACGGTAGCAAGCCGGCTGTGGTTGCTAGCTGCATTATCGTGGTGGTGGTGGTGGTGGTGGTGGTGGTGGTAGTAGTAGTAGTAGTAGTAGTAGTAGTAGTAGCACTGGTTTCGTGCATGGGTGGTGTTGGTGATTACTTTTCAACTCAATATTGAACTTCCAGTGAAACAAATGAGAACGGCAGGCACAATCAAGTGTTGCAAATTGCACCAATTTTTCCTACAGAACTCAAGATGTTTTATATCACGTTTCTGGAAAAACGTTACTTTCAACATATGTATGGATATTACTGCAAAGGAGTTCATAATCCAATGATAATGCAAAGTAGCGAGGATATGCTCCGAACACCGAAAAGTTACATGTGGGATTAGAAAATTTACGTGTTAGGTGTGCCTCCAAGACATAAACCAAACATTCTATATGCAGTAAACACACAATTGGGGGATAACACTCAGATGGCTGTATGAGGCTGTAGCAACACAGGAATCAATATTTTAATTTAATTTCTCCTTTCCTTGGTCGCCTGCATGGTTTGCGTGGGTGAACACAAAAAAGGAGAGACCACAACCACTCTATGAAAGGTTATAGTCTAGGCAAATTAGGAAAAATGGGGGGGAAAATTTATTAAGTTTTGAAACTTTGGGAAAAGGGATGAAGAAATAAAAAACAGAAAAGTTCCCTCCCCTATCGGGGAAGCTTCCCCCTCTCTCACCCGTTAATGTAATTTATTTTCCTTTTCCCACACTTTACGAAAAACTGTTCATTTAACAAAGTTATCTATATTACAAAAAATGTTTCTGATGAAATTTTGCTCAGAGGAGGTCAAATGCATGTTCAAGCAAGCTAATTAGTTTAGGAGTACTAAAATTTGTAGATAAAAAACAGTGAAATTTCTTTTAAAACAGACTTATTTATATAGAATAATTTTGCTTTATAGCCTTTTACTTTAGATTCAAGCAACTTAAATTATTGGAGTGAAAATCACTTTTCATGAAAATTAAGAATTACTGTGAAACTAATCCACAATTACTTTTGTTGTAATATAATTACAATCATATATACAAACTGTAGACAGTGAAAATACCACAATATCTATCAAACAAATACTTGTAAATATTTTTTTCACATAACCATCTATCTGGACTCACACACCCGATTCCAACCACAGCATGGAATGTACCTTTGCCGATCATTGTTGCAATATTAAAGCCAACATTATCGAAAACGAATAGTGAGAACAAATCATTTGAAATATTTGGTTTCCAGAACTGAATGGCAGAAACCCATATTCGAGAAAGTTTCAACAATGTTTTTCGATTCCGCTTTACAAAACAAGTACACTGCGAAACAAAGTTGCAGTGGGGAAATAAATGACTGAGGTCTGGTAGCTGACCCAATCGCATGGGATATTGCTGAACATTTTTTTAAAGGGGACTGGTCACTACCTTTCTTTTTTGACAAAACCACACCCATCACAAATTCGTGTTAAGTGTCAGGAACCATAACTTCAGCATTCTCTGTCAAGTCATTGATATCTGGGTAATCGGCAATACTGTAAGGAGTCATTCTTACACCTTCATGGGTGATAGCTGCTGCTGCTTCTACTATTCTTTTTCTTTCATCTTTTTCATTAACAGCTCATTCATTGTACCACTGATACTAATGCTTGCGGCCACTGCCACGAAAACATACAGCTGGAGGATTTTTTGGCACTGTGACAAACAAGACCCCCATTGCCAAAGTGTTCATTCAGTCAGTTTATTTTTCAGACTTTTTACAGTCATTGTCTCTCCTTCTGGGAGACAAACATTAACTTTCTGCAAAAAATTGAGCTGTGAAAATTGACTTTCCTCTGAACTATCTATAAATTTGCATAATTCTTGAACAGCAGCATCAAAGTTGGTATCTTGATGGCGGCCTCTTTTTCGAACAGAGGAAGGGTTCGACACTAATTAATCATTATTGCATTTCTCTTCTTTCTGAAGCAGCGTATGTTTCACAATTAAAGAGCGAACTTCAAACACTTCACGGCATTTGTGGAATCTCTCTCTCTCTCTCTCTCTCTCTCTCTCTCTCTCTCTCTCTCTCTCTCCCCCCCCCCCCCCCGTGTGTGTGTGTGTGTGTGTGTGTGTGTGTGTGTGTGTGTGTGTGTGTGTGTGTGTGTTTCCGCCTCTGTGTCACACTTTTCAACACATATGAAACAGTATTTGTTTAAAAACTGAATAGATAAGAGGAAAAGGATCTCAAATTTTTATCATCTTGTGCAACACTCCGATTAATTAGTTTCCTTATATTACGTTCCTTAACACATTCACGTTGACATACCTTATGCATTTCTATCAATCCAACATTCTGTAGAAGATTATGAGCCCCATCCTTCCGTTCCTTGCTGATGCGTATTAGAGTTTCCAAACCCTTCATCACTATTGATGTCTCTCCTTGGGAAACATAGTTACCACATAAAACAGGTAGTAGGGTCCAGCATTATTATTTTCTCAGTCCAGACAGAAGAAATGAGATTACCAAGAAGCACATCATAACACCACTAACTGATGAATACAGTCACAAAAACAGAACTCTCTGGCACTACTCAGAGTTCACAACATTAACTCAACTGAACTACACACTGGGTAGAAAGAAACAGCAACGACAGCAGTGGTAGCGGAGCTCTACGTGAATAGGATGGGGAACTTGACATTTTCATTGTTGGCATGTACTCCTAATTTCAACAATACTGATCACAAGATAAATATCATCAAGTAGAATATATAGGCTACGAAATATTTCCATACACTTAATTACACTATTCATTTAAATACTTTGTTAAGCAACAAAAACTGCGAACTATTACATTCTTATTCCTCAGAGACCATTCATATAAATGAAAAGATGCACACGATCTTTTTCCTGTACAATTTCGGGGAGGAATGTATTTACTAATAAAGCTCTGTTTGAAAAATGAGCCTTTTCACGTATAAATTTAAAATAATGTACAAACTGACTTTTGGAGCAGATAAAAGGGTGACACGCCCCCCCCCCCCCCCCCCCCTCTCCACACCACCCTATGAAGGAGAACTTTACTGTTTCTTACCACTATACCCCATATGAGTTTTTCCCAAAGTTTCAAAACTTTATAAAAATTTTACCCCACTTGCTAATTTTCTCTCTAATTTGCCTGTGGTATTAGTCTGGGTTCGTGTACACACGTCACCTCCACTGTCATATAACAGTTCCATGGGAGTCACATGACTTACTTGACAGGCCTGTCACATGGGACAAAAAGCCTTGAAGACTCTGAATGCAGCATTCCAGTGAGCAAAACAACCCCTGACTTCCGAATTCAGTACTGCAACTGGAGTCAAAACAACAATCCACTACTAGTTTACGTGAAATCATACTACTATGACAATATGATTTGTGTTAAGTTGAGCAATCTAGAGGAGTCACCCCTAACGCTAGACTTTCTCAATACAAAAGTGAAAAGCCCCTAGATACCACTAGGAGCACCTACGACAGCTGAGTGGTTCGCAGCACTGATAGCATTAATCTGGCTATCGTGAGCCGGCACGTGAGCACCAGTCCACTAACTATCTTTCCCCAGAGCTGGCTGTCAATTTAAAACTAGTAACAATGCCACAGATGTACAAAATGCCACAAACTGCCCCAAATGTGGGGAGCAGATGCAGTCAGTTTTGGATAATGGATACACTCAGGAGAATGGTCTGTGCTTTGTGGAATGTTTCACATCTGTAAACGAGGTGATTAATGGAGAAAGCTTTCATGTAGAGGCCTTGTCTACACTGTTTTTCAAATCAAAATGGACAGCAGGTGACACTCACAGCTGTACCGAGATGATACTGGACCCCACTCACAGAACTGTCTAGTCTTGGATATTTTCCAAGAGTAGATATAACCAGTATGAAGGGATAAGAAATGCTTTCTCCCTTTCCTATACCAGTGAACTTGAAGAGGAAGAACTAGCAGATCTGAAGAACAACTGCACTTTAAAACTTAAATACCTACAATTAGATTTCTGTAACTTCTAGATTTATGTTTAAGAAGACTACCCTGGCCTAAGTAAAAGAGCACTCATCATACTGCTGCAGTTTTCTACAACATATTCACGCAAAAAAGCATTTTCTATAATACAAAAACAGTAGCACTTGTAAGTTCAAATGAAATGAGGAAACAAATACAAATTTGTCATACATCCCAGTTATACCACATGGATTTATGATGTCTGTCAATTCCCGTAGGTCACTGAATTGCTAGTATTCGAAAGTTTTGTATCTCTTGTAACAAAAGAGAGAAGAGCCGTGTGTGGACGTGGTTCTCTGCCAAAGATGAGATGGACATGCACAACAGAAGAAGGTTCTGTTGAGTGACGCAGTACTTCTTTAATGCCTCCTCCATGTAACCGGTCAGAAATGGTTGTGGCCAGGCATGAGGATGCTCACAAACAAATCTTTAATTAATCTGTCCAAAATTCGAATGCGTTTCAGTCTTCATACAATATTCTGGTGTAGTGGCATGTGCAGCAGTGACCAGACGTGCAGGGATTCAAGCTGCTTTCACAGAGGTATGCCGAGTCAGTGTTCTAATTTAATGACCACGGCACATACACCCCATATGGCTCTGCTGTGGCACACCACACTGGCAGTGTCAACATGCATTGCAGCAAGTGGCTGTGTCCCAGCAGCAGGGTGAGGGCAGGCAAAGTCCTGAATGACACTGCACAGCAGGGGTAAGCGACTGGTGGCATGGTGGGTGCCCAAGCTGGGTAGACAGGCAGAAATCCACAGATCACAGTCCAGCGATGGCATCAACAGATTTACAGCCGCATCATCCACTCCCCTGGGACAGAGTTCAAATGCAGTTACTCGGTGCCAACTTCATCGAAGGACAGTGTCTGTGAGTCACTGCAGAAAGTCTGGAACAGGGACAGTGACCCACGTCCATCTGCTGTCAGGCAAATGTGTATCAAGTTGCTGAAGCTTCCAGGAGACTGGTCAGCAACCTAGGTTATTGGCACAGAGTGTAATGACACGGAAGTGGGTACAAGGTGTGCGGGTGCTTCTATCAGCAGGACTTTGACCATGGTTTCCAGTGTTCCAGGTACGGTACTTGCACCGGCTGTGTCTTAAACCATTACAATGTGAAAAAGTGCTTCACATACAGTTGGACTTAGAAATAAAAAAAAAATGAAAAATTAATAGATCCTTACAATATAATTTGTTGCAACTGAACACACAAATATGTAGCCATGAGGAAAAGCTTGGAAAGCTCTGATCTAAACATTTACATGAACGAAGCTTCCTGTAGGATAGATTCTTGTCAGTGGCCATTTCAGTAGATGTGACACTGTTTCATGAAAAGGCCTCATGTTAATGAATGAAAGTCCGGCAAAGCTCCTGTCCAATAGTGTCCACTTCGACTATTTTTGTTTTGTTAATTGGTTCCCTCTCCCCCTTCCAGAGCTATACTGTTCAGGTTTTATGATACGTGGTTGACATAAGCTCAGCGTATACTGCATTCTAACGACACACTTACAAAAATTGTTTCAAGAGTAAACACACACTGTTAATGAGACATAACACAGTTTTTACTAATGTTCTTTCACAATTACAAAGAAAAATAAGAAGTAATAAAGCACAAATGTTGATTTCTAAATAATGTTCTCTCTAATTGTATAATTTTTTGTGGCAAATATTTGAGTTAATGTCATCATACAACACTTTTCATATTCTTTCATAGTCTGCAGTATGCTGAATTTACCAAACGAGCTGTTAGAAACAAGATTTTCAACACTTGCCATTTGAGATGGTTGTTAGGGGAAGAGGGCAGACTCCGAAATAGTCATTTATGATAGAAATGAGTTGGTCAACTTCGAGACTTGTCATGCCACAAGAATTAAGTTTTATAGGTAAATAAGCTGTCTTGATGTTACCGAAGTAAACATATATGAGGAAAGTCACAGTTTAAACTCAGTTTAATAAAACAACAATAAAATAAACTTTCATTAAATGAGCTGACTCACTGTTTAATTAAACAATAATAAAATAAACTTTCATTATATCATTCTGTTGCCACGTACAAGTGCTATCCCACACTATGACCCACTCTAAGCATTAAACAGTGCAGCTGAATCAGATCCCTGCCAACCACTTATTTGATTACTAATAATCTCCTATCTGGGTGCTTCTAGCTCGCAATCCGGTCATTTTCTTGCACGGCTCAAATTTTTTCTCACCTTGCTCACTAGTGATGATGAAACTGAACTATAATACATTGCCTGAAAGAACTGGAAATGCTCAGCTGTATGACACATGACCGAGATGATCCTAAAATTTATGCTGAAGCTTCTAAGCCAACACTGCAACTTATATTCTTGTCGGGTCGGCAGCTGGATCATGCAATCATTTACACCCAATATTTCCACAGTCTACCTGGAAGCCACCTTCAAGTGTCTGCTAATCACACCGCAACTGATTCATACCATGAACAGCGGCCTTCTTATATGCCGCAGAAGCCCAACAGCACTGCTGTCCCTTAACACCAGCCAAGGTACAGCTGCTCCAGTGTGAAAGCTGGCAAAAACTATGGATCACTATCTTGTACCACTGGCAACACATTCTGCCATCTGAGTCACTGCTGTTTTTTAATATAAGATAAAATAGACTTCAAAATCTTACTTACAGTGTAACCACTGTCTCTGTTTGTAATGTTGTCTGACAGTCTAATTTCAACTGTTTCTTTTAAAACAGAGGCCCAATAATGAGACACAGTGGCAACAATTTGCCAGTATCATACAAAATTCTGTGTCCCTCAGTAAGACAGTGCTCTGTACCATGAATTTCTCATGCTGCGACAATTGTGTGTGGTGAATCTGCTCAATACATCTGTCGTAAATGATGTTAAAAGTTTGGCCACTATATAGAATAGTTTGGCTTTCTTATCATATGGTCAGGGCATATCTTCAAAGATAGCATGAATTGTAATAATATCAATATTTTGTCCACCTGTCGCGATTAGATGGCTCCTTGGCTAAAAGAGGACCTAGAACTGAGGAAGCCCAGATTTTACAAAGTGTGTTGCAGTTGTGGGAAAAGTATGGCAGTCAAACTATTCACACCATTCACAACAGATGTATTGGACACCATCATCATACACGACTGTTCTAATCAGAAAAATCCACAGTACAGGGTACTGCCTTTCAGAGATTTTTATTTTATATGACAAGGACGCAAATGGCTGCCACTGTGTCTCATTATTGGGGCTCTGTTTTAACGGAATCAGTTAAAGTTAGACTCTCAGACAATGTAAATAGAGGCAAACTTCTCCTTTAAGTAAGATTTGGAAGACTTATCTGACTTTCAAAAAAACAGTTGTTAACTCAGCCGGGAGAGTGGTTGGACAGCGGTACTCAATAGCGATCCATAACTTTTGCCAGGTTTTACCACTGGGGCACTGTACCTTCACTTGTATTAAGGGACAGGAGCACTGTTGGCCTTCTGCAGCTTATAAAGGGACCACCATTCATAGTACGAATCAGTTTCAGTATGATTAGTACACAGTGTTCTCACCTGAAGATGGCGGCCAGATAGGCTGTGGAAATAATGTGTGTCATACCCAAACCTCCATATGTCGGACACTCAGATCAGTACCAAACATTGTGAGTCGATGAGAGTATTAAAAAACCGATTCTGTTTGTGCTGTGTGCTGTTATCCATCAGAAGATGCGTACACAGTAGTTAAAAGTAACACGAGAACTGCAGAGTATATGCAGATCATATCTGTGAGCTCTAAATGTTAAGATCTCTGGTAAGTGAGTTGGTAGAGTGTCAAACTGTCATGCTGAAGGTCCCGAGTTCAAAACCCACTGATGGTTTTAACAGATTACCTGTGAAACTGTTATACGGGAGAACATTTTCTGCTATGTAAAAGGACGTTTAAGAGTTTGTAGCAATGTTCTGTTAGCAGTCTGCTTTCGCTTCATTAGTTGAAAGTAGCAAACCTATACTGCACATTTGTATAGATAACATCACATCAAATGTGCTCTATAGGTTTGCTAATTTCAACTAACAAAGTTAAAGTGGACTGCCAAAAGAAAATTGCTACAAACTCTGAAACATCCTTTTACATGGCAGTAAAATGTTCTCCCATATAACAATTTCATGCGTAACCTGTTAAAACAAAATCATCGTCAGTGGGTTTTGAACTCGTGACCTTTAGTAAGACATTCTGATGCTCTACCAGAGATCTTCACATTCAGAGCTCACACATACAGTTTGCCTATACTCTGTAGTTCTGGTGTCACTTTCAATTACAGTTTACCCATCTTCTACTGGACGACAGCATTTAACACGAACTACGTCAGTTTTGGTTGATATTGTATCAGCACACAACTTTTGGTACCAATCTGAGTGTCGGTCATATGGAGGTTTGTGTGTCAGCAACAATTTGCAAAGTTTTTCTAGGAAGTTCGTTGGAAATGGACAACAAAACTCCAAATGACGGACTTAAGAAAGCTAAAAATGATTAACAAATTAATTATAGTACAGAAATGCACTTACCTTACGATGAATGTTTGTATGAATAACTCACACACTTCTTATGAGCAGGGAATCTGAATGAACCACTCACTGAAATCGACCATGCTGTGTACCAAGTTTTTCTCAATGAAGACTGTCTATAGTGCCATCGCTAGTCTAATTCACGGTACTTTGTGGGAAAGTTTTTGTTTTCTTTCCTTTCAGGGCAAAGAAAAGATTGCTCCATCTCAGATGTTGTCACTGGTATGATAATCACTCTCAGGAGTTTCATCATTTTACTGAAAAGTGCCTGCAAGTCATTTTCGAGCAAAAATGACAGTGGAGCAGCACCTGTGATAGTTTTAAAGTAGTTCCTCATGAACAGTATCTGAAGCTCCAGTCTCAGCCTACTGCATTCAAGAAATGGATATGTATTTTGCAAGAGCTCTGCAGCAACAGTTGTGGAAAGTGACTTGCATACAAAACAAACTTTTCAGAATTAAATAAAACTGCAGTTGTGTGATGCCCTCTGATGTTGAAGTATGCAGAAATCTGAGTAATAACTGTATCTTACACTTTTTTAGGAGCAACAGTTTCTGGAATTTTGTTTCCTTGTCCGTCACTTCACAGGATTCAGCAGATCTCTGCAGGTACGGATAATGTCAATGATGCTGCCTTTTATATCCTGTATGGATCTTTTGAAATGTTCTGCTTCCTCATTGTACAGTCAGTGGGTCAACTGACTGATTTTGTAATTGACTGTATGATATGTCAACATGTGGCACAAATAATCAAATACAGACAATCACAATCAAAATCAAAATTCTGGATGCTCTAATTTCAAGTGCAGCCCTCTTGCTTGAGTAATTGTAGTAGTCTGCCAAGACATAAGCTGAATTTGCTCCAGGCTTTCTACAGGTGACTCCCTATTTTTATACTCAACTTTCTTGTTCACTATGATAATTAGCACTGCTGTGATGAACTATGAAACACTAGAAATCTCACAAAGTTCAGGAGGAAGAAAAGAAGAAGAAGAAGAACAAAAAACCTTATATCCACATTCAAGTTGTTACTTCAGCTAAAATCAGATTCAACTTATGAACACAATAGGCATGTTTATTATGTTCATTCAGAAGAGTCCATAAACCTGAAGTAAGAACACTCATAACAGCTGCATCATTGTAACTCTGAGAAACTTCATCTGGATTATCCACAATATCCAATACAGTTTCTTTAATTGATTCTGCTAATGTTTTTGCATCATGTTCATGAGGAATGAGGAAAGTTCAAAATCAACTGTGAATTTATTGAAATATCGGTAGTCTCACCCGAGATAACTGATACATCATCCCTGACTTCAATTTCCTTTCTTACTCTGTCATGATAAACTTCCGGCATACAAAAAAATAAATCATTTTGAACATGTTTAGTAGTACCTTTGAAACCAGGAGCCTTCGAAAAATGATTAGTAAGCACGCCAAGTTCAGCAGTGAAATTTATGACAGCAGAAAATTCCTGGATTTGATGAGTTATTGCATTTATCACGTCCACAAAGTGTGATCTCGAAAGTACCACAAAATTTCATACAATCCATAATTTTAGAGCGTACATAATGACTTCTGCAAATTGATTATTCTCTTTCAATTAACTGCCTATAAGCACTATACGGTTGCTGTCTAATATTGTGTTTCCCTATAACATTGTGCTCTAGCTGTGCAGTCGTATGTGGTTTAGACCACTCATGTTTCCTTAACTTCTGTGATGAACATCCACGACAGTCAACGCCTCTTGGCATCCAATTTGTTTTGCACCTACCAATTTCTTTTGCATGCAACCAACTTAGAAAGCAGTACAATTTGTTTATGATATCGCAGCCATATATCCAATCTACTGTCCATTATAATTTCTTTACTTTCATTTTTAGTTTTATTAACTACCTTTATTTCTGGCTTCAATCTCTCTATGTTCTTGATATGGAGTTTCAAGGGACAGGGAAGAGAAATTAGTTACCTAAGCCTCTACTTTGAATTATCACACACATTGACTTCAAACTGTGGACACTGAAGAATTGAGACGACATGCCTTCAAACTCAAAACCACATATTGAATCCTCCCCCCTCGGCAAACAGTAAAACCTGCTCACAGTATTGTTAACTTAATTGCAACATATCAGCCAATAACAGAATACAGTGACTCCAAAAATGAGGCATTAGCCTTTACAATATAAATGAATGAAATGAATAGGGCAGGAGAGTCTACATAGGCACAACAATATTTCATCTCGCTATACCTAATGTGCTTGGTTGTGTATTAACAGACAAGGACATAACTAAATGGTTGAAACATCTCCAGTGAGCTCCAGTTGGAATATATTGAAACTGAAAGACAAATAGAAAACTAGCAGTGATTGTTACATTCCCACTAGTTCTGAATAAACCAAAAGTAGTTGTGACGTATCAACACTAATGACTAATAGTTGCACGACAAACACATCTATCAAAAGCTGTGTATCATTCAGAAAGTGGCGACATTTTGTACAACAGCAGAACAAAGAGAAGTAGAAAGAGGTGCCATTTACCTTCTACATTTTTTCATGCACTATATGGAATTCAGTAGAGAATGGAAGATTTTAGGTCACACTCAAATGCAGTTGGAAGACTACAGAAACAAAATATTCTACACTGAACAGCAGGACTGATGCCACTTGTTAATAAGAACATCAACATCCACATTGCCTCTAGTTCTCGGCAGCTGTTCACAGATAGTAAAACACTAAAACAAATAATACACAGACACGCAAGCCTACTGACACCAACAGTTTGTGTGTTTCTCTTTGAGCTAAATGCATTTTTGTCTCTCTTTTGTCACGTTGGTTTTCTGCATTAGAGGAATCTAAGTTCATAGTTAGAGGTAATGAAACCACTGTACACAGTTCATCCACGATACACTGCCGAGAGATAGAAATAAACACATCATTAAATTTTACGTCTTTATATTAGGGAGCAGATGCCATTGAAATTCAAAATCAACAAATTTTTTTTGGTAATTATCAATGAAATTCACCAACAGCCATGTAATTGAGACGTTATTTTATTTTGATTACCAGTTTCGGCATTCCACAATGCCATCTTTAAGTCCCACATGCATCTCTCAAAAATAAACAATATTGTCATACAGGATGGCGTGAATTCAAAACCATATCCCAAGTGCTTCATCTGAAGACTTTATTTCGAGTTGCTTTCAAGTATTCAAATGAAGCACTTGGGATACGGTTTTCAATTCATGACATCCAGAAATATATGCCACTATATGATAATACTGTTTATTTTTTAGAGATACATGTGGGGCCTGAATGTGGCATTGTGACATACTGAAACTGGTAGTCGAAATAAAATAACATCTCAATTACATGGCTGTTCGTGAATTTCACAGACAATTACTTGACCAGCTGATGTCCCCTGTCCATGGTGGATAAACAGAGACTGAATTTGTTTTGGTTCCGAAGTTCAGTACCATTTCATAGAAAACTGTTCCCTCTTTACAGTCCAGGATAAAACATCACAATTCATGTACATCTCTTCCCCACAAAGGTCAGATGCAGATTCACATGGCACATAGCTAGTATGATAACTCTGGTGTCTGTATATACTGCTAACCAAAACTTGATGCCAAACACCCATTCAACGATTTCCAAACCTGGAAAAGGATGAATATTTACGAGGGATTCAAACCCTTCCCAAACATGTAGCCACAAAGATACAGTATTGTCCCTTCAAAGAGGAAAAAAATGCAGTAACTTAATTTTTTCACATCTTTGCACTTGGCCTAAATATTGTAAAGTAAAGGAGTAAGCATGGAGACAAATCTATGTCCATTTACCACAATAAGAAAAATGAAATTCATTCTCTCTCTCTCTCTCTCTCTCTCTCTCTCTCTCTCTCTCTCTCTGTGTGTGTGTGTGTGTGTGTGTGTGTGTGTGTGTGTGTGTGTGTTTGTTTGTTTTACACAGATTTAAAACATCTTCCACAAATGATAGAATTTTATGATGTGGAGAAGATATACTGAGCCAGACAGTTAGAAAACATTCAGTGAAAGTACATTAATCACTGAAGACACATGACAACTGATGGTAAAAGGACGAGTATTAATATAATGAAGATACAGCCTGGGTCATTTTTTTTAATTTGGATTACCAGTTTTGTCCTTTGTTACAAGTCATCTTCAGCTCCACACCCAGTAAAAATAGATAAAGGGGTACGACAGCCATGGGCAGTTTAAAGTTGAGCTAGGCCCATACCACTAATGTGAACTGCTTGGCCCCCACCCAACAACACATACTCAATTATTTTGGAAGTTATTATTTTATTTCCATCTTGGCTCACGGTAATGTATAGTACAATCTTATTTCTCTAATGTAAACATTAGCAGTTGTTATGCACTTCCATTTTTGACCACCATCAGAGGAACATCATAATATTCGGTCCAGTGATGTAGCAAAGAACTCCTCTGTTTAAATGCAGAGATAGTTAAATGTCAGTCTGTGTTTTGTGTCTGTTAACCACTGGAAAATTTTTAAGCCACTGATGTGGTTACGGCAACCATGTGTCAAGATTATCAGATTGTGCAAGCAAATGCTGTCTCAATTCAGATATGGTTTTGTTGAGGTATCAGAATGACTTTCAGGTGGTTACCCACACTGTATAGGCACTGGTGGGCTAGATAAGCATTTTCATCTCAATTACACTTTACGTACAGATGATAAATACCATAAAACAAGCCTACACTAGAGCACTAATATACACAAATATTTCCTGTCATAAATCAGGTTTTGACTTTAGTTATCCTGTCTAGCCAAAACACACACAGAAACACATTTAAATAAAATCGAAAGAGAAATATGACAGATTTTGCTCAGATCTCTGAGCTCTAACAAAGAATAAAGAATCTCCTACCCCAATCCTCCTCCCCCCAAGCCCACTTTGAAGTTCCACATGCCTCTGCCAAATCCCTTCCAGAATTAATGAATATAGTACACAGAAAGCTTGTCTGGCAATGCATGTTGTCAATCTCCGCAAGATTTAATTGGTGGGGTGAGCCAAGCTCACAGTCATACAGCTGCTGAGAACACATAAAAGACTTAGCAATGTAGAAGAAACATTATGGAATTTTAGAGCACTTGCCCGTGAAAGGCAAAGGTCCCAAGTTCAAGTCTCGGTCTGACACAATTTTAATCTGCCAGTAAGTTTCATAGAGCACACACTCCACTGCACAGTGAAAATTTCATTCTGGATTACGGAATTTTACTTTGCTGAATTACGACAAATTTATGAGGTGCCAAAATGGATAGCCCAAGATATTCAAACAACCAGGAGATAGAAAGCAAAAAAAAAAAAAAAAAAAAAAAAAAAAAAAAAAATTGACAACAGCTGCATGGCCAAGAGTTCCAAATTTAACTTGTTGGCAGCATGGGCCAAATTTCAGCATCTTGTATCAATCCCTTGTGAGATAAAGGAATACAAGTGCCCAAAAAGCCAAATTATTACATCCTTGCAGTGTAAGCACCATCATACTTCTAGGATGCATGTTCAAATTTCTTAATTAATTTTCAATTACTTTCAGTTCATATACACTTATCTCTGAAATTGTAACAGTTAAAAAAATGAGTGCAGCTGGAAAAGAGAGAACACAATAACAGTACAGTAAAACCAAAACTTCTTGGAACCTTTCTGAATCATAGAAATCACAATGTCAGCACCAACCAACAAGTCACCAGGCACAGGTACCAAGCTAGTAGAGCTGTGTGGGAGGCACTGGCACACAGAGGAAGAAAAGCTTATTTAAATTTATAATGACCATGTAACAAACAAAATTTGTACACCACATTCATGGAATGCATGACTTGGGTGTGTAGACTTGCGTGAGGCCTAGCATTGCCATGAAGGAGAAATTCTTTTGCATTATTGTGCAAGTTCACTTATCATGCTTTCTGTTCCATAAAGCTGGGGTTTGGTGTGTGAAATAAGCCAAACATTAGCACCATTAATCTTTGAATCTTGCTGCATAGTTGGAGTTCTAATGTTGCCAAAAAACACTACCTGTAACTAAGTTCTTATACATATTGATTTACACAAACAACTATTTTACCCAAAAGGCATTGACAAATGCCACTACTTTGCTTTATAATAGTGAGCTATCTCCAATTACTTTCTCTTTTGAAGACTGCCAGTGCAGATAACCGAATGTTCATGTTCTGGTGTAAATTTTAAGAATTTCTGGATTAACAGTACAGAAACTCTCAGGAAATGTCACTCAGGCTCTTAATGACACTAGTTTCCAAGGATAAATAGTCATATTCATGGAACCGAGCAAAAATTAATTCAAATTCGCTGTCCATTTCTGCACTTCTGAGGGTACAAGCAAACCCCAGCAAGAAATCAATTCCAGGCACCCAACAGTGTCCTCAAGGCATTGTCAATGACTCTGCAGTAGCTGGATTATTTGACTTACTGTCTACATCATTGTGTTACATATTAAGTGAGACATTTACATCCTTCCAACCTACAGTCAGAAGCCTATGACTGATGGCATATCAGTATCTTTTACAGTGATTTCTCTGTCTTTGATCTCCTGTTCTCCTTCAAAAATTGCCAGTGCCTCGGACAAACCTGGTAGAATGCTGCCGAAGACTGTTGCAGTCACATATCTTTGAACTACATCTGGCTCAAAACATGATGGATTTGGAACAAAAAATATCATTTGTGTTTGCTCCCAACAACAATCCTATCTGGCTCTTTACAATGCCTCTTATAAGTTAAAAAAAGTTCTGCAAGCAGTCTTGATTTTGCCTTGCATTAAGAATTTATTCAATACTGTACACCGCAAAAGTCACTTAACATGCACGAAAGTTATTCAATAGTTTTCAAAAATTCTTTTCAAAATCATAGCAGATGCTGACACTTTGAGTAGCCAATGCACATGTTCTTGCAATATATATAAATTTTGTGTACCGTTATTAGGGCTTAAAATGAATACCGAACCCACAGACCAGAGGTTTATTACTCTGTGAGCCCTTGAATTGAATACAGCAAGACTTGATCTACCAGCTGCATGGAATCACTAACCTGTCTTTCTCCTGGCACTAAATAGCAGTTCAGCTCCTGAGCACACTTGCTGCTGGTCTCTGCCCTTCACTTCAGTGGGCTGCTGAGGTAGCTTGTGGCACTTTTTCCATCTTGCCACTCTCCAAAATTAACAGTTTCTCAAACATGGATTTGTCACTGCCTTTTTTTTCCAAAATAATGTACCAATTCAGTAAACGGTTCTTTAAGAGTTTGAGCAAATGTGGGATGTCAGCGAATACCTAAATGTTTCAAAGAATTGCTTGGGTGGGGGGAAATAAAGAGTCTTGTGACTGACACCAAGCACCATCATGTCTGTAACTGCAGCTAGATTATATCAAATACTGACCATGGGGCATTACTTCAGGCAAGGGTCCAACTGTTATCTGAAAATCAAAAGTTAAATAAACAGGTTGCTTCTAAGTTGCAAACAATCTTCGCACCATGACAAGGACGACACTGCTGCAAGGTCCAGTTTCTCCTGAAATGCTCTTTTCCAGATCCTTTACGACCCAGAGACACTGTAAAGCAGTCAGCAGCTGTTCCTCAATGTACTGCCATGAAGCATGTCCCCCTCCCATTGAAATGCCATAACAATTATCTGGGTCTGACTATATCAATGCAGATTACTTTGAGCAGAGCTACATCTGACAGGAGATGATTCTGGAATCCACTTAATATGTTTATTGGAAGTTAACCGTTGCTTTCCACCAAACATCTGGATAATCACACACCCAGGAAGGAACTGTCAGAATGTTTGAAGGACTATAGATTTATTGGCACTCTTGTTGTGTTGTTTGTACGATTTGGTGGCAGGATCAGATAATTATTAAGAAGAGCATCAAAATCCATGTGGACACACCCTCATAATGTGACACATGCACTTATTTGACAGCATAGCATGTCAGATCTGAAATCTGACAAGAAACAAACTTGCCCTCATTACCAGGACCTCAACTCCTGTACACACATTTTATGTTCATTAAGTAACAAAAAATGGAAGAGTAGCTTTCTTATCTGCCTAAACTCAGCCAAAAATACTTTCCTGAATTTCCTCAGAATTCCACTGTCTGTATCATAATCAGGATTCATCAACACGCAAGGCCAAGATAACTTTTTTCCTTGTTTTCGTGAGATTTTAGTAGTCAAGAGGATCTTAATTTCCAGGAAATGTTTGGTTTCTGTGTAGAATTTTAGTCCTCACAATGACATTTGTTGTGAAGTAAGAGTACAGGTTTGTTTTTACTGCTTTCTGATTCTTTAATACACATAGAACCTCGTTACTTTAGCCTATCGCTTACACCAAGAAAGGCATTCGTGACACATGCAAATTGGTCTAAAAGATTAGTGCAGGGGGGGGGGGGGGGGGGTAATAGACAGATAAAATCGACTGCTCATGAAAAACAGCAGATTTGGTTGCATAGCTGTTGTGTGTAAAACAGTCTTACACGGTCAAATACATAGCACTGCATTTCTGCATTTATTCATACACCATGTTACTTTGAACGTTTCATTTTTGGCAATATTACTTGTAGTTGGACTACTACTGACTCAATTACCTGTAATATTTATTCAGCTGATCTTTTATGAACAATCTCTTTCTCCATTGTGAATTTTAAATTAACTGTATGGACCACAACATACTTGGGCTGTGCACGCAATGAAACTGATTAAAGACTGTTCTTACTCTGAAGAACGTCAAATCAAAAACATCTTCAGCTGCGTGCATTTCAAATTTTATTTTACTTATGTGACCAGTTTCATAATTTCACTACGCCATCTTCAGCCCCCTGCTCAATGTGTAGGAAGAATCCCACCTCTTGTGCAATCAAAATAGGGGCCAGCATTCAGTAGTACCCGTGTACTATTTTTTAACAACATGATCCCTTCATTCATCAATAGCAGACTGCTACTGATGAACAAAGGGATCATGTTGTTAAAGCGTAGTCAATTACTGAATTCTGGCCACTATTTCAATTGAAAATGACATGGGATTCTTCCCACATGTCAGTCATGGACCATTAAGACGGCATTGTGAAAGGCCGAAACTGGTCACATATGTAAAACAAACTTTGACATCTAGACAGCTGAAGTGGTTTTTCATTTGGCATTTTATATTGAACAGCCAAAGGCCCTCAGTCATTCCATATAAAGACAGACTTACAAAGACTGTTCTTACTTTAGTTTTCACCATCACTGGCAAGTGGGAATGATGACTGACTGACTGACTGACTGACTGAATGCAATTGACATGTATAGACCGTCCCAAAATGCATTACAAATTATTACAGCTCACATTAAAATTTAAAATGCATTGTATTATAATCTTACAAAATTTAGGACTGTTGGGTAGAACAGTTTTTTTCTGGTTCCAATCAGGCATAGAGCACAGGAAGAATGACTGCTTAAATGTCCATGTACATGTACATGCTGTAATTATTCCAATCTTGTCTCCACAATCTCTACAGGAGCGATATTTAGGGGGATGAAGAACATCTTGATTCTTCACTTAATACTAAATCTTACAATGTTTCAAGTAGGCTTATGTGGGATATATGACATTTCTTGAAGCGTCTGCCAATTCAGATTTTTCAACATTCCTATGACACACTACCATGTCAAACAAATTTGTGATCATTCATGCAGCCCTTCTTTGCGTAGACGTTTTTCAGTAATGACCTGGTATAATGAAAGAATATGAATGTCATCTTTAAGTGAAGCCTCACAAACCAGTCAGTCTTCACACTTATACTATGCTTTCTGCCAAAAGATTGGAAGTAAACAGAAATTCAATGTTAGAATGGCAAATCATAGACAATTCAAAGAGTAAATATTGTAGCCCAGTTCCTGTTGTGCAGGCGCGAGCGCGAGCGAGCGCGTGTGTGTCGACAACTAACAGTTGGCAACTTAACTACAAATTGAACAACTACTTACAGAAATCGAGGTTACAATCTGGGCAGCACATTAAAGTTGAAGAAATTTCAGAACTTTTAAAACCTGACAAGTTAGACAATAAATGTACTCTTAAGAAGTCACACACTCCCTAATACCTGTATCCAGTAACAGTATTCCAAGTGTATGGGAATCTGGAAGTTTCATAACTGTGTGCAGCAAAAAGATCCGTGGGAATCCAAACAACTGTTCTCTTGTAAGGCAGTTTTCTAATCTCAGTAACAGCCAGGTCTAGTTTCCATGTTCTGTAAAATGTTTTAGCGCACTTACCTGAACAGCAGGAAGCCGAGTCCCGTTACAGCCGCCCTCCGGACATCATCGTTTACATCAGACACCTGTAAGACAGCACCTGCTAAACATGTACATGTTACACACACATTCTGCACATAAAAACGCTGTGTTCCCGAAGAGTGAGCACCGCATATTTCGTATTTTCGTGATTACAGTTTATGTTTCATGTTATTACTCACATTGTAACAGGGCAACCCCTTATTTAATATGCCCAAAACTTTTAGAAGTATCATTGACAAATGTGAATTGACTATAATCTGAATTTGTTACTGAAGAAAACAAAACTGTAAAACAATGCCCTGTGAAAAATTTTCAGAATACGAATTGGCTTATTACATCGAGTGGGAGACTATATCCTTATACGTAATAAATCATTCATCCATTTGTATTTACCAACCTATATTAATCTACCTCTCTGGATAAAAAAAAAAGCTGATCTTTATTGCAATATGTGTAGTGATTCTGAAAGTTTTCCTCCAAGTGATATATCAACCACAGAACACAGAAAACAGGGTAAGAAAACAGATTTATGTGTAACATTTATTTTAAAATCATTCTTAAATTATTTATAGAAATTATAAATGTATGCTCACACTGTCATTGGGGTGGGAAAAAGAAGTAAAATGCAATGGGCCATGTGGTAGTTTCAAAGCACAACAGTCCAGTATTGTAAAATACAACCACTTACAACTACAGTTAAGTGACTACCTATTAAGCTGCTTTCCATCTCACATCGCACCAGAAATCACAAAAACATTATATCCTACAGAAAAATTTACAGACACATGATCTGGCATCAAAATCACAGTTCACATATATTCCAACACTGTAGGCAGTATAGAACTAGTACCAGGCAGTGATGCCAACACTATGACGAGAGCTATTGCAATGAAGTAGTATGTATGTGCCAGTCGATCATATGGAATTATCATTGTAACATAGGTTAACATGACAGACTTAGTAGAAAGGAGCTATAGTGTTTAGATGTCCCCATGACCTTGATGTGGAAGAAGCTGCCCAATTTGTTGGTGCACCAACAAAGGCAGTCCAATGTGTCTGCACCAAGTGGTGTACCACTCGCAGCCATGTAGCATTGCAGAAGATAAGTGATCTTAAAAAATCCTATCTCCTGTAATTGGTAACTGCTTATTTGTGTCTTGCACTACTGATGACAGTTGGTTCCAAAACCATCAGGAATTGGTGCCCTCAGTGAACTCAAGTAAATCACAACCAGTTTCTGAGAACACTAAAGAGTCTGCTAGGATGCATTTCCAGTTACCACTCAGGCACCCTACCACATTTTGAGCTGCTTGCTAAAGCATCCAAATGAAGGACTCAACATCCCCAAAATTTCAAAGCATTATAATGTCTAATCAATTTAGCATCACATGGCAAACCTGAAAAAACTTCCTTGCCATACTGAGGCTATTATAAGGGCTACATATAGTGTTACACGATATTAGAATCATCTCTCTTTCTGAGTCATCAGTCTTTTGACTGGTTTGATGTTGCTTGCCACAAATTTATCTCCTGTGCCAATCTCTTCTCTAAGAGAAACTCTTGCACCCAACATCCCTCAATAATTTGCTGGACACATTCCAATCTCCTTCTTCCTCTACAATTTTTACACTCTACAGCTCCCTCTAATATCATGGCAGTCATTCCCTGATCATAGGACAGGTGTCCTGTCATCCAGTCCCTTCTTCTTGTCAGTGTTTTCTAGACATTTCTTTCTTTGCCAATTCTGCGTTGAACCACCTCATTCCTTTACCTTACCAGTCCGTCCTTCTGTAGCCCCAATTCTCAAATACTTTGATTCTCTTCTGATTCTTCTGCTTTCTCACAGTCTCTGTTTCAAATACTGTACAATGCTGAGCTCCTAAGTACACACTCAGAATTTTTTTCTTCAAATTAAGGCTTTGTTTGATACTAGTACACTTCTCTTGGCTATAAATGCACATTCTGCTAGTACTAGTCTGCTTTTTACATCCTCCTTGCCTTCTCCGTCATGGTTTACTTTGCTGCCTAGGTAGGAGAGTTCCTTAACTTTCTCTGCTTTGTGATCACCATCCCTATAAGTTTCTCACTGATCTCATTTCTGCGACTTCTCACAACTTTCATCTTTCTTCAACTTACAATCAGTCCACATTTTGTACTCATTAGACTGTTCATTCCATTCACGAGATCCTGTAATTCCTCTTCACCTTTACTACGGGTAAGAACACCATCAGCTAACCTTATCATTGATATCCTCACCCACGCCAAATTTTAATCCCACTCTCTAACCTTTCTTTTATTTATGTCATTGCTTCTTCAGTGTACATGTTGAACAGTAGGGGCAACAGACAGCGTGCCTGTCTTATACCCTTTTTAATCCAGGCACATCATTCATGGTCTTCCAGTCTTATTATTCCCTCTTGGTTCTTTACATTCTGTATATTACCTGTCATTCCCTATGGCTTACTTCTATTTTTCTGAGAATTTCCAAAATTTCGCACCACTTTACATTGTTGAACACATTTTCCAGGACAACAAATCTTATGAACATGTCTTGATGTTTTTTCAGTCTTGCTTTCATTATCAAGTGCAATATCAGGACCACCTCTCATGTGTCCTAACCTTTCCTAAAGCGAAACTCAGCATCTAACAGACCCTCAATCCTTTCTGTACGTCATTCTTGTCATCAAATTGGATGCATGAGCTGTCAAGCTGACTGTGCAATAGTTCTTACACTTACCTGCTCTTGCTGTCTTCAGAATTGTGTAAATGATATTTTTTGAGAGTCTGTCTGGAATAGCTGCTTGGTTGCCACTTCCCCACCAATAATTATAGAAATTCCAATGAAATGTTATCCATTCATCTACCTTATTAGATCTCAAGTCTTACACATCTTTTAAATTCTGACTAATACTGGATCCCATACCAATTCCCTATCAACTTCAATTTCTTCACATGTAATTCCATTCATAAGTGACTCATTTCTGTATCCCTGCCTCACCCTGAACATTTTTGTTCTTCTTTGATTGATCAATTGTAGTATTTCTCCTGCTACCCAAGATTTCCTCCTCACAGTTAGCTTCCTTCTAACTTTGTTTGCCTGTGCAACATCTGACCTAGTTTCCATCCAGGGAATGTACTTCCATGTATTTACCATTACACTATATTTCTCTTACCAGTCTCATTTACAACACAATAAGTCTCTCCAATATTCCACAAGTTGTCTCCATGCAGGTAAATTACACCTCCAGAGAATTCATCTAATATTCAATTGACTATTCGATAGCGTAATTTCTATGAATATTCTAATTCCTAACACCCTACCAATTACAAATGTCAGGATTGGTGGAACAGAGTATTTGATATTTACCCATTTAATGCTAGACTATCATTTATCTACCTGCAACCTACTGCATTACTTGCAACACTGGGCACATTGTTTCCAAGATTTTCCCCTGTTTTATTACAATCCTTCACAGAAAACTATCCAACAGAACACAATCTCAGGCAACAGGATTGAATATATACACTAGCCAGACCAACCCTTCTGGTAACATAAAATGCATGCAGCTACTCACAGCAACATGCAGCAGACGTCGAATGGCTTGGTTGTTGCCGGTACCGCAGTAGGCCATCGCTATTGTGTACATGCCGGAGCGGCGCAGGATTGGGTCCTTGTCCTGGCAGAGGGAAGTGGCCAGGGGGTCTGCCTCCTCCAGACGGCCGTACATCGTGAGTGCGATGCCGACAGCCAGTCCACGTAGGATCTTCTCGTGCTGCGTGTCCTGTGCATACTGCAACAAAGCGTAAGTCCCTACCTTAGTCACAAAATCTGGCCAACTGGTGCTAATGTTAGTTTCACAGCAACACTTTCGGCATGGAACTTGATATTGTGGTAATAGCAAACATTGGATGTACACTACTGTGGCTCAGTTTATCCAAATGAGGGTACAATCTTTATTGTGCATAGTTTTCACTTCAGTGCACAAAATATGAAATGTTACTATATTTGGTATCTGTCTCCTGTTCCCAAAAAAAATGAGCTCTGCTGTAATTGGTACCAAAATTGTGAGCCTTCGGCACTTTGGGAATTCCTGCTTCGTCTAAACAAATGAGATGGAAATCTTAACTGCTGAGATGTTCAGAAACTGACACCTCAATCTAATAACTTCATGTAACATCAATACGAGAGATAACTGATTATCACAGATTCATATTCTGAAAATCAAGTCTATTTTGACAAAATTGGCAGTACTGGATTTTCCAGTTTTCCTGTCTCTCAGCATTGACTAATGAGCATGTCACAAATGAATTCAGTTGCAGTTTGAAGAAAATTCCTATGAAATTGAACTGCTCACAGATAAAAATTGTTTTATAATTGAATTCCCTCAATGACCATTACTTATATTTTGAGTAGTTACAAACTTTTTTGTAGTTGCCAGCCTCTTACAAATTTAATTTTCTACTACTTGGGGTGATTTTTAAGTAATGTCCGTTTGAACATAAGTACTCAACGAAATGTTATTTCAAAAAAGTAAGTTAATTTTCAGAAAGTAAATACTTCACTATTTTTCAATATAGTTGCCAAGTTTGTTCCAACACGTATCACACCTTTCAACCAATTTTAAAATACCCTCTTCATAAAAACTTGCCACCTGCTCCGATAACCAAGAGTTCACTGCCGTTTTCACGTCATCATCATCATCATCATCATCATCATCATCGTAACTGTGGTAATCGCTCGGCGCAAGGTCAGGACTGCAGGGTGGGTGGTCTAAAACTTCCCAGCAAAAACTGTCCAACAAATCGTGGGTCTGACCTGCAATGTGAGGTCTTGTATTGTCATGGAGAAGGACAATTCCCTTTGTAAGCATGCCGCATCTTTTGTTTTGAATCACTCTGCATAACTTTCTCAGGGTTTAGCAGTACGCTTCTGCATTGATAGTGGTTCCTCGTTGCATGAAGTTGACCAACAAAACACCATGCCTATCCCAAAACACCGATGCAATGATTTTGAAGCCGTCAACTTCTTCGTGATAACGAGTCATAACTCCAACGCACACTCAAATCTTTGGTTTTTGTGGTCCTCTGTCAGGAGTTTCGGGACCCAACGGGAGCACAGTTTCATAAACTTTAGGTGTTCAGAAACAATATTGTAAAGCACTGATCCTGACACGTCGGGAAATTCATTTGAGAGACCTGTTATTGTGAAGCGCCTGTTCTCATGCATCCTGGCTTCAAATGAAGCCACCAAATCGTCTGTAATCAAAGAAGGGTGACGGGAGCGGTCCTCTTCATGGACATTGTCACGGCAATCTTTGGATTCTCGTACCCACTTACACACTTTGCTTTCACTCCTAACAGTATCATCGTACACTTTGCAAATCTGTCAATGAATTTCTGCAGCAGACAGGTTCCTTGCTGACAAAAACCAAATCACTGAGCGAACCTCACTAGCAGCAGGCAAGTTGATAGTCTTAAACATTTTGAAAGAACCGTACAGGTTAGCTACAGAGCTGAAACTGAGCGCAGTTGTTCCTGTGGCATGCCGGTACACGATGCACGCACTCATTGCGGTACGCGCACGAACTACTAGTGTCTACAGCAAAACGGACCTTACTTAAAAAATATGCCTCATACTTGCTATAGTCTGCTCCTGTCTGCCTTATTTCATAGAAGCCCTATGGATGAAGAAATAATACACCATTTGTGTTTGGTCAGTTCAGCAGCAGCAGCTCCAGAACAACCAATACCACCTTGGTAAAGTGCGTGAGAGAAAGAGAGAGCACATACACCCCATTTTTTTAAATCTATCTTTATTTCTATTACTATTAAATTTACTGTCATGAAATATTTATTTAAACGGCAAACTAAGGAGAAAAATAAGCACATACATGGCTGAACATTGCCAAAGATTTATACGTGTAAGGGAGAGATGTTCTTTGTTTCTTAAGATTTTAACTGTAGCCTGAAATCTGACATTTCAAGTCTGCAGCTGGTAAAAATATGAATGACTTGGCACAACAAAATTAGGGCAGCTTTTATTTTACCATTACTTTTCTCGGGCATATTATTTACTTTACTTTGTGTGCATCCAGATATTTATGCATCTGAAGCTCCAACATGAACTGTGTTGTGGTGGTAACTTTTAGGATGTCTTACAGGAATTGAAGTTATTTGTCTACAAAATCTGTTCCTTACATTATATCACCTTCAATAAAAAATATCAGTTAACAAACAAATCCTTAAAGTTGAAAAATCAATGTTTCATTTCCATCTGTGGAGGACATTTTTAAGAGGGGTTAAAGCATCTTTGAGAGTCTGATTCACATGCTGGGTCGCTAATGACTACAGGAAAATTTTGTTTGTGTGCGCTCCTGCACAGTAGTGTGAGGTCACGTTTTACGTACCCATGCACAACTGGCCTTTGTCAACTGCCATCACCTGCTGTTGTCGCCATCCCATGGTGGAAGACTGGTACACATTATCTTTAGCACCAGGATCCAAAAGTAATTCAATATCATGCCCTCCTCCTTGCTATTGCATTTACAAGGGTGTTTTACAATCTCTATGTTTTCTCGGTACAGCCTCTCATGGTATCTGCTAGTGGCTGCCAGTACTCTAGTCCTATCAAAATGAATGTGGTGGTCTCCAGGCTGCAAAGTATGTTCTGC
Source organism: Schistocerca serialis cubense (assembly GCF_023864345.2). Classification (NCBI taxonomy): domain Eukaryota; kingdom Metazoa; phylum Arthropoda; class Insecta; order Orthoptera; family Acrididae; genus Schistocerca; species Schistocerca serialis. The sequence continues at coordinate 90,804,543 of NC_064639.1, read as the reverse complement.
TACAGCCGATCTGTCACTTAATTTTTTTTGTGGGATCTTTCCTAATTTAAAAAACCTCTCTCACACCGGCCTGATTTAGCTTCACTGATCAGGACAGTAAAAAAAAAAACATGCGTATATTAAGGGAATTTTCATTCACAAAGCAGGATTATCACATTCACACGGTTCAATACTGTTCTATCCTGATTAAATTGAGCTTAACTTAAATTCCATAAGGCAGTGAAGCAATTTCGAAGTCTCGGTGCAACGAAAATTGTCAGTCGATCTCCTGAAAACATTTGTAATAATTATTAACTTTCGGTGATCACATGGGGAAGACCGGAGATCTGCTGGTAAGACCGTGTTAGCCTATTTATTTGAAGTAACTGCATATCTTGAGCATACAAAACCGCAGGTTCGTCCAGTGTAAATCAGACGTTCCCCACTGATCCCATGCAACACAGTGTAGTAAGCAGACACTGTCAATAATAATCAATTAAATAATACGCGAACACACTTACTTTAGTTTATTTCATGTATTAAATTCCTTCTCATACAGAATCTCATCAAGATGGCGACTAGCTCAACAATACATACATATACATCCTCCTCCTTTCACAGCTAATCGGCAAGATCCTTCATTCTAGTCATAAGAGAAAACATAGATAGCAGAGAAGCTAGTCCATGGAGTAAATGGACGCTCCAAGGAATAATAGGGCTTAAAACTACTTTGCATTGATAATCATCGTATACTAAAGTTTAGGAATCGGTAAGATAAGAAGAGATATTTCGAGATATGTACTGAGTTATATAATTTATAAAATTACTGAAAATATCGCGGAGAGACCGCTGCAAGAGACATTACATCGCCCCTCGCAGTGAGCAAAGTTGATATGTATCCACTCTGCGAGCTAACTATTGTCTTAGCTAACTCGTTAGAATTTGTGGAACATACGTTCCTATAAATTTTAAGAAGTTAATAAGATTTTTTGATTACAAGAACTGAAAGAGATTTGGTATAGGTAACACCAATCTTCGTCACCTAGATACCTAGTTGTTGCTTTCACGTGTACTGGGGCATACCCGCATCCCACGTACACAACCAGGGAAGATGGACTTGTATAGTTGTTGATCAGGTCTACCTATTCAAGAACTGGCATTCACAGGGAAACCCCAGAAAATCTGGAGACTTAGACCCCAACTAGGTATCACAGATGATAGGAAAGACAGAATAATTTAGAAATTTGAGAGATATTCTAGAATTCATAGGAAAGATAAAATCTGCCTCATAGCCAAAAAAAAAAAAAATCTTTACACATGCAAATTTTTACAATCTTCTGAAAAATTGTCTTCATCCATGTCTTGCTGAACTGCGGTGAAACTGATCAAACAGGAACATGGGATATGGCATGGAGGACAGGCGTCGCATTGGCGTACCAGACAGGAGACGTAACGGATTTGAGAGACCAGAAGGAACCTCAGGAACAGGTACTCAGGATTGTAGCATGAAACAATCGAAATTCATCTAAGGAATGGTCAATTATTAAAGATTCCTGGAAGAGAAGGGTTAGTCGAATTTTTCCAGATTCATTTTGAACTCAAATATGGACCTGATCCATCCAATCTTCCATCTGAGGAATGGGAAAATCCATTCGTCTCATACTTTCCACACCTAGGTGTCTTAATCGATACTGTAGTTGCACAATATAACAACTCCAGATCGGAAAACAATTTTTGAAAACATGGATAATTTCATCCATCTTCTCGAGTAAGCCGAAAGGTTCTAATCCTGCTCTTTTTCTTTTCCTTTTTTTTTGTTGGATTTTCCAGGTGGAAGTAGATCTGAATCTTTCCTAATTTGGTTTCAAGTACGAATGTGGATAGCATGTCAGAATATTAAAAACTTTATTATTTGAGACAATTTCCAAAAAAAATTATATCTTATTCAGACAATATTATGGAAATGGAAGAGGATGTAGATGAAGATGAAATGGGAGATATGATACTGCATGAAGAGTTTGACAGAGCACTGAAAGACCTGAGTCGAAACAAGGCCCCCGGAGTAGACAACATTCCACTGGAGCTACTGACGGCCTTGGGAGAGCCAGTCCTGACAGAACTCTACCATCTGGTGAGCAAGATGTATGAAACAGGCGAAATACCCTCAGACTTCAAGAAGAATATAATAATTTCAATCCCAAAGAAAGCAGGTGTTGACAGATGTGAAAATTACTGAACTATCAGTTTAATAAGTCACAGCTGCAAAATATTAACACGAATTCTTTACAGACGAATGGAAAAACTAGTAGAAGCCAACCTCGGGGAAGATCAGTTTGGATTCCGTAGAAACACTGGAACACGTGAGGCAATACTGACCTTACAACTTATCTTAGAAGAAAGATTAAGGAAACGCAAACCTACGTTTCTAGCATTTGTAGACTTAGAGAAAGCTTTTGACAATGTTGACTGGAATGCTCTCTTTCATATTCTAAAGGTGGCAGGGTAAAATACAAGGAGCGAAAGACTATTTACAATTTGTACAGAAACCAGATGGCAGTTATAAGAGTCGAGGGACATGAAAGGGAAGCAGTGGTTGGGAAGGGAGTGAGACAGGGCTGTAGCCTGTCCCCGATGTTCTTCAATCTGTATATTGAGCAAGCAGTAAAGGAAACAAAAGAAAAATTCGGAGTAGGTATTAAAATTCATGGAGAAGAAATAAAAACTTTGAGGTTCGCCGACGACATTGTAATTCTGTCAGAGACAGCAAAGGACTTGGAAGAGCAGTTGAATGGAACGGACAATGTCTTGAAAGAAGGATATAAGATGAACATCAACAAAAGGAAAACAAGGATAATAGAATGTAGTCTAATTAAGTCGGGTGATGCTGAGGGAATTAGATTAGGAAATGAGACACTTGAAGTAGTAAAGGAGTTTTGGTATTTGGGTAGCAAAATAACTGATGATGGCCGAAGTAGAAAAGATATAAAATGTAGACTGGCAATCGCAAGAAAAGCGTTTCTGAAGAAGAGAAATTTGTTAACATCGAGTATAGATTTAAATGTCAGGAAGTCATTTCTGAAAGTATTTGTATGGAGTGTAGCCATGTATGGAAGTGAAACATGGGCGGTAAATAGTTTGGACAAGAAGAGAATAGAAGCTTTCGAAATGTGGTGCTACAGAAGAATGCTGAAGATTAGATGGGTAGATCACATGACTAATGAGGAAGTACTGAATAGGATTGGGGAGGAGAGTAGTTTGTGGCACAACTTGACCACAAGAAGGGATCGGTTGGTAGGACATGTTCTGAGGCATCAAGGGATCACCAATTTACTATTGGAGGGCAGTGTGGAGAGTAAAAATTGTAGAGGGAGACCAAGAGATGAGTACACTAAGCAGATTCAGAAGGATGTAGGTTGCAGTAGGTACTGGGAGATGAAAAAGCTTGCACAGGATAGAGTAGCATGGAGAGCTGCATCAAACCAGTCTCAGGACTGAAGACCACAACAACAAACAACACAATTACAATGAAATTTTGCTGAAAGAGAACGTTTAATTAAGTCTTGCTGCATGACCTCTCCAGCTGAAATTAATCTTTGTTAGTAGTGATTGATGATCAAATTTTTCTTTTTTATACTCCGATTGCCGCATTTTCTCATGAACATGTATGAATGCAATGTAACAATAAACAAATCCAACTGGAAAATGACACATTATTATAAATTCAATGAAGAACTTTCTTATTAACTCTAATTTTACAAACACACACTAAGCTAGTTAATGAAATTCTCTTGAATAGAATTTAGCTCGCACCAAAAAAAAACCAGCGAGTCTTTATGTCTGTGGACAGTTGCAATCAATTCTAATTTTCTAACGCGGTTCATTTGTTCTCCTGTCAACTGTCAGTTTACAAACACTAACTTCACACGCAAGCGCCGTATTCGATCATATAGTTTCAGTTAACTTATTATCACTGGAGATTAACTCTCTCTGAATGTATATTATTTCACACGCACAAGCTTCTTTGGTGATCATCGCGTAGACAGATAATCCGTAAGTCTTCACAGCAGCAATAGCTACAGTTCCACTTTTCTAAATATTCCTATACTATCACAGAAGCAATTGCTTACTGTTCATTAAACTATCACAGATGCTTGGCATGCTGTCATTTAATCTATTACAGTAGCTGAGGCATACTGTCCTTCGCACTTCAATTTTTTTTAACATCCAAATACTTCATACAGACTTTTCATTTCATTTGACACACTTGCCATAAAAGTACCTCTTTAGGTCTGCATGAGGAAATAATCCTTTTATTCTTCCAGAATCCGGATATGCTAATAAATACGCACCAGGATTCGGTATATCAACTATTATATATGGACCTGTATAAATTAGATTGCATTTCCTGATGGTCTTCTTCAACTTCGATGACTTGATGCGTCTTATTAAAAGAATTTTCTGTCCGATATTTAAAGTCTGAATCCGTTTGATGTTTCTATCATGGATTTCCTTTCGTTGTCTTGCTTTCTCCGTAATATTAATGAGAGCATTGCGAATTTTTTCTTCCCATGACATTTTGGTGTCCTCGAGTTTAGGCAAGTTATCTACCCAAAAGTTTCTTTCGTTATCTCTGAACATCAGTTCATTCGGGGTAAAGTTTGTAGAACTATGTGGTAAATTATTATAAACCTGCTCAAACTCGGTCAAATAGTTTATCCAGATAGTTTGCTTATCATGACAGTACTTTCTCATGAATCTGTTTAGTTCTCAGAAAACCCGTTCAATTAAATTCCCTTGTGGTTGATATCAAGATGTAAATATCTGTTTTATTCCTAGTTGTGATACTAATTTTCTCCATAAATATCCAGTAAATATCTTCGCATTGTCAGAGATTATAGATTTTGGAATCCCTGCATGAGGAATGTAGTCATTTACAAACTTTACTGCGGCAGCTCTTGCAGTTGCTGATTTTATAGGATATAGTTTAACATATTTTGTAAACACATCACAGAATCCAATAATGTACTTAACACCACCTCTGGCTCTAGGAAGTGGTCCACAAATATCACATGATATAAGTGATCTTGGTGCTTCAGGCATTACTGAGTGAAGCGCAATTTTATTTCCCTTGTTGTCCGGCTTAGCCTTTTGACAGAGAACACATTTCTGTATGACTTTGTGCACTTTTTGTCTTATATTTGGGAAGTAACAATAATATCTAATCTTATAAGGACACTTTACAACACCAACATGACCCCAGGTCAAATGTGTAAACCAAATTAATCGTTCTTCATATTCTTCGGATATGCAGACACACCACTTTGGATTCTCAGCCTTCCCAGATTTAAAAAATAAAATATTATTCACAAGCCGATGGTATTCCAAATTGACCGTAGGATTTTGTTGATTGAACTGTCGTATTATAGCATTCCATCGCCAATCATTCTTCTGAAGCTGAGCCATTGTCTTACATAAATGAATATAATATAACTTGTAATTATTTTCTTGAAGAAGAAGCACTGGAAATTCTGCCTTATTATTTACATCCATTTCAGTTGTCATTCCTTCTGGAGATCTTGACAACGCGTCAGCTATAATATTTTCTTTTCCGGCTACCTGAATAATTTGAAACTGATATTCTTGCAGCGCCAGCGTCCACCTTGACAAGCGAGGATGCAGCAACTTACAAGTTTGTAAAAAGGCTAGTGATTGGTGGTCACAATAAACGGTTATCCTTGAGCCATATACATAATAATTAAACCTTTTCAAAGACCAAATAACTGCTAAAGCTTCCAATTCCGTAGTGGTATATGCTCTTTCACAGGTGGATAAAACTCTGCTAGCAAATGCAATTGTACAAAAGGTTTTTACACCATTGATGTACCTAATTTGAAATAAACAAGATCCTAATCCCACATCTGATGAATCAGTGGCTAAACAGAATCCGACATTCATATCAGGGTGGTATAATGACGGAGCATTTATCAGTTGATCCTTAATTTCACAAAAAGCCTTTTCACAATTATTAGACCATTGCCATGGTACATCTTTCCTCAGGAGCTGGTTTAGTGCTTCAGAGTTCATTGATTGAGTTTTAATAAATCGACGAAAAAATGAAGCCAAGCCTATAAAGCCTTTCAGTTGTCTTCTGTTTCTTGGAGTTGGAAAATTTTTGTATCGCACTAATCTTCGCTTCTGTTGGAAGAATGCCTTTTGCATTAATCATATGTCCTATGAATTTAATTCTCTGTAGAGAAAATCGGGATTTTTTTAGATTTGCAGTTATACCAGTTTGTTTGAACACAGCAAAAATCCTCATAATAAGTTGTACATGTTCCTCCCAAGTTTTAGAGGCAATTAATAGATCGTCCACAAAAACTGTTATTCGACTACGTAGTTCTGGTCCAAGGGCATAGTCCAACGCACAAATAAAAACTCCAGAGCTGATATTGAGAGCAAACGGAACGACCTTTAACTGATAGCTTCTCCCTCCATATATAAAAGCAGTATATTTTCTTGAGTCCTTGTCTAACTGGACTTGCCAGAATGAACTTCTCAAATCAATACCGGTTAAATAGGATACATCTTGAAATTTCTGTATTAACTCATCGATGTTCTCCGGACGTGTGCGCACAGGTACTATAATGTTGGTAATTTCCCTTGCATCTAATACCAATCGAACTTTTCCTCCTGGCTTTGGTACAACAAGCAACGGAGAACAATATGGGCTGTTCGATGGTCCAATAAGATTCCAGTTTAACATTTTTTGTATCTCTTCCTGAACTGGTTGTTTTAATCACCAGGGAATGGGATAGTGTGTGCGGCAAAATGTCTTATGGGGCTTAATCTGTAATGTACAAACATATCCTCTAATAATTCCGGGCTTTTCATTGAAAACTGACTCATATTCTGTTAATATATTGAATAATTGTTCCCTCTGACTATCCGTTTTTCTGTTCGACTGTTTGTCTGAAATCCTCTACTTGAACTGACTTGATCGGTAGTCGGTACATATTATTATTTTCAGCACAAATCAACTGCACAGCAGCACCACGGAAATATTGCTCATACACTGCCTCCTTTCTCAGTAAGATTAGTGTAACAAATTGATCTTCGATTTTAAAATTCACCTTTCCTTCTACCAAGTCCAACTTGCAATTGCAGGCTTGCAAAGTTCCAATGCCAAGAATACAATCTACTAACAACTTTTCCACTACAAGTAATGTGCATTGTTTAGCTACATTTCCCAATTTTATCTCTATAAGCATTTGTATCTTGACGTTCAGGGATTTTGCTCCCACTGCACCTATAACTTGGCAATTTCGTACTGGTAGAACAGGGATTTTCTCAATTTTACTAATTCTGCGAAACAAAGTTCCGGGTACTATGTCTGTAGATGAAGCTGTGTCCAATACAACATTGGTTAAAATTCCTCCCACTTCTGTGATGATCTCAGACACAGGAACCCTTTTATCTTCGACTACACAGGCGTCTAAGTCTCTCGTCAATTCATCTGTCATTAATTCACCCTCCTTATATCTCAACACTGCCACGGAATTAATTTCGTTTAAAACAGGTTTGCCCCTTTTGTATTCCCCGGCTGACTTTATGGAGCAGTGAAGCAATTTCGAAGTCTCAGTGCAACGAAAATTGTCAGTCGATCTCCTGAAAACATTTGTAATAATTATTAACTTTCGGTGATCACATGGGGAAGACCGGAGATCTGCTGGTAAGACCGTGTTAGCCTATTTTGAAGTAATAAACTGGATATCTTGAGCATACAAAACGGCAGGTTCATCCAGTGTAAATCAGACGTTCCCCACTGATCCCGTGCAACACAGTGTAGTAAGCAGACACTGTCAATAATAATCAGTTAAATAACACGCGAACACACTTTTATTTAGTTCATGTATTAAATTCCTTCTCATACAGAATCTCATCAAGATTGTGAGTAGCTCAGCAATACATACATATACATCCTTGTTCTTTCACGGCTAATCGGCAAGATCTCAATCATTCTTTTCCTAAAAGATAACACAGATAGCAAAGAAGCTATTCCGTGGAGTAAATGGACGCTCCAAGGAATAATAGGGCTTGAAACTACTTTGCATTGATAATCATTGTATATTAAAGTTTAGGAATCGGTAAGATAAGAAGAGATATTTTGAGATATGTACCGAGATATATAATTTCTAAAATTTCTGAAAATATCAGAGAGAGACCACTGCAAGAGACATTACACACTCTCCCACTTCTACCATTGCCTTTGTCCTCTTCTAGACGCTTTTTGGTGGTTCTTTTTGAAGAAACCGTGTACGCCTCCCCACAACTACACAGTATCCTATAAATTCCTGGTTTTCCAGCAGTTTGTGAGCACCCTTGAACAATTTTAGGTGATACCATATCTTCCACATGGATTTGTAGGTTACCGGTATAATCACTTTTTTCAAGATTTCTCCTATACAGTCAGTAACATCCTTAACGAAAGGCAGGACAACTTTGGACTCCACAGGTGCTTGTGCATCGCTTCAATTTTTGCGCGGCCCTCTTCACGCATTTTTTACCTCAACAGATGATTAGCTCGTTCTTCAGCAATGCATTGGTGAGATGTTTTAATTCCGCGTCAAGCAGCTCTGGTTTCCAGACGTCCCTTGCTCTATCTGCCAATGTTTTTATGATGCCTCACTTTTGTTGTTGGTTGTGTGGACAGTAGCTTGGCAGCATATGAATCGGACAGCCAAAGAAGCTACAAGGCCCCTTGAATGTCCTCCACAGATGGAGGCAAACATTGTGTTTAAACATGAAATTAAGTCGACCACAACATTACAGCCCAGAACTTTTTATTAATTCCGATATTTCTGACCATCAAAGTTTACATGTTACAACCAGAATAATAACAAAAAACTAGTCACAATAATTTACTAGTAACTTTGTGCACACATTGAACACACTTTAGTGATACGTGATGTTCCATTCTCATAGCAATAACTTCATGTAGAAACAAAAGAAAAAAATAGTCTCTTTTGAGCAATAACATCTAAGAAGTAACAGTAACAACTCATGATGCCTTTACTCCTTAAATTATTTATATTTCATAAAGGACTTTCCTATCACGTCTTTTAATGAAACTGTGATTCACTGGTAAATTCTTGTTACTGTTCTAATATCCCTTGAATATACTAACCTAATAGCAAATTTGAATAAATGGGAATCGACTGTATTAACTGGAGTAACTTTATTGGTATTAAGTAATGCACTGTCGGATGAAAAATTTATTCTGAAGACAGCATGTGTAAATTGAATATTTGTAAAACGAACACATTTCCAGCAGATAATCAACCCATGGACATTTGTGCACACATACCAGCTGTCAGCAAGATGATCCTGCAATTTAAGCAGTCACTGTTGAATTTTGGTTAATATATTTTATTAGGTTGTTACTGCGTGGAGTTGTGATAGAACTAAAGGAAAATGGCTTGACAAAAAATTGTGCATAGTGGTATACTTATATACAGATAGCAGTAGTATCATGTACACAAGGTATAAAAGGGCAGTGCATTGAGGGAGCTGTCATTTATGCTCACAGGGGAAACTCCCATCGCATCACCCTCAGATTTAATGGTAAAATGGCCCAGTGGATAGCCCATCAAAATCTGAACACAGGTCAAGCTTGAAAAGAAGAATGTGTACTGAACTGTGAAAAAAGCAGCAAAACAGAAACAGTTAACAGGCCTAGCATAAGCTGTGCAACATCAAGTGTATTACAAGTACTACGGAGTTGTGGTTATGTGGTCACTGTGTTGGACTGCCAAGCAGAAGAACCATGAGATCCGTGTTCAAATCACCCTCGTGCCTTTTTTTAATTGCCACATTGTGTACTGTGATTTTTCACTCCACACAACGTTTTTCCACTGTTCAATCGTCAAATGTTTACGCACCTTACACCAAGCAAGGCATCGTTTGGATTTTTGCCGGCAGGTTTGGCTTTTGAGCAGCCGCTCGACCATGAAATTCAAGTTTTTTCACATCCTGCCTAACTGTCATAGTACTTGCAGTAGATCCTGATGCAGTTTGGAATTCCTACGTAATGGTCTGGATAGGTGTCTGCCTATTACACATCACGAACCTCTTCAACTGTCGGCAGTCTGTCAGTCAACAGAAGAGGTCGGCCTGTACACTTTTGTGTACACACATGTCCCTTCACGTTTCCACTTCACTATCTCATCAAAAACAGTGGACCTAGAGATGATTAGGAGTGTGGAAATCTCGTGTACAGACGTATGACACAAGTGACACCCAATCAGTTGACCACATTTGAAGTCAGCAAGTTCCGCAGAGCGCACCATTCTGCTCTCTCACAATGTCTAATGACTACTGAGGTCGCTGATATGGAGTACCTGGTAGTAAGTGGCAGCACAATGCACCTTATATGAAAAACTTATTTTTTGGGGGGGAGGGGGAGTCTGGCTACTTTTGACCACATACTGTATCTGTTACGACAATGCGGCAAAATTTGGCATTACTGGGCTATGGCGGGAGATGACTGATGCGAGTGCCTTTGCTACTAGCATGACATCATCGGCAGCCCCTCTCCTGTGCTTGTGACCATATGACTGGAAAACTATGGCCTGGTCAGATGAGTTCCAAGTGCTTCTTCTTCAAACTCCCAATTACATCTGATGTAACTTTTGTTGCACCAAACAATCCACAATAATACCAACCTGTGCATTATTTATGCTTTGTCCCTCATAAGATTACATTCTCCAATACTGTGGGTAATTTGCCACAACTATGTTGCCTGGTCCTGCTAGTCCCACAATTCCTGCCCACACACTGAAATGAAATGAACCCAATGCCTTACTTCCACAATTGCTCAAGGATGTGCCCACGTGTACTGTAGTTATTGTCGTAATTCACCATCCCACTGTAAGTGAATGTCACCTTATCAGTAATTAAAATGTACACTGAACTGCAGATCTTCAACACCCTGCCTTACAATCCATTTGCAAACCAGTAACAAGATATCAACAATGTAAGAAAAAGACAGATTTCTATTTACGGTAAAGACGACACTTTAAGTTGCAGGTACGCCTAAAAGACACTTACACATTAGCTTTCACCCACAGCAAAAAAACACACCACGACACTCTCTCTCTCTCTCTCTCTCTCTCTCTCTCTCTCTCTCTCTCTCTCTCTCTCTCTCCCTCCCCCGTGCGTGTGTGTGTGTGTGTGTATGTGTGTTTTAATGTATCCTCTTTACTGTAACAATTATCTTTTCCTTACATTATTGATATTCCAACCTGGAGTTTCCACTATTTGTTTCAGTAACAAGATAAGGTCATCTTATGGCCTGAGAACTTTTAGACATTGTAAGCATTGCTCATGCAGATATGATCATGCTGGAGTGTGGTTTATGCCTTTAGCAGCTCCAATCCTCAGACTTGCTTTGGGATAATCATCTACTAGTGGCATCATTTGCTCCTCCACATAGGATATCCAAACTGTGTGAGGTCTACCACAATCTCTTGTCCCTGATGCAAATGATCCCAAGAAAGCTATCCACTGGAACAACCTGCTGACAATTTCCTCAGATGGAAAGTAGCATTGACAAATATCAACCCAGATAGCTGTGCATGTTTAAGTGCCACTTCCAGGACTGGCCCTAGATCAGATCTGCCCAGCAGATTCACAATGAGGGGGTGTGTGCCTGCCAGCCTGACTGCGATTTTTTGGTGGTTTCTCCACATCTGACTAAGTGAATATTGGGCTGGTACATAAGACCCACATCAGTTACATGATTCGCAAACGTTGAGGGCTACAGGCTCTGAAACACTTGCTGCCTTGCAAGTGCACTAACACATGCAGGTGTTAGTGCCAATACTAGCCACCTTTGTTTGCGTAGAGGCATCAGCTTTTGGAATAGGCTTCTGAAGCATGGATGCAAAAGATGTATAGCAAATGGGAGATGCTGCATGGATTTGTAAATCTTTTTGGCCTCATCATAGGGGATACGCTTGGTTATTTTTATTTCTATACTTTCCTCTAGAAAGATTCTGCAGTCCCCACTCGAAACAAGGTGGTTTCCAGAGCAATTGGTACATTTGGCTGGAGACGAGGAAACAACTCCATCGTGAGGGGCCTTACCACAGTTGTTGCACACTGCATCTCCTTTACATTCTAGGGTTGTTGTATACCCAAAACACTGGCATTTGAAACAGCCCATTGTGCTTGTGAAATAAGGCCTCACACTAAGGTGAAGGGAGCCAGACTTAACATACTCAGGAAGTTTCGCGCTACTGAATGCTAGGATAAAGGAGTCGGAATTGATGAGATTCCCATCAACCGTTACCATGACATTTTGTACATCTACTATACCTTCTGGAGCCCACTGATGTTACAATTCCTACTTGGAAGTGCCGACTAGATCCCTGTGAATGGTCTCTCTCTCTCTCTCTCTCTCTCTCTCTCTCTCTCTCTCTCTCTCTCTCTGATGAAGACTGTAGCCGATAGCTTCATGTGAGTGTCTTTTAAATGTGCCTGTCTGCAACTTGAAGTGTCTTCTTTATGGTAAGTAGCAATCTGTCTTTTCCTCATTTGATAAACCATGGTATTCATTATTTCAGTATCTACTGCCTCATGGGACTTCAAATACACATGCTTTCTCAGTACATAAGTATCCCACTTTACATTTAGATTCTTCCTTATGATTCTTTTAAACTTCAGCCTAATTTTAGTGTCCACAGATTACTACTCATAAAGATTAATAATGACTGTGCTCATTGTGAATAATATACAGAGTGTTTGAGCTAGAGGTGTACAAAACATTTGTTTATATTTTGGTGCTTATAACTTTACTTGTCCCACAATGTACATAGGAGATCAAACATACTTATGCGTATTGGTACAGTTCAATGTGGGCACCATTTGTAACTCAACAGATTTTGAAACAGTACTTAACTTCTGACCACGTGTTCGTAAGCATGACAAGTGTTATGGGCTCTACTGTGGTGTAGATCTGTTGTCTCAAATCTATCAGATGTCAGACCTTTGTTCTGTAAACAATGTCCGTGATAAGCCCTTACGCACTTAAATCCAGCAGATCAGTAGACTTAGGGGTCAGGCAATGGGACCCACGCCTTCAGGTCCAATGCTCAGGAAATGTCTCGTGGAGAAATTTGGTAACATGTCCATTATAGTGGGGTGGAAAATGGTGTCGAAAGGCATTTGCTGAACTGCATAGTTTGCCAACATGTCGAGATAAGTGTGCTCTGTCACTGGTGTGCATGCACCGTGCAACTCAGTGGTGCTCATGAAATGGTGAGGATACCCTGTACATTGAGAACGGAGCCCTTTGGTAAGAACTACAGAAGGAAAATGTGAAGTGTGATGTGTAATGTGAACTAAAGACAGAGTGGTGGGAGTTCAGACTGTTGAGGCTGACAAGGGTGACAAAGTACTCCATAAGGACTGTCAGACATAAAAAGAGTCTCTGGTAGCTCCAACGGCTTGCACTGTTCAGAAGCCACCCCTACTCCAGCAAAGGCAACTCCACGAAAGGCTACTCTAAAGCAGCAACAGCAGGTAAAATTAAGTAGTAAACCACAGCCGATGGAGTATGAGGTATGTATGAAGTAATCATCTCACTCCATAACTGAACCTCCACCACCGGCTGCACACTCTGCTCCTCTCCCCCCCCCCCCCCCCCCCCCACCCTCCCCAAACGGAGAGAGGATGAAGGTGCTACCCCTGTGATAGATGGCTAGATGGCTTCCAAACTTTAGTGGAACTTGCAGGGGTTCAGGACACATGTGGAGGAACTTCATCTACTATCTCAGGTTAGGCCATTGTGTGTGTGTCTCCAGGAGACTAATTTCCATCATACACCCCTGAGCTTCAGGGCTATGTACCCCACAAAAAGGATGACCTGAGTGGAAAGAGAGCTAGAGGAGGAGTAGGTATTTTCAACAGTTCTGACTACCACTCCTCCCCTCTCCCTCACGACAAATTTACAAGCAGTTGCCATATCAGTGCACGTGCGTCACCCATTGACAATATATCCCCTTCACCTGCCACCACGCGATGTGCTCGATGAAGAGGCTCTAAACAACCTTCTTACACAGCTCCCCAACCCCCTTCATCCTCTGTAGTGATTTTAATGTACACAATGTGCTTTGGGGTTCTGCAACTACCTGTCCCAGTGGTAGAGCAGTAGAGAGGCTTCTCATGTCGAGCAGTAGAGAGGCTTCTCGTGTCATCGTGTGTATATTTGCTAAATACAGGACAGAGCAAGCACTTCTGCACTGCAAACTGGGTCATTCTCTGCCATCAATCTCTCGCTTTGCTCTCCAGCCCTTGCACACATGACTCAATGGGAAGTGGGAGACGACTTGCACAGAAGTGATCACTTCCCGATCTGGATCCACTTTCCCAATACGGTGGAATCCGACAGGAAGCCACTGTGATGGATGCTCACTAGAGCGGACTGAATGCTTTACAGGCAGCTAGCCCAGTTTAAACATCATGTCCATGTTGATGAATGGGTGCATCATATTACCAATATGATCCACTGTGCCACTGAAGCATCCATTCCACAGTCCACGGTCCCTTGATGGAGTGCCGAATGCCACTCTGCAATCAGAACTAGGCGTGCTACTCTGCGTACGTTCAAGTGCCTACCAACTGCAGAGAATCTTGCAGTCTTTCAGGTGGCGAGGGCGAAATGTCGCCCGATTATTCGAGAGAGCAAGGAGGAGGTTGTAGCAATGGTTCCTGAATACCATTCATCATTCCACGGAGAACTCTGTTGTATGGGAGACCATCAGGAGAATTTCTGGGAGAGGAGGGAGGTGCCTCATGGCTGCTATAGTGTGGAACGACACTCTCCGAACCAATCCGCGAGACACTGCCCATATGATGGCGTCCTATTTTGCCACAGCTACTGCAATCACCAGTCAGGACCCAGATTTTCAGCACCAAAGAGCAGTTGCTGAGAGGAGCAGTTTGGACTTCCAGTCCATCTCTGATGAAGATTACCACTTCTCATTTTCCATGTGGGAACTTGTGACAAATCCCCTGGTCAGAACAAAATCCATTACAGTATGCTGCGGCACTTCACAAGCCGAAACAAAGATATCCTCCTCACACTTTTTAATGCCATTTGGGCGTACGTCACTTTTTCAACTTATGGCATGAGGCCCCTTTGATTCCTGTTTTAGAACATGAGAAAGACTGAATGTGCCCTCACTAGCTACATGGGAAAGACCTTGGAGCAGATGGTCAACTGCTGCCTTGTCTGGATCTTAGAATCCAGACAACTCCTTAGTTGCTTTCAGTGTGGATTCAGGAGGTACCACTCCACCTTTGATAACCTCACCCTTGTGGAGGCAGTTCTACAATAGGTTTTCCTACACCAGCATCACCTTCTAGGTAATTTTTTTGACATCGAGAAGGCCTACAATACTACTTGGAGACATCTTATCCTCGAGCAGCCTCACAAATGGGGTTTTCGTGGTTGTCTACCCATTTTTATTTAGTCCTCTCTCTCGCCATAGTATTTTTGATACCGAGACGGTGACCGCTTTGAGCAGGATAACTGTGTCCCTCAAGGTAGTGTTTTAAGTGTGACTGTCTTTGCCACGGCTATTAATAGCTTTACATCAGTAGTGAAAAGTCTTGTCCAAAAGCCTTCTCTGTGTTTTGTTCTTCTTCCAGCCTTGCAATGACAAAACATCAGTTGCAACTAACTCCGACGTTTGGATGGATGGGTGCAGAAAAGTAGTTTTAAGTTTTCAAATGAGATTTTTGTGTGTGTTCTTTTCCACTGTTCTCATTCCATTCTTAACTTTCCTGAGTTGATGATGTGGGACACTGTTCTTAATTTTAAAGATGCAGTGAGGTTTCTGGGCTTCATATTTCACTGTCAACTTACATGGTTGCCACATCTTAATGACCTGAAGAAACAGTCATTTAAGGCTCTTGGTATTTTAAAATGTCTTAGCCACAGCACATGGGAAACTGACAGGACTTGCCTACTCTGGTTTTACAGGGTATTTGTGTGATCTCTGCTTGATTATGGGTGCACAGGTATGGATCTGCAAGACTTTAAATAATAAGATGTTGGATGTGGTGCACCATGAAGGGATTCAGTTGGCCACCGTGGCATTCAGAACAAGCCCCATACCAAGTCCCAGTGCAGAGGCTGGTGAACCACCACTTCATGTCAGGTGACGGCTACTTACAGTGTGCGAGGTACATAAAACACCGTCCATACCATACACACCTGCATACCATACCGTTCCTCGGTTTCCACTGGCATGGCTTTTTCATAACCAGCAACAAACAATAAGGCCTTATGGGATTTGCACACAGGATTGCCTTTTACGGATGGATGTGGCTGGTCTTAATGTTTTATGTTAAGGCTGGTGCAGATTTGCACCTTGGCTTCTCCAGCAACCCAGACTTATTTTAGATTTGCTAATTTTAAGAAAGATAGTATGCCAGATTTTATATTCAAGATTCCAATCTTTGTTTCGTAACATTTTAGATATGGATCATGGTTTCACAGACATTTACACTGAAGGTTCCAAACAAGGGAATTCTCTTGGCTGTTCTGTAGTGTTTTCTGACCATGTCACCTGGATTCACCTTCCTTATGAGTACACCATATCCGCAGCAGAGCTCCACGTGATCCTGAGGGCACTGGAGGAGATGCGTCATATATATTCACAGCAAACAATTCCCTTAGTGCCTTACAATCATTACAGAACCTGCACCCAGCTGAGGAGTTAGTCCAGCTGTACTTGTTCCAATGGTGGGATAAGCAGGTGTCATTCTGCTGGGTGTCACATCATGTATGGATATGGAGTAATGAAGTGGCAGTGTCCTATTATTTTGCGTGCTGTCATTTCTACACTACACAGGAAATTCATGCAGTTGTGGGATGAGGAGTGGCTGGCGGTGACAGCCAATAAGCTGTGGTTAGTGACAAACAACGCGGCCATGGCATTCCTCCTGCCAGTTGCTCAGGCAGGATGAAGTGACTCTTACAAGTCTTACAATTGGACACTGCCCTTTCACACACAGCTTTTTACTACTGTGAGAGGATTCCCTGTTTTGTGAAGCTTGTGGCGTGCAAATCTCTATCCGCCATATTTTAACAGAGTGCATTTTATACTGTAAGGGCAGAAGCAAATATTAGTGGGGATCTGCTCCCTATTTTAGCTGATGAGACAAATGTAATTAAGGTTTTAAAGTTTTATATGTCTGGACTCTGGCCTAAACTTTCAGGCTGCAGAGTGGCTGACTCCTTTTCTTGTGATCAGCCAGCCAAACCCATCTGCTATATTGTTTTAACTCTTTATACCACTTTCTTCCTGTGCCAATGTTTTATACTGACACAATACTTTGTTTTGGGCTTCTGTACGGGCATGCGCCTAGTTTTACAACTTTTGTTACCTGTGTTTTACGTACTGTTTTATCTTCCTATTCTATGAATTTCATTGACACTCGTCTCAATCTGTTTTCCCACAGGCGCTAAAGATCTTGCTCTTGTTCGCCAATACAAACATCTCCAGTCATCCATCCATCATCCATCCACCCATCACACACACACACACACACACACACACACACACACACACACACACCTGCCAATTCCAGCATCTTGGCCCAAGAAGCTGGAGAAGGAGGCCATGTGTGCATGACGAGTGCTTGCTTTTTTCTTGCGTGCGTGCGTGTGTTCATGATGAAGCCTGTCGAAAGCTTAATGTAAGTGTCTTGATTGTGCCTGTCTGCAACTTTGTGTGTCTTCTTTATGGTAAGTAGTGATCTGTCTTTTCCCACATTGTTGATATTCCTACCTGGGGTTTCCATTGTTTGTATACCATGATGTAGCAGAAGAGGAATGGGTATCTCCAAAAAGGACAATTACAGAAGCTGGGCAGACAAACACTATACAAGAAAAGTAATTACAAGAAAAACTGACTACTAGAAGAAATACATCAATTGACAAAAGAAGAAAATACAAAAAGGTCACAAAAAATGGCAGTGTAAAATGGGCTTTAACTGCAATGTAACCTGTGAACAAAGTCAATAGGAAGTGCTGCAAGACAAAAGCGTAATGGCTGCAGGAAAAATGTGAAAAAATTAAACAGGAATTGGACGGAAGGCAAACAGATTCAACATATAGAAAACTAAAAATAACTGTCACTGGAAAGGAGCAAGAGATTTTACAGGAGTTCAAGAATAATTCAACTGTTGAACACAGAGGAGAGAGCAGATAGATGAAAACTTAACACTGAAGGCCTATATCGGGGTAAATGGCCGCTGACATGGTAGAAGAAACTGGTGCCTATTTGGAAGACATGAGACCAAACAATACAGAAGGAATAGATAAGATTCCTTCAGAACTTGGTCTTGCAGCATCTTACAGCCAAACAGGTACAAAATTTGAACACATGGGTCTAACAGCGCACTCTGTCCATTTCTTGCTAACCTTGAAAATCAACAACGATGTGAAGCAGTAGAACATTTAGTGTCACTGCTGAACCTTGAGTTTCATTTGACGTCCCACATTTTTCATGTTCTGTGTGAGCATATTTATGATTTAATTAATTTATCTCCTGTAGAAATGTGTACTAATGTTGAACCTGTGATATCAAATCAATGACGATTACAACTAGTTTCAGGCCAATGCCGGTTTAAATGCGCATTCCACATGGCATAACCTGCTGGCATGAGCCAGGTTTTCATGAACCATGACCCATCTGAACAAAGTATTGTGGTAAATACTATGCTGTCAGAGGGCAGTGTGAGGACTCATGCTTCATACCAAATCTGTTTGATCTTCAGTCACCTCCTCTACGTCAACAACAAGTCGGGTGATAATACACGAAAGTGAAACTATGCAGATGCTGGAAGAGTATTGAAGTGAGCCATTGTTCTATGAATCAAGTAGGAAACATTACAGTGACAGAGACATGAAAATGGCAACTCCGAAGAGAATTTCAGTACGCTTGTGATTACAGACTTGGGAAAAAATTAGTCATTTCCAAAATTTAATCTGAGGAGTAACTACTGTCATGAGTTGAAATAGCTCTTAAGAAGCTGTCAGGATCCAGTATAGACGACATTTAAATGCCAAAAGTCTTGTACTTGCAGTAAATGAATCATTTCATTTTCCCATTTATTCAGCAACAACTCAAAAAATCATATTTGATAACTGATAAAAGTCCATAACTATGAACCTACAAATTGTGGTGTGGCTTCTCAGGTATTGGCCACAAATTTTCTAATCACTTTTTTTTTAACATGAAATAAAAATTTCTGACTCTTAAGAGTCTCCTGAGAATAAAGAAAGATACCAAGCTTTGCTTTTGCGATCAACTACGTCACATCTTTGTAGATATGTCAGTCGGTGTGAATAACCCGTGACTAACAATTGGTGGAATTACACTTCAAGTGTACAAAAGGTTAGAACCAAAATTTAGTCCACCACCTTATTTGACCCTCATGGGAACATAGCATAACATAAGCAGATGCTGATAACAAGTACAAACCTGCATCATACATTCCCGTAACTGGGAGCACAATGAATTTTGCTGCCAGCACACCGTTCTGCTTTCCTTCCCACATTCCACATATTGCTTGCCCCAGTTTGTACTGCTGCTGCTGCTGCCGCCACCTCCACCTCCCGCACTTCATAAATTAGTAAATTGGCAAATTAACCCTGTTTGTTGCAACAGCTACCAAACCATCTACTGTTCTAATGGTCCCAGATTGGTCAGACAGTTTTCATTGTAACAGATATTCATTTCTGGTTTTTGACCAATTTCAGTATTGTCTTCCAGACAGCAGACAACCCAAATTGCTCTCATTTTCAGTCACCGATTCACTGTTTTTGAAAAACCGTCCAATTACACACACACACACACACACACACACACACACACACACACACACACACACACACACACCTGCAGAAAACAAAACTTTCCCTCACCTGCAGAAAACAAAACCGATCTTCACTGCCCACTATTCTAACCTCATCACTGTAAGATGCAACTAGTGAGTCACTGATGCAACAACACTGGAGGAGGAACAGAAACAAGCAAAACTCCCAGGATGAACCGCTGCAGGTTGTGATAGCTGGGTTCTTAACCTACACCACCGTACACTTGGTTTCAATAAATAAATAAAAAATAAAAAAGCAATTTCACTGCTGGGGACCTCTTCTAGCAAGTAGTATCTCTGGGTGTTGTTTGAGAATCCCATTTCAGCACTAGTGCTATTGGTAAACGACTGTGTTTACTGGGAATCATCCTGATGGTTTCCCATACATTTGCAGACCAAGTTGAATGGTTGATGGTGTCCAGGGACGTTTTACATGACCTTTTCTTGCTCTCCTAAATTATGCGTCGAGCCTTTGCTTTAATGACCTGAAAGGCTGAGAGGTTGTCTAATTTTGGGCAGTACTTAAACCGTCGAAGTGCCTGTCCCGAATCGCTGAGTGGCACTCATCGGCCCACCACGATGCAAAGTGTAGTTTGCCTCCTAAGATGACCTGAGTACTTTGGGATGGGTATGTCAGTGACATGATGGATCACTCGTGTAATATGGGCCTCCCCCATTCCCGGATGTTGTCACAGTCAGCTTGCTGAACAGCATCCAGTTAGCCCTGCTGACCGTCCATTTTAGTGGCTTGTTCAGGTAATGCTCTATCCAGTAGATGGATCCACGAAAGGAAGTGGTCACTGGAATGAAGGTCATCATTTGCTTGCCACTGAACCAAATATGCAAGGGTGTAGAAAGCACAGCTCTCAAGACATCACGAGGTTGTCCAAGAGTTGACCCCTAGGACAAGTATAGTTCAAACCCCATAATACATTATGGGCATCAAAATCACTCAGTAGGAGAAATGGGTGGAGATGATGTTCAATAAAGCCTGTGAAATACTCAGAGTCTGTCGCACCCTGTGCAGGAAAGTACAGTGAGCAGATACTGATCTCACCCACATGAACGGCAGTGATCAGTATCCAAGGAAAGAGAAGAGGATTGGTATGTATTGTTAAACAGAGCAATCCCACCCTCGGCTCTGTCCCCACTCAGGTCATTATTTTGATGAAGGGTGTAGCCCCTAGGGCAGGGGTGTCAGTGGCTTTAAAATGTGTTTCTTGTGAACACAAGTACAGGGGGTGTGCTAGGAGTTTCAATTACTCAACATGCATCCTGAATCCATTAATGTTCCACTATAGTATGGGAGGCATTTATCAAGGAGTTAGCTCTTTCCACTAGAGAGGTGAGTCCATATTGGGTGGAAGTTCGGTCTTGGGGCGAGACAAGTGCCCTAGGCCATGCTGTTCCAACCAAGCTCCAGGGAGCTGGAGCGCTCACTGTGGCAGCTCGGAGCCCGCGTGGAGGGTGAAAGCAAACTGACTGCCCCTGGCCGCATGCAGCCGCAACTGACGCAATAATCCATGTTCAATGACAGCTATGACTAGCCGCGGGAGCCCTGTACCTCTATTGGAGGATACCTTTCTATTCATCGAGAGGGATGGTCGTCCGCAGTGCCTCGTATGTCATAAAGTATTTAATTCTGAGAAGAGGTACAACATACAACGACATTATACACATCTTCACACAGCGCACTACGATCAGGTAGAAGGCGTTGCATGCACAGAACTGGTAGCAAGTCTTAAGAATGACATACCAGGAAATGTAAGTTTAAAAATGGTTTCGTAATATGGAGAGTATCAAAACATGCAACGTAATTCGTGTTCTGTAATTCGTTTATAGTTTTCAGGTGAATGAGAGCGGAGAAAACACTACTGAATCTGCAATTTGAGAAAGCTACAGGGTCGCTCATATCATTGTGATGAGTGGCAAATCGTTTTCGGTGGGACCACTCGTAAAATCGTGCATGGTAGCAGTCACAGAATGTTGTTTCCAAGGGAGGTGCAGGCAATTGAAGGGGTTTGCCTGTCGAAGCAAACAATGTCTCGTTGAATCCTGGACATCGCAACGGATTTAGAGACACAGCTCAGGAAAAAGCTGGAGAGCTTTGTTGCATTTATGCTAGCGCTTGACGAAAGCACCAACATATCAGACTGTGCTCAGCTTGCAGTCTGTGCGTGGTGTCGACATGGAACTGCAAGTAACTGAAAAACTCTTGGATGTGATACCACTTGATTACATCGCAACAGGACGTGACATTTCTAAAAGCTGTTTGTGAATCAGTGGACAATATGAATTTGCCTTGGGATAAGCTCCATTCCGTAGCGACAGACGGTGCACCACAAATGATCAGTCGTCACCAAGGTTTTGCTTCTCGTTTAAACTCAGGGACAAATTCGGGAAAGACATTTTGACTCTTCATTGTTTTATTCACCAAGAGGCACTGTGTGCTGAAACAGTAGAGCTAGGTGGCATAATGAAAGATGTCGTGAAGTGTGTGAATTTTGTGCGGTGTCACGGTATGAATCATCACCAATTCAAAGGATTCCTGAAAGATATGGAAGCGGATTATGGGGATATACCTTACCACAGTACAGTTTGTTAGCTGAGTCTGGGAAAGTTCTTGATGTTTTCTTTGCCATTCGTGAGGAAATATCCCTTTTTCTCTAAATGAAAGGGGAAGAAATGCGTTGTCTGAAAGATATAAAATGGATATCAGGCCTGGTGTTCCTAGGTGACATAACTATGCACCTGAATAATTTAAATCTGTCATTGCAGGGCAAAGGGCAGCTAATCGTTGACATGCATGACCAGATCAAAGCATTCATGGAAAAGTTACATTTATTTGAGAGGCAGATGAGTAATGGACATTTAACGTTCTTCAATCGTCTTGCTTCTTTAAAACTACCTGAAGGTATTACTTTCGGTGATTACCAAGCAAAGTTAAAGCAGTTCATCGCGTCGTTTGAAACACAATTCAGAGACCTCACTAGTTTGGAAATGGAACTTAAGGTGTTCAGCACTCTTTTCAGTTTCCCCCAATGACTTGTCATCGTCACTTCAATTGGAGATTACTGATTTGCAACATTCAACTTTGTTGAAACAGAGGTACTACAACATGTTGGATTTGTCATGACGGTATTGTTCACTACAGCAAAAAACATTTCCCAAGTTTCACAACAATGCAACTCAGATCATGTGCATGTTTGAATCTACGTATTGTTTTGAGCAGTTTTTCTCAGCAATGAAAAGAGTAAAAAGTAAGGAACGATCATCTCTTCAGGATGCAACAATGAAGGCCATCCTCCGCATTAATGCTGTGAACACTTTGACCCCTGATATTTCCGATCTTGTAATGAAAAGAAAAGGTCACGCTAAAGGGGACCAATAAATTTAGTATGCAATTTCTTGTAAAACAGTTGTTTCTTATTTATTTCCTGAACATCGTATTTCCTGGTGTAGCATGTCACCACGCCTTAGCAGCTAAGAGTATGAGGTTGTTGAACTTGTAAGACACAGCTGTTACATCAAAATGCTTGCCTTGCCACCTGCCTCAGCCAGCCATGCCACGTGCCGGCCCACTTGAATGGTCACAGCAAGTGACATGGCTCCCTGGAGCAGGGAGCGCTCCGCGGCTCGCAATGGAGCCGACGAGCTGGAACAGCCTGCCCTAGGCCAACATCAAGCAAGCTTCATCAGCTCCGAAGACTAATCATGAGAACATCAGAGAGAGCAACATTGAATTGTCAAACAGCTCACCTCCAGATTCCATCAGCAACAGAGTGTATTTAATCTTTTTCCCTGGGTACACGTCGGAGCAACAAACCATGCCTGTGGTGAGGCAGTGCTGAACGTGGACCAGACTAAACCTTTGGATGAGCAGGGAACTCCGTAACGTCAGTTACTGTGGCCGTGTCCAATTTTGTGGGCAGAAGCATAGGCTTCAAAGTAATTGCAGCAACCCAAGTGCATTGACAAATGCAGCTGCTGTCACTGGCAACCTCCATTAGTGTAGCATTATCAGTTTTCTAAACCAGATGTTCAACAACCAAAGCAAAGGAGGTAGCAAATGTGAGGGGCTGCATGGCCTTACAAATATTTTTGGCCTCCCCACAGGGGATCTGTTTTGAAGTTTTGATCTTCTGCATCTTCCATTCTTCAAGGAAGACATAGCAGTCCCTACTCCAGACAGGATGAGCTCCAGAGCAATTCACCCATGCTGGAGGAGATTAACATCCGACTCCTTTGTTGGATACATCACCACCTTTGAAACAAGCGGCTTATCCCTTTTTGCCATAAGTGGCTTATCCCTTACATCCAAGAGTGGTGTGCACACAAAGTGCTGGTACGTAAAACACCCCTTTTAGGGCTGCAGGATTAAGCGAAAAAAACCTGCCTTAATATGCTCCAGGGGTTTCATGCTATTAAAACTGGGGCTGAATGAGACGTGTTTGGTCAGATCACCTTCCACCCTTTTCATGGTATTCTGCATAGCCACAATGCTTTCTTGGGCCCACTCAATTTGGAGGTTTTCTTTGGGGATATCTACGAGGTATCTGCATGTCCTCTTTAAGCTTTCCACAGGTTTGTCACTTGTTGGGTACTTGAGGTTAAGACAAGCAGCATCCCATTTTGCAACTGCTTAACAGATTTTAACACACCAGCAATCCCGCCCTATATCCTTTTTAATGTAAAAAGGTGAGACTGTCAAAGTTCTCCTCTTTCCTTTTACCTAATAAAAATATGTTCTGACAAGCAACTTATATTTGTTACTATACATAACAGATTCTACAAGAATTCTGAGCCGGGAGGACAGGTTACATGAGCCCCCTCGTTTGTCTCAGTGTTCATGCCACCCAGTGCCCCGTCCTTTCCACTGGGAGCAGGAAGAGAAAATTTCGAAGGAACCATCTTGTCCCCACAAGCAGCTACGGAAATAAAAATACAGAGTCAAAGCTCACTTGCCGAGGTAAGTCACATACAATTGAGGTGCAGCAGGTCCCCCAGAGGTTGCCCACTGACTGTTCTACCTCAACAGCCACCTGTCTCATCAACACACAGCACACCTCGAGATTGAGGGGTTTTTAAAGAGCTTTTTCCATTCTCACGATCTGGGTGGTCAAGTCAAGATCCCCATCCCCTGTGATACATATGCAGAGTTTACAATGAGAAGATTGGCAGTGCTTACCAGCCCCCAGCTCAGGAAGCCGGGGTCACCAAGCCCGTACCCGGCGAATGGATGCTAAACCATGATATCTTTACAGTCAACAGCAACTTATCTTTTCTTTACATTGTTGATATTTCAACCTGGAGTTTTCGTTGTTATTCTTCCATATTATTGTTAACAAGGAACTATTTATCACACAGCTTTCCCTGAAATCAGCCGGAGTCCTCTGTATCTACAATGATTCAATGGAAACTTTGGAACTCTTGATCTCTTATTTGTCTTTTACGGCTTTAACATCATGACCTCTCAGTAAGAAGGGACTGGACACACTTCTGCCCTTAGGCTACACTACATCATCCACAGTATGACTTTGCAGAGCAACATTTCTTGTTTCAGCAGTGAAGTGACTGCGTCTTTACTTACCATTACATTTCAAGAGCAAATGAATAAGCAATATGGTGCTAATATTTGTTATGTCATCATTCTGTCAGTAACGCTACATTTATGACGAAGTACAGGCAGTTATCTGTCTGATCCCAGAAATGGCACTTTAACATACGTGGCTATGCAGGCAGGTAATTTAACACAGTTTGTCTAACAAAATGAGCCGCCCAACAATTTAATACATACTTTTCCTGTTTTGCTGTTGTTGTTGCTGCTGCTGCCACTGCCGCCACCGCCTTCAATCCATAGACTGCTTTGGTATCACTCTACTCTATCCTGTGCAAGCTTAATCATCTCAATACAACTACTGCAATGTACATTCACTTAAACCTATTTACTGTAGTCAAGCATTGGTCATTTGATAAAATTTTTACTCCTCACACTTCTCTCCATTATGAACTACTCCCCGATACCTCAAGAGCTGAGCTATCTGTGGTGTCACTGCCAGACACCACACTTGCTAGGTGGTAGCTTTTAAATCGGCCGCGGTCCGCTAGTATACGTCGGACCCGCATGTCGCCACTATCAGTGATAGCAGACCGAGCGCCGCCACACGGCAGGTCTAGACAGACTTACTAGCACTCGCCCCAGTTGTACAGCCGACGTTGCTAGCCATGGCTCACTGAGAATTACGCTCTCAATTGCCGAGACGATAGTTAGCATAGCCTTCAGCTAAGTCAATTGCTACGACCTAGCAAGGTGCCATTTATCCTTTGCTATGTATCTAATGAAGCATGTACATCAACAAGATCAATGTTCACCAATTGTGGATTAAAGTTAAGTATTCCAGCAGCTACGTACTTTTCTTTATAGCATTCATTACGTATCCTGTTTCAGACCTCACGCCAGCCTGCGTGAGTTTAAGCGCGTGCCTTTCGGTTACCCGTCACTGTGGACTGGCTGTCTTGTCAGTCCACTACACTATCAACCTGCCCCTCTGATGTACCTTCACTCACGACGTGCCCGATTTCAGAGATCGCGTGTCCATACAGTTCACAAGCCTGCTTATCGATGTTAGGTCGGCCCCTTGGCGCACAGGGGTGAGCCACCAAAGAAACAGTCTTACTTAAGCAATCTTAAGCAATCACAAAAGTGCGCTCAGCCTATTCTGTAACCCATATTACTGTTGTCTTCTCAATGTTTCCAGTGCTACATACAACCTGTCCTTCACTGTGCCTTACATGTTGCTCTGCAAAGTAGTAAATATTCCATAAATCAAGTTTGTTCTTGCTAAAGCACTCTCTTTTAGTCAAGTTTTACTATAAAGATTTTTTTCCCTCAGTTCAATTCAGTATCTCTTCACTAGTTAGCCAATCTACCTATCCAATTCCTAGCCACATACATGATGAATAACGACCGAAAGACAAAGTTTGTAGGTGTTGCAGATAAAGGGTGTCATTTCCTTTTTAGTCTCTTCCCTATGATCATTCTCCTTTCAGTGTAAATTATAACTTCAAACGAAGATTTAAGATATATTTACTGTGTTACATTATAGTACAAATGCAGTGAGGTTTGTCCTTGTTCTTTTACTGAATTTTCAACAGACAGAGCTAGCCGAGGGGCTAATTTTCTTCTCAAACACAAGGGAAGGCTCAAGGGATGACCAAAGAAAGAAATTCCTTACATACAATCATTCAGTGCAAATGTGAAATACATAATATAAAAGAACCCTTACCAAAATATCAGAAGTTGTCTTTTCTGCATTTTGAGAACTAGTCATTTGCCTGCTGTGACACTCATCTTTTCCTATCTTCCTCCAAATTTTCATACTTGAGGTTTCGTATTTTACAAATTTCAAATGCTTCCTTTGAATGTTTGTTCCCTTAATTTCATCACTCCACTTCATTATGTTCTTTGGATTTTATTTCTTAATACATGAATATTCAATCATCATAGCATTTCCAACTCTGCCTGATCTAGTACACACAGTCTTTCACAACTTCAAGAAACCATTACTGCTGCCTGAATTGCACTCACTCACATTTTACTCATACCCCCAAAAGTCATTTTCATACAATATTGTACTAACATGATCTTATGAAACTTACGTTATATCTCTTCATCCCCCCCCCCTTCCAAAAAAAGGAAGAAGAAGAAGAAGAAGCTTTAGTGATACAGATTTAAGCAGTGTTCACTAAGAATTACATACCGCAACCATGTCCTCGATAGCTTGGGTAGCTTTGGACCCAAGCATTACCATGCCCATCGCAATTCCAGCAGCCTCACCCGTAATAGCATCATCTTGGTACAGATTGAATTTCAGTTGCTCATAAACATCTTGTCGATTGGTTCCCATGGCAGCTAGACCGAGACCAAGGCACCCTCCATGTCGAACCATCTGCAATGTAATTCATTATCAAATACTACTGTTAGACATACTGAATATTCCATATATTTTATTTATGCCAAAATTTAAAGTTACCTACTCCTCAAGGATACTGAAGAAAGAAAAAAAAAAACACTTCTTTCAAAATGATATCCTTAGACTCAATTTGGATTTCAAAACGGTCTCTCCACAGTACATGCCATTGTTCAAATCACAAATCATACTACACAAAATTTAAATAACAAAATATTGCCCACTTATATTTTTCTGTAATTTGTGAGAAGTGTGTGCCCAGAGTAATACCAGAGATCTCGATAACTGGTTTTCACCTTCTGTAACTATAAGGTTAAAGTTTAGTAGCAGACAAGCACAGTTTTAGGCTATTATTCAGTTATCACACAAAGTACTTTATCAGATGAAGAAAGACAAACAAACACACACACACACACACACACACACACACACACACACACACACACACACACACACCGCCATGTTTTACACCAAGAAGATTTACTGCAATTGTAAAAGTGATCCATTCCATACCATAACAAGAAGCCGCAATTATGATCCACAGGATATGCAAATAACTAATCACATTTCTCTTATTGGACAGTGACACCAACTGCTTACAGAGCGTCAATGAATCTGCAAAATTTTCAAAGATGCAGAGCAGATGTAACATGCAATGCATATAATACAGAAGATTGTCAAACCCAGTATTTGAGCTTCAGTGTACTGGATGGATTGACAAAAGACCATACTTTTGTGTTCTCATTTTTTATTAGTGTTAGCACAGAAGATTGCCTTATGTTAATTTATTTGGACACATGGATATATGCATTACTGAATCACAGACAATAGATTAATATCTGCACCCCCAGGCTCTGCTAATAGAGCTGATGAGAAGCCTCCACATTTTGACAGGCCACATTGTTTCATTATGATTTCTGGCAACGATTTCACTCACCGTGGTGCTAAGACTGTAGGTAAACCACACCATATGTTTGCAACCCCTGACAGCAACTGGGAGAACACACAAAATCTATGTCATTGTTTTGGCAACAGTATTAATCCACCTGGATCGTCATCTGTATTTATTGTACACTTATATAGACTAGTGAAAACTATCTCTCAAAACATTTAACATCAGAGTGTAGCTTTCTGTTAGGGCCCTTTCCCTTCTATGTTGTTTCTCATTACACTAAAACACACTGTACTTATGTCGAGTTATCATTTCTAAAAGAAAATACAATGCGTCTTCTGAAAATATTCAAATAGAGCTGCAGCCTTATATGGAAGTGAAACATTAATGATAAATACTACAGACATGAGGAAAATATAAGCTTCTGAACGCAGCACTCGATGAAAATGCTGAAGATACAACGGATAGCTAATGAAGTGCTGAATCCAATTGGAAAAAAAGAAATCTGTTGGGTACAGTGACTAAAAGAAAGGATCAGGTAATAGGAAACACCATGTGGCATAAATAATCATCAATATGGCAATGGACAGAGGTGTGAGCAGCAAAAATTGTAGCAGGAGAGCAAACCTTGACTAATGAATAGGTTCAAATGTATGTAGGCTGCAATAATTATGCAAAGAACAAGATACCTGCATAGGACAGACAAGTGTGGAGAGGTGCAACAATTCAGTCTTTGGGTCGAAGAGAACCACCACCACCACCACCACCACCACCACCACCACCACCTACGCTGACTTATTTGTTAATTTATTGGGTTTAACTGAACTAAAATATTATTATGATAGCACTCAAAATTGAGGTTGTAGAAATGGTATAATAATAATTAATAATTAATAATAATAATAACAATAATATAAAAACCTCATCTACATATGTACTCCACAAGCCACTACTAGTCATTTCCTTTTCCCCCACTCCATTTTCAAACAAATCAAGGAAAAAAAAATGATTATATACCTCCATATGAGCCCTAATATCTCTTATCCTCATGGTCCTTACGCAAGATGTACATTAGCGGCATTAGAATCATTCTGTTGTCAGCCTCATATGCAGGTTCTCAAAATTTTCTCAATAGTTACTAACAAAAAGAAAGCCACCTTCCCTCCAGGTTTCTCATTTGTATTTACAAGACATCTCTGTAATACAAGGGGCATTAGGTAAGTAATACAGCACGTTTTTCTTCTGAAAGAAGGTTTGCTACAAACTCCTTTTTTGCAACATAATCTCCATTCAATGTGATGGCCTAATACCACCTTTCTGGGAGTGCCTGTGTACCCGCTCGGTACCTCTCTACTGGGCTACATCGGGGACAACATCTTGCTGCATCAATAACCTCCCAATCATCCACATACTGCTTCCCACGGTGTGCGTCCTTATTGGGCCAAACAAATGGAAGTCAGAAGGTGAGAGATTTGTCCTGTAAGGTGGATGAGGATGAACATTCCAATAAAGTTTTGTGAGCTCCTCTTGGGTGTGGAGATTTGTGGGGAGCATTGCGTTGTCATGGAGAAGTAGTCCTTTTGCATTTTGATGGTGATGAACATGCGGAAGTTGTTTCTTCAATTGTCTGATGGCAGCACAGTACACTACAGAGTTGATTGTTGCACCATGAGGGAAGACATCAAACAAAGTAACCCCTTCAGAGTCCCAGAAGATAGTCACCATGATTTTGCTGGTTGAGAGTATAGCTTTTAACTTTTTATTTGGAGGAGAGACAGTGTGGCTCCATCCCATGGATTGCTGTTTAATTTCTGGTTTGATGTGATGATCTATTGTTTCTTTGCCTGTGATGAAGGTTCAACAAACAAAACATTGTCACGATCAGCCTCTTAATGTGCACGCAATCCTGCACAAGTGGTCCTTCATTGCTCTGTATGGCCTTCTATTAGGCAGCGAGGAACACAGCGGGCACACACCTTTCAGTACCCCCAACTGGTGGAGAGTGTCAGCACTACCAACATGGACTTCCAGTTGTGCAGCGAAGCGTTTGTTTGTAATCCATTGATTACCTTGAATGAGAGTGTCCACACTTTCCAACACTGCAGGAGTCGCACCTGCATGCAGCTGACCAGCATGTGGGAGATCAGGTAGGTTTGTGCAACCTTGCAGCACTAATAACAGACATCTTTCGCAATGGCACACTGTAAATTTGTTCACCACCCGGCCTGCCATGACATTGTGCAAGTGCATATGAATATCAGCAATCCTCTGGTTTTCTGCCAAAAGAAGCAATGACAGCTATCTGCTTAGAACACACCACTGTTACAGACGCCATCTTGGGGGCTCCATATAGCACAGCCTCTCTGAATTTCATGAAACTATAGCGACTGAAGTAAGAATATTCCACACAGTCCCACAGCAAATTCCTCATTTTTCAACCAAAACTGGCTGCGGAAAAAATGCATTATGTTACTTATTGAACATCCTTCATACTTTTGTGTTGATCGAAGTTAGCAGTAACATGTCTAGCAGCTTGCCTTTGAACTACTTCGATGTTTTTCTTTAATCTGACCTGCTGGGGGATCCTCAACAATTGAACAGTAGACAAGAATGTGATGCCCAAGTGTTCCACAAACACATTTACAGATGAGCTACAGTTACCTAGAATTCTCCCAATAATTCTAAGTCGACCATTCACATTCTCTACTGCTGTCCTTGCGATCTCGTTGCATTTCATGTTGCTCTGTAATGTTATGCTCAAATATTTTATCATCATGACAGTGTCAAACAGCACACTAATAATGCTGTATTCAAATGTCATAGGATTGTTTTTCTTACCTACATTAAGTTACATTTTTCTACATTTAGAGCAAGCTGCCTTCCATCACACCAACTAGAAATTTGATAGCACCTCATACAAGATGATATAGTCATCTTGTATCACCCTACAGTCACTGAACACCACCTTCAGATGCAGCAGTATCAGCAGCAAACAACTGTGAACTGCTGCTGACCCTGTCCGTAAGATCATTTATGTATACAGAAAAAAAACTTTACAGGGACATTCTGGATCTCCAATGAACGCATTATTATTACTATTAGTAAGTAGCTATTTTAATAGATAGTGAGCTGTAGCCTCTTCAAGTTAAGCAGTAATTTCTCGGAAGTTCGAGCTACTTGTGATTCTCAGCGGTGATCTGACAACTTAATATTGCAATTATTATTCAACAGCTGACCAAGACACACAAACTCTTCAGATGACAATGGAGCCTTTGTGCCATTGATCACTTTTTCATTCACCTCTGACATACTGAACACTGTTTTTATTTTCGAGATGTTTACCTCGAGTCCAAATTCTTAACACATTTCAACAATGTCAAAACCAGAAACTGCAGTCCCTCGATGTCATTAGCTAGAAGTACAATATTATCTGCAAAGAGAAAGTGTCTAATTGCATTCCATTCCTCTTTTCTACTAACAAGGGAACCTCCCCATCGCACCCCCCTCAGATTCAGTTATAAGTTGGCACAGTGGATAGGCCTTGAAAAACTGAACACAGATCAATCGAGAAAACAGGAAGAAGTTGTGTGGAACTATGAAAAAAATTAGTAAAATATACAAACTGAGTAGTCCATGTGAAGCTAAGCAACATCAAGGACAAGGGGAGTCAAGGAGCGCCGGGGTCCCGTGGTTAGCGAGAGCAGCTACAGAACAAGAGGTCCTAGGTTCAAGTCTTCCCTTGAGTGAAAAGTTTAATTTTTTATTTTCAGTTTATGTGACAAACTCTTATGTTTTCATCACTTTTTTTGGGAGAGATTATCACATCTACAAGAAAACCTAAATCGCACAAGGTAGAAGAATCTTTTTACCCATTCACTAAGTGTACAAGTTAGGTGGGTCGACAACATATTCCTGTCATGTGACACACATGCCGTCACCAGTGTCGTATAGAATATATCAGATGAGTTTTCCTGAGGAGGAATCAGTTGATCTATGACCTTGCGATCAAATGTTTTCGGTTCCCATTGGAGAGGCGCGTCCTTTCGTCTACTAATCGCACGGTTTTGCGGTGCGGTCGCAAAACACAGACACTAAACTTATTACAGTGAACAGCGACGTCAATGAACGAACGGACAGACCATAACTTTGCGAAAATAAAGAAAGTAAAATTTTCAGTCGAGGGAAGACTTGAACCAAGGACCTCTCGTTCCGCAGCTACTCACGCTAACCACGGCGCTCCTACGCTTACTCTTTCCTTGATGTTGCCTATCTTTGGCATGGGCTACTCAGCTTGTATGTTTTACTAATTTTTTTTCATAGTTCCACACAACTTCTTCTTGTTTTCTCAATTGATCTGTGTTCAGTTTTTCAAGGCCTATCCACTGTGCCAACTTATAACTACATCAGAGGGGGGTGCGATGGGGAGGTTCCCTTGAAAGTGATCTTTGACATTGCCATCTTCAAAACACCCGTTAATAGTTTTGGTGACATTGGGTCCTCTTGTTTCACAGCTCTAACACTGAAAATTTCTTCAGTGTGTTTTCCAATGGTGACAAATGATGCTGATTTCCTATAAATCTTGTGGATCATCTTAAGTTTGTTCTACCTCTCATTCCGTGAGAGCCTGTACAATGACTGTGTGGCTGACTTAAATATGTCTTCAAAGTTGATTCATTTATATTCATTTGTTTGATAGTTTCCAGTAGAGTGGACATTGTCCACTGTGCTGATTCATCGGAATCATTCTTGTTTTACTG
Organism: Schistocerca serialis cubense; assembly: GCF_023864345.2. Lineage (NCBI taxonomy): Eukaryota > Metazoa > Arthropoda > Insecta > Orthoptera > Acrididae > Schistocerca > Schistocerca serialis. The sequence continues at coordinate 90,770,995 of NC_064639.1, read as the reverse complement.
GCTGAGCTCTGTCCAAGACTTACAAAATTCCCACCCCCTTTTAGCTGGTTACCTACAGTCTACAAGCTTTCCAGAAACATCCCGACAGGTAATCAACAATATGGCATAGAAACAACCAGGATCTGGTTTAAAACTGTAAGAGTGAAAAGACCAACAGCCACTGATAGAGCAGTATGAGACTTCACGCAGAATGTTAAAAGTTTACAAACTGTCAGTGGCACCATATGTGGTTATGTTTTGTTATGAAGAAATAAAGGAAGATTAGGGTTTGATGTCCCATTAACATTGAAAACATTACAAACACAGATTAGGAACCAGTCTACAACATTTTGAAAGAAACACTGTGGCACATTTGCCTAAAGCAATTTAGGGAAACCATGGGAAATTTAAATTTGATGGCCAGAGAGGGTTTCAAACTGGAAATACTGTGTCTTTACCATGTCACTGCCTCATTCAATAGTTCAAATCTTTTCAAACTTCCATTCTTTAAAAAAAAAAAAAAAAAAAAAAAAAAAAAAAAAAAAAAAAAAAAAAAAAAAAAAAAAAAAAAGAGTTTTTTTATTGAATAAGATGTCGACCTAAGTCTCAGGCCTCTAAGCACTGCGAGTTAATCCTTATCACCACGCAGAACTCTACAGTTGGAAGACAGTGTCTGCTTTGCAAATGCTTGTTTTAGCTGCATGTCACTTCACTGGAATTATTGCGCAGGAGTCAACCGATAAGATGGATTCATTTATATGTCACAATACTAGGCTGGTTCTCAGTTTGAGATAAACTGTTGACATTGGAAAGAAAACATCACGTCAGTCTCTTATCTCGTCGTGAGAAAACGTTTACATCTTGGCGCTGAAATCCAGCTATAGACCCCGTGCACTGGATAAAATGCATTGTGCATGAAAGCATAAGCCAAGAGAATGATCCAATACTAAATCTTAATAAAACAGCTACTGACATTTCCTCAATACTTTCTGGGCAGCTGTCCATACTCTGCATTTGGTTTTTGATTCCCCTAATTAGAGAAAGTACTCTTATGTCCTCACACTATTTTTAACTGTAACTCCTCTTATTAACTTACCTCATTTTCTGCATCTTTTAACTGTCCCAGCAGATAATCAATAATGCGAGCTCCATGGTTTGCATGTATGAGTCCTAATGCATAGAGCCCTCCACCTTCTGAATAGCCCGAGCTCGGTCCAACTTCACGGGGCAGGTAGCTCTGCATCAGTGCAAGAGCCTCTTGCTCGTGGCCTCTGTGTATAACACCGAGAGATGCCGTAGCCGTCATTTTGGCCCAATTTGTTGCTCTTGCTAACCATTCTAAATTGTCTCTGAAATTGAATAATATATCCATTGAAACTGGCCAAGTACATAAAAGATACAATAAACACATCACAAAATTAATGTAATATCAAAGGAAAAAAGTAATTCTGATCATTATCAACAACTGTGACTCATTTCAACAAGTAAGATAATGGTCTCAATATGTTGAAAGTCCTCCCCATGAACATGGACCTTGCCATTAGTTGGGTGGCCTGTGTGCCTCAACGATACAATAGCTGTACCACAGGTAAACCACATCGGAGGGGTATCTATTGAGATGCCAGACAAATATGTGGTTCCTGAAGAGGGGCAGCAACCTAATCAGTAGTTGCAGGGGCAACAGCCTGGATGATTGATCTCACTTTGCAACACCAACCATGTACTATGAACGGCTGAAAGCACGCGAAAATTACAGCTGTAACTTTTCTTGAAGGCATGCAACTGGACTGTATGGTTAAATAATGATAGCATCGACTTGTGTAAAATATTCCAGAGGAAAATAGTCCCCCATTCAGATCTCTGGTGGGGATTACTCAGATGGACGTCATTATCAGGACAAACGAAATTGGCATTCTATGAACTGGAGTGTGGAATGTTAAGATTTCTTAGTCGGGTAGTTAAGTTAGAAAATTTAAAAAGGGAAATGGAGAGGTTGAAATCAGTTGTAATGGGAATTAGTGAAGTTCGGTGGCAGTAGGAACAGGACATCTGGTCAGGTGAATACAGGATTATAAATAAAAATCAAATTGGGGTAATGCAAGAGTAGGTTTAATAATGAATAAGAAAACAGGATTGGGGGTGAGAGTCCACGCAGGACACAGTGGCCACTACGCAGTGACCAGTTTTCATTCAAAGTGATGGGGGAGTTCATTTTCTGGTTCAGAAGGAGAGGCCAACAAATATTTTCCACCTTTTGGCTGGTCAGCAATGACAGAATCAAAACACATACCCTGATGTCTTTCTCAAACGATTTTACAGAAACTATTCAGTAAAAAACTTCATTTTTAGGATGAGATTTACACTCTGCAGCGGAGTGTGCACTGATATGAAACTTCCTGGCAGATTAAAACTTTGTTCCAAACTGAGACTCTAACTCGGGACCTTTGCCTTTCGTGGGCAAGTGCTCTACCATCTGAGCTACCCAAGCACGACTCGCGTCCCGTCCTCACAGCTTTACTTCTGCCAGTACCTCATGTCCTACCTTCCAAACATTACAGAAGCTGTCCTGCGAAACTTGCTGAAAGAAAGGATACTGCGGAGACATGGCTTAGCCACAGCCTGGGGGATGTTTCCAGAATGAGATTTTCACTCTGCAGAGTGGCTAAGCCATGTCTTCGCAATATCCTTTCTTTCAGGAGTGCTAGTTCCGCAAGTTTCGCAAGAGAGCTTCTGTAAAGTTTGGAAGGTAGGAGACGACGTACTGGCAGAAGTAAAGCTTTGAGGACAGGGCGTGAGCCGTGCTTGGGTAGCTCAGTTGGTAGAGCACTTGCCCGCGACGAGCAAAGGTCCCGAGTTCAAGTCTCAGTCCAGCACACAATTTTAATCTGCCAGGAAGTTTCAACTTCATTTTTGTTTTACTTATAGCTTTATATGAGAGATTCACGACGATTGTGATATTTACATGGATTCAAGAGACTATGCAATGTTCGAAAAAGTTTGCAATGAAAAATACAGGTCACTGTGATTTTGGGTTTCGTGCATATTACATACTATGTTGTTGCATATGAAATTTAGCTAACACACTGAATTTTTCTTTAGGCTTAGGCAATCCCAAGAAAATTTGTCTGACAGAGCACACTCATTTGCAATTGCAGCGTGCCAGCAATAAAGCCATAGTGAGATATCCACAATATTCCTCATATTTCATAAACGGTTTCAGATATCGAAATGAGACTTTGGCAAATGATAGTGTGCAAAGAGGAGAGTATTTTGCCATGTCATTATGACGTAAAACCTCATTATCTACCGAGTTATTCCAGTAACTACAGGATTTTTTGATGAATGAATGCAGTCTTTAAGGGCCATCGATAGCTGATGAAATGAGAAATGCTTCAGTTTTGGAAGATCAGTGAAGACATTACACTTTTTTGTACTGCCAACTTGCACAACTTGCTTTTTCATAAGATATTGACCTCACTTTTCCTCAGTTCATCACTTAATAAACTTAATACACCACTGTTTCAGAATTCTCTTACAACTGTGTCTGCACAAAACAGTGAGGTGAGACTGTGTAACTCTGCTGCGTTTTGGGAAAAGAAAGAAATTTTAACATGGCAACCGGAGATGTGTAGGTTTCACTCAAAATTTGTCTCTCAAGACAGTTCTCTGAAAGTTACAAATGGTTAAGAAGCCAGCAAAAATAAATTGCTGCATATTCAGAGGACTTCTTTTTAGATACTAACCCAAGCAGATGTGACAGCAGATCTTTTTGAATGGTCACCACGAAAGTGTGCGCACAGAGGGGGCCACTTAGTATTTACAAAAGATGTGAGCATAGGCTTCAGTTTATAATGGCACTTCCCTTCCAGCACTCGGCATTTCCTTATCAATGCTTGCCTGTAACCCCCACCACTACCGCTCTCCCTATGCGTGCACTGTCTTTTGTGCATATACCAGCCACAGCATTCTGCATGGACAATACTATGAATGGTATAGTGAAAGCATATCGTAGCCAAGGTAGATGCAAAGCCCACACTTACCACAGTAGTACCAGCTTATGCCAACTAGCTCCACAGATGAAGAGACTGAAGAAATGTATGATAAGATCAAAAAAAATTCAGATAGTTAAAGGAGACAAAAATTTAATTGTGATAGGGAACTGGAATTCAAATAGTAGGAAAAGGAAGAGAAGAAAAATTTGTAGGTGATCACGGACTTGGGGGAAAGGAAGGAAAGAGGAAGCGCCTGGTAGAATTTTGTACATAGCATAATTTAATCATTGCTAACACTCTGTAAGGGGTTTGTGATTCCTCACCCTATGATAACATCTTTTTTTTTTCCTTGCACAGGTTTAAAGCAAGCAAAATCTATTGTTAAGTGCCACTAGTGTTAAGTAAGTGAAGTGTCAGAAGAGTTTGAGTCTTGAGTCCATTGAGTCCAGACGGAGTCGAGAGCTATGCATTGCGTTGTAATGGATGAGTGAGCCCTACCACCATGGGTTGACCCTCAGCAAAACATCACAAATTCATGACAAGTTATATTTCTTATGAGTGTTTATAAAGGTTTAAAGTGTGCTGTACATTTTTGTTCAAATCACCGACGCCAGCTAAATAAAGGGTGTTTACAAATGAATATCAGGGTTTTAACGCATAATAATATTTATTATATTAAAACCCCGATATTCTAGCATAAACACCCTGTATTTGACTGGAGTGAGGATTGTATGTATTCACCATTACTATAGCAACTGATGTAATACCAAGAATTCATATCTGTGATGAGATTAACCATAATTAAAAGCACGAGATGAAAGTAGTGTCTGCCTCATATTGTGTCGAAGCAAATATATCACTCTAACAGCGTACAACATCTTTATGTTGATTATTGCAAAATCCTTAATTACTGTGCGAACATTGTTTAGCATCCACACCCTGACCAGAAACAACTCACAAAGCAGCTAAATACAATCAGATTTATTTATTAGGCCACGGTCATATCAAAATTAAAGTTAGATTCCTGTTTTGGTTCATGGCAATCCAAGTCACATTAATAGGGAGTGTTTCAACTTGGTTTAAGAATCACGAAAGAAGATTGTACACATACTGAGACACTGGAAGGTTTCAGATTGATTACACAATGGTAAGAGAGATTTCGGAACCAGATTTTATGTAGCAAGACATTTCCGGGGGCATATGTGGACAGACTACAATTGATTGGTTTTGAACTGTAGATTAAAACTAAAGAAACTGTAAAAAGATAGCAAATTAAGTAGATGGGACCTGGATATGTTGAAAGAACCAGATGTTTTTCATAGTTTCAGAGGAAGCATTAGGCAAGACAGGAACTGGGGAAAGGAATATAGTAGAAAACGAAAGAGGAGCTTCTCTGAGAGATGAAATAGTGAAGGCAGCAGAGGATCAAATAAGTAGAATGACAAGGTCTAGCAGAAATATTTGGATAACACAAGAGATGTTTAAATTAATTGATGGAAGGAGAAAATATAAAAAAATGCTGCCAATGAAGCAGATGAAAGAGAATACAAACATCCAAAAAGTGAGTGACAGGAAATGCAAAATGGTTAAGCACAAATAGCTAAAGGACAAATGTAAGGATTTAAAAAGCACAGTTCATTAAGGGAAAAAATAGATACTGCCTACAGGAAAATAAAAAGGCCTTTGGTGGACAGAGAAGCAGCTGTATGAATATCACGAGCTCACATGTCATAAGCGAAGAAGGGAAAGCTTAAAGATGGAAGGAATATATAAAGGTTCTATACAAGGGAGACGAACATAAAGGCAATATTATAGACATGAAAGAGGAGGTAGATGAAGATGATATGGGAGATATGAGTCAGAAAAGAATTTGTCAGAGCACAGAAATGCCTATGTCAAAATAAGGCCACAGAGGTAGACTATGTTCGATCAGAACTACTGATAGACTTGGGAGATCCAGCCATGACAAAACTCTTCCATCTGGTGTGCAAGATGAATGAGACAGGCAAATACCCTCAGACTACAAGAATAATTTAATAATTAAAACTCCAAAGAAAGTAGGTGCTGACAGGTGTGAGAATTACTAAACTATCAATTTGATAATACATGGCTGCAAAATACTAATACAAATTCTTGAGCGTATTTTCATTCTATCTTTGCAATTAACAATATGGCTACACAAATGAAGAATTTACTAACACGAACTGTTTACAGAAGAATGGAATATTTGGTAGAAGTGGACCTCGAGGAAGATCAGTTTGGATACCACAGAAATTTAGTAACACACGAGGCAGTACTGAACCTAAAACTTATCTTAGAAGGTAGGTCAAGGAAAGGCAAACCTATGTTTATAGCATTTGGAGACTTGGAGAAAGCTTTTGACAATGTTGACTAACACTCTCTTTGAAATTCTGAAGGTAGCAGAGATAAAACACAGCGAATGGAAGGCTATTTACAACTTGTGCAGAAACCAGACGGCAATTATAAGAGTTGAGGAGCACAAAAAGGAAGCACTGCTGGTGAAGGGAGTGAGACATGGCTGTAACTTATCCAAAGTTATTCAATCTGTACACTGAGCAAGCAGTAAAGGAAACCAAAGAAAAATTTAGAACGATAATTAAAGATCAGGGAGAAGAAACAAAAACTTTAGAGGCTTACCGATGACACTGTAATTCTACCAGAGACAGCAAAGGACTCTGAAGAATTGTAGAATGGAATGGACAGCATCTTGAAAGGAGGATGGGTGTAAGGTGAACATCAACAAAAGCAAATCAACAGTAGTGGAATGTAGTCTAGTTAAATCAGGTGATGCTGAGGGAATTAGACTGGGAAATGAGATACTTAAAGCCTAGACAAGTTTTGTTCTTGGGCAGCAAAATAACTGATGATGGTCAAAGTAGAGAGGATATAAAATGTATACTGGAAATGGAAAGAAAAGAGAAATTCATTATCATCAAATGTAGAATTAAGCGTTACAAAATCTTTTCTCAGAGTATTTGTATGGAGTGAAACGGCGATGATAAACAATTTAGATAAGAAGAGAATAGAAGTTCTGAAATGTGGTACTACATAATAATGCTGAAGATTAAATGGGTAGACCATGTAACTAATGAGGTGGTAACAGAATTGGGGAGAAAATGAATATGTGGCACAACCTGACTAAAAGAAGGGATCAGCTGATAGGACACATTCTGAGACATCAAGGGACCATCAATTTAGACTGGAGGCAACTGGGGTTTAAGACCCAAGAGATGAATACAGTAAGATGATTCAGAAGGATGTAAGTTGCAGTACAGTTATTTGGAGATAATGAAAAATGAAATTAAATCATCATATGGCATTTATTGGCTGGGATATCCCCTTCGGGATTCGGCTGCTGTATTGCGAGACTTTTTATTTGACGCCACTTTGGCGACTTTCGTGTCAATGATGATGAAAATTATGATGAAAGGCACACAACACCCAGTCCCCTGCTGGCAATCGAACCTGGTCCCCCTTGCATGGTAGGCGGTAATGCTACCGCTGCGCCATGGAGGTGGTCCTGAAGGCGATGAGACTTGCACAGGTTAGAGTAGCATGGAGAGCTCCATTAAACCAGTCTTTGAACTGAAGATGATGACGCCAGCAGCAGCAACAACAGCAAGTTTAAAGTATCATTGTTGAAGCACATTTCCATTTTTGTTATTTTGTTCAGCATGTTCTTCCTGGGATATGGTATCCCAAGTGTCACCAATTTGATTCAACAGCAGTTCCAGCTGCATATAAACTTTTTTATGCAGTATCAATACCAGAGAAGGAAAGTTGCTACTCACCATATAGCGGAGATGATGATTCACGACAGGCACAATAAAAAGATTCACGCAATTAAAGCTTTTGGCCATTAAGGCCTATGTCAGCAGTACACACACACACACACACACACACACACACACACACACACACACACACACACAGAAACGCAACTTGCACACACATGTGCATGCCCAGAGAGCTGAGACCCCACTGCGAACAGCAGCACTGGTGCATGATGGGAGTGGCGACTGGATGCAGGTTAGTCACTGTCCTCACCCATCCATCCCCCTTCCTGTTCCCATTCCTGCACTACACAGCCATCATTTCACCGCCAATTTCCAGTACTTGCCACCCCCCCCCCCCCTCTGCACCTGCTCTCCTGCCCTCCATCCAAACTGCAACACTTGACTGTCCTCCACTCCCACCATACTATCTCTCCCCCTCCCAACCCCAGCCTCCTCCTTACCCCCACTGAGTCGCCACTCCCATCATGCACTGGTGCTGCTGTTCGCAGTGTGGTCTCAGCTCTCTGAGACTGCAGATGTGTTGCAAGTGTGTGTGTGTGTGTGTGTGTGTGTGTGTGTGTGTGTGTGTGTGTGTGTGTGTGTGTTTTATTATGCCTATCGCGACTCAGCATCTCCGCTATATGGTGAGTAGCAACTTTCCTTCTCTGATATTGTTACATTCCATCCTGGATTTTCCATTGTTTGATTTTTATGCAGTAGGAGTTGCTATTCAGTTGGTACTGTGGGGGTGGGGAGAGGGGAGGGCGACAAGTATGTAACAGGCCATTTGGTGTTCACCATTTACCTCAAACCACCCTGACATTTAGCACAACTGTTCCACAGGAAAATGCTACATCAAACATGGGGAAGAGAGGCATTGGTGGTGAAAGTTATCAGCAGAATGTAGAGTTGTCTTGAGTTTTCTGCAATTGACACACACACTCCAAATAGGCCTAGACATCTGCTGTCACACCATAATACAGCAAACATCTCACACTGAAGAGAGACAGCAAATCAAGAGGAAGTGCAATTCGCCTGACTGACCCAATCATTTCCTTTGCTTCGATGCCTACTGACACTGCTCACTTGACAACTCAATCTTAATTGACCATGCCTTGCCACTAAGAAAGTGTGCTCTCCATGCAATCCTGTTATCTGCTACGCTGTTTGTTTTCTCATAATTGTTCCCTATCCTTATACCATCTCCTCCTCCTCCTCTTCCCCCCACCCCCCATTCACCATTCCTTCCACTGCATCCATCAGTAAACAATCTCTTCTCACCCAATTTCCAAGTCAAATGTGTTTCCTCTCTCTTCCCAACATCTTATTTCTCACTTAGTCTGCCCATTTTCTGCCTTCCATTCCCCTCCAAATCCAAATTTCAAATGCTTCTATTCTTCTTTCTTCCCCCATCCTCAGTGTCCACATCTCAGCTCCAAATAAAGTGCTTCACCAGTTTCTTCCTTAAGTCCCTGTCCACACACCTACATAGAAGTCTCCTCTTCTTGTTAAATGTCTCCATGTCTCCTTGGCAACTGCTATACGTGTTTTCACCTCCTTATTACATATCGTGTTGTCTGTAATTATGCTTCCCAGGTATCTGAAATCACTAACTCTTTCTATATCTTCCTGCTCTAATTTTTAGTTGTTTTTATTTTCCTTGTAATTATCACCATGCATTTTGTCTTTTCTTATTATTCTCATTCCAAGTTCCCCACAGGTCTTATTTAACTCATTTCACATTCCAACCATAGCTTTTCACTCTCTGCCAATAACCTCATATCTGCAAGGCTGATACATTCTATCCTTCTGCCACCTACCCACACCCCTCTTTTTATTTCAAACATTTCTAAATTTTTACAGACATATGTTAAGGAGTATTGCCTCACTCCCCTTCCAACTGTGCTTTCCACAGTCGTCTCCATTCCAAATCTGCACTCTTATTTTTGGTTTTAGGTGTAGGTTCTTAATCAGCCTTCTATCCCTCCAGTCAACACCATTGTTTATTCTACTGTGCTCTATCACAGGCTTTCTCCAAGTCAATGAAAACAGTATAAACTCCTATTTCTCTTTCAATGTATCTCTCGCCTATAATTCTCAGCAGTCCAACTACATACCTTGTACCTTCCCCTCTTCTAAATCCACACTGCTCTTGTGCATACGTTTTTTCCACTCTACTGTGAAGTCTCTATGTATCACCCTTAGTGGAATTTTTGCTGCACGAGAAATTGAACTCGTGGTTCTAAAATCCTCACATTTATTGGCACTGCTTTTTTCTCAATCAGGATCATTACTGCCTAGTGGAAGTCACCTGGTCATTTACCTTTCTCATACATCTTACACATATGGACGTTAGTTCTTCCACACCACTATTCTCAAGGCTCTTAAACAATTCTGCTGGTATTCCATCAATTCCACTAGCTTTATGATTCTTCATCTTTCTTAAAGCCCCCTCTACTCCTCCTTCCAAGATCCTGTACCCACTATGAAATGTGACAATGTGAGGTGGTGTATCAGTGTCAGTGTCAGTGTCTGGTTGTAATTACCCAACAAGAGCAACAGAGAACAGCACGTTTAGTAGTAATAACATGAAGTAATTGTGGAAACAACTGCTGTGAGAAAGGCCAATAACTAACTTTTATTTAAAAAAATAGGGGTTGTAATTCTAAGAGTTGGCAAGATATTCGACACAGCAAAATTAATTTTGTTGTACACTATATACAGCTGATACCGCTACCTGAACACTTCAGTAATTGTAGCCAATCTCCAATCATTAGCTGTAACTGACCTTTTTCTTTGAACAGTCTACCTCTTGACTACCGATCAGTCTGTCAACACACTATTCATTCAAAAGAAGAAACACACATAGAAGGTGTGGTGATGGCAATTTCTTATAAAGCAACTTAACTATGAAAAATCTGCTAAAAATATTAGAAAGTTCCAAATTTGGCACACAAAATAGTACATCAGCTCTTCTGAGTTTTTACCAAAAACCATCCTCCTATTGATGACACCAAGAAGATGCAGTACCACAAAAAGTGCCCTTGCTGACACTACTGTTCTAGGCTTTAGTCCAATGAGCTGCACTGCTTCCTGTGGTGCCCATTACCAGCTGGCAGGTTATCACAGTATGCACATTACCATTCTCTGTACACAGTAAAAAGCGCATGTACTAGTCATCAGTTTATAGTCTTTGAGCATGTCATGTGCCCTCCACATTTTCTGTGGATGCTCATCCCCTTAGTTTCTTCATTCACCAATAACATACAAACGGATCAGGTAAAATACACCATTACATTAACATTTTACCATGGGAAAAAAAAAAAAAAAAAAAAAAAAAAAAAAAAAAAAAAAAAAAAAAACCCAGATCTGCCACAGCATACTTAAACAGACATTGTCAGAACCACCCAACATACTTGGGAAGGCGGGCTCTTGCAAATCATTGCTCTGACGAAAGATGAGACCAAGAAGTACAGATCTTTGACATTTTTATTTATGAGACCAAGCAGCCCCATTTTTTAAAAAAAAAATATTGTATAACAACAAAATGATAAGACAACTAAACTGAGATGATGATTAAGCTGAAAGTGGGTAGATAACACTATAAAATGTATATCACTATACAGACACACTACTCCTGAACTGATGGTGACCTACCAGCACTATATCTCTATTAATACATGTCTTGTGTACACACACACACACACACACACACACACACACACACACACACAGGGACTCTGAAAATGTTTTGGAAACTAATATGTAAATAATGTTTACAATTCTATAACTTACCGAAGGAACTGATCACTCGTCGTGCCACTGTGCATGTAAGCATTGGCAATAACTGTGGCAGTATGACATATAGATACTCTGATAGCATCTTTTGTGTTTTTGAGTATAAGCATATCAGAATGGTTGCTACGAATGAGAAACTGCAAGTGGAGATCTATGGATACTTCACCACTAAGAATACTTGATAGTTTCTCAATACGCAACTGATGTAACTTCTCATCTTCATTCTAGGTGGAAAAAAATTCTAATGAGTTTACACAGACACACGAACAATTCAAACTTAAATATTTATGTAACAGGATGTGTGAAAGTGGTTTGCAGAATATGTAAATAGATGGTCACAGCTGTATTGTATTAAATTTCAAGTATATCTTAAGAAAATATTACCACAATATGTGAAGTGAGAGTTTTAAATCAGCATCATGCATGTTAAATTAAATAATCTCCTGTTTATATGAAAAGTAGAAAAACTTCTCTATTAGATTCTTTCACAACTATGCAGAGGATAGGATCTGACACTTATTTTTTCCCACTCAAGATTCACATGCAACAAAAAAATATAATGTAATTGTATAGATAAAAAATCTGCTCACTAAGCGGTTGCAGAACATGCACATAAAAGAAGGCTATAATTATACATGCTTTCAGAGCCAGTGGCTCCTTCTGGCAAAAGGGTTGAAGGGGAAGGAAGACAGGTGAAAGAAAGAGACTGGAGAGGTCTAGGAAAAGGGGTAGACTTCAGAAAAGTCACACAGGACAGACTTCAGGGATGGGATGAGAAGGAAAAACTGAGTCTTGGGGACTGCACCTGATGAGATCTGAAAATATGAGGTCTTAATGGTAGAAGACAGGGAATTACTGCTGAAACTTCATGTACAAGTTAGTAAGAGTGAAAAGCTAAGACTATTGTACGTAACAGAGTTGGGAGGTGGACAGCAAAAAAAAAGACAAGTAAAAAAATTAAAAATGTAGAAAAGTAAAACAAGAGTGAAGAAAGGAGTAGTTGCTGTAAAGAAATGCTGAGACTGAATAAATTAATGTAAATTAAGGCCAGATGGATGACAAGAACCAAGGACACGTTATAGTGGTAGTTCCCACCTGTGGAGTTCTGAGAAACTGCTTGTCTGGGGGAAGATCCCGATGGTGCATGTGGTGAAACAAGCACTGAGGTCACAACTGTCATATTGAAAAGCATGCTCTGCAACAGGATATTGTTGCCTATGCCCATTCATCCTAATAGTCATGCAGGTGTAAAAGGCCGAACAGCTGGTATATGATATGTCATTTCACAGGTGGCTCTCCTTTTGATAGTATATGTTTTGCCATTTACAGGGCTGGTGTAGATGGTGGTAGGAGGGTGCAGAGGGCAAGTCTTTCACAAGTATGGTCAGAGGGGTAGGAGCCATAGGGTAGGGAGATGGGTGCAGAAGGAGCGTAGGGTCTGACAAGGGTATTGCTGAGATTGAGAGGGAGACGGAAAGCTATTCTAGGTATGGTGGGCAAAATATCAGACAGAATGTATCTCATTTCAGGCATATTTTAGGAAGTCATAATCTTGTCAAAGTAGCTGATTAATATATTCCAGACCAGGATAATACTGAGTGACAACTTGTGTGCCCCGAAGTTGTTTTTTTGGATTGGATGTGATGGCCCTGGAAACCTGCTTTTGAACTAGGCTGGTGGGGTAATTACATCCAGTGAAGGCAGAGGTGAGAATTGCAGTGTATTGCTGTAAGGAGTCTGCATCTGAACAAATGCAAGGTCGCATGGGAAGGAATGTTTGGCATGGAAGGGGCAACTGTCAAAATGTAAATACTGTTGGTTGTTAGTAGCTTTAATCGCGACAGGAGAGAGTAGCTGGCCTTTGGTGAGGACAAAACAAACATAAAAAAAAAAATGTCACGGGATTTGGTACAGGACCAGGCAAAATGTAACTGGGGGGAGGGGGGGGGGGGGGATATTCAGATATTTTAGGAATTTTATCAGGTCGGCATGAGTCCATATGGAAAAGCTGTCATCAATGTATCTAAACCAAACTAGGGGCTCAAGACCTATGGATCCCAGGAAATCTCCCTCCAAGTGACCCATGAAAAGGTTGGCATAGGAAGGAGCCACCCTGGTTCCCATGGTTGTACCCCTGATCTGTTTGTATGTCTGCCCCTCAAAGGTGAAGTAGTAGTTGGTAAGCATAAAGTTTGTTAAAGACATCATCAGTTTTGAATTAGGTGGGCACTTACTGAAAAAATGTTCAGCAGCAGACAGACCACATATGTAGTGATGTTCGTTTAGAGGGAGGTGGCATCAATGGAGACAAGCAAGGTGTTTGGTGGGAGTGGCACGGGTACAGATTTCAGACAATCTAAGAAATGGTTGGTGTCTTTGATACAGTAGGGAAGTCTGTACTATGATTGCAGGTGCTGATCAACTAAGGCAGATATATGTTCGGTGGGTGTTTTGAAGCCAGCAACTATAGGACAGCCAGGATGATTGAGTCTGTGGATCTTAGGAAGAAGGTAAAAGTTGGGGAAGCATGGTTTGGGTGGAGTAAGAAGTTCTATGGGCTGAGGTGTTAGTCCTTGTGAGGATCCTGAGGTTTTATGGATGGACTGCAGGTCAGCTTGAATCAAAGGGATGGGACTTGATGGCAGGTGCTGTACACAGAAGTGTCAGACAGCTGGCATGGACCTTCACTAACATACTCCTTTCAATCAACTACCATAGTGGTAGATCCTTTGTCTGCTGGGAGGATAATGATGGAGTCATTACCTTTCAGGGAATGCAGATTGGTTGGTTGGTTGGTTGGTTGGTTTGGGGTATAAAGGGACTAAACTACAGGGTCATCAGTCGCTTTTTCCTGATGCAAACAAGGCTCAAGGTACAAAAATACCCAAGTACGTTTGAGAAAATAAATGGGGAAAAAGGAATGGGGAACCACACCTAAAAACAAAACGAATGGAACGAACAAAAAAGGGGGAAAACTTACACCACAAGGAAAAGTAGAAGGTAATAAAACCATAGATCAGATGATTTAGGCTGACTGATCACAATAATAAAAAAAGGATGAACCAGCCACTCTGCAACACATTAAAATGTCCACCCCAAGAAAACAAGGCAAGATGAACACAAGTAGGGAAAAGATGACCACCAAGACAAACAAATGCAAAGAAAGTGCAACAAAGTTAAAATGGAGAGAGGGTGGCGACCTTGGAGAGAAGGCTACATGTGCACCCTTAGATGGTATGATAAAAAAAAACCATCAGGAATAAAACGTAAAACTAAATCTGCTGTTGAGGCATTGTCACCAAACACTGAAGGTAGGGTGCTGGGAAGGTTAGAAGTCCGACGAAGAAGGGCTAAAAGTGGACAGTCCAGCAAGATATGGACAACAGTCATATGTGAGCCACAGTGACACCAAGGTGGGTCCTCGTGACAGAGGAGGTAGCTATGTCTTAGCCACGTATGGCCAATGCGGAGCCGGCACAGAACCACAGATTCCCTGCAAGAGGCCCACATGGAGGCCTTAATGGCACGCATATTGAGATTATGCCATTCCGCCTACAAAATCTGATAAACCTTGCAGCGTAATAATGATTGCAGGTCAATCACGGGGATGCCAATCTCCAGAAGCAGTTTCCAGAGACACCTATCTCCAGAAGCAGTTTCCACATCGCCTGTTTGACCAGCCTGTCGGCAAGTTTGTTGCCGGGGATTGTGACGTGTCCTGGGGTCCACACAAACACCACGGAATGGCAGGACTGTTCCAGAGCATAGACGAACTCCTGAATGGACGCTACCAGAGGGTGGCGAGGGTATCATTGGTTGATAGCTTGTGGATGTACTCAAGAGCATGAGATACAGCCACCAGCTGTGCAGTGAAAACACATCAGCCAACTGGCAAGGAGTGCTGCCCAACGTGTCCTCCATGAACATATGCAAAGCCTACGTGACCATCCGACACTGAGCCGTCAGTGTAAACCAATATTTTTTTTTTTTTTTTGAGCCCCGGAACACATCAAGAATCGAGAGGAAGTGAGAGTGGAGAGCGATGGGGTTAATGGAGTCCTTAGGGCCATGCAAAAGGTCCAGACGAAGCTGTGGCCGAGACTTACACCATGAAGGCGTATGTGAATGGACTGCAAGTAGAGGTGGTAAAGGCTAGGACTCCAGTTCAGAGAGAAGATACTGCACGCGAACCGGTATTGTTAGCCCCAATCTGGGCTGCCGATTCGGGAGATGGACTGCCGGGGGCAGGAAAGGGAGACGGTAATTCGGGTGCTCAGGGGAACTATTAATGTGTGCTGCATAACTTGTGAGCAGTTGCGCATGTCTGATCTGCAGTGGAGGGACACCAGCCTCCACCAGTACGCTGGTCACTGGACTCGTTCTAAAATCTCCTGTCACTAATCGAACCCCACAGTCGTGCACAGGGTCAAGTAAATGCAATGCTGAAGGCACTGCCGAACCATAAACCGCACTCCCATAGTCAATTCAGAATTGGACAAGGGCTCTGTAGAGCTGCAGTAGCATACAGTGATCTGGACCTCAATTAGTGTTGCTCAGGCAACGGAGGGCATTGAGGTGCTGCCAGCACTTCTGCTTTAGCTGACGAAGATGAGAGAGAAAAATCAACCGAGCATCGTAAACTAGTCCTAGGAACTGATATGTCTCCACTACAGTGAGTGGATCGTCATTACGGTAAAGTGCGGGTTCCAGATGAACAGTACGATGTCGACAGAAGTGCATGACACACTCAATACAGAGCCAGAGCGACAGGAAATTTTGGATAAAAATGGGAGTGGTTCCCGGAGACCCCACTCATACAACGTGGTAAGGATATGATGTCGCCAAGTCGTGTTGTATGCTTTACGTAAGTCGAAAAAGATGGCAATTAGGTGTTTCCGTCTGGAAAAGGCTGTTCGGATGGCAGACTCAATGGACACAAGATTATCAGTGGTAGAGCAACCCTGGCAGAAGCTGCCCTGACATGGAGCAAGCACTACAAACCACGCGACTCCAGGACCCAACCCAACCGCCAACATACCATACGTTCCAGCAGCTTACAAAGAACGTTGGTGAGGCTGAGGGGCTGATACCTACCGGGTTTGAGCACCGGAATGATGGTGTTCTCCCACCATTACGATGGAAAGACACCATTGCACTAGACCTGATTAAAGATGACGAGAAGATGTCACTTATAGTCAGATGAGAGATGTTTAATTATCTGGCTGTGGATATGATCAGGCCCAGGAGCTGTGTCAGGGCAATGTGCAACAGCACTGAGGAGCTCCCACTCTGTAAATGGGGCATTATAGGATTCACTGCAGCACATAGTGAACGAGAGGACATTACCTTCCAGGCACCATTTGAGTTTGCGAAAGGCTGTGGGGTAATTCTCCAATGCAGAGGCTCGAGCAAAGTGTTCAGCAAAGTGCTCGGCAATCGTGTTTGCGTCGGTACATAACTGCCATTTATGGTAACACCGGGGACAGCTGTTGGGGCCTGGTACCCGAAAAGATGACATGTGGCACCCAATGGTGGAGACGTATCTCTCCCAACACTACTCCTCCTTTGTTTGATAAGGTAGTGAACACGGGCACAGAGCCATTTAAAGCTATGAGGTGCTCCAGGGATGGGTGCCGCTTATGCTGCCATAGAGCTCACCGACACTCCTTAATTGCTTCAGTGACTTCCGGCAACCACCAAGGGGCTGCCTTACGCCTCGGGCACCCTGAAGAGAGGGATTGTGTTTTCTGCCACAGAAACAATTGTGCTGGTCACCTGCTCAACCATCACATCGATGTTACCATGTGGGGGGAGATTCAGCTTTGACAGCAGAGATGAAAGTTCCCCAGTCTGCCTTGTTCAATGCCCATCTCGGTAGGCGTCAAATGTGTCTGACACTGGGGCAGTGACAGGAAGATGGGGAACTGGTCACTACCACACAGGTCGTCATGTGCTCCCCAGTGGCTACATGGGAGAAGTCCTGGGCTGCAAGTTGATAAACCAATGGCCGAGTAACTACCATGAGCCACACTGAAATGTGCAGCGGCCCCAGTATTTAAGAGGCAGAGGTTGAATTGCAATGGTAACATTTTGAAATCTCTGCCTCAGCCAATAAGCACGGTACGACCCCACAATGGGTTATCGCCATTAAAATCTCCCAGAAGTACAAAAGGTTTAGGGAGTTGATCAACCAGTGACCTGTGCAGCTAATACTTTCAGGAGTATTGCACCATCTGGAGGAAGAGATACATTGCAGACAGTTATTTCCTGTGTTGTCCTTATTCTGACAGCCACAGCTTCAAGAGGGGTTTTAAGGGGCACATGTTCACTACAGACTGAATCTAGGACATAAATGGAAACTCCACCTGACACTCGAGTATAGTCGCTATGGTTCCTGTAATATCCCTTATAGGGATCTGCATTGCAAGGAACCAGGTTTCCTGGAGGGCAATGCAGATACCAGGTGTAAGGCTTAACAGTTGCTGTAGCTCAGCCAGGCAGTGGAAAAACTGCCGCAATTCCACTCGAGGGTGACATTGTGAGACTGGGAAGGCATGGAACATTCAATGAGGCAGTTTACGCCTCAGGGTCACCTGCTGCTACCGATTTATTGCCTGAGCAGTCTATATCCATTGTGTGAGGATCTGGCGAAATATAGGTCCTCAGCGGATGCCAAAATCTCCACCCCATCCTCAGCCGCAGAGCTTGTAGGTAGCGTTGGTGTGGGTGCCACCGCAATTTCCTTGGTCTTGGGGGTCCTCTTTTTGGACTTTTTCACTGCTCCTTGGGTTTCTCTGGCTGGAAGGACTTCACTGATTCAGGCTCAAGGACTGATGATCGTGAAGCCCTACGGCCAGCCGCTTTTGGGCACTTCAGCCACTGGCAGGTGTCATCTTTCCCATTAGCAGAAACCTGGGAAGGGAGTGACTGAAGGGACTCCTTCCTGGCGAGAGGAGCTGAAGAAGACTTACGCTTCTCCAGCCGAAAAGTGGGAACTGGTGTCCCCGATAGATGGGGATGGGGGGGGGGGGAGGGAGTGCTCCCAAGGTAGATGGTGCGGGAACAACAGGTGGGAAGTGCCCCCCACCATGAAGGGGGCAGATGTAGCCTTCTGGGTCTGAGAGCTGACTAGAATTCGCAGAACTGCTCTCATAGTGGCGACATATGAGGAAGTCATAGCCACAGGATGTAGGCTCTGGCATTTTCTCTTAGCCTCAGTGTACATCAGTCAGTCCAGGGTCTTGTATTCCATGATTTTCCTCTCTTTCTGTAAAATCCTGCAGTCTGGCGAGCAAGGTGAATGATGCAGTCCGCAGTTGACACTGATGGGAGGCAGGGCAGACGGAGTATTGAGACGTGATGGACGTCCACAATCTCGACATGTGATGCTGTAAGTACAGCATGAAGACATTGGCTGAACTTCCAGCACTTGAAGCACCGCATCTGGGGAGGGATATATGGCTTGACATCACAGTGATAGACCACCACCTTGATCTTCTCAGGTAAGGTGTCACCCTCGAAGGCCAAGATGGAGGCACGGGTGGCAACCTGATTATCCCTCTAACTCTGATGGGTGCACCGGACGAAATGGACACCTCGTCGTTCTAAGCTGGTGTGCAGCTCGTCGTCAGACTGTAAAAGAAGGTCCCTGTGGAAGATAATACCCTGGACCATATTTAAGCTCTTATGTGGTGAGATGGTAACAGAAACATCCCCCAACTTGTTCCAAGTGAGTAAAGTCCGTGGCTGGGCAAAGGATGCTGTTTTTATTAAGAATGACCCACGTCGCATTTTGGACAAGCCCTCCACCACCCCATACTTTTCCTCTAAATGCTGTACAAAAAACTGGCTTCATCGAAGCAAAGGAGTCCACATCAGTTCTCGAACATACAAGGTACTGGGGTGAGTAAGGTTCATTGCCTAGCATTCCTCCCATGGTGTGGCCAGGGATGGGAATGATTTAGGGTCATACTTTCTTGCACTGTACTGAGCCTTGGAACGGTTTGAGACTACTGGTGTTTGATAACCATTAAGTGATAACGTGGTACGCTTCATCATCCATCATCTGCCCTGATGCCATCCACTCTGACCAGGGGGCCTCCCCACGGTGCCACCCAGCTGCAGCAAAGGCTTCCTGGCAGGATGACCATTGCTGGAAGTCCCAATGCCCCAGGATGACTGGCATCTACTCAATGGCATATGCGGGGAGTTAACGGCACAGGCATCAGCAGAGCGATCCCCGTATTGTCAGGGGGCTACAGCCAACAGGGTACTTGGCAGCCCCACCACAACGGACTGGCTACTGTGCTGGATGTGAGGTGCAAAGAAGTACATGGTCACCATCGGCGCAAAAAGCGACACTGCATAGCGCATGGTGGAAAATGCACCCAGGAAGGTGTCCTCGTCCAAGAGATGGAGAATGAGGTGGACTGCAGTGTGATGACGAGGAAGTGGGCTGAAGATATCAAGGCATGATGGACACAATGCACCACGTAAGGTACCCTTCCCCAATTGGCTCACTCTTTGGGAAAATTTTGAAAGATGGAGGTCAAGCCCTAGACGAAACCATCACATAAAGGCCGAAATGTGTGGGACCCCTTTTAGTCACTTGTTACGACAGGCAGGAAGACCTCGGGCCTATTCTAATCCCCGGGTCCGCATGGGGTGGGGTCGCAGAGTCTGGAGTTCAGCAGAGAACAGGTTGGGTCATGTTGTAGGGACCTGAGGAAGGGTTGTGAAGCAATGCTGGATGTGAGGAATTCTTGGAAGGGGTGTAAGGGGTGCTGGACCAAGTTGGATCATAGTCGGAACTGTTTGAGGCAGGGTTCAACGCATGATCAAATGCAGGTTTAAGGCTGAAAGCGAGACCCTTGGATAGTACAGATAATTCAGGAGGGGAGAGATGAGAAGTTGAGAACACTGTACTGTTGTGAAACTTCCTGGCAGATTAAAACTCTGTGCCGGACCGAGACTCGAACTCAGGACCTTTGCCTTTCGCAGGCAAGTGCTCTACCAACTGAGCTACCCAAGCACAACTCACGCCCCGTCCTCACAGCTTTACTTCTGCCAGTACTGTTGTGACTGGCAGATGGTGTATATTGCCAACAAACAACATCATGTTTCAAAAACATGCTCTACAACATGACAGTTGTGAACTCTGTGCCTGTTTCACCACATGTGCCATCTGGATTCTTTCCCCGGAGCCCCCCCTCAGACCTCCGCAGGTGGGAACTACCACTACATATGTCCTTGTTTCTCGCCACCCACCTGCCCTTAATTTATGACAATTTCTTCGATCTCAGGATTTCATCACAATAGCTACTTCATTCTTCACTCTGTTTCAGTTTTCTACATCTTCAATTTTCTTGCTTTCTATTTTTTGTCATCCCCCTCCCACCTCTTAAGTACAATGCACTTAGCTTTTCACTCTTATTGACTCTTGCACAATGTTTTGGCAGTAACACCCTGTCTTCCATCTTTAAACTCTCATGTTTTTAAATCTCACCTAGTGCTGTCCCATCGAATCAGTCTTTCCTTCTAATACCATCCCTCAGAGTCTCCTCTGACCCACAGTTCCGGGTGACTTTTGAAATCTACCTATTTTCCTAGACCTGTCCAGTCCTTTTCCTTCACCCCTCTTCGTTTCCCTTGAACCCTTCTTCCGGAAAAAGGAGCCACTGGCTCCAAAGGCTTGCACAATTCTGGCCTCCTTTTATGTGCATGTTCTGTAGTCACTTCATGAGTAGATTTTTTACCTACCCAAAAACAATATTGTACTGCACAACCCTTCATTACTATCAGCTGCATGATATGTACAAACATTTGTTAATTCTGAACAGGGTTCAGGAAGATAAAGGCAGACAATCACTACAAGAACAATAACCGCAACAGTAATGCTCAGTTCGTGATTTTTTCTGATAACTGACACCTCAGTTTGAAAATGGCAGAATTTCGATAATTTGTGAGGCTGAGGGATACATACCAGATTTTCAAGTTTGCGTTCTGTTTTTATTTCTTGTTCACCAGCAGAAGCAGTGGTGGTCTCTGAAGTATCAGTCTTTTTCTCCACGGTGTCACTTGTACCAGTTGGTATGGGAGCTGTGGCTCTTAATGCCTGGAGGACTCTGCCGAGAAACTGCTGAGTTGCACTCTCATACAGGTCAAAGGCGATCTGGCATGCCATCAGTGCACTGTCCTGTGGGAAGAGAAATCTTAAAAAATGTACTTTGCAGATGGGTAATAAGTCACTCATAACCAAATGAAGAAAATCGTGTGTTCTTAACAACCAACAACTAAGTCTAAAATCTATAATTTCATGCCATACTAATGATATGAATATAATAGAGGGAAACATTCCACGCGGGAAAAATATATTTAAAAACAAAGATGATGTGACTTACCACACGAAAGCGCTGGCGGGTCGATAGAAACACAAACAAACACATACATACATACACACACACAAAATTCTAGCTTTCACAGCCAATGGTTGCTTCATCAGGAAAGAGGGAAGGAGAGGGAAAGACGAAAGGATGTGGGTTTTAAGGGAGAGGATAAGGAGTCATTCCAATCCCGGGAGCGGAAAGACTTACCTTAGGGGGAAAAAAGGACAAGTATACACTCGAACACGCACACGCACACGCACGCACACGCGCACACACACACACACACATACACATATCCATCCGCACATACATAGACACAAGCAGACATTTGTAAAGGCCATATTTGACATATTTACAAATGTCTGCTTGTGTCTGTGTATGTGCGGATGGATGTGTGTGTGTGTGTGTGTGTGTGTGTGTGTGTGTGTGTGTGTGTGTGTGTGCGCGCGCGCACGCGCACGCAAGTGTATACCCGTCCTTCTTTCCCCCTAAGGTAAGTCTTTCCGCTCCCGGGACTGGAATGACTCCTTACCCTCTCCCTTAAAACCCACATCCTTTCGTCTTTCCCTCTCCTTCCCTCTTTCCTGATGAGGCAACAGTTTGTTGCGAAAGCTTGAATTGTGTGTGTATGTTTGTGTGTCTATCGACCTGCCAGCGATTTCGTTTGGTAAGTCACATCATTCTTGGTTTTAGAAATATTTTTCCCACGTGGAATGTTGGCAAACATTCCTACAGTAGTTGTATTACATGTTTATTACGTTATAAATAAATAAAAAACTTTATTGTAAATTCAGTGCATTAGTATTTGTAAAATTACTTTCATATAGTGTTTATTAAAAAATGACGATCATTCCACTTGGGACCTGTGGAATGGTACATTAGCTTATTTGTTTTAGTTGTAAATATTTGTCATGTATTGTTGTTTTCCTGACATGTTCCACATCCTGGAGGACCTCCTCACTACAGATCAATTGGAATGAAAGTAAATCTAATCTAAACTAAATCAGCTATCCATCATTCTGGAGTTTAGATGTGAAAAATGGATCATAACGAAGAAAGAAAGATAAGAACAGAGCACAAGCAACTGAGGTGTGTATCAGAGGCACTACTGGTATTATAAGAAATAAACAACACACAATTCAGAATTAAAATGAATGCCCTGACATTTAAATTAAGATTACTTAATTTCAACAAGTTTCCCTTGAGCTGCTGGATATCCCAAGAATTTAGCTCCTCAATCAGGTACAGAACAGAAGAGCAGGTATGGTAATCAGCCGTACAGAGCTTCCTCAAACTCGTCCAACTGTTACAGTGCGAACACTGACACCGAGTTCTTACTGTTACATCTTCAGAGAAGGCTGGCACAACATTTACCATCCTGCATGTTGTCCAAGATATATAAACTAAGCCTCACTAATAGTGCCAATTCATACATTTCCTTTCTTTGAATATAACAAAATATGCTGAAGTAACAGCTTTTTACTGTATAATACATAACACTTACCTCTGTATCCTTGCTAAGTTTGTCCAGAATCTCTGCTACAGCCAAAGGGTCGTCAAGAAAGATGAGACACTGACACATGTTAACATAATCTGGAGTGGCAAGATTCCTATACAGATCAACTAATGACCTAAGAACTGTGTTCCTGAATCCACGGTTCTGAATGAGGCTCATTGCCACCTGGAAGGCGTATGTTAACATTCCAAATACGTCATCCTGAAAAGATAAAATAATTTTTTTTCCCAAAATGATTAGTGATAGCATATCAAGTTGTACATAAACTGGAAAATTTTATGCCAGACACATATGGATATTTATAAATTTGTTTGTGAATTATTCGAGTGGTGAAGTAACAGTAGAGTTACTAGTTTCAAAAGGCGGTATCCAAACTCCAGTGGCTGTATATGCTTCTACATCATGATATTACTGCAATACTCAAAAATGCATTTCGTGTGTTGCAGCACTGAGATATTCCACCCATTAAATGATTAACACACATTTTTATCAAGAGTAAAGAGTTCCTCAGCAAACCATAAAATTATGAAGGAGAATTGTTGCCAAGTACCTATTTTCAGAAGGTTATGCAGATGGTATGTGACACTATCTCAACTTTCTGAACTAGAAGTTTCCTCCTTAGGGAGGAGAGACAGGTAGTTTGGGAAGGTCAAAAAAGAATGGTAGGTCACTCCAACAGCAGGATGAGAAGGACCACATGTAAGGACAAAGAGAAGACAAAAGAGCATAACACATAATTCATTTCATTGTTATGTAAATAACTGGTTCCTTTTTTTTTAATAGAACTGCAGTACATTTTATTGTATGTCAATTATGTTTCACATAAAAAGTACTAGACAACATTGTAACTAAAATGGTATGGTACGATCACATGCCACTTTTAAACATTACTCAGACAGCAGTATGCAAATATATGACTTTCTAATTCTGAGAAATCACCGAGTATGTATTCATAGCACCCAACTTCAAAGTGGATAAACACAAATTCTTACCATAAAAAAGGGCCAGCAGCAAATACAGTAAATATTTTTCATTATTACTATAATGTTGCTCATTAAAAGCTATTCTATGAAAAATTATGATTGAGATGTACAAGGTAAAAAAAGGGAATGGGGTCATTAGGAAAAGTTTTGTATGTCATGGTGTCAGGACTGAAACTGCCCTACTGCTACATCCTCAGAGAATGTGCCACAGAAATGAGGCCTTTGCCTGCAGGGAGGAGGATGAAGCAGCAGTGTCTGCCTTGAAGTTGCATATAATTTAGGGCTGGCAGTCTGATCATATTTTTCAGGCTGGGCCGGGAGGAGACACTGGAAGAGAGGAACCTTTGGGGTGCCAAGAGAGGGTGGTACTTATATCTACATACATACATCACAAGCCACCATATGGTGCATGGTGGAAGGTACCTTTTATCACTACCAGTCATTTCATTTTCTATTTAACTCTCAAATTGAGGGGAAAATGACTGTCCATATGCCACCATACGAGCCCTAATTTCTCTTATCTTTATGGTCCTTATGTGAAACATGCATTGGTGGCAGCAGAATCTTTGTGCAGTCAGCTTCAAATTCCAGTTCTCTAAAGTTTTTTTCAATAGAGTTTAGTGAAAAGAGTGTAGTCTCCCCTCCAGAGATCCCCATTTGAGTTCCCAAATCATCTCCATAATACTCTTGTGTTGATTGAAGCTACTGGTAAGAAATCTAGCTTAATCTAACCTGGTGGTGGCCGTGAATACCCAAGCAGTATAAAAGAATAGCTCACGCTAGTGTTCTGTATGCAGTCTCTTTTATACATGAGCATCACTTTGTTAAAATTCTGCCACCAAACAAAAGTTGGCCATTTGCCTTCTCTACTGCAGTTCTTACATGCTAGTTCAATTCACATCTTTTTGCAACATTAAACCGGCATATTTAATAGACATCACAATGTCAAACAGCATAGTACTAATGCCACACTGCAACATTACGGCATTGTTTTTCCTACTTGTCCACATTAACTTACATTTCCTACATTTCGAGCTATCTGCCATTCATCACACCAACTAGACATCTTGTCTACACCATCTTGCATCCTTAGGCTGATTCAAAGACAACAACTTCCCATACACCACAGCATCATCAGTAAACATTCACAGAGTGCTGCTCTCGCTGTCAGACCATTTATGTATATAGAGAATAAGCACACTTCCCTGCGGCCCTCCTAGCAGTACCCTTGTCTCTGATGAACACAGGACACTGTACTATTGGTAAGGGTCGGTAGAGGGAACACTTTATTTAATTTCTATAATAATGGGTGGGATCACCAACTAGTTTTATTTTGCTGCAATTGTCAACACTTTTGGCCCATACTGAAACAGATTCAGACTCATTTATTTTACAATGATAACCAACGGCATGGTGGACATGTAATACGATTTACCCATCTCTCTGTTGTAGACTAGAGTCAAATACTTCCCCAAAATCTAGAAATATGGGAATTGCCTGTTGCCTTTCACACATGGTTTGCAACCCTTCTGCCAGAAGAAGCAGCAAACGCTACTAGGATCATAAGCGCCCACTTTGGTGAGTAAAAACTGTATTTAGGTATTTGTGTTTAAATGAAGAGTGGCTACTTGTGTACATGTATTTATATAATGTATATTTAATCAATGTATACATCCAGATGAAATCCATAGACTGTATATTGTTTACAAATGTATATTAGATAGATGGGTCCTTCTCAACCGATGATCTAACCGACTTTCCCATCCTTCCCAAACCTATCCCTGTTTCTTGCCATTGGAAATTACATGATAGTTCTTTTTTTACTTTAAATCTAGCTATTGGCAGTAGAAGAAATTTGCCCCGTGAAGAAGGCCACTGGCCAGCCATTTAGTGCCATTTCAGCAATTTAGTACCAAACACCTCTGAACAAGCAAGCTTCAGCTCATCAGTGTGTGTCCATAATTAAACTAATGAAACACTCAAAAAAGTCAATTAAATTTGGAAAATTACTTACGAACTAACACTCATTCTGTCCTCCCCCCCCCCCCTCCCCAAACACACACACACACACACACACACACACACACACACACACACACACACACACACACACACACACACAAAATGAAATTTAACATGGAAGAGGAAAGCAAATTTTAGCATTAAATCATAAATCAGCTGAAAATATAAAGAGAGGAATATCTGGCAAAGTGAAAATTTGTAGACCATGATAAGAGTGAATGAAAATTTTCTCACAGATTCTTTAATGGCTCTTTCAAAGATATCCATCCGACGAGTTTCCAGTGCTAGACCAAGAGCCTGGCGATATTGCCCATCATCAAGACAGCGCTGGAACATTCTATTTACAATAGCTTCCAAACGGTGATCAATCTTCTTCGCATCTTCAGCGTTTGCTGTACGCTGCTGTGTGTAGAAATCAATACATTTTGCTGCAACCAAAAAATGCAAATGCGTAAGAATAATCTCAGAGAATCTAGCAACAATGCAGCATTAGAAGCAGCAAAAACATTGCATTAACATATCAAGATTAACTTCATTAAGTAAATGCAGGAATTTTCTTTTGCTTTTACAAAACAGTGAATTTATAATACAACGGAACCCAGATACAACAACATTCAAAGGATCTTGAAAATTATGTTGTTATAAACGAGTGTTGTAACAGAGATTCGTATTGTCAGTCTATTGTGGTGGAAAATGGAAAAGAGCAAATTTATTTAGCCTTATTTTACTTTGCATACAGGTTTCACTCTTAAGCTTACATGCATACAGTATACATAGCGGTGTATCTAGTACTCACCAAACTTCTTAACTTAGGAATGACAGTCATTTTACTCTGTTGTCCATTTGCCCAATACATACTTTCTAAATAACATTCTGTATTCATTATTTTATTCGCAATTTCACTGCTCCCTCCCCTAACTTCATAGAACATGTTTATAATCTTAATGGCTACTCAAGTGCCACGCACAGTAGGATCAGCACTTTCTTTCTTTCTCCTCCTCCTCCTCAGCTCACGTCATCACCACTGTGACCCACATTCTTCATTTAATTTGCAATTTAGTCTTCAGTTTGCACTTCATTTGTAATAAGGTCATCCTCTATTCTTGCATATATTTCATAGTTGCACTGACAGAATATCACAGTTTGTTTCTTGCAGCAATCCATATGGTGCCAGATCAGTGTTATCACACGTGTCTTCAGTTGCAGTGGCATTAATTCCTTCATTTGTGATTCCTGCATGACAGAGGTCTTGATAGTTTGGGCTATGACCCAGCAACAAGCTTTGGTAAAGTATCTGCCCAGATCCTTCAGTGTGACAGAATAACCCTACTTTTTCTCAATGCACAGTATCATTTTCAGGAATATGAGCTTACAAGAGTGGCACTTCAGACTACTAATTAATCCTTGGTCCATGGGCTGCAATAAGCTTTTGTATTTGCAGGAAGAAAAACAAACATAATATTCTCCAGACCAGAGAGTGCAGGATGTGGTGGACAGTTGCCAATTAGAACCAGTATCTTCAATGTCTGACTTCTATGTTCCCAATCCCAATGCCGTATTACAGTTCAAAAAGTTCGCAGGTCATCCGGGAATTTGTTAGCATTGTAATACACCGGTAGTTTTTTTTACATGCTTAGAACAGCTATGATTTTTTACTTGCCTATCACGAGCAATTTTTTTTTCTCAGTTCCACTTGCATTAACATAAACCAGAGCTGTTATTCAGTCTTTGGGTAACTTGCCACCAACAAATTTTTCACCATTTAATTTTAGAGTTTTGTCAGGTGCCAATTTAAAGAAAATGCCAGTAGCATCTGCATTAAAGATGTCACAGTCTGCATATCCTTCATGAAGCAAAGCCCACAAGGTAATGAGCCATTGTTGGATTCTTTCAGTATTCACACTGTTGGCTTCACTGCTCATTTTGCCAAAAGTAATGCCGTGACTGCTTGAATCTGTCAATCCAGCCACTGCTGCACATAAATTCCCCATATTTTAATTTCTTGGTAAGTTCTTCCATTTTCACCATAAAGAGAGGTCCACTAATGGATACATTGTTGTTTCCCTCTTGTTTAAACCACTTAAGCAGTACTTCTCACATCACCCCATTCAGCTTTTTATAACTGCCTGATTTAAGATCCATTTTGTTCAAATGCAGTAACAATTTTATTCTTGTTCTTCCAAATCATTTGGACTGTGGAATTTATAAGGCCAAACTGATGGCATAATTCAATCATTTTAGCTCCATTCTCGATTTAGTTGATCACTTACTTTTTCTTTTACTGCCATGCTATTCAAAATGCGTGCACTTCATAGAAGATTGTTATGGAAACTAATACCACATGTACTATTGACGAGTTCTGTGACTGTCACCACTACTGTAGTATGAATGCCCTAGGATAACAATCAGGTGAGGAATCTATCCAACACCTATTGCCAATGGAATGGCAGAGAGAACAATATGCTAAGTAGTCTTATTACAAGAGATTTCCTTCTACAGTACGTTGATTCTTGGAAAATATTGTTGCTAAATGAGATAAAGCGATTCAAAATGCGTGCACTTCATAGAAGATTGTTATGGAAACTAATACCACATGTACTGTTGACGAGTTCTGTGACTGTCACCACTACTGTAGTATGAATGCCCTAGAATAACAATCAGGTGAGGAATCTATCCAACACCTATTGCCAATGGAATGGCAGAGAGAACAATATGCTAAGTAGTCTTATTACAACAGATTTCCTTCTACAGTACGTTGATTCTTGGAAAGTATTGTTGCTAAATGAGATAAAGCGATGTTACATATGAGGTATACACATATATATCTGTCATATTAAGCAAGGATGAAAAGTATGTTTATTACGAAGAATACGGACATACCACAAATCACAATGTTCTAGCCAAGTTGTCATAACCAATGTCGTTATAAGAAAGTTTAAACAGTAAACAGATTGAATTTCTCATTTGTATTCAATTGCTAAGAATAGGGAATACCAACAACAACATTTATATGCAGATGTTTTCTCAGTCTATTAAATGCTTACACTTTCTGAATATCTTCTTGGGTAGGAGTTTACATTAACTTGTACTATTTTGACATCAACCAACTATTCTACCTAACAGATTAACAGCTAGCAGGTTCTGAAATAATACCTCTACATATGATGGCAAAGCAATTCAGCTGGATTTACCACTATCTCAGTACTTAACAGGAACTGTAACGAAAATCTGTAGCTTTTTTATTGTAACACAATTGTGACAAAACCCCACGCACACTCACGCATGCAATATACTTCAGAAGTTTATTACACCGACCCATTTCTTGTTAATAATTGCATATCTTAAGAGCTATGAGCACTTTTTTGTCTTCACTACTATGAAACATCTCTTCTGCTGAAGAAGTGGTCATAGCTCTCAAAGTATGCCCACATTTAGCCAAGACTTTTTTGCTTCGAATGATCTTTCCTGACATATCCCAAAACATTTACCATTCCTAAAACACTTGCCATTCTTCTTGGGGTACACCAAATAACCTTATGTATTCTATTATGACGCCTGCCACATCTAAATTCGAAACAATATGGCATATAAACAAGTTGCTACTAGCTTCTTTCAATTAAGGTGGACTTGCCTACATTGGTATCTGGTATTCCCAAATAAATATGGTTGCAGTGTGCATACATGAGCACACACAGCTACATGAGCACACACAGCCACTCTATACTCCACCTGCTGTGGTTGCACTAGGGCAAGCAACAACCTGTTATTTGCTCCAGTGAGGCCAAAGAATCGGGAGTATTTCCATATCTATCTATTTTCTCATCAGTTTCACAATATGGCATCACATTCTTTGAATCTGTAAAGTTTCTTAACTATTGTTTCACTGCTTGTTCTCCATTTTTATTTCAAGCTGCCAGCTTATTTGGCCTGTGGAACAGTGTAAAAAGAATTTACACACCAAAATGTCACAGTAGGTGCCCTGTGTGTGTGTGTGTGTGTGTGTGTGTGTGTGTGTGTGTGTACCTCTCCATGCTCAGATAATTGAAAATATGAGAGTTTTCGAATAACAGGAATCTCAAGAATAAACTGTAGTGGTCTGGCTCAGCAAATATGAACACACATGCTCATGAAAAACATTTAGACAACAGGATACTCCATTCTCTATGGTAACAGTACGAAACTGAAGCAGTGGATCAGGGCTCAAAAAAAAGTATATCTGCTCGTTTTGACAGCCCACTGCTTCTACCTGAACCCTAACAAACATGTTTTGGATGAACTACAGTTCTTTCGTATTTCCAGTCCAAAAATCTAGTAAGTGTACTGGAATAATTAAACTCTGCAAAATAATGTCCTACATACAACCAGTTACAGGTTGGCACCTTTGCAACATTCAACACTAAATGTCTGTCAACTGTAGGCTGCAACATATCTTTGTAAAATAGTATTTGTAAAAGTGGTGGATCAGGTTGTGAACATATCGCCAATCTTAGTAACAAAAATGTTTTGTTTGTGTATAATTTAGTAACTATTAACTTAATGTAATTTTTCTAACTGAAGACAATATTTTTCACCTCATCTAACTGGAAAATGCTGTACAAACACTGCATTAGAAATGAATGTAATTAGAAATGCCCAAGAATGACTGTGTTACATCTTAGCATGTAATGGCAAACTACTATTGGAAATTAAAAATAATCAAAGTAAACAAGTGTGAAATGTTGAAAATTTTGTAAGATAGATGCAACGCTCAACTGAATCTGTTTTGATTTCTAAAGGCAGTGTTTTACAACTCTCAAGTGATTCAGGAGTGACTTCTTCAAATTACTAAAAATTACCTTTTTCTGAAGGCCAGCCCACGTGTCTGACGCGTAACAGGTGAATGGGTAACATGTAATTCCCAGCCCCAAGTCAACAGGTGGGGTTTGCACATACCTTCTGGTACATGCCAGGCCCAGGGAGGAGCGGTTGCCTGAGCTGCTTCCTTCCCAAATAGCTGATTGGTGCCTCTAGCAGGTGTTCAGGAGATGTGAGCCGAGGCACGAACAGTCACCTAAGGGAGGTGCATCCCCTTCTGAAGAGGGCACCCAGTTAAAAGGAATGCACCATTGGAGAAGCTGCCAATCATGGCGGATTTTCTCACTATGAGCCGATCATCATCTCCACAGTCAACGTCTGACAAACGTAAATTGCCCACCCTGTGAAATTCTGCTCTTGTTTACGCAAGTGGCATTTTGATTTTGGAGACTATTTCTGATTCTCAAGCATGCTTGCCACTTCACTTCTCCACAGCTATTCTGTTCGTGTTGAGGCCCACTGAACACTGAAATCTACCTGTAGTGTTATTTACACTAGGCTGTTCGATGGCCTGACCAAGGGAGAAATCTAAACATACCTTTCTGATCAGGGTGTCATTGCAATTCATTGGGTGATGAGAAAGGTAGATGTGTCCTCAGTGCCCACATGCACTCTCTTTCTCACTTTTCATAAAGTAGTGCTTCTGTCAAAAATCAAAGCTGGTTTGAAGTTATCACAGTCTGACCGTACATTCCAAACCTGATGCGTTGCTACCAGTGTCATCGTTACAATCACACACTAATGTTCTGTTGATACCCAGCCAAATGTGTAACCTGTGGTAGAGATGCTCACGAGGGCGACTGTTCACCTCCTCCTCCCCCCTGTATCAACTGCAAAGGTGACCATGCCACCACCTCTCGAGATTGTCCGGTGTGTGCAGGCTGTCCAGGAGACCCGGGTGAAGGAAAAAGTGCCTTACCCAGTTGCTCGCAAGTTGCTGACTAATCACAAGCCCTGCATTTACTATCTGACACCTACAGTACAGTTCTTGCTTACATCCCACTCCACGAAGGACGTGGCCACGCACACATCCGACCTCAAATTCAGTACCACTGTTGTAAAATTGCCCAGTGTAATGATAGCATCCCCGTCTCCTTCTCAATCTGTGCAACAAGCCACCAAAATCTTGCCTCACAGAGCGAGGCAAAGGGGACAGCAGGAATGTTCCCACAAAGACTTCCTATGTACCTCCAGGCAACAAATATCTGAGTCTTCCCCTGCCAACCAGAAGAGCTCCAAGGAATCCAACAAAGGTAAACGGTCCAACACCTCTGTAGACCTCAAGGAGCAGGATCCTCCAGCCTTTGCATCCTGTAGCACTGAGTCTTCGAAGGGTGGCACTCAGCAGCTGCCGAGGTGACACCCCTTCATTTTTTCCCTCCTCTCCTTTCCTCGTCATGACTCTCCTCCAATGGAACATACACAGCCTTTGATCAAACAAAGAGGACTGCTCTTATAATCACAGGCGTCCACTTGTTTTCTGCCCCAGGAAACAAAATTGCATCTTCACGACCGCTTTGAGTGCTCTCATTTCTTCCTAGTCTGCTTTGACCTCCCCCCATCCTCCCTGAGGGTGGCATTCCCTCTCATGGTGGAGTCATGCTGCTGATACAGGATGACGTTCATAGTCAAACCATCTCCCTGACTACCTGGCTTCAAGCTGTTTCAGTCCGCATTTTACTTCCTCACTTGATCTTTTCTCTTTGTAGCGTTTGCATCCTTCTGTCATTCGGTGTCATCATAGCAGACTTACTCCAGCTTATTTGGCAACTCCCTCAGCCCTTTCTGCTGCTCGGTCACTTTAATGCACACCATCCCCTTTGGAGTTCTCCCAGAACTGTCCAAGAGGTGCCCTCCTGGCTGACCTTCTCAATCAGCTGAACCTTATCTGCCTTACACTCCACACACACCTATTACCATTTGGACCTCTCCTCCTGCACTGCCCAGCTTGCCAACCAGTGATCCATTCTCTCCAACAGTTGTGATGACCAGGTAGAATATCTTACAAACATTATCCTTACCGCCACAGAATGTTTCATTCCTCACACTTCCTCTTTACCACACTGTGTCCCACTCTCTTGGTAGACTGAGGCATGCCGCAACACAACTCGCACATACAGACGTTCTCTCCACATTTTTAATCATCATCTACGATGGCAAGGCATATTCGTTGTGAACAGTTGCGTGCACAGTGTCGTCATGTTTTTCTGGGTAGCAAGAAAAGCTAGCTGGATTTCATTTACTAGTTCCTTTAATAGTTTCACTCCCTCTTCCTACATGCGCACTAACCTCTGATGGCTCTCTGGGACGAAGGTCCATTCCCCAATTTCCAGCCTGACAGTGGCAGACGATGTCATACAAGACCCTACTGCTACCTCCAACACCTTGGGCCACCATTTTTTGCATCTCCTCCCACTATCACCTGCCTTCCTCCATTGGAAACGAGGTGGAGAAGGCTCGGGCGATACTCTTATCTCCTTAGAATCTCGAGTGCTACAATGCTGTCTTTACTATGGGGGAGCTAGAGCATGCTCTCATTTCATCCTGATCCTCCACCCCCAGGCTGGATAATGTTCACATTCAGATGTTCCAGAACCTTTCTCTTGCAGGCAAGCACTTTCTGCTTTATACATACAACAGCAACTGGGCAGAGGGCACAATTCCCAAATGCTAGTGTGAAGCCACTGTCATACACATACCTAAATCCACTAAGGACAAACACTTTCCTTCTAACTACTGCCCATTTTTCTCAGCAGCTGTGTTTGCAAGGTGATGGGAATTATGATTCATGCCCGGTTGATATGGTAACTCAAGTCTCACAATTTACAAACCACTGCACATGGTGGATTTCAAGCGCGCTGTTCTGCAGTTGACCGTCTCGCCACTTTCTCCACCCATGTCATGAATGGCTTCCTGCAGAAATCCCAGACTATGGCCGTGTTTTTTGATTTGGGGAAAGCTTACGACACCTTATGGAGAATTGGTATCCTCCGTACTCTACACATGGGGCTTTCATGGCCGTATGCCCCATTTTCCTTCAAGAATTTTTAAAACACCTTGTCTTCAAAGCATGTGTGGTTCTGCCTTGTTGGACACCTCTATGCAGCAAAACAGTGTGCCTCATGGTTCTGTCCTGAGCATCTTCCTCTTTGGTATCGCTCATTAACCCTACAATGACTTGTCTTCTGCCGGTCATCTCTGGCTCCCTGTTCATTGACAATTTTGTGATCCATTGCAATTCTTCACAGATGCCTCCTTGAGCTGCGTCTCCTGCGATGTCTGTATCATCTTTACTCATGGTGCATTGACAATTGGTTTCATTTTTCCATTGACAAAACCATTTGTTTGAATTTCTAGCAGCACAATTGGTTTCTTCTGGTGTCTTTACACCTTAGGCCTATTGCTGTTCCATTGGTTGAAACTACAAAATTCCTTGGGCTACTGCTCGATAAGAAACTTTCTTGGTCCTCCCATAATTCTTATATGGCGGCCCACTGTATGCAATCCCTTAATGTTCTACATGTCCTCTGTGGTACTTCCTGGAGAGCAGATCGAACAAACCACCCTCCTCCATCTGTACCGGTCCCTTGTCCGTTCGAAACTAGACTACGGGCGTTTCGTTTATGGATCTGCACATCCGTCCATCTTACATAGTCTCAATACTATCCACCATTGTGACATCCGTTTCGCCACTGGCACCTTTTACACTAGCCTGGTTGAGAGTCTGTATGCAGAAGCTGCCGAACTACCGCTGCCCTACCACCATGATCTCCTCCTCAGCAGATATGCATGCCGTTTGTCTGCCTTGAGTGGCCACCCATGCTATGCCTCCTCCTTTGATGACCTCAGCAAGGGGTGCGTCAGTCTTCTCTGTTACCTCCTGGAGTTCTCTTTCTGCTCTTACTCCAGCAGCTTCACTTCACACTAACTGCCACTTTCCCGGTGGGTGTGAACCCTTCACCACCTTAGCATCATGCGAGGACTGTGTTCACCTTGTCCTTCATTTGCTTCCAAAGGACACAACCCCAGCCTCACTCTACTGCTGTATGTTTCACGACCTTTGCACACAGAACTTCGCAATATTATCTTTGTGTATATTGATGGCTCTCAGACTGACCGTGGTGTCAGGTGTACCTTCATCATTGGCACCGACATTTTCCGGTATCTGCTTCTGGAACAGTGCTCAGTATTTACAGCAGAGTTCTTCACCTTGTATTAGACCATGCACTACATATGGTGACGCAGGCTTTTCAATTGTGTCATCTGCTCCGACTCTCTCAGTGCCCTTCAAAGCCTCTGTGTGCAGTACACTGTCCATCCCTTAGTGCAAATGGGTCCAGGAAAGCTGTCACTTGTTCGCTCTTGATAGAGCCACTATGATGTTTATGTAGGTTCCTGATCGGTCTGATGGGAAATGAGGCTGCTGATGCTGCTGCCAAGGCTGCAGTTGTCATACCTCAGCTGACTAGTTCTTTCATTTCCTCCGATGATCTCTGTGTTGCCATCTGTCAGCAGGAGGTGTCACTTTGGTGTCATCACTGGTCCTCTCTTCATGTGAACTAGGTCCAGAGAATTAGGCATCTGCTAGAGGCTTGGATAATCTCATCTTGGCCCTCTTGCTGTGAGGACATTATTTTAGCTAGGTTGCATACTGGGCACGGTCATTTTCGCCATTGCCATTTGTTAAGTGGTGCTCCCCCACAATTTTGTGCTAATTGCCCTCAACCTTTGACGGTCTGCCATTTCCTGGTGGAATGTCTTTTTTTTCTTTAAGCAACTCACAAGCTCATTTGTGTTTGCTGTCTGAGTTATCGGCCATTTTAGCCGACGACACAATGGCTGTTAACCGCATTTTCTTTTTATCTGGTGTAACAATATGGCAAAGGAAATTTAATCTTTATTTCAGGATTTCCGTTTCTCTATGGTATATTTTATAGATCTTTCTCCACATCCCTGTTTTTTAGCTGTCTTTCCTCCTGTCAACTGAGCTTAACGTGTAGTCGTGTTTAACTCCTGTCTTTGTCTTAATGTTCTATGGTCCTGACTTAGGTGCATATGACCCTAGTTGTTTTTGCACCCTAAAATCAAAATAAAACAATCGGAGACAGAAATGAGAGATAAGAGCCCACAATAATGAGTACTGGGGCTCTGCAAATACTGAAGCCTGTAGTGGAAACATGATGCTCCATACACTGGGCTATGAGTCAGCATTCATTCTACGTGATGTCAATGAACCACCAAGCTGTATTATAATAAAGGATATATACCTGAACAAGAAATAAATGTCCAGATTATTCCCAAATAAACCACAGTTTCTCCCAGGTGACAATACACTACATTCCACATGAAAGTACACTTTTACCATATTAAGTGACAATATACTTTCCCTCAGATCTGTAAAACTTATCAGTCCTTTAAATGGGGAAGGTTTTATACATCGGCGCAGAACTTCCTGCCACTTTAGGAAATGAAACCAAGAAGAAAAAAAACATGTTTTGGAAAGATCTTCGACATGAGCGAACAGGTACACAGCACATTTTCGTATTACGAAAGTATAAATACGAATTCTGCCCAATACAGTGCAGTAGCTTCTGAAGCACTCCAATCAAAACTGAGATGTGCTTATGTCAAGCAGTCACAGCTCACATCACATGATCCTGTCAGCCAATGACAGCAGAAACTAAGAGTATAGGACACATGACGTAGTCAGCTAATAGCAACACGACCGCTAAATAGCACGAACACACAAATAGGAAAAGTTAATGATTTATAGCTAAAAGAAAAGCTCACCTTTCTCACACAATACTGGTCTATTTTAGCATGTGTTACCCTTCAAGATATATCAAATACAAATATGCCAGTAAAATTCTAAATAATGGCATAAATGAAGTGCTGTTCCTAAAAGTGTCAAGTTTTGAATGAGAGTCAAATGCTCTGTGATTTTACAAATTAATCACCCCCTTTCACACTTAGCAATTCATTTGCTTAAAGCAAATTTACTTTGAAAGTAACACTTCTAAAATCATCATTCACAATATTTTCCCTTGACCTGTTAGAAATGTGAATAGTTATGACATCATGCTCATCGAAAGCCATTTGTTGCATTGCATAGTCTTCACCCTAAAGCCTTTCACACATTTCGGTGTCAGCACACACTTGGGTGTGGTGTGTTTTGTTGTTGCCAATGGCACATTTTCTTTGCAACTAAAGTTTTATTTTGGTATTATTCACTCGTTTATGTTTTATTGCTGCAGTATTGTTCTTCAGTAGTGGCTAAAGTAAAATTCTTTGTTGGAGTATCAGCTCTTGCCTGTCAAAATTACAAAACTAACTGAAAACTAAAACAATAAAAAATTCTAGGAATTCTGGAGGTTTTCCACAATGAAAAAAATGTACACTTCCTGGGGTGTATGCACTCTGTAATACTATGCCATCTGAAGGCCTAAAACTGAAACAAGTTTTAAACATTTTTGTTTTGAATACTGATATAGCAGTACGCGCCAGATCCACTCCTGCATCTATTGTAATACTGACAAATTAGTTCCTAGGCTACTATTAAGTTTTGATTAAACTTTTTACAACACCATATTGCAAACAACAGCTGGTCAATTTTGAAAGCATTATTATGGATCTGGTTTACAAGAATATCAAGATGCACTAATGCGTTTGATAAAAACATAGTAAATAACTCATTAAAAAAATAAAAAAATTGTTTCAACCAAGCCCCTAGTGAACTACATGAAGCAGTTCTAATCTTGCACTCAATCACCACCGTCCACTAGGTCAGATTGGGGTTAGAATATTCACAGCGCACTTTCAAAGAAACATCCCAGCCTTAAATGATTTATGGAATCTATGAAAATCGAAATCCAGATGGTCAGTCACGGATAAAACCGCTGCCCTCGAGGATGAGTCCAGAGTCTCACCACTCTCACCTCTCCTGGTCGTAACCAGTAAATTACAAAATACAGTCAAAAGCCAAGAGGGCTCTAATAGCTTTTGGTGGCTTTTGGCTGTCCGTCCTCTCCATTCCACAATTTAGACTGTAGTTTCACCTCTAAAGCATACCGGCGTATCCCAGTTCGTTCAGTTGCATCACACTGCCACATGTCCTTTGGATTAAGCTTTGTCAGTCTCATCCTTCCCCAAGTGTTATTGGTCCAGATAGATCAAACAACCCACACATCGACACTTTGCTTCTATGTATGCATGTTATCATCCCAGATGTTACAGTCCTATTAATAGGAGATGCCTAGCATTTCAACAATGATTTAACACAAAACCTCAGTAGGCCATCAACTGTGGCAAGCATGAAATGCTCATGTGATCACACTAGCAAACACTTCTCCAGTAATAAATAGTCATCAATCCTCATGAAATTCCCTCTGAATTTAAGTGGCCCTTAGTCCACATTTTTTAAACTGATGGTACTTTCACCATTTTCACGTAATTTGTGGCACTGGTTACTTCAGATAGCTCGCAACAGACAACTGCGTATTGCACACATCTGAAAGTTTTGACAAAGCCATTGCAGTAGCTGCATTATCATTATCAACAGTTGTGTTGCTTAGCTAAGTTCCTCTTTAGTCTAAAAAAATTTACACCACCAACCAATTCTTAAAGACACTTTTCGTAACAACTGACAATGCAAGAGAAATTACAAGTGACATTTAAAAGAAAAAATGTGTGGGCTGCCACCGTTACACAAGCAATGTCTTACCAATAGTTGTATCCACGTATTCACTATGGCCATTAACATCAAATAAGTCTCCAGCTCCCAAGGCGTATGTCAAGGAGTCTTCAAATGATCCCAGATGATAGTACACCTTGCTTGCCACCAGAGCTGCTAGCTCATGTTGGTTGAAGCCCCTGTCCTCGTGAAGAATTTCACTAAAGTGGATGACAAAATGCATTAATATTTATTTCTGACAAGAACACAGATCACAAAAATACCATATACAATCTTTGTTTTTTTTTCTTCTTCTTCTTCTTTTTGGAAGCTGTTAGAGACCACCACCAAATTTACAAATTTGATTTTACACAAGGAAAAGTAGCACTGTACTGAATCCTGCAATGTGCTGTTTAAAGATAAATTAAATGGAAGCAACTGCAGTCACATCTGATAGACAGTAATTCAGAGGGTATTTTTTGATGCAAATTGCTCCCTGGCTTTAAGAGAAAAACACTAACAATCAATAAAATTGTCTGAGGCTCAAAATGAAGTTGACTAAGCTGTAGCTACAGAAATCATACCTGTGCTGCTGTAGTTAGCTTCCCAGCCCATGCAATTGTTCAGGAAATGTGAAGTTGCCATGCTGCACATGAAATGTGCATTATAAATCTTCAGAAAGCCCACCCTAAAAAATGCGCACCAACCTTTATACAAGGTTTATCCACAAATATGTACCATTTCATTCTATTGCCACCACAGCAATAGTGTCGCAGATTCGCACATTCACACTTATCTCTGGTTCATTGTCTTTCAATTGACACAGTTACAGCCAGAATGTGTTGTGTTTACACTTGCTTGAGAACGTTAATGAGAAAATTCATGAAAATGGATGGTTCACAATAAAACTGCTCTGATGTGTTTCCATAAATTTCAAAAAATGTTTTGCACGACATTGTCACAAGTTGCTTAAATTTCCGCAAATTGTAATCCTGTTGGGTTCCGAAAATGCAGCAATTTCGCAGTGTTTTGACATTTCTTACCAGATGGTGTGATAATATTATGAGAAGAAAAGTTGCTACTCACCATATAGCAGAGATGCTGAGTTGCAGATCGGAACAACAAACACACACATAATTAAAGTTTTCGGCCATTAAGGCCTTTGTCAGCACTTCACTGTCCACCATCCCCACTGTACTATCCTTCCCCATCCCAGCCTCCTCCTTACCCCCACCCAGACCCAGTCGTCACTCCCGTGTGTGTGTGTGTGTGTGTGTGTGTGTGTGTCCGCCATCCCCACTGTACTATCCTTCCCCATCCCAGCCTCCTCCTTACCCCCACCCAGTCGTCACTCCCATCTGTGTGTGTGTGTGTGTGTGTGTGTGTGTGTGTGTGTGTGCGCGCAGTGGCTGCAGCTTATCTTGTAGACCACATTACTGGTTCAGGATAGTACAGTGGGGGTGGCGGACAGTGAAGTGCTGCAGGTCAGATGGTGGCCAGGGCAGAGGTGGGAAGGAGGAGGGGGGGGGGGGGGGACGGAAAAGGAGAGACATAAGAAGACTGGGTGTGGTGGTGCAGGCTGTGAAGTAGTCATTGAAATGAAGGATATCATATTTGGCAGCATTTTCAGCAACAGGGGGGGGGGGGGGGGGGTCCATTTGTTTTTTGGCCACAGTTTGTCAGTAGCCATTCATGCAGACAGACAGCTTGTTGGTTGTCTTGCCTACACAGGATGCAGCACAGTAGCTGCAGCTTATCTTGTAGACCACATTACTGGTTCCACAGGTAGCCCTGCCTTTGATGGAATAGGTGATGTTGGTGACCGGACTGGAGTAGGTGGTGGTGGTGGTGGTGGGAGGATGTATAGGACAGGTCTGGCATCTAGGTCTATTACAAAGGTATGAGCCATGAGGTAATGGATTGGAAGCAGGGATTGTGTTAGGATGGACGAGTATATTATGTAGGTTCGGTAGATGGTGGAACACTACTGTGGGAGGACTGGGAAGGATAGTGGCCTGGACATTTCTCATTCCATGGCCCAATGAGAGGTAATCGAAACCCTGGCAGAGAATGTAATTCAGTTGCTCCTGGGTGGTACTGAGTTATAAGGAGAATGCTCCTCTGTGGCCAGACGGTGGGACTTTGGGAAGTGGTGGGAGACTGGAAAGATAAGGCATGGGAGATTTGTTTTTGTACACGATTGGGAGGACAATTACGGCCAGCGAAGGCTTCAGTGAGACCCTCAGTGCATTTCGAGAGGAACTGCTCACCACTGCAGATGCGACGACCTCGGGTGGCTAGACTGTACAGAAGGGACCTCTTGATATGGAATGGGTGGCAGCTGTTGAACTGGAGGATTTTTTTTGTTTTGTTTTGCTGTAGGGTGCAAAAAACAACTGGGGTCATAAGTGCCCACGTCGGAA
The DNA here is from genome assembly GCF_023864345.2 of Schistocerca serialis cubense. Taxonomy (NCBI): domain Eukaryota; kingdom Metazoa; phylum Arthropoda; class Insecta; order Orthoptera; family Acrididae; genus Schistocerca; species Schistocerca serialis. The sequence goes on along the minus strand of NC_064639.1, from coordinate 90,729,577 downwards.
CTATACAACAAAAATACAGAGAGGAGGTAAACGACTATTGAAGTGAAGGTATAGCTGGTGGTTAGCAGGTTTGATATGGACAGAGGTACTGATGTAGCCATCTTTGAAGTGGAGGTCAACATCTAGGAAGGTGGCTTGTTGGGTTGAGTAGGACCAAGTGAAGCAAATGGGGGAGAAGATGTTGAGGTTCTGGTGGAATGTGGACAGGGTATTCTCACCTTCAATCCACATAATAAAGATGTCATCAATGAATCTGAAACAGGTGAGGGGATGACCGAGATGAATTATTATACAGAATCATGACTGGTGATTAAACATGAGTTTGTCACGACATTCCAGAATCGAAACAACAGCCGATAGAGTAGAGGCACTCCATGATCCCTCCCCACCCCTCCCAAAAAATAGAAAAAAATTATGTCTGCACAAAAGAATCAAGCGTGCTGTGTTCTGTGACAGACAGGACATCAGGGCATTCTGCTTGTTGAGTCCCTTCCCAGAGGTGATACCATCAGTGGGGGTTGATACTGTGAAACATTGAGAAAAATTCAGTGCGTAATTCAAAAGATTAGGTGTGGATTGCTCAGTCATGCATTGTGTTGCTCCATGACAATATATGTCCCCATTCTGCTGCTGTCACTCAAAACCTTATTTAACAATTTGGTTGGGAGCAGTTCACCATGTAATCGCGATCTCGCACATCTGACCACCACTTTGAAGGGTGATTTTGGATGAAGGCACTTTGACAGTGACGACGATGGGGGTGGAGGGGGGGCGGGGGTGTTCAGCAGTGGGTGTCTTCACTGACTGCATCTTTCTACGAAGGATCTAACTTTGACCTCACGCTCCCAACAAATCAGTCTGTCACCACAACCAACATTCCAAAAACCAACACGGATAGAAAAAAACTATCAGTGTGTGTGAGTGTGTGTGTGTGTATATATATATATATATATATATATATATATATATATATATATATATATATATATATAAAAAACAAAGATGAGGTGACTTACCGAACAAAAGCGCTGGCAGGTCGATAGACACACAAACAAACACAAACATACACACAAAATTCAAGCTTTCGCAACAAACTGTTGCCTCATCTGGAAAGAGGGAAGGAGAGGGGAAGACGAAAGGAAGTGGGTTTTAAGGGAGAGGGTAAGGAGTCATTCCAATCCCGGGAGCGGAAAGACTTACCTTAGGGGGAAAAAAGGACAGGTATACACTCGCACACACGCACATATCCATCCACACATACAGACACAAGCAGACATATGTGCGAGTGTATACCTGTCCTTTTTTCCCCCTAAGGTAAGTCTTTCCACTCCCGGGATTGGAATGACTCCTTACCCTCTCCCTTAAAACCCACTTCCTTTCGTCTTCCCCTCTCCTTCCCTCTTTCCAGATGAGGCAACAGTTTGTTGCGAAAGCTTGAATTTTGTGTGTATGTTTGTGTTTGTTTGTGTGTCTATCGACCTGCCAGCGCTTTTGTTCGGTAAGTCACCTCATCTTTGTTTTTATATATAATTTTTCCCACGTGGAATGTTTCCTTCCATATATATATATGACCTCACATGCCTCATAACTGTTATGTAATGCGATGAATCTGCCACCTGATATTAGTACGTTTAGTTGACCCAAGCAAAGAAATTAATCATTCATTAACAAACTCAATTTTGATACAGTTGCAACAATCAGTAGCCTACAAAACATTATAACAAGTTGATTTCAAATCAAATTGGTACCAATATATCCAATACACATATCTAGTTTAAGGAAAGAGCATCACATGAAAGGAAATTCAGAGCATGTTAGTTGTGATATCTAAACAATGCTCACCAAATAGATACCACCCAGAACACCACTAACAAATTAAACGGCAAAATTTGACCTACACAGGGTGCTCCAGGAGGTATAACTACTTTGGCATTACAGAAGAGAGTGATCTACCTGCCTGCTTTGATATGGTGAAAATGGCTCCTTCCAGCAGTAACAAAAATGTTTTGTTTGTGTATAATATACCAACTACTAATTTAATGTACTAATTGGAAATACGGAAGCGTCCGATCCCGCCCGTCTGCTTTGACCCATGACGTCACAAATATGGCGGAAACAAAAACAAACACACACACTTTCCACAAGAAGCCTAATGACACTAACGGGACAAGCGCGGGAAATGGGGTGTTTTGGGGGGGGGGGGGGGGGGGGGGCACACTAAATATAAACAAATTTAGACGCCTTGCATAGCTACAACGTGTAAGTGAAGACAGCCATGCATGAATACCCCACCCACCTCCCCCAGGGGTCGTAACCCCAGCAACCCATAGAAGATAAAGATGCTTCAGTAGCTGATTAGTGTTTCTTGTCTTTAAAAAAAAAAAAAATCTCACGGGATAGAACGAACGGATCAGAAAGATAAATATAATAAACTAAAACAGAAATTGGAGGAAACATAATTAAAATAAGTAATAAGCGTTTTTAAATTTTAAAAAAATCTCATGAGATAGAATGAACAGATCAGAAAAGTAAATAAAATAAGATAAAACAGAACTGGAGACAGCCACACTCAAACCAAACTCCGCACCGTCATGACGTCACACACAACATCCTTACGTCACGGGTCAAAGCCGACGCGTGGGATCGGGCGCTTCTGTCGACCCTACTAATTTTTGCAACTGAAGACAGAATTTTTCCACCTAATCTAATTGGAAAACTCGGCACGAACACTACATTAGAAATGAACACAATTAGGCGTATCTAAGAATGACAGTGCTACACCTAACCATGTAATGGCAAACTATTATTGGAGATTAATGAATAATCAAAGCAAAAAAGTGTGAAATGGAATTTCTGTAAGACAGTTGCAGTCCTCAACTGCATCCATTTTGCTTTCTAAAGGCTGTGGTCTACAGCGTTCAATAGATTCAGGAATGACTTCTTAGAATCACAACAGGCTACTTTTTTTTTAAATTTACAACTAGTTTCTATAACAGATCATCTAGTGTCAAAAGTACAGCATCTACGGGTAGTTTGTTGACATCACACATAAAAATAAGAATTAGGGAAAATTTGGGTCAAACCCCATCAACAAGCAAGATCAAAGACAAATGAGGCGTAAGAGCCCACAATAAAGAATATCGGGGCTCTACAAATACTGAAGTTTGTTGTGGGAGTATGATGCTATACACAATGAGCTCCACACTGGCATTCAGGATATGTCATATCACCAAATTGTTCTTCCAAGCTGTATTGTAATATTAAGCCAACTCAGGGCGTATGACTCAAACAAGTATTAAATATTTTTCTTTTAAATACTGACATAGAAGTATCAGCCTGTTTGAAGATATCCCTCCCGAAGCTATTATAACATTGACAGATTTTGGTTCCTGACCTATCGCAAAGGTTAATTAAAACCCTTACCTACACCATACTGCAAAAAACAGCAAGCCAATTTTGAAAGCTATTTTAGTAGGGTATGTTTGACAGTCAACAAACAAGGCATCTATGAATCAATTTGCGAAATTAACGGCACTGTTAGTAACAAAATATGTTTTGTTTATGTGTAATTTACGACTTTCTAATTTAATTTAACCAATTTTTCTAAATGATTGCGACATTTTGCCACCTAATCAATATGCTGAAAAATTTAGCAACAGCTAGTAATTCAAGAAAATTTTCAGATATGCATTTCTGTTTAAAATTTTAAATATCTAAAACACGGCAAATGTTTATTAAAGTACTTACATTTTCTCTATTGCTTCTGATATTTCTGGCCAAAATTCGTCAACGATTAAGTCGAGTTTTTTCAGTGCGAAAACCTTGAGTTCCGGCATGGGTTCGTCTAACAGGGAAATAATCCCCGCTGCAAAATATTATCAGAATTTAAAAATAATAAGTATACAACCCAAAACGATGGAGTACTGTTGTATTTCAACAAGCCCCATCGTGTTTACAAATGAAGCTCGTCATGACATTACGTGACTTGCAACTTCGTTAGAACTATTACTTGCTAATATGAAACTAGCCGTATATTATGCCAGAATGAAATGAAATGTCATATATTTGATTACTTCCAGCATAAATAACTTATACAAACCTGCTGATGTTATATTCATTACTGCTGCTTACAGTTTACACGCCTACAAACGAACACAAACTCTTTGCACGGATTACAGCAGTACAGCTGAAACAGTACACAGTTGCTACATAACAATTGAAGCGCTGACCAATGAATTTACTGTGTAAGGTATCCAAAGTTGATATTTTAGACAGACAAGTACGACCACGCCTCCTACTAACTTATTACCAGTATATTAAATTATAAGAATGGTTTATATGCAAATAAAAATTTAACTTCTTTAAATAGTCATGAAAATAAGAAGTCAATAAAACAAGATTATCACGAGAATTCTTAATATGATTACTTAGCCACCTTTTAACCGAGCAAACACAACCGAAAGCGCAACAGAGAACAACAATTCTGGATCTTTCGTTTTTGATTGCAGTAAATAAGAAAAATGCGCTTTGTACTCTTACAAGTCGTGTGTGAGCAATTTTTAAAATAAGATCAAAACTTTACATAAACTGAATAGATAGTGGTTCAATAAGAATAGACGGTGACCCATTCGGGAAAGGAGGAGGTCACCTCACCCTTCCCCTCCCCCGCCGTTCTACGTGGAGGTATGCTCTCACGATCTATAGGATACTGAAGCTCTTCTGAAAATAAACATGAGAATGTATTAATCGTCGAGTTTTGAGACAAAACGCACACTGAAACGGATTGAAGGGCAAAAGAAGTAACGTACTGTCACTGCTCAGCAACGTCAACAATAACCAGCAAAGAACTTATGTCTTGCACATTTTCTTCAAATCAAGAACCAAGTTCCATACACAACAGATGTCTTTAAAGCCGTTATTAGGTGATAAATAGCAAATAACAATTGCAACAAACACAAAATAGTCCGACTGAAAGCACTTCTCAAACAAATATGAATATATTATATAATCAGAATTAAACCAATAGATATTAGAGTGATGCAGGTGCTCCTTTTATGTCTTTTTTGATGATATCAATGAGAATGTTGGTAAATATTATCCTATGGCTTTAGGTAAAGTACTATCCACAATAGATTTTGAATACAAGTATATAAAATCAGGAATCTCAAGACATTGGGAAAGAAAAGAATTCTAATGTATCAGTCTACAAGGGAGGTGATTACCAAATTTGCGGAAGACAAGCATTCATATGGCAAAAAGGTGTCAGCACACTTACCAAACCACAGAGCACACTGCCAGGGACTTTCTAGAAATGACACTGAAATGACGGAGCAAGAACTGAAAAAAGCTGTTCAGTCTACCATTCCTATCACACACGTGCATAAGATGATGAACAAATAAACCAATTATGTACAATGAGCAACATCCCCCAATAAAAACATATAGTCGCCTTTGAGCCACAATTTCTGCCAAAACATGTAACAGTATTATGGTACGAGGTGTAATGTTAGGTACTACATACCATTAGTGAGACAATTGTTCCAGTATCTTCGATGTGGCCATCTTAGTAGCCAATGTCAACAATCAGTAACTCGATAAAATACATATGGAGCGAACCAGTGCCAAATAATATGCTGTGTATACTGTAAAGGTGCGTTTATACCTGATTCACTTTCAAAGCATAATAGGCAAGATGCGAGGGGGTGCATGCACTGGTGTAATGTCACACATGCCTCTGATGTGTGTGCATAGGCCTCCATGCACAGGTGCAGGAGACTCCCACTCCAGTCAGGGCGAAACGTGCTACATTCATGCCTATGTTCACAGTTCCCTCCATTTATTTGTTTGTGTGATTGTCACTGATAGTGAAAAGATCCAGTTTTTTGTATGTTTTTGCATTAGCACAATCGCTGATGGAGCTAATGAGAAACAAATAGAATTTGTGGAGAACAATCGTTGTTTTCCTTGTTTGTGGTTCATCAAGTCTGAACACTACAAAGACGTAATTACGAGAAATTACTGTGTACAGTTCCTGACAAATATGTATAACATACCAACAATGAAGGTAACACTAAAAAAAGATACGAAAAATCTTCGTTCCTGCTTCACATGCGTACATAACGACTACATGTCGGAGAGGAAAATTAGTTCCCAAGTCGTTGATGTGCCAAAAGCGTCCTGGTTCCTCTGCGAGCCACTGTCATTTATTCATAGTGGAGAAGTGACAAGGCCTGGCACAGAAGTTTTCACAACTCCATTGGGGAGAGAGGTAAGTTTTCGTCACTGTAAAACTACATGTTTGCTGTCGCAAGCCATCACACAGTGTCGGAAGTGAATAAATATTATTGTTTTCATGTACTTATTTGTTGTAGGGTATGCATGGCGACAAGAGTGAGGACTCTGACTGCTTCACAGATGATCCTGTAGTGGGCTGGGCTCTGAAGCTTACCTCGCATTTCTCAACAAATTATGTAATGCGATATTGTAAATGTCTTTACGGCAATACCTCAGTGTTGTCACAGCTCTATAGACAGATAGGGAGAGGGATTAGCCTCACACAAAAAACACAGAACACATATTTGCGAAAGTCGTACAACACAATACAGAAAAACCAATAAAATTTATGCTGATGTCTAGTCAGCTATTCGCCAATATAGATATACCATAATCTCCTGTTAATGAGCACCCTTAATGGGTAATAAGGGGTAACTCGTTACAGGGACATGACTAGCTTGAGAGCATTCTAGCAGTTCAATGGATGGAACTAATGGAATTAGCACACACATTATATGCATGTGCAAATAAGAGTAGACACTACTTCTAAACACATATGTGTATGTGCACTAGAGGGGCTAAAACTCGCCAATGTGTAGAAAGGGGTACTCATAGCATGCTTTCTGTTTGTTTAGATGTTTATTTATTAGCCTTTCAGAACATCTACCAAGCAGCTGACTTCGTTAATTGAAGTTGTATATGTACATTTACCTTTTAGTTTTTAACAGTTTCATTTGTAAAACATTTACAAACTGATGATTTTCATTATATAATTTACATTCTGGCATATCTCATTACATGTCTACACAATCATACATAGACAAATGCATCCCCTCTCCCATTATATCAGCATATTAATTACAGAAGTTGAAATGTAACAGTTTATTTTTCATACGATTTCGAAACTAATTTGAACTGTATGATTAACTGTTACATCATTAGGTAGGATACCTGTAAGTAATTTCGTCCTTAGATCTCTGTAACGTAATTTTCAGTCACTTTGTGTCAAAATACTCATCAATATATTTTCCATCCATTCGTAGAAACATGCATTCTCAGTTCGTCCAATTGCAATTACTGTTTTTATTTATGAACAGTCAAGCAACAAAAGAGATACCAGATATACTGTACTTATATTGTTTGAAACCTGTAACAACTCTATTTATCATATTGCCAGCTTGCTATGCTATTGGCTAACATAACAACATGTAATTACGTCATAATTACTGTAATTCGTAAAATGAAAGCAAATTAACAAGGAAAAAAAGTGTTTATTTGGGCCACTGTTCTTTTTATTGAAATTTTGTTCACACTAAAAAATTATGTACTCATATTTGAAACAGGAAACACTGTAGGAATATTTAGAATAATCCAGTTTCAGTGTAATTAACAAAAATGTAATTAGCATCGTTTATTTGTATCATATCATTCATTTTTCCACGACAACAAGATATATGTAATCATTTTTATGTCACATCCATGCATTTCTATTGTAACCACTGGATGATAACATCTTTTGTATGGCTCTGAGCACTATGGGACAAAACTTCTGAGGTCATTAGTCCCCTAGAACTTAGAACTAGTTAAACCTAACTAACCTAAGGGCATCACATACATCCTTGCCCAAGGCAGGATTCGAACCTGCGACCGTAGCGGTCTTGTGGTTCCAGACTGCAGCACCTAGAACCACACGGCCACTTCGGCCGCCATCTTTTGTAAGTAATAACAACTTTTGTAACTGTAATTAGAGAAATTTACTACACACAACAATGCATCAGTTGTCAGCGAGAATATATAAGTCCCATTAGACAATGAGTTGGAGGCCCTGTATGATGTAAGATCTTGAGTAGCACTCTGTGATGTAATAAATGTTACACCTGAAACGACAAATGACTTCTCACATATTTTGAGAACCATGGTGTACTCTGGTCCTTTCTTACATAAAAAAACTTACAGGAAACATCAACTGCAGCGAAGCAACGAAATGAAGATGAGTTCTGTTCAAAGTTTATTACTTTGAACAAATTGAGCTATACCCATCACATTTCGAGATCATTTGTTTCAGCTACCATCTTCTGTAATGATATTTACTTTGAATTAGTTTCTGTTTACAAAGTTTACCCCTAGAAAGGCAGATACACTGCAAAGTACACACATATTCCTCGAGTTGCACATTATGTACATGGTATATATACAGTTCATGTGACTGAAAAAGTATATTGTGATTATACAGATATGATATTCTCATTTACTAGTAATTAGTGATTTCTTCCACATTATACATGTCCATCTGGTTACTTTGATGGTATTCTTCTACTGAATAATACGTCATATTTTAGAACCACACCTTTAATTCTGTCTGCCTTGATAGCTGAATAGTCAGTGCGACGGACTCTCATGCTGGGGATCTAGGTTCGATTCCTAGTTCTGACAGGGTTTTTTCTCTTTGTGGGAGGACTAGACTGGAGTTTACTGAGCCTTGTGATGGCAATTGAGGAGCAGCTACAAGACCGGAAGGTCGACAAGAGCTGGGAGTGCTGTTTGCTGACCCCATACCTTCAGACTTAAGTGTTTGTTCTTATTATGTGTCAGTGACAGCCTTGAATATGGTATATAGTTTCTGCTGGTACTGTTCATATGTACATTACATTTTTGAAGTAAATTTCTTTATATTTCTTTGACATATATTAAGTAGTTATACATATAACAACATTGGAATATCATTACATTAGGTCGATTGAAGTGTTTCTTACATGATTCTCTAGGATCAGTCCTTGAATAAATCAGACTGCTTTTTTCCACCACCTCCGAAACACAGTTTATACCTAGTTGATTTCCGCATAAGGGTACCATACACAGTAGCTGCGACTGAAAGAATGCACAGTGAATGGGAATTCGAAATTTTTATTTTTTATGGTGTACTCTCATAGTTTTCTCATTGGTAATTTTGCACGTTTTTCAGAGTTCATTAGTGCAGTAATTAAACAAAAATTATGTATTTTTCCAGCAGACTTTATAACATATAAGCTGTTTACAAAAAGCATTCTATGTACTGACTGTTTCTTATTCTAGAAATGAAATGGACTGAACAAGCATTAAACATCTGAATACAGGCATACAGTGAGTCAAGGTGACTGTATGATCTTCATGTGTGTTATCAATCGTTTGTAAATATGGAAGTAACTCCTTCATGTGTTTTTCGATTTCTATACATAGCACATTACTTAATGAAAGTTCACGTTTGATGTGATTACATCTTTATTTTATTTCAGAAGTCCAGGAAGAAGAAACTGACTATTGTTGGGGAGAGAGAGAGGCTGTTTATAACATGAATAAACAGGTGGTTTAAATCTTTCTTCTGATAATGTTAAATTGCTCCCTACATTACTGACAAGGGGAGGCGACGACGTTTGGAACGCCGATTTACTGCAAACTTCGTACAATCATAGTACTCCATGAGGACAACAAGATGTGTAAGCAGTAGCGTGTACTTCTCAAGCGTTACTGAGAAAATCGCAAAATAATTTCTGTCGTCGAATATATATATCTGTGCTTGGCCATTTTAACCAGGAAGCAGCTGCAGCTGAGTGGTGCCAGCACGGCAGCTCAGCATGTTCGGTAAGAGCGTTAGCTTCCCTTTCTAATAAAAAAACTGAGAGAACAGATGAATGAACAAGCTGAATGGGTGTCATTGGACATCTGCCATGAACAAATTCAACGAACAATATAGAACAAAATGGTTTTTAAAAAAAAAAATAGTGTTTGGCGTTCAAGCTGTTAGATCGCTGGATCGAGTTGCGTTCGTGAATTTTTTTTTATTTTCAATACAGTCATTTCTTTATTATTTATATTACAACTGATATAATGGGGAAAGTACGTGTAATCACATGAAATTTTATTAAATTTACAATATTATTTGGCAGTCTACTAATTTTTATTATCACAAATAATGTAATATTCATAACTATCGACTAGTAAACGACCAAATGCATAAAGTCACACTGAAAATGTATGCTTGTCCGTGATTTGAGAAATCCCTTATACCTGGAAGGAGCCTGAAACGACTTGATACCTCAAAGTTTTGACCGACACAGACGGCTTTCGAAAGATGTACAATCAATCGTCGCTTTCGACATTACGAGTACGAGGATGGTATTTTTCGTAAAAACATGGAAAACAGAAAGTTTGACGGCACCAGCTCCATTGAATAAAAGCTATGTTTCCGCATACACGAGATCTTTAGACGTTTTCTGTGGAAAAACAAACCTTGTTAACATTTTCAAAAACCTCTCTTTCAGACGGTAGCTTGGAAGCAAACCATGCATAACACAGTATTTCCTTAAAAATCGGCGCTGATAATTGGTTATTCAGTATCGAGTGTATTTCAATAGCGTCATTAAAAAAAAAATTGTTCTATATTGTTCGCTGAATTTGTTCAGGGCGGGCGTCCGATAACACCCATTCAGTTTGTTCGTTCATCTGTTCGCTCAGTTTTCTTTATTAGAAATTGAAGCTAACGCTCTGACCGAACACGCTGTGCTACCGTGCCGTCACCAGCCGTGCTACCGTGCCGTCACCACTCGGCTGCAGTCGCTTCATGGTTAAAATGTACACCCACAGATATATATTCGACGACCGAAATTATCTTGCTATTTTCTCAGTAACGCTTGAGAAGTACGCACTACCGCTTACACATTTTGCTGTCCTCATGGAGTACTACGAGTGTACGAAGTTTACAGTAAATCCGCTTTCCAAACGTCGTGGTCTCCCCTTGTGAGCCACTTGAGAGAATTCTTTTCAGCTTCATCAACAGCACCTCTTCAAAACAAGCTATGTGCACTCTCACAAATTTCCGAACTTCCTACATATCTCCAGGTGTGAATTCCTTCATTAATAGGGAATATGTCCTCCGCCACGTTCCTTTCTTTCCAGCCAGGCTCAAACTCAACAATATTTGGCTGTTCGCCATAGTTTCCTTCGGTAGTGGGGCAAGGGGGCCACAAACGCGTTTTTTTAGTGTGGACTGCTTACATTCAGGACCAAGTATATATTCAGAGGCAAATCTAATGTTCTCTTTTGATTGACAGGCCCTCACCTATTGTTCTGCCATGCGGATTATGACCCCTGAGGATAATCTGTCCTTCTGAGAAACCTGCCCCATCCCTCCCCCTCCCCCTCCTCCTCACAACCCCTCAGGAAATCTCCAACCCTCTTACCTCCCCCTCACTGATACCGGTACACTTTCAGGCCTGAGTTATTCGAATAGCCCCCTCCCAATCTATCAGTATGACTGACTGCTTAGTTAAATTGACCAGTTAATTAACCTCCCTCTGGTAAACCTTCCAACCCCCCCCCCCCCTACCGTCTCCCCCAGCCTGGAAATTGGCGGCTCTTGCTAGAGAGAAAGGATCTCATGACAGGAAATTCAATTATGTAGCAGAGGGTATGCTGTTTTTCTATAAAGAAATTCATTTTGTAGGGGTTGGAGCTCTCTTACTCATCATTGTCTGCTGTTTGGGAAGATGCAGGTTTTGTAAAATACATCGAAAAGAAGTAATTAAATCGATCGCTTTTTTTATTCCAACCACGCAAGGAATACCATCCTGAAACACCCATCACGTGTAATCACACTGTTAAAAATCTTTCGATCGCGAAGTACGCACCATCCACCATCTCGTTCCCAGTGCCAGCTTGCACCACTGCACATGCAGGTTGCTCGGGGTCTCACAAAGCTAAGCGTCCGTCAGTGGTCGCGCCACGCGCCAGTGTCCAAGAGTGTCGGCTCAGGGTCCGCGACTGACAGACCAGATGTCTCCCTAGTCCCCGAACAAAAGCATTAGGCGGCGGCAATCCTTTGATACTTGACACACAAGAAATTTATGTCAAAACACGTGCTCGCTCTCTCTCTCTCTCTCTCTCTCTCTCTCTCTCTCTCTCTCTCTCTATCTCTCGTCTTGTAGCGTGCCACCGCCTGGCCTGCGTGCACCGTTGCTTGTGGTCGGACCGAACTGCAAACAAAGCAGCGTTTATCCAGTAAACCCCTGCGGAATACCGACGCACCCGAGAACTCCCTCGAAGGCAAATTTCTGACTCATAATCCATCCAAGAATATCGCTGAAGTCAATAAATAATTAATTTCCGATCACTTGATCATGATATAGGGGCTGTATGGTGGGTGCGATAGCTCACCACTCTCAGTCACAGTCAGTCTCTGAAAGAAGAACAACCATGAAGCATCGCCAGCAGTCGAAATGCTCATGGCCTCTCCATCGCAGAAAAAGCGTAAAAGTAAGTACTTATTACATTTCATTCATACTATTACTGCATACAGTAGTTCCTTCTCCTCCTCTTCTTTGTCAAGTTCCCTTTCTTCGTTCAACTCTTTGTAATTGTCTGTAGATTCTTATTCTTTCTTCTTCTTCTTCGTTCAGCAGCGCCTGTGGTGTCTGGACCTGTAGCAGCCACCTTCAGCTCATCAGGACTTGCAGCGGACCCTGGCCTGTCAACATCAGCAGTGGTAGCAACACCATAAGATCCTGTAGCGCACCTGACCACCAGCATGCTGAAGCAGATAACGAGCTGCTACTATCCATTCCACTCATTGATTTAGCAACCCAGGAAGTCCCTGACTCTCAGAAGAACTGTGCCCTACCCCATACAGTGGAGGCCAGTACTGGTCTCCAACGTATGCACCATCTCAGAACATTCTGGTGTTACTGCAAGAACAGAGTATTGATGTGATGGATGAGAAGCTGCTGGTTCCTCCCAGTGCTCTACTACTTTTCACTTCAACTTACAATTTAACAGCTAGTGGTTCAAAGCGCTTAAATGTTGGTGTATAAGCATCAGTGGATAGTGACTGGTGTTGTGTTAGAGATTGAAAATGCATCGAAAAGTGTTAAAGTGCTGTTTATGGAGCTGGAATGGGATGAACTGAGTCATGCAGAACATTACATCAACCAACAGATGACCTCTGAATAGTCTCCATCTCCAGACATTTACTTTGCAGGTCTAACACTTTCTATACATCATTATACAATGATGTGACACTCATGGTGAGATCTGGAGGTCGACCCACTTATCTGCAACACTCCACCATTACAAACTTATTCAGTCTATGGGCAATGCTATCCCTTGTGCTGGAAAGTTCGACCTGTGGGCTGTGGTGTATTCAAACTGTGTACAAAGACACTGTGAACTATCTCTGTACATACAGTGTGCATGCAGATGATATAGAGCAGTGAATCAATATGGTGCCAAAGGATTAACCTAAAGGAACTCCCATCAGTTTGAGAGAAATACATGTTGAATTTACTGTATACAAGGAAAAGTTATTTGAGAAACACTGTAAAAAATCAATCAGTTGTTTTTGTCGTTGTTGTTGATGTAATGCAGCCTATGCATCATTGCTGAAATGTAAATAAAATAGACATAAGAAACTTCCAGGCAGATTAAAACTGTGTGCCGGACCAAGGCTCGAACTCTGGACCTTTGCCTTTTGCAGGTAAGTGCTGCCAGGAAGTTTCATATCAGCGCACACTCCACTGCAGAGTGAAAATCTCATTCTGAAAATAGACATAATTGTAAATCTTTGTTTTTTCTTATTTACTATTTCATAATTATGTAATATAAGGTGTAGCCATTGCAGTTCACTTGGTAAGATGACTGCGCTGTAGCAGCAAAAATATTTTATTATTAGTACAAGTGTTCATTTTTTCTATACAACCCTGTTGCACACCAAAACCTGACACAGTAGGTATCATGACTGGGTGGGTGAAGTATCAGCATTTTTTGTATGTGACTGGTCCTGTGATGGTGCAGAAGAAGACTGGAAGAAGAAGGAGAAGAAGAAGAAGGAAAAGAATGGAATACTCCTCCCACATAACATAAGAGCGATAACTGTAGGTACAGCTCACTGCAGCAAGACATATGTTCTCATGTCACTACTAACACACACAGATGGAGACCACATTGAGCATGTGCATATTTTCAAAAATGCTGTTTCAACCCAAGTACCATCTACTGCAAAAGATACTGCAGTGTTGATGGTGTAACATGCATGACATTCAGTAGTCAGGTTTCCCCACCAGAAAAAGTAAAGCCAAACTCAGTGTTCGTTTTTTATTTGTGTCAGACATATTCCAGTATGACAAAACAGTTGATGAGGGATAATGCAAATGTCATTATAGCTTTCAGGTGAGACAATTTGAATGTAAAACACATTTACCAGGTACATTTATCGATTGGCAAGTTACTCTATGATTTTGTAAAGACATGTGCAGATTGCTGGAATCACCCATAGTATGGGTTTCTTGTTATTGACAAGTCAAGAAAACTGAATGACAATAGGTATAGATGGTACTTCCTTGAGTTTCTTTATATATATATATATATATATATATATATATATATATATATATATATATATATATATATAAACTCCAGGAAGTTCCATCTGTGTTATTGACAAGTCAAGAAAACTGAATAACAGTGGTATAGATGGACCTTCCTGGAGTTTCTATATAAACCTACTGTCATTCAGTTTTCTTGACTTGTCAATAACATAGATGGAACTTCCTAGAGTTTCTATATAAACTCCAAGAAGTTCCATATATACCTACTGTCATTCAGTTTTCTTGACTTGTCAATAACAAGAAACCCATACTGTGGGTGATTCCAGCAATCTGCACATATCCTTACAAAATCATAGAGTGACTAGCCAGTCAATACATGTGCCTATATATATATATATATATATATATATATATATATATATATATTTATATTATATATATATATATATATATACAATCCTGGAAATTGAAATAAGAACACCGTGAATTCATTGTCCCAGGAAGAGGAAACTTTATTGACACATTCCTGGGGTCAGATACATCACATGATCACACTGACAGAACCACAGGCACATAGACACAGGCAACAGAGCATGCACAATGTCAGCACTAGTACAGTGTATATCCACCTTTCGCAGCAATGCAGGCTGTTATTCTCCCATGGAGACGATCGTAGAGATGCTGGATGTAGTCCTGTGGAACGGCTTGCCATGCCATTTCCACCTGGCGCCTCAGTTGGACCAGCGTTCGTGCTGGACGTGCAGACCGCGTGAGACGACGCTTCATCCAGTCCCAAACATGCTCAATGGGGGACAGATCCGGAGATCTTGCTGGCCAGGGTAGTTGACTTACACCTTCTAGAGCACATTGGGTGGCACGGGATACATGCGGACGTGCATTGTCCTGTTGGAACAGCAAGTTCCCTTGCCGGTCTAGGAATGGTAGAACGATGGGTTCGATGACGGTTTGGATGTACCGTGCACTATTCAGTGTCCCCTCGACGATCACCAGTGGCGTACGGCCAGTGTAGGAGATCGCTCCCCACACCATGGTGCCGGGTGTTGGCCCTGTGTGCCTCGGTCGTATGCAGTCCTGATTGTGGCGCTCACCTGCACGGCGCCAAACACGCATACGACCATCATTGGCACCAAGGCAGAAGCGACTCTCATCGCTGAAGACGACACGTCTCCATTCGTCCCTCCATTCACGCCTGTCGCGACACCACTGGAGGCGGGCTGCACGATGTTGGGGCGTGAGCGGAAGACGGCCTAACGGTGTGCGGGACCGTAGCCCAGCTTCATGGAGACGGTTGCGAATGGTCCTCGCCGATACCCCAGGAGCAACAGTGTCCCTAATTTGCTGGGAAGTGGCGGTGCGGTCCCCTACGGCACTGCGTAGGATCCTACGGTCTTGGCGTGCATCCGTGCGTCGCTGCGGTCCGGTCCCAGATCGACGGGCACGTGTACCTTCCGCCGACCACTGGCGACAACATCGATGTACTGTGGAGACCTCACGCCCCACGTGTTGAGCATTCGGCGGTACGTCCACCTGGCCTCCCGCATGCCCACTATACGCCCTCGCTCAAAGTCCGTCAACTGCACATACGGTTCACGTCCACGCTGTCGCGGCATGCTACCAGTGTTAAAGACTGCGATGGAGCTCCGTATGCCACGGCAAACTGGCTGACACTGACGGCGGCGGTGCACAAATGCTGCGCAGCTAGCGCCATTCGAAGGCCAACACCGCGGTTCCTGGTGTGTCCGCTGTGCCGTGCGTGTGATCATTGCTTGTACAGCCCTCTCGCAGTGTCCGGAGCAAGTATGGTGGGTCTGACACACCGGTGTCAATGTGTTCTTTTTTCCATTTCCAGGAGTGTATATATGGAAAAAGACATGAGCATGTCAGTTTACATTACACCATCAACAAGTTTGCACATATGTCAGGCACTCAGCCTGAGAGGATAGGTGTGCATAGACAGAGAATATATCTGTAAACAGGTGGAAAATTTCAATCTCTCAAACGTAAATGTAAGGACCTAGAGACATATGCGCAGACCTTTCCAAGACAGATCGATAAGTTATATGCTAGGGTTAAGGAACTATACATATACACCTACATCATTCTGAGAAAGAAAGTAGATGACTTAGCTGTAAAAGTTGATGGAACTGAAAAGAAAGTTCATGACTTAACTGTAAAGCCTGAATGAAATGCATATAAGGTGCATCTGCTGAAGCACCCTGCTTAATAGGTAGCAAGATGTCAACTAAGCATAAGGTCATCACTGCAAGGAAGGCCATTCGAGAAAAGTTACGGATGCTGGAGTTAGGACATTTGGATCAAGGGAATACACTGGGAGGAATATTTAATTTTGTGGCGGCGTTCGTAGCGACAAACAATTCGCTGTAGAAACAGCTTACGAAGTCACCGCCACACTTTTAATAGCGGGCCGACCGGTCCGCTGGAACAGTGAACAGAAAGATGAAAACCCAAACACTCTGATTAAATAAAATTCGGTACTTATCTTTATTAACGAAGATACAGAAACACAGTAGTGAACTCCGTGTCTACAGAAATCTGTCTAGTTTGGGTCGGAGCGGCTAGGTCAGCGTCGGCTGACGACAAACAACAACTCTGCTGCGATGAACACACAACTGACTAGCAAGTACACAATTCGGTGGCGAGTATACAACTGAGCGGCGAATACAGAACTGTCCTAGCGCTCGCGACTCCAGCGCTTAAGAAACCAGAAGCCAGCGGTGGCGCGCGCAGACTTGTGGCGATTTCCTGTCTCGCTGGCGCTGCTTATGCGGACGGCGTCCGGACTTTGATGCTGCCAACCTTTTGGCAGCGGGCTCGGGTGGCATTACTGGCTAGGATATAACATTTAAACCCGTTACTGAATCTTTCAATGTACTCTCTGTGAAATTACACAATGATGACAATGATACTATTGCCAGTTTCATTAACCGTCACAGCAATATACAAAACATTTGGTGTTAGTGGCGAAAAACCATACATGTTGCGCACATGGCCTATAACTTTGAATGAAAAAAACAATGCAGAGGAGATAGGCAATTTAAAAGAACACCATGTGTACTGAACCTCATTTTGCCGGCCGGAGTTGCCGAGCGGTTAAATGCGCTACAGTCTGGAACCGCACGACCGCTACGGTCGCAGGTTCGAATCCTGCCTCGGGCATGGATGTGTGTGACGTCCTTAGGTTAGTTAGGTTTAAGTAGTTCTAAGTTCTAGGGGACTTATGACCACAGCAGTTGAGTCCCATAGTGCTCAGAGCCATTTGAACCATTTTGAACCTCATTTTCCTCAAACACTCAAAAACGGTAAAATTTTCACACAAAGATCTGGAGATGCATGGTGAAATAGTACAACTGAACAGTGTACACAGGAAAGCAGGAAACCAACACAGTGCAAAATACAGGGACATTATAAAACCATTATTATTAGACAGCCGGTAAAGCAGTGGTGATGGTATTGACATTCTGTATAAAAGAGTCAGCAGTCAGTGTCCTCAGTATATATGAGATAATAGATTGATTACGACTGCTCATGACATCAGCTGCGTGGGCAATATGGCTCATTCAAATGAGTTTGTCTCAATAATTTCAGAGCTTAGAGAGAAATATATAATGGAATAAGTATGGAGACGGTAGTCCAATAACTGCAAAACTCAGTAAGCAAAACATACCCTCATAGGCATATTGTGATTAAAGGCTTGGGTGTCTTATGACAGGCTGATCTTATAGATATGAGAGATTATTCACATGAAAATAATGGAGTGAAATACATTTTAATGGTTATTGATACATACTACAAATTTTCCGGGACATTACCTGCTGAAACAAAAACAGGGAGAAATGTCACAAAGTGTTTGAACATTTGTTATAGACAGGGACGAATCAATGCCCTGACAACCAACAAACCGATCATAGTAGAGAGTTTTACAATAGGTATTTCAAGACTGTGATGCTGCAGTATGGAGTACATCACTACTCATTATTACCCACCAGAATGCAAGTATAGTGGAACGTCTGAACAGAACAATAAAAGGTCAAATGAGGATGTGTTTCAATCTTCTTGGCTCATACCAATGGATAGATGTCCTCCCAGAAATAACTGTACAGTATAATTGAGCCAAATGTAGCACAATAAAAATGAGACCAATTGGTGTTCATGATAATGGACTCATGGATACAGTGTACTATCGTGTTAAAACGCTGGATCCACGTAATCAGAAATTTAATACAGGTGATTTGGAGCATATCTCAGAACACACGACGGCATTTGAGAAGTCATACCTCCCAAACTGATCGAGTGAAATCTTCACAGTTTCCAAAGCACAGCGAACAAACCTCAGAGCTTACATCTTGAAGGATAGCAGTGGTACTGAAATTTCAGGGTGCTTTTACACCTAGGAAATGCATAAGAGCTCAGAAGCGCACGTGTTTCTCATGGAACGTGTCTTACGAAGTCGAGGGAATAGGGTAATAGTTAAGGGGCTTGTATGTAAATAACGGTCAAAAAATCGAATTCTCTCTAATTTTCTGAACAAGAAAAAGTTTACTTCCAGGAAAATGGACCACAGAAAGCATAGCACACAGTCATCTCTGTTAAAAATAACGTCTTGCTCTCCCCTTACTGGATGATTTTTTTTTTTTATTTTTCTGAAAAAAATGTTACATGTTATGTTCGATGTTCTGACTTCCTAAAAAATGCTTAAAAAATTCTAAATCTTATGTATGGGCGGTTATTTTAGAATTAAGTGTTTGTGCCATATATGGGACAGCATGCAGTAACGACTAATACCATGTGATACCAGTTTTGGGATTTATGATGCACAATGTGGAAAATATACAATAAGATACGTACATGAACTAGCAGAACTGTATTTATGTAAAACAATTACACTTTCTATTCATTACAATACACATATTTTGAGAAAATAACACAAATTCTGTTTCCATTTTTCTCTATTCATTATGAAACTTGATGAAGCAATTTCTCTCCTTATTCAAGCACAATGTCGCACTGCACTTCATACACGCTATACAGGATTTTCCCTTGCATTCTGGATACTTGCAACGACCACGATTTTCCAGCCAGATAGGCATGTGATCTATCCCAAATGGTTCAAATGGCTCTGAGCACTATGGGACTCAACATCTTAGGTTATAAGTCCCCTAGAACTTAGAACTACTTAAACCTAACTAACCTAAGGACATCACACACACCCATGCCCGAGGCAGGATTCGAACCTGCGACCGGAGCAGTCCCGCGGTTCCGGACTGCAGCGCCAGAACCGCACGGCCACCGCGGCCGGCTGATCTATCCCATCTAGTCGCACCTGACGCTGTGGAAGATCTGCTGTAGGACCTCTCTTCATCTTGCAGTGAAGCTGTTTTTGTATTTCATTGTTTGGCCTACCACATTTCTTGGATAAGGATTTCCCAGTTTTACGAAAGGCCTCTGCAACTGCGACCTTGAAATCAACAAGGGGTATGTAGTCCATATTTCTTCTTCTCCATAACAGCCAGCTGTTCACACAAGCCAAGTCAACTAGATGAAAGAATATCTTCAAGTACCATTTCTTTGATCTGATTTGAATGCTGTAATATCCTATCATAGAATCTAATAGATCGACACCCCCCATGTAGTCATTGTAGATCGTCACAGAGCGTGGACAATTTGTATTCTTTTTCCTTCCTGAAAAGCCTCTTGATCTCGCCTTCTGGTTTGCATCCAACGTAAGTTGACAAAGTGTTGACTACTTTATTATCAAACCAGGAGACTACTGACAGTTGCACACCGTCTACAGTTGCTATCTTTTCCTCCATGCTGCCTCGACCATTCTTCTTCATTGCTGCCTCCTTAGGTAAAATGCAACCACGTACTCGATTGGACTGGACTGTCCCTAGTGATTGTATACCTTCCTTGTGCAAATACACTTCCAAGGGTATACTAGTGAACCAGTTATCAAAAAATAACTTGTGATTCACATGTCGTGAGACTGTTTGTGTAAGACGCACAACAACATTGCTGCTAGCTCCTAGATTCATAGCACCAGGTATTACGATATTACTCTGAGCTTCAGCAAAAATTTCATAATCATAGCTGAAGCCTGACACTCCACTGAGGACAAAATCTTTGAAGCCCCATTTATGTGGTTTACTGGGGTTGTAATGCTTTAGTGAAGATCTGCATTTTGTTGGAATTATCCGTTCATCCACAGCTAAGACTTCCTCTTTTGGTACTCGCAACAGTCTTTCACACAGTTGGTCTAGCAGTGGGCGAACTTTGAAAAGTTTGTCATGGTTGGGTTCAGCAGCGGGAACTAGATTACTGTTTTCACAGAAGTGTATGAAACGCTTTATTTTCTCCCATCGATTACAACAAATTATGTCACCCACAGCAGGTTGGCCAAGATATTTGCACCAATAATGTCTTGTTGCTGGGAGTTGAACGACTGACAAACAAGGCAGTACCAATAAATTGTTCAATTTTTTCCAGCACTAACATTTACACATTTATTGGGTCGGCACTGTACTGAATACAGATTGGATTGTTCGACTATGTACTGTACTATGTCTTTAGTGAAGAAATACTGGAAATTTTCCACTGGAGTGTCAAGTTCCAATACTTCCTGAGGAAGAGCAGTATTTCCGGGGAATTTCGTCTCATCATCCTCTCTAATCAAATGTCCTGCTTTCCAATGTATGGTAGGTTTGAAGGTTTTGAATCTCGTTGCATTGATGTCATCCTGTCTGCAAGAGGAATGCTTTCAAGGTCACAATCATCAGTAGACCAAATCTCACTGTTGTCTTCTGTTTCTGACTCCATTTCTGATATCACAGCACTTCTGTTTTTTTGTATTATAACTCTTAGGCCTAATATCATCATCACTGTCTGATTCCGAACAGAAAACAAGATGTCCATTTTGCAAGTTTTTTTTTCCATGGACAATGTCTCGTCATTTGACATATCAGGATCCTCACTAGCATTTTCGTCCTCTATAACTCTTATTGCGGCCGAAGAGCCATAAAACTTTATGTTCATTGCAGTAACAGAGCTGAAAAGAAAGAAAACGAACTGCTATATGTTAGTAGGAAAGGTTAGGTTATGTTCAACTTTTACTCTATGCTTTCAAGGCTGCATGTTGTGCCATATCCGCCACAGACCTATTTTTCATTATTATATGTAATCTAATGAACAAATATATAAACTTACCTCTTTATAACTGTCCACAGATGTTCTTTTCCCTCTGTAAATAATATAAGCACTGAAATCAATCGTTTACTGTACCGGATGCAACTGTTTGTGTGACTAAATGTGGATGTAAACAGCTAGCAACACAAAGCAAAGATTCATAACACATAATTCCTTACTCTCCCAACAGATGGCATACACTACTTGCACAGCTGCTCTTGACTGTGTGCCATATCTGTCCCAACATGCAGTTTGGAAATATATTCTCAGGTATGAGATTGACAAAGAGAAAAGTGGTATGTGCCATATCTGGCACAGTATGCGGTAAGGGGTTAAGTTAGAACCTACTTTCCATTTATGAAGTTTGTAAATTATTTGTATTAGGGTAGCATTGAAATACTTGGCCTAAGATGGCCGCAGTTTTGGTTTACTGTTGGATCTTAGTGCCACAAGATTATTAGAGAAATATTTAAATGTTAGGATTCAAAATCTAAATGAAAGTTTCAACAATTATATATGGGAACAAATACCAAAAACTGTTCTAGTAGGAAAATATGTGTGATAGACGCTGTGCTATATTTCAGAGATGGTGTAGTATCAGGGCTTAATGTTATGGAACTGATGGGCGTGCCTGATGGACTAAATAGGCATAGAGATCTAATAGCCATTGACCAAAGGAGACACTTTGAAGCAAAAAATTCAGTGTTGGAAGCCACCAAACAAGCAAGAACAAGAAGAAGAAGTGTGAAAAAGAGAAGGGAGGAAAAACAACACAGGAAAGACGATGAATATAGACCTGGGATGCATTAGTGCCATCCATGTTTAATAGAAAAAGCAAGTTTTAACTTAAGCCTTCATTCTCCCAAAAGTTATTTCATGTTCTGGTACACATTGGCTAAAAACTATTAAAGATAGAGAGCTGAAATTTTGTATACTGTCTTAAAACATGCTTAACTAAAAAGTAGACCACTCTTGTGACTTAACTTTGAAAATAAGATGTTTTTTGAATAAAAACCCTGAAGTCATTTCCAAAATTTTTTATAATCTTACTTAAATTGTTTTGTACTACAATTTATGACAGCATCATCTTTTCAATAGTCTCCTTTAAAGATAATAGTGCCCAGTACTTGCAGGAAAAACATAAACCTTCTACTTTGTTTGTATTTTGAGTAATGTGTACCTATGATGAACATAAATTATAAGCATGATTTATTTCACTTGCAGCCATAAAATACTATTAAAAAGTGTGGGACCTAAAGCTGTGGTTCATACATAAAAATATTCCCAATAGGTGGCAAGCATTATATGAGCTTATAAATCTTATTCTTTGAGTTACACTGCTTCAAAACCTGACAGTTTTTTCAAAGTTTCCCCTAGTATTCATGGATCAGCCCCTTTAAATGGCTTGATTTTCCGCTAGATTGACGCTGATGATTTGGTATTTAGTGGGGTGCACAGAACACAACCAGCACAGTATTCTAATATACATTATAGGAGACTATTACAGGAGGCGGTGGTATTCTAGACAAATTGCTTGTGCAGTTACACATTCCAGGGTATAACTATTGTGGACTGGTACAAAGCTTCTAAACATTTGGCCCGTGGTGATAAGGGGATTAACCTACTTGACAGGGGGTGTTCAGAACACAACATTGCATACGCAAAACATAAAGATCTCCCAGGACGTCACGCCACAGATGGAATTCTCACTGATAAAGCCAAGGCGATACGCAGAAGAAAGGACACTGGTATAGGACAGCACATTGCTGCATTTTTAGTTGATAAAATAATTTGTGGTATAATTAAATTGGGCTTAGGGGCGATGAATTCCAAGCAAGTTATGAATGCTGCATGTCGTGCTCTGAAGAATAAGAAGAAGAAGACACCAATAAAGAAGCAGGTGTGTTTAAAAAACTGTAGCCTGAGAACAATGTATGCAGCTTAAAGTGCCCTGAAGCATAAAGGAGCAGTTAAAGCACCTCGTGTTCTTCCAGTGCCCAAGCCATCAGGTAGAACTATCCTCTTCCCTATTCCTGTCCTCTCACTTTGTTTCACAGGGTGGTGGTGGAACACACACAACTCCCAGGAACAGCTAGAGGAAGCAAGAAGGCATAACCACATGATGGACACATCAGCCATTGCACAAGGACTATACCTGAAACCTTACAGGTAAGGAGTAGGTCTCTTCATGAATTAAAAAGGTAATCCATTAGCTATTCTACTGGACAGACTGCTTACAAATACAGATCTGCTCAAGTTTGTCAGGAAGAAATTCAGCATTCCAAGATTCCATGATGGGTTTATGCAGGATACATTACCAAAGACTATGTAGAAATCCAAAGAATGTAGAACTGTGAATTTAGATGTTGCTGGAGGACCAGGAACCCACTGGATGTAGTATTTTAAGAAAAATGCAAATAATGTCTACTTTTTCGGCTCATTTGGAGACTTGCAACCGTCAGAAGAGTAAAGAACTTCACTGACAGAAGACCTGTGTTCTACAGTTTTCATCGCTACCGGGACTTTAATACCGTATTTGCGCTAACCTTGTGAGCATCTTTTTTACCATTTGAAATACTCAAAATTTAGGTGTGCATTACATTCGATGGCTCATTAAATTCACTTAAATACGGTATGTCATGTAGGTAATCAAGCTAGGCATTCTTTTTTAATAATGAATGTCACTTATTACTGTAATGAGTAACTTAAAAATAAATTATTGTTGTTTCTTATAGTTCATGTATACATTCACTATTCTTTGAAGTAAAGCTACCATTGTAAAATAAATTTTAACAATTCAAAAATACCCTGCCAGCGATGCGCCAAAATTCCTTTTTTTTATTAATTTAAATTTTTAAAATTGGGATGCGCATTACATTTGATGGCGCATTAGATTCCTGTAAATACAGTACTTATTTATGTGGGCATCTACGCATCATGTTCCTCATAACATTCACAAAGAATCATATATACGTAATGAGATGCATTAAGCATACACCTGCAAGTCGAGGTTTACATGCAATATCGTATACTCTGACTTTAAAAGAACGATCGTCGATATTATGTGCAAATTACTTCCCACCGATTGATTTAAGCAATGGGAAGTGGATTATTGCGCTGATTGCACTGGGCATGGATGTGTGTGATGTCCTTAGGTTAGTTAGGTTTAGATAGTTCTAAGTCTAGGCGACTGATGACCTCAGATGTTAAGTCCCATAGTGCTTAGAGCCATCTGAACCATTTGAAGAAGGATCCTAATAAATTCTAAAGATCCAACCAGTCAGTGTATATACTCGCTGTCAGTACAGTCTGGGTCGAGTGTAACATTGCAACGAACTCCTCTCTCAACAACAGAGTGATTCATAGAATTTACGGATTCTTCCCATCAGTGGGAACATGGTATAAGAACGTTGAGACCCTGCCAACGGTATTTAGCTCTCAGTAACAGTTCAGGCTTTGGCCATTTGGAACTGTGTATTGTGGACCAGGATAATCAACTTGTCGATTTTCGCGGCGATGAAATCATTGTACAGCTACATCTAAAGCCGAACCAGCAGCGACGTTGAAATTTCAGAGAGCCAGAAGCGCTAATAGCGAGCCTCAACCAGTCAGGGGATCGCAGCAGCCCCGTATTGTCAACAAAGACAGGATGGGAGGAAGGTATAAAAGCAAAGTACAGAACGTGCGGCACTGCATTTCACAGCAGAACAGCAAGGTAAAGACATGTGGAAACAACGAGTTTCTTAAACCAACGGAACCAAAACCGCACAATGACGCTATTCGATATAACTAGCCCAGTGGAACATGACGAGAGTATTATACACCAGCCTTATGCATAAACCAAATTTAACAAGAAGAATGAAATTGGGATTGCCATCCAGCAGCAGGATGCTTCAACCCTCCCGTGCAAGAATTTCATATGTCTTGATGGGTCATTTACAAAAAGGGATGGTACAGCTACAACAGCATTGAAGCTTACACAGAATGCTTTAGTGTTCCTGTTCCATGGCATATGGTATGAACTTAAAGGCGTCGAGATTGACCGTACACGCAATGTACAAGGGACATTTGAAAAGTCCGTGCAAAAATAAAAACTACTCGTGTTTGGGGTAAACCTTTTTTATTTTTTGACGTAGTCTCCATTTAGACTTATACTCTTCGTCCAAAGCTGTTCTAATTTGTTGATCGCTTCCGAATAATAGGAATTGTCCAAGTCTGCAAAATAGCTATTAGTTACTGCAATCACCTCTCGTTTGAATAAAATCTTTGTCTCGCCAGCCATTTCTTCAAGTTGTGGAACAAATAGTAGTCCGAGGGAGCCACATCTGGAGGATAGGGGGATGTGAAACGAGTTGGAATCCTATTTCCATTAATTTTGCGACCAAAACAGCTGAGGTGTGTGCTGGTGCATTCTCGTGATGGAAAAGGTCCAATCGCCAGTGTTTTTCTTGCAGCTCGGTTTTCAAACGGTTCAATAACGATGAATAATACGCACCTGTCGAAGAGGATTACCCCTTGCGAATCCCAAAAGACAGTCGCCATAACCTTTCTGGCCTAAGGAATGGTATTCACATTTTTTGGTGCAGATTCTCCCTTGGGAACCCATTGTTTAGATTGTTGTTTGGTCTGAGGAGTATAGTAATGTATCCATGTTTCATATACAGTGACGAAACGACGCTTTAAGCCCTGCGGATTCTTCCTGAACAGCTGCAAAAAAAAAACATCCTTGCAACACTTCACACAATTCCGTTTTTGGTCAAGCGTGAGCAATCGCGGAACCCATCTTGCAGATAGCTTTCTTATGTCCAAATGTTTATGCAAAATATTATTTACCTGTTCATTCAAGATGCCCACAGCACTATCAATCTCATGCATCTTAACTCTTCTGTCATCCATCACCATATCATGGATTTTATCAATGATTTCTGGACTTATAACTTCCACAGGGCGTCCAGAACGTTCAGCATCGCTTGTGCCCATATGGCCACTCCGAAAATTTCGAAACCACTTATAAACTGTTCTAATCAAAGGTACAGAGTCACCGTAATGTTTATCAAGCTTCTCTTTAGTCTCCTGAAGCGTTTTGCCTTTCATAAAGTAATGTTTAATCACCACACTAAATTGTTTTTCGTCCATTTTTTGACCATCACTCGACTTTCTTGATTCACACGAATGCCAAACACAAAGAAATATCCCAATATGGCTGAAACTTGGTGTGCATTCTTTCCAAAGATGCTACTAACTAGACATGACCTCGATACTCGCCGGTGGTGCCATCTCTCGGACTTTGCATGGACTTTTCAAACGCCCCTCGTAGGCATAACTTCAACTCTTAAAATGTATATCTCTGCTTCTCCCTTGGATTTGAACGATTTATAAAATGCTGCATGGTTCATAAACGACCAGGTGGATAGAACAATGGAAGAGTGCAAGAGATTTACTGCGTATACCTTTAAAATTGCTTAAGGGGTACTTTTAGGACATGTGGTAGATTATTCTGAGTGCTAAACAGGAACTTATTCTGCACAAAGTGCAATGGTTGACAACTCATGCATTCAAGGAACTCAAGAGAAGAACGAGATCACCATCAACAAAATAATATGGAAAATGACATACATCACAGTACTGGATGAGCAGCGTTTGAAGTTTTTAAAAGTTCTGAATTCCAGTGTATTTCTAGTGCTACCTTTCCCTTCATATGAGATTTTCGAATACCCTGTGTAACCGACTGCAAGCATACAAATGTGGTCTATTAAAACCTCCTCTCAGCTAGAGATGCTTAGATTCATCATACTTGCGTTTCAGACCAATAGAAGAGGCAATATAGCAAATGATTCCACTGTATTCGACAACTGTAAGTTAACTAATTCCAGAGTCAACATGAACTATAAATTACACTTGTATGATAATTTATACCTGCCGTGGAATGAAAATGAATGCAGTCTAGCATATGACATATATCTGTGGTTCTGTGCTTCATACTATGAACAAAAGGGATGTCTACTCAGTTCATAGTAATTCAAGGAACTGGCGTCACTCATCGTAATAGACTGCTCAAAAGAGAACGAGATAATTAAGTCTGGACCTATAGATGTACAAATTGAATTAGAATCTTCGACAAATTTCACAGAACACACTGCCACATATGCTCCAGTTCTATATGACCATGTGATCCGCTACTGCCTCCTCACTGGTGTTGTGCACCGAGCTGTATAAATGAACAGGGGCTGTGCCATACCTAGAGCATTCTGCAATGGCATCTCATGGTGTGAAAGTCAATGCAGACGTTCAGGGTTTCTAGGATGCTGAGCGTAGGCAGTTTATATTTAAAGACGTTGCATTTGTAGTGTACACAGAAGATGGCAGAATAATAGGAACATTCTCAGCAAATATTGCATCACCAAGGTATTTCAAGCTTGTGAAGTGGTTAACACTTCTCTACCATGGAATTCACTAGGATCATCCTGACATATCCCACAGAGATATGGTGACGTCGCTTTGGTTATTTGATCAGACAGATACCATCATCTACATAAGGGGAACGAGAAGATCTCATGGTTCCATAGAATATTGAACTTTGCCTGCTTTCAAGACCTGGAATTCTATGGGTGTCCTGTTCTCAATCAACTCAGGAGGAAGATGTGTGAAAATAGTTTTACTGTGCCTGTTTATGAAAATGTAACGTTACTTTTAAGTTGGGTGAGAAGTAAATGAATTTTTACCTCACAATCTCTGTATTTTTTTCCCGCCCTGTTTCCCCTTTGATAGTATACAGTTTTACCCAGATTATGTCTGTGATTTTCTTCAAGGACGGGAGATATAATTTTAGATATGTTTGCTATATGTCTTTGGAAGCAGACATGGTCACATGCCTTCTGCTCTCATAAGCCAATTTGTGCTGAGTGATAGGTGTAATCGCATGCAGCCATTCTATATACAAGGTGTTTGAAAAAGAGTTCCCTAGTTTTAAGTATAAATGTAATGGGGAAATTTATGAAAAATTACATCAATGAGTTCATATCATGAAAGAGAATTCCACAAAGTTTTGTTTAACGTTAGTAGACTTCAATGTGGGATCCATTTGTTGCCCTGCACACGTCGAGGCGATATTCCTCTTCTCGCCACATATTTACCAACATTTTAGGTGTTAATGTCCCAACTGCCACGACGATTCTTTCCCAAAAATGATTGATGTCTCTGATTTTTTCACTGTACACAACATTGTTTATGTGGCCCAAAAATAAAAGTCCAGTGGGGTTAAGTCTGGACTTTGTGGTGGCCAAGATATTGGGCCAGCTCTGCCTGTCCACCTTCCCGGAAAACGAGTGTCAAGAGCCGCACATTCATGGTTACTGTAATGCGATGAGGCGCCATCTTGTTGGAAAAACACAAGCCCCTTTCCCGCCTCAATATCATCCATTTCTGGAAAGAAATACTTTGTCAACATGTCACAGTAAACGTCCCCATTCGTTGTTTTTTCTAAAAAAATGAGTGGACCAGTCACATGGTCTTTCATCAAACCACCCCAGACATTAACTTATGGGGAGTCACGGTGATACCAAATAACTTAATGTGGATGATCTGCCCCCCACATTCTGCTGTTATGACAGTTAACTTTTCCAGTGACATGAAATGTAGCCTCATCAAAAAGAGTTTTTTTTTATAAATTGACATCATCATCAATTCTGTGTAGAAAGTCAGCAGAAAATTCATGTAACAGCTGCAATTTTTAGCTGAGCAACTTAAGTCTTTTATGCACAACGCCATACACAGTACCTTTAGATACTACTGATTGTAGACTACATCTGTCTAATGACTTCTTCAGGCTCTGAACACACGAAACACGGATCTGTTCAACAACATCTTCAGAAGTTCTCTGTCTATCTGGTGATTTTGCTTGTAAAACACTACTGGTTTCCTTGAAAGACTTCAGCCAATGACATTTTTTGCAGTAGGTGGTTCACCACCATACTGACGTCTAATATTACGTTGCACTGTTATAACTCAGTTTTAACAATCCAAATGACGCTGCGCTTTTTGTAGTGGAGTACACATTGTTACTGAGTTGCTCTATACTGCACTGCACGCACGCCTGGACTGAACTGAACCGATGGAACAGAGGAAAAAAACAGTAATGGTGCCGTCTCAAGGTCAAGCAGACCTTCCAACTCCAGGGGAGCCAAACGTGGAGAGCTGATGAATCAAATACCACAAATTAGAATTGTATATATCACTTTGTACAGATTCTAGGACACATTAAAACTAGGGAGTTCTTTTTCAAATACACTTTATTTTGTTATGTTCCATGTTAAACTTCACTTCCTTGATATGACTCATCTTGAGAAAAACTAATTTCATTTGTAAGCACAGCCTTTATATATAAACATACATAATGCAATAAGTGATAGGTTCTTTTTGTAAATAACAACAACAAAGACGAATGGTAACGAATTTATCGTTTATTCTATCCACACAAATACAATTCAGTTCTTGAGATTACAATTCAGTTCTTGAAGTACAGTTCAGTTCTTGAGGTACAGTATAGTTCTCGAGGTACAATTTAACTCTGCTGTTCCAGTACAAAGATATTTTTAACTTACATGCTACAACAATGACTGATTGATAATTTTTTTTTTACAAATTTTTCTCAGTAGCAGTTGATGAGAATGTTATAATTTTTCCAGAAATATAAATTTATGCTAAAAACTATGCAGAGATACTTTTGTTAATGCTACAACTAAATTTCACAGTCCCCGTAGCATTGTTTTTGTAGTAACTCTGATGGACTGTGAACACATACACTCCTGGAAATTGAAATAAGAACACCGTGAATTCATTGTCCCAGGAAGGGGAAACTTTATTGACACATTCCTGGGGTCAGATACATCACATGATCACACCGACAGAACCACAGGCATATACACACAGGCAACAGAGCATGCACAATGTCTGCACTAGTACAGTGTATATCCACCTTTCGCAGCAATGCAGGCTGCTATTCTCCCATGGAGACGATCGTAGAGATGCTGGCTGTAGTTCTGTGGAACGGCTTGCCATGCCATTTCCACCTGGCGCCTCAGTTGGACCAGCGTTCGTGCTGGACGTGCAGACCGCGTGAGACGACGCTTCATCCAGTCCCAAACATGCTCAATGGGGGACAGATCCGGAGATCTTGCTGGCCAGGGTAGTTGACTTACACCTTCTAGAGCACGTTGGGTGGCACGGGATACATGCGGACGTGCATTGTCCTGTTGGAACAGCAAGTTCCCTTGTCGGTCTAGGAATGGTAGAACGATGGGTTTGATGACGGTTTGGATGTACCGTGCACTATTCAGTGTCCCCTCGACGATCACCAATGGTGTACGGCCAGTGTAGGAGATCGCTCCCCACACCATGATGCCGGGTGTTGGCCCTGTGTGCCTCGGTCGTATGCAGTCCTGATTGTGGCGCTCACCTGCACGGCGCCAAACACGCATACGACCATCATTGGCACCAAGGCAGAAGCGACTCTCATCGCTGAAGACGACACGCCTCCATTCGTCCCTCCATTCACGCCTGTCGCGACACCACTGGAGGCGGGCTGCACGATGTTGGGGCGTGAGCGGAAGACGGCCTAACGGTGTGCGGGACCGTAGCCCAGCTTCATGGAGACGGTTGCGAATGGTCCTCGCCGATACCCCAGGAGCAACAGTGTCCCTAATTTGCTGGGAAGTGGCGGTGCAGTCCCCTACGGCACTGCGTAGGATCCTACGGTCTTGGCGTGCATCCGTGCGTCGCTGCGTTCCGGTCCCAGATCGACGGGCACGTGCACCTTCCGCCGACCACTGGCGACAACATCGATGTACTGTGGAGACCTCACGCCCCACGTGTTGAGCATTCGGCGGTACGTCCACCTGGCCTCCCGCATGCCCACTATACGCCCTCGCTCAAAGTCCGTCAACTGCACATACGGTTCACGTCCACGCTGTCGCGGCATGCTACCAGTGTTAAAGACTGCGATGGAGCTCCGTATGCCACGGCAAACTGGCTGACACTGACGGCGGCGGTGCACAAATGCTGCGCAGCTAGCGCCATTCGACGGCCAACACCGCGGTTCCTGGTGTGTCCGCTGTGCCGTGCGTGTGATCATTGCTTGTACAGCCCTCTCGCAGTGTCCGGAGCAAGTATGGTGGGTCTGACACACCGGTGTCAATGTGTTCTTTTTTCCATTTCCAGGTGTGTAGAATCTAATTCCACAGCCCCAATAGAAAAGGTTTTTACAATAATAATTCTGATGAACTGTGAGGTATGCAGATATATATATTTAAAAACATATCTGACTTGGACGGCTAGCAGCAGGTGAAAACTTAACAAGACACACAAGGTGTGTAGATATATATTTACAAGGTAGATATATGTTGTATATGAATAAGTAAATATACAAATATTTTTTCTGTTTATGCCTTTTTTAATAAATATTTTTTGATGATGCTTTTTTAAACTTCTTTATCACACACATGGTGTGCATATATTTATCTTTTTTCCACATATGTTGCATGTGTACATAGTACACATAAATATTTACAAGCCACATACACACACACACACACACACACACACACACACACACACACACACACACATACACATATATACAAGGTTACTTATATATATATATATATATGACTAATTCTCTCCTTTTCACTCAGTCAGAGTCCCCTACCTCTTCTCTCATTACAAGTGAGTAGTGTGAGTAGGGGAGAGTTTCAATCCCGTCATCACAAATGACCCTTTTATGGTCATGAGGTGGCAAGCCGATTTTAGACTGTAGACTGCAGCACAGTGTACACCTCGTATCCTCTTGACACTAATGCGCTCTGTCGTATGGGGTGTCAGGGGTGCAGCACCGTGAACACTGCTGTACAGGCACTGCAAATAGTCTTCGATAGAGAGGCTCTCGATGCTGTACAATGCACACCCTTAGCCTGCCTCTGGGTGGCACCTTCTAATGTGCGATACGCTTACATTTTTGATCACAGACCCGCAAACTCAGCAATTGGCAATTCATTCGCCTCGTCTTTCATAAGGCCAATAACCTTCTTGTACTGTGGAACAATACCATAAGGATTGTCGGACGTGTATGAGGACGTTGTAATGCGCCGACTGGCAATACCCTGGATCGAACTTACAACGACAATGGATCGTACTGTACCAACGTCGCTAGGACGTTATTGTATGGCTTCCTGCAGCACAATATACTTGGGCGAACCAATCGACCACTACAGCTTTAATTATTTACAGCTTGTAATTTCACAGTCGATGTTATGACTGTGCTGCGTGGAATTAGCCGAGCGGTGTTAGGCGCTGCAGTCATGGACTGTGCGGCTGGTCCCGGCGGAGGTTCGAGTCCTCCCTCGGGCATGGGTGTGTGTGTTTGTCCTTAGGGAAATTTAGGTTAAGTAGTGTGTAAGCTTAGGGACTGATGACCTTAACAGTTAAGTCCCATGAGATTTCACACACATTTGAACATTTGATGTTATGACTGCGGATCGCTATCTGATTTTAGAAGATTCCAGTCGTAGTGGAGCGCCTGGCGACTACTCGAAGTCCAACTCGTACCGTAATGGCACTCTCAGGGTCAAATTGAAGATAGATCAACCTTAGTACTACTGTGGCAACCTCAACCACTGACTACGCAGCCGACTCGAGTATCGAATAATGATAGACAACACCCTTACTTTACATAACGCCGAGATCGAACAATGACACGATTACACTACAAATAGACAGATCCAAACCTAATGAGAATGATCACCAATATCAAGCAGTAATTACGAGATAGGCCGATTTAGATAACAATTCCCGTTATCTAAGGTACTGGTCGAATCCAAGCACCAAATCTCTTTAAATAAAGTATCTGATTATATTGTGTCGAGATAAATGCCCCAACTAGCTTGCAAATGTTCTCCCACACAACGAAATTCTCACAACGCAGCACATTATCTCTGGAAGAAACTCGTAACTTTTTAATTACTTACAAAATTCCTATTCCATATACCGTAGTGTTATGACCAGTTTGTATTAAAACGATTCCACCAATATCGATAAGAATTGAAATAGTTTATGCTACCACTAAATCTCTTTCCATTTAGCCCAACGTTGCTATGTAAATAATACGACTTCATGTACTTCACAGATTTAATAATCTTTGTCCTTGGTGTAATCGTTGACCTTTCCGCAATAAATTACGACAACTTCAGTTCTACTTGCATTTACTTAGACACCCTTTCCATCAATGAAAACGTCTTAACTTTTCAGAATATCTACCTTCTGTAGATTTATCGTGGTTCCACTCAATCAATGAACTTTTGATTAGGCAAACTTACAAATAACAGCGTATGCTTGTGTCCTGCAACGTGGTATTAAGATCTCTGGAATTGCCCCTTTTATTTTCTCGTAAAATATATATACACATACCAGATACTAATTAAATACACATAAGGTTTATGTTAACCCAAGAAAACTTGAATTTATTTTCTCTGGGTATTTCAATACAATTTAATTCACGTAAGTGAGCGAGTGCCATCAAAGATCAAAGTCTACACCCCACAACACGGAAATTCAGTAAAAAAAAATTAAACAAAAACCACAAGTGCCACCGCCACTTTAAATCTAACCCTAAGTAACAATTTAAAACAAATCTAGCCGGCCAGTGTGGCCGAGCGGTTCTAGGCTCTTCAGTCTGGAACCACGCGAGTGCTACGGTCGCAGGTTCGAATCCTGCCTCGGACATGGATGCGTGTGATGTCCTTAGGTTGGATAGGTTTAAGTAGTTCTAAGTTCTAGGGGACTGATGACCTGAGATGTTAAGTCCCATAGTGCTCAGAGGCATTGTTGGAGACAATTCTGAACCTCTTCAGGCGTTGACAATACGCGATCCGCTAAGTTCCCTACATGAATTCGGCCACTCGTCACTTTGGCTAATCCAGTTTTTGTTTATCTGCGTGCTGCTTGTAGAATGGTTCCTTTAGTTTCACGTCGCTTATCCACTCAACTGCCGGTGCACTCTATCACAATATAGTAAAATAGTAGTACCACTACCAAACCACTTCAATAGAACGGCTAATAACCCAATTACCTCTGGGTGAGCTTCGACCGCTAATCGCACAACACAGACAGGATATCGGTTCCACTGATTCCCAAAAACTCAGCACCTACAAATCTACTTCTCTCTCTGAACAGGCTCACCCTGGATTTACCACAGCAAACTTTACGACCGAAACTGTCCACAAGACGACAATCAATTGATAGCTCGTGCACCTAAATTCGCTAAAACCAGTGTATCACCAGCGACTATTCAGAAAATCCCACAGAATCTCTGTATATTCCATTGCTCAGCGTTTGAAGGAAACAACCATCACAGCCAGGTATATAAGCAGGCCCCTAACAGACTAAATAGCCACGCTGCCTCCGCGACCTGTACCCAAATTAAAATACTGGTGCTACCAATCAAAACTCCTTTCCCTCTCCCAAACCTTAACCGCCGGCTGCGGTGCCTCACTACACCACGCAGTGGGTTGCTCTACTATCAGATCTAGACGCACACCGATATATCCACTTAGTCGGTGAGAGGTCTACATGGGAACTAACTAACTCTTTATGTCATACCATAGGAATAATTTAAAACGAACAAACACGCAGAGCCACGCCAACTTTTGACTCTTAATTAATTATTCGTTGCTGCTGCCGGTTCTCTACGACAGCGGCCGGCTACTGCGCGTTGCTCAGGCAGCATCTCTGGACCCAGTGATGGCGAGTTGTTGCATCGCTGAAGTCGCGCGCGCTCACCACCTGTGTTTTGGTCGACGTTCGCGGCTCATCTACAACATATTTTTCTTTTTCTTAATACATCGTACATGTGTATTTACAGTAACCACCAGGTGTTATTATAAAGTTATCGTGTAGAATGCTCAGCACTAGTAAGGGTGAACGTAACCCGTACGTTTTGACACAGCACAACGTGTCGAATTCATTACCGTGATACCTCATTACTTCATGTGGATTGCAGTTCTTCACCCAATAGATAGAGTTATCTGTATCCATATAAAGTAATTTAGGATCTGCGAAATAAGTTTTCGCAAACTCATAATGAAAGCGGTACATGTGGAGTTAGAATAGGTCTAGTACGCACGTCCCCACATAAATAGGTATCATAAACTCTATTGCAGTCTTCGCCATGTCCACAGCAACAAAGTTGTTATTGAACATGGTGAACATGGTTAAAATTTGATCTGGCAATGCATTTTCTTACGCCATAACGCCCATCCCATTTGGTTCTAATCAAAATTTCTCGCCGCTCCCTCAAATTCTCCAATGTTTTACCGAAAATTGAATTATTCTTTAATTTATAAAAACCTTTTTCAAAGTCACAAATCGCAGAAGCTCTCTGTCTTGTATTCAAATCAATATATTCTTTCAGCCAAGGGGATTGCTTAAAGGAGATAGCCCAGTTGATTTTAACCAGCTCCATCTCTGAGACACTGCTGGAGATTGTGATAATAATGTATCTCCGCTTATTCGCCAGTGTTGTCATCAGTTTTGGAGTGGAGCCGCCTCGTGGCTCTGGACACAGTGGCAAATTGGCGTGCGCATCATGCAAACTAGTAGGGTATGTGAGTTCTGTCTCCACCACACATCCTACATCAGGTTCACTCGCCATAATTCCCACGATTTTTCCTCCTAATCCCTTGCACTTGTCTTTGGGCAACCATCAAACTCACCAATCGGCAGTAAGTTATTTACATCCAAGTACATTATGTAACCTGAATCAAAGGATGCGTTGAACTTTTCACCCATCCATGAGTTATTTGCCTTCGCATGCCTATGAACACATTGGCAAAGTCTCCCACAGATCCCTCGCTCAAAGAAAAGGAGCATGTCAGCATCAGTCAATAATTTGATGATGTATTTTGTTGTCTTGAGCATTGAGTCTCAAGACAACCCAGGTGTCGTGTAATAAAATGCAGGATCCAGAGAATATGTGGTCATGCATAGACTCCAGAATTTCTCGAAAACGTCTGTAAGCAAGCGCACACCTGTGTCCATGTTAAGCTGTGCACATACTATTAAAGTGGAGATGTTGAATTCTCACCAGACTTTCACAGCATGCTCATACTCTGTGTGCATTATGGCAGCGCCTGTAAGATTGCTGGAGAATACAGTTATGTTATGTAGCCTGGTTTCGTTAAGTTTCACCATACTATCCACATATTCGTATGGGAAAACCCCCTTCCTAGTCACAAGTTGAAAATTTTCCTCGTCGGGAAACGCAGCTAGAGTGATATGCATATCCTCCCGAGGTAGCGTTTCGACGAGTTTCTGGAGTGGTGCCTGCATAAAACGTAGCGTATCAAGCAAGTGTAGCGTAATTCTTGGCGCTATTCGTCTGGAGAATGAAATGTGTTTCTCGACTCTATCAGATATTACACTGACCTGATCTTTCTCCATGCTGAAATCAGCTAAGTGCACAACTAGAAAGTGAGCATCACACCTGCTTAAATTATGGAAGAAAACCGGTATGTGCCTTGTTAGCTGGTACTCAAATTGCATGTATTGTGAGCTGCGCCACGGAACTTCCCTGTAAGATGACAGTGGTTCCTACGAGAAGTTTCTGCCTTTCTATCTAACGACAATCAACCGCGTTATTGTACAAATCTCCATTGCCCTTCGATTTGGTCATTGGAACGCTGTCGCTGTGAAGTTTATCAACCTCCCATGAAAGTTTTTCAATTGCAGTGAGCAGCCAAACAGCGGGATTATCCCCGACATAAGATCTGTACCGGTTTAGACTCAAATCATAGGACAAAACAATTTGGTTCACTGCCACATATGGTATGTTTTTCTGTAAAGGTGTTATGTGACGTCGTGGGGTCACCTTCGCAGTGGGTCACAAGAGCGAGGAGACATTCAGAGTCGGCGTACACTACAAACGGGCATCACTCCTGGTGGTGAGAATTTTCAAACTTTATGAATTTGTCTACCTAAGTAGCCATAATAACATGTACCGGGTCCTTAGGAGCACAATCTACGAGAGGCGCCGCAAATAACTTTGTATTAGGAATAATGATTCAGACACCTTAAGCAAATATGATCATTACACTTGCGGTAACTCAACTGAGATAATAGGAGCCAGGACACGTCTCTGATCGATAATAATGATAATTATTACGTCCAGAGAAGAGCAACATATTTATATGCATCTTACACTCACTGGTAAATTTTGAGAAATGGAGGGGCCTACGACAACATGCTTGTCCTGCTCATCTGACTTGCCTTTCATCTCCAGGCCATTAATATGAACCAATATTCCTGTATTCTGCACCTCAAATTTAGATTTGTCCAATATCTTGAAGGTGAATTCTATAACATCAAAGATATGAATGTCAAAGTATCTACCATATCAATATGTCCGCTGCAGATCTTTTGTGTAATTTCTCTCACAAGCCAAGACCGACCACGCAAAACAATCCTGATCGGTTTTATTTTCGACATTAATACATGCCTGCTTATTAGCTATATCTTTACGGGGCTTGATATAGCTATACCCTCCATTTACCGTATCATAGACACGTGTATGGATGTCCAGGTGTAGTATTCGGCTGAGTGCCTTAGGTGACCCTCTCACTTCCCTCTCAGAAAACTAGGCCAGTATAGCACTCCAGGTGGATTTATAAAACCACTAGGTGATTGATGTGCTCCGCGTTATCACATCATTCCCCCCCCCCCCCCCCTTCCCCCAGAGATAATGAAGACCTGTCTCTTCAATGCCACAAAATCAACTTTTGGGGAGGGAGAGCATGCGACAATTCGACGCAGAGCAGCACACTTCATTTAAGGTGGCATACCAAGGACCATTGATCACTTTGAGGAGCTCTGTTTCCATGACAGGAAGGCACGTCCTTAGAAACCCGACATGGTTACCATACCCTCCAGATCGATCCTCGATGCTCATGAATCAGATTCGTTCCTCAAAGTCGTCTGCAATCCCTGAGTATTCTAACTGTGGTATGGTGTCACTGACCTGATGCCTTCGCCAAAAGGATGGGAGAGGGAACTGCCTCTAGCCAGAGGATCGTCTCCATTACTAATACTATAACTAGGTGATGAAGCTTCTTGTGGTAATGTGTTGAGGGTTGTGTGCTGTTGGCTCTGAGCACTATGGGACTTAACTACTGAGGTCATCAGTCCCCTAGAACGTAGAACTACTTAAACCTAACTAACCTAAGGACATCACACACATCCATGCCCGAGGCAGGATTCGAACCTGCGACCGTAGCGGTCACGCGGTTCCAAACCGACGCGCTTAGAACCGCACGGCCACACCGGCCGGCGGTTGTGTGCTGTGCCTCACGACATCGGCGAGAACGCCATGACGGAGGAGGAGGTGATGCTACAGAATCGTGCCAGTGCGAGCAGTTTGGTTGCTGCAGCTAGCGTGAGGGAGGGTGGTCCTCGGACGCCAGAGCGGTGCAGGGGCGGCGCCGGCAGTGACCCACGCGGCGACTGGGGGCCGCCCTCGCGCTCTTGCTGGTGAATAATGTCGCACAGGACCCCGTCTCGATATTACAGGCTTCGCCGCCTCTGGCACCTGAGCCTCTGCGTATTACGTGAGTTATTCCCCTGATGCAGCCGCTGTAGAATAACGACAAAAAAATAAGCACAAATTT
The DNA here is from genome assembly GCF_023864345.2 of Schistocerca serialis cubense. NCBI lineage: Eukaryota > Metazoa > Arthropoda > Insecta > Orthoptera > Acrididae > Schistocerca > Schistocerca serialis. Next base: position 90,690,024 of record NC_064639.1, on the reverse strand, counting down.
CTAGACATCGCCTTCTGCTGCTGCTGCCCTGCTACTGCTACAAGGAAAGAAAGAATGCTGATTATTTGTACGTAGAGTGAGTCTGTATTGCCTATTTCTTCTCACTGGCTCCTTGGCATCTCTGTCATCTTCTCACGCCGACGAAGGTCTTCGCCCAACTCCTCTACCAATTGTGGCATTTAGCTGTCGGCTGAATTGGGCAGGGCCCATTGATTCATCTCACTGATGTTGCCTACAACAATAATGATCTAACAGTAAAAACACATACACACAAAAACAACGGGACACAAATATATTTTCTTTAGAATATACACTCACATGACATCTGCAGTGGTTCCTGGATATCTTCAGCACATACCCCTCCCTGTCCCCCTTCTTCGTCTATCAGGAAATCATCCACAATAACAAAGGATATGCACCATATTACATATACAATGAAATTTTATTACGTGTACACACTACTATGGAGATGAAAAAGAAAATTAATGGACGTATTACTAAAACAGTGTTTCCCCCATTCCTGTCAATCGTTTCCTAATGCTCACCCTGAAACTCTCTATAACCTCTGGATCTGTCAGTTTATCCAGGTCCCATCTCCTTAAGTTCCCACTTTTTGCAGTTTCTTCAGTTTTAATCTACAGTTCATAACCAATAGATTGTGGTCAGAGTCGTCATCTGCCCCTGCAAATGACTTACATTTTAAAACCTGGTTCCTAAATCTCTTCCAGTACCTCCAGGCCTCTTCCATGTACACAGCCTTCTTTCATGGTTCTTGAACCAAGTATTAGCTATGATTAAGTTATGTTCCATGCAAAATTCTACCAGGCGGCTTCCTCTTTCATTTCTTACCGCCATTCCATATTCACCTATTACGTTTCCTTCTCTCCCTTTTCCTACTATCGAATTCCAGTCACCCATGACTATTAAATTTTTGTCTCCCTTCAGTATCTGAATAATTTCTTTTATCTCATCATACATTTCATCAATCTCTTCGTCATCTGCTGAGCTAGTTGGCATATAAACTTGTACTGCAGTGGTGGGCGTGGGCTTCGTGTCTATCTTGGCGACAATAAGACGTTCACTATGCTTACCCGCACTCCTACTTTTTTATTCATTATTAATCTAACTCCCGCATTACCCCTATTTGATTATGTATTTATAACCCTGTATTCACCTGACTAAAAATCTTGTTCCTCCTGCCATCGAACTTCACTAATTCCCACCATATATAACTTTAACCTAGTCATTTCCCTTTTTAAATTATCTGACCTACCTGCCCGATTACGGGATCTGACATTCCATGCTCCGATCCATAGAATGCCAGTTTTCTATCTTCTGATAGCGATCACGGTGTCCTCCTGAGTAGTACCCAGCCGGAGATCCGAATGTGGGAATATTTTACCTACGGAATATTTTACTCAAGAGGACACCATCATCATTTAACCATACAGTAAAGTTGCATGCCCTCGGGAAAAATTACAACTGTAGTTTCCCCTTGCTTTCAGCTGTTCACAGTACCAGCACAGCAAGGCTATTTTGGTTAGTGTTACAAGGTGGGATCAGTCAATCATCCAGACTGTTGCCTCTGCAACTACTTGAAAGGCTGCTGCCCCTCTTCAGGAACCACACATTTGTGTGGCCTCTCAACAGATACCCCTCTATTGTGGTTGCACCTACAGAATGGCTATCTGTATCGCTGAGGCACGCAAGCCTCCCCACCAATGGCAAGGTCCATAGTTCATGGGAAGTCATATTACATATTCGATGAAAAATATATATACTACTTACGAGGATATTTCTGCTGCTGCTGCTGCTGTTGAACCTCTGCCTCCAACTCTTCCACGATTTGGTGGACGTATGCTGAAACAATAAGAAAACATGTAAGCGTAGGCTTCCGCGGCCGTTGTCTTCTTCAATAAAATTCTTCAGGGTATCAGACCGCATCGTCATAATTTTAAAATGCGCCAATGCGTTGGCGCATTTTAAAATTATGACGATGCGGTCTGATACCCTGAAGAATTTTGTTGAAGAATAAGAAAACAATTAAGACCTAAATCCGAAAACATATGCCACGAGACTTCTTTTAGCTTAGAAATCTGAACATGTAATGAATTCATGCAACGAAACATTATTTTAAAGAATGGAAATCTGAACTTGAAGCTACGAAACTTTTTACGAAGATATACAATGCGAAAGGCGACCCTATGCTATGAAATTAAATATGAGTATTTTTCACCTGGTAATTCCCATTGTCTCCGGCATTTGCCGCTACTGGCACTACCACTGCCACCTGTTGCTGCAGACTGCTTCATTTTTTTTTTTTTTTCAAGTAAGCTGGTAGCACAGACACACGAGTGAGAACAGCACAATCAAGCTGATCCCACCGCGGACGATAGCAGAATGATAGTGACTGCACCATGATGGGGGTTTATATAACCTCAACACCCTCCACCCACCATTTCACTTAGGCAGTGGGACAGCATTAGAACAATCTTTGTACTAGTCCAAAGTACCATTATCCAAGATGGCGGAGATGCCGTCATCCAAGATGGCAGCGATGTCGTCATCAAATATGGCGGCCGTGACGTCATTCAAGATGACTGGTTTTGGCGGGATGTTTGAATTTTGGTGGGAAAGTGCCAAGCCTCCCTCCCCCAGAAAAATGGCGAAAAGTTCAAATTCCAACAGGATAATGCACCACACCACTCTTATCTCTATAAGCAAAGAAAATTGAGGGAAGATAGGACTCTAGGCCAACATCCACTAACCTAAGGATTCGTGGAAAAAAAGGACTTGTCTTTATTATTTATCCAATTTCAAGCAGGTGTGTTCGCCAGTGGGTCTGAACTCCAACTGGCTTAGTTCATATCGTCGCCACCAGAGGACGCCACTGTGACGTCAGGTAATGACGCAAATACCATTATTCAACATGGCCGTACCCAGCGAGTTCACCACTGAGTCCAGAGCCCAACTGCCTTAGTTCATATCGTCGCCACCAGAGGACGCCACTGTGACGTCGGGTGGTGACGCAAGATCATCTGCTCTCTCTCTCACGCCGTGTCAGAGTCCCACGAGCGCACGACCGCTGACGTCACAGTCCCCCAGCCTAGACCATTATACTCGTGCCGGACATAGTCTTCTGTAAATATTCTAACTAAAGTAACACCGACATAGTGCATCTAACATATGAGTTACTGAAGTACTTAATTCCATTTCAATTTTAATGTACCACTTCGATATTCAAAAAACATTTCCCCACTAGGAGCGCAGTGATTTACCACCCCCACTCCTAGAATGCTGCTCCCCTATTGGCTACTGCACTAGTCACGTGACTCTACATCATAAAACCAATATAAACCCGACCACAACCCAATTCACCTTCACTCTGCTCCTATATTTTGTTCGATAAGTGTATGTGTGTAGACGTGATTGTGAATTCAGTCATTATGAAGCGAGCATGCAGCACCAGCGACTGTGCCAGTGGCAGCAGCAGGAGCAAACGATCTCATGTGGAAGAAGTTCCATTACCTCGTAAGTACATTTTCATTGCTCCAATATCTGCATCCTTTAACTCAGTGTATCTGTCTTACATATGTTTTCGATCTCACTCTATACAGAATGCTTCGTCCTTTAACAGATTTTGTGTGTGTGTGTGTGTGTGTGTGTGTGTGTGTGTGTGTGTGTGTGTGTGTGTGTGTGCGTGTCTATATGTTCTGTGTTACGTGTTATATCTGTTTTGGACCGCTCTCTATACAGTTTTCCAGGTCTTTGAACAGATTGTATGTGCCTATGTGTTCTGTGTGTGTCTCTGTTATAAATGTTTTGGACCGCTCTCTATACAGTTTGCCAAGTCTTTTAACAGATTGTTTGTGTCTATATGTCCTGAGTTACGTGTTATATCTATTTTGGACCGCTCTTTATACAGTTTCCCGGGTCTTTTAACAAATTGTGTGTCTATGTTCCGTGTGTGAGTATGTTATATCTTTCTTCGATCGCTCACTATAAAGATTTTATGTGTTTGTGTGTCAATATGTTATATCCGTTTTTGGGCCGCTGACTGCTGTACCATTTAACTCATTGCACTTGTTCTACTGATATTTTCTTCCATACTCGATATTATAGTCAGTCTTTTCCATCTTTCTAGATTACATCCCTCAAATGCTGGAGGAGCTTGACCAGCAGCTAGAGATGGAGAGGGCACAAGCACAGCTCGAATGTAAGTACGTTTCTAATAAAATCGTAGTTCTTAGATCAAATAATTTCGATTAATGTATATACTCGTTTTTAAAGTGTCAAGATTGAGCTTTCTAAGACATATTCTTTTCTTTCTAGATGATCATGGTTCCATGCATAGGGAGGGGAGCACAGAGGGTGGTGTGCAAGGAGGGTCTCAAATGGCAGCTGCTGCAGAAAACCACCAAATTATGGAGTTTTTAGAGGAGGAGGCGGAGGAGTTCGATCTGGCTGATTGGGTGGGAGACCTGGTTGAATGTGGCAATGAGTTGCTCAAACCATGGAGCCAGAGCGGAGAAGACGAATAGTTTTGAACATTATTATTAGACCAAATAATTACCATTATTTTGTCTTATTATTACTTATTGCTCTTTTAAATTTACATCATTAAACTTTTTTTCTTATTTATGTTGTAGGTATATCACTCGGCGTGGGCCATATACCTAGAGCGGTGTTTGCGGGGGCGGGAATCGGGGGCACACAGCCGCAAACACATGTGGCACCCTGTGTAGCCCCTATCAGAGCGGCGTGAGAGGCAGCAGCAGCCACACCATCACCGCCCTCCGCACCGTCCCAGGGCCTCGGCACCCCTGGGCAACTCAACCGGCGGGCTACGAAGAAGAAGAAGAAGAAGAACAGCACGTGCAACGGTCTCCCACCCCACCAGCTGGTAGCAGGAGCAACGCACCCCGGGGGCCGTCGCCACAGCCCTGCTGCTCCAGCTGGCAGTCACCGCCTCCTCCTCAACCAGCTCACCCCCGCCGCCAGCGCAAGGTTCCCTGTAGACGATGACGAGCCATCGCCAGCCCCATCTTCGACCGGCTGGACCCCTAGTTCTAGTAGTAGTAGCAATAGTAATAGTGATTATCCTGTGGCTAGTGGTAGTGCTCTCTCCTGCCCTATCGATAGTGATTTTGATCAGAATAATGGCGGAATGACCCCCCTAGAATACTCAGCGGTTGCTAGGGCTTTTGAGGGGGGCATCTCGTTCACTAGAACTGAGAATCCGTGAGGGAGGTACCGCGACCCTGTCGGGTTTTTAGAGGCATGCCTCCCTGTATTGGAGACTGAGCTCCTCAAAGTCCTAGAAGATCCAAGATTTAATGCAATTAAATGCAGTGCAGTATTATGCTACGAATTGAATCATCCCCCTAAACATCAAGGTGACGCAGAGACAACGAACCTGCACTATATATGGAGTGCTAAAGGAGTTATTTCTCGGAGCTCATCCATTGCTGAGTGTTATCGAGAATCCACCTTGAACACTATTATGGCCCAATTTTCTGAGATGGAAGTACGTGGCTCCTCTAAACTGCTGAGCTGTATACCATACCTCGACATCCATATAAATGTCTATGATCCAATAAATGGAGGGTCCAGTTGTATTAAACTCCCTAAAGATATTGAGAATAAGCACGCGTGCATTAACGTTCAAAATCAGTCAGAGAAATTACAATTACAAAGATCATCCTGCATGTCCCAGCAGTTACAAAGTCAAAGATTTTAAGAGACAGTATAACTTCGATGGTATTGAGTTCCCTGTAAAGATCCAGGACATACATAAGTTTGAGGCTCAGAATACCGGAATATCGGTTCACGTTTATGGTCTGGAGAAGAAGAAGAAGAAGAAGAAGAAGAAGAAGAAGAAGGACATGTCAAATGAGCAAGACAAGCACACAGTAGTTGGTCTCCTCCATTTCTCAAAATTTGCAGGTGAGAGAGAGTTGCACGTAAATATGCAGCCCTTCTCTGAAGGTGATAATTACCAGTACGTCTGGATCAAAGACATGTCCCGACTCCTTTCCACCCAACTATCAGAAGATCACAATAAAAAGCATATTTGTTTAAGGTGTTTCAATTATTTTTCATGTGAACGGTTATTAGCGATACAGCTATTAGATTGTGCTTCCAAGGATGTGGTACGAGTGATTATGCCTACAGACGAAAATAACGTCATTAAATTTCAAAATGCTCACCACCAGCAGCGATGTCCTTTTGTAGTGTATGCCGACTTTGAATGTCTGCTGTCCTCTATTACTTGCTGTGAAGGGAACCCCTTAGCCTCACACACAAGTTTCACACAAAAACACGTACCTTATGTGGCAGCGTTCCAAGTTGTATGTGCGTATGATTGTAAACTTAACCACTACCAGTCTTATATAGGGAACGATCCAGCAGTTTGGCTTCTCATTGAGCTTGAAAAACTCTCATGGGAAGTTGATAGCCTCTACAGCACTAACATTTCAATGGCCAAATCAAAGGAAGATAATGAAATGTATGAAAAGGCGGTTAATTGTCATATTCGGGCTGGCTTTAGATAGAATAGCGGGAACTCCTATCACTGTTATCTTACGAGTAAGTTCCGCAGTGCAACTCACAACGCATGCTATTTGAAGTATCAGTTACCTAGACACATACCCGTCTATATTCATAATTTGAGCGGGTATGACGCTCATTTTCTCGTTGAGCACTTGGCTAATTTCGGTAAGAAGAATGATCAGGTCAGTGTCCTCCCTGAATGTGTTGAGAAGTACATTTCTTTTTCAAAACGAATGACGCCAAAAATTATGCTCCGCTTCCTTGACTCGTAACGCTTTATGCAGACTTCACTCCAGAAACTGGATGAGACTTTACCTCGGAATGATATGCATATCACTCGATCTGCATTTCTCGATGAGGAAAAGTTCCAGCTTGCGACTAGGAAAGGAGTTTTCCCATGTGAGTATGTTGATAGTATTTCGAAATTCAATGGAACCAGGTTTCCAGACATATCTGCATTTAGCAGTAATCTCACAGGCAAAGCCATAACTACAGCAGATTATGAGCATGCTGTGAATGTCCGAGGGGAATTCAACATCCCTAATTTGGGTGAATATGCAAGGTTATACATGGACACGGACGTGCGTTTGCTTGCAGCTGTTTTCTAAAATTTCCAGAGTGTATGTATGACCACGTACTCTCTGGACCCCGCCTTTCATTACATGGCACCTGGGTTGTCCTGGGACGCTATGCTAAAAAAAAAAACTGAGTGCAGCATTGAACTTTTGACTGATGCTGCAATGTTTCTATTTTTTGAGTGAGGGATCACTGGGGTCTTTGTCAATATGTTCACAGGTACGCCAAGCAAATAACCCCCGGATGGGTGTCGAGTTCAATACATTCCTTGATTCTAGTTACATTTTGAACTTAGATGTGAACAACTTATATGGGCACGCCATGATGCAGCCACCGCCGGTTGGTGGGCTTCGATTGGTGCCCGAAGACAAATTGGAGGGTTTAGGTGGACAAATAATGGGTCTTGCGGCTGATTCTGATGTAGGGTATGTGCTTGAGGCAAACATCGCATATCCAAATAATTTGCATGGAGAGACAAGCGACCTACCGTTATGTCCAGAGCAGTAACTTCTGCTAGGAGGCACGAACCCTAATCTGTTGGCTACTGTTGGAGATAAGCAGAGGTACATTATTCATTATCGTAACCTGCAGCAGTGCCTCAGATTAGGGATGAAGCTTGTTTGAGTCACCCAGGCAGTCTCCTTCAAGCAATCCCCCTGATTGAAAGAGTATATTGAACTAAATACCGAAAAGAGGGCGGTCGCGAGTAGTGGTTTTGAAAAAGACTTTTATAAATTAATGAATAATTCCATTTTCGGGAAAACTATGCAGAATGTACTAAATAAATACGATATTGTGATTAGATTCGAATGGGAAGGGCGTTATGGAGTGAGAAAATATATAGCCAGGCCAAATTTTAAGCGTGCCATCATCTTGATTTGGAGATGTCAAAGACTGCAGTAGAGTTTATGAAGCCTATCTATTTGGGGATGTGCATAATGGATATCTCCAAATTCTGCATGTACTGATTCCACTACGAGTTTGCGAAACCTCATTTCGTAGAACTAAAGTTACTTTATATGGATACAGACAGCTTTATCTACTGGATCAAGAACTGCGATCTATATGAAGTAAGTAGATGCAACGGTAAAGAATTCGACACATCTTCTTATGGGGCCCATAATCCTTACGGTATTGTTCCTCAAAACAAGAAGGTTGTCAGTCTCATGACGACTCGAATGGTTTACCGATTGCAGAGTTTGTGGGGTTGAGGTCCAAAATGTATGCATATAGTACAATGGATGGAGGCACTTAGAGGCGGGCAAAGGTTGTTAGATGCATGGCATCTCATGCTCTTACGGTTCATTACTATTTGCAATGCCTGTATGGTTGCAGCATTCAAGGCGCTCGTCCACGCATGGTTCAGCAATCTAGCATTCGATCACGAGGTCACGACGTGTACACTGTGCTGCAGTCTAAAATCGTATTGTCTCCTCATGGCGATAAAAGAGTCATTTGTGAGGATGGGGTAGGAAACCCTCTCATACTCATACTATTTTCTTGAAACAAAAGTAGGGGGGGATGGGGGGGACTCTGGTTGATTGATAGAGAGGGAATGAGCGTGTGAATGGGTTGAATGGGGATTATGTATGGAAATAGTATGGCTCTTTTATCACATTGGATGAGTGTGTTGTGTGGTGTGTATCAGTCTGCATGCTTCCATGTATGCCTGAGAGTGCGAATGAGTGTGGGGGCCTGTGTTAAGTATATGTCTGTGTAAATATATGTTGATTATTTTGCCAAAGAAAATCATAAAAACGAAAAAAGCTGAAAAAGCATTTAGAAAAAAGTCTCTATCTATGTAAATATTTTTCATCATTATTACTACTTAATATATGAACAAAAAGCAAGTTTTCGCGCTTCATTTGTACCTGTATATGAAGAAAAAACCAAGTTTTCACACTTCATATGTGCTTCCGTGTGAGTGGTTATAGGTTAGATTTTAGTTGTAAGTTTCACCTACCGCTAGCCATGCAGTCAGAACTAGTTTTAAGTATGTGAGTTTCACCCAATTAAATTCTCACTTGCTTCTGGTAGTGTAAAATGTTTACAGCCAGCCACCTCAAAGAAATATTTTCGCCTTTCGGGTGGAACTTCACTAGCGATAGTATTTGCTGTGTAAGATAGTATAATTAGCTTGTAGTACCTCTGCATTAGCTGTAAACGTAGGGTGTCCCAAGATATAATGGGGATTTTATTTTTGTGAAATCGAAAACGCGTACCCTCTATTTTTTTCTTAATAACTCACATACTAAATATTATTACAATTAAATTATTATAACACGTGCCGACTTGACGCTACACATAAGACTTGAAAACTTTTACTAGTGGGAATGGAGGGATTCTAGAACTTAATGATTGTTTGGCAAATAAAACACCAAATTGCCCAAATCGTGTTTATTCACTATTTAACATGTAAAAACATTAGTCTCTAAATTTTCATTTCAAAGTTAGTTTTTTTTTTCAGTCAGGATAAATCTTTCGGTACGCAACGTAACAAAAATTGTTTTTGTTCCTCCTCAACCGAGATTAAACCATGGAAGTCTTGCATCAACTTGACCCCTCTTTCAGCTGTATCATTCACTACTCTCAGTGCTGAAACTTTCTGGTTTCTTGAAAGGAAGCATTGTTTGACCACATGGCAGAACATTCGTGGAGAAAACTGTCTTGCTTCTGACTGAAATGAAGTCGTAGATGTTTTTCTCTGTAATTAAGAGAGAGCAAACCAGTTAACAAAGTTGTGATGTAAACAGAAAACTAATGAAACAACGTCCCTGTTCATTTATTTAATTCACCATACAATGGACCGCAAAGTTCTTCCTTCGAAGGGATGTAGGGCCTAATGGTTAGCATGAGCTGATAAATTATCTTTGGTTAAGTTCTCAACCATTTTTACTTTTGTTTCTAGATCACATCACCGTCAAACAGTGACAAGACAGAAACTTTATCAGTCAAATACCACAAATGCTGGATTATCTTCTGTTGAGCTGATTTTGAGATGTCTTTATCTACTTTTTCATATCCCTTCATTGACTTCAAAAAGCACAAATCTGTGTAGGGTGCCTTTACTGCCAAAATACACCGGAGCCATGGCCTGACGTAGGATGTCACGACGAACAGGCAGACATCAAACAGCGCTATCTTCTCCTTGCTCGAAAGTTTTAACTGAGCACAAAGTAATTATATTTTTAGGGAATGTATAGCTCTCGCCATCCATCGAGCTTGTTGTATGGCGCCTGGAGACGGTATCTTGAATTTTCTGTCTGTATCTCCACCTAAAAATATAACAGAAAACTCTATCAACTCTCGGTAATCATCTCTGGTTATTTCTTTTGTCAGTTCAGTGCGGTAAAACTCAATCAGATTGTCAATTTCTGAAACAGTCAGGTTCATTGTGACCTTTTCTTTGTAGCACTGTATGTTATCTGGATCTACTCTTTTCGAGTTGTCTCGGAACTTTTCGAAGAGTGGAATATTAGGACTTGTCACTGAACAGATTTTTATCTGGAAGACGTTTTTTAACACTAGTTCATACACGTGGTGGTGGCAAGGAAAAAGAATGACACTTCTGTTACGTTTTTGTTCAAGTAGCACACAGGCACCATTGATATGACCTATATTTGAAGCCATAGTATCACAACAAAGAAACTGCACTTTGTCTTCGACATTCCAGTCTACAATCGCGTTCCAAACAGCTTCCGCTTGTTCACATCGTGAAGAGTTTTACAACCTTGGCTCTGCAATAACTTGCTCTTTATTTCTATATGAAATAACTATCAGAAGACTTCCTTCTTTTGATTCCCGATCATGTGTAGCAGGCAACAGTTTGTCATCCCAATGAACAGTCACAACATCTGGTACTTCGTTTTGAAAATTATCTTTTATAGCTTCCTCACACTCTTTCCGTTTCTCCGTAGGAATTCTTTGAGTCGAGGACTTACTTATGTGAAATTCATATTACATCCAAGTGCCTCAACGGTAGCTTTAAGAATATACACTGAATCTCTCACACTCAACTGACACCGATCTAGCGCTGCTGCTAATTTTAGAGTAATGAAATTTTTCCGCATAGTTGTTTTACTGGTTCCAGATTTTATGTTCTCAATCACAATTGGGAAATTTTCTTGCAAACACATCTCATTTTCATTACAATCTGAAGATGAGTCATTTTGTAATGCTTCATAAGATGCTGTCGAAGGAGCTGACGTGGAAAAATATTTAGCATGTCGGTTTTCTTACTCAATAGTTCTGATGCGCGACCTTTCCTCTTTATTAGCCAGTTTCTTGTCCACTCCAGCTAAGTGGCGAGGCCGACCTGGCTCTCTCCGTCGCTGTAAAAAGATTTTATCTTCATTTATTTTCATTAACTGAAGTGCATCGGCGTGTGTAATGTCGAACAAATCATCCAACTTGTTGACAAACTCTTATCGGCGCTGCTAAAATACCTTTTGGGTTTTTTGAGCATTTTTTTGCAACTTCCTCCAAACTTGATATAAGTTCACTAATTTCTTCAAACAATTAGGTACAGATTTGGTAGGTATACGCGCCTTTTCCCAAAAGATCATACACTCCCGAATAGTGAGATTTTCACTTTCACTGACAGTTAAATTACTTCCCGGATATTACAAAATAAAACTGCTAGAACTTGTCCATTAGATGGCACTTTCGAACCTGTTATCTGATGTTTTTCCGCAAGTATTAAAAATATACTCGTTTTAGAAGGCTACGTAATTCCACTGACAGTTTCACTTACTGACAACAATTTAGACTAACAATGTTAGAGACACACCGACACGAGGGAGCGCGCCTTCGCCTTTCTTACCAAGTACAGCCAACCTGACGTATTTCAATGCAAGTCGGCACGGGTTGCCACCATCCTACGGTTCTGAAATCTTACATATAGTTGTTTTGACATCGTACAAATAAATTAAGAGGTTATGCGTTCAAAAAAAACTACTTCGATTTTTGACTCACCCTAATGTGCACGCTTGCAAAACCACCGTTAATCATAAAGTCATTTTTGTTACTTGGAGAGAGAGAGACGATGGTTGCATCAAGCCCTTTCAGAAATAGTGAGGTTCCATTAAAGCTTTTCATTGGTTGAACATTAAAAATGAAGTTCCCTCATTGGTCGCCTCGGTCTATATACCCACATCAAAAAAAAGTTTTGCATCACCTCGGGTCCGAAGAGTTCCGGACCTGTACAGAAATTTGGAATAGAGATCATCATAAAAATCGTTTCCGTCCTTTTTATTGCTCATGAAAACCACACATTGCATGTTTTACATGTTTACAGCAAAATCTTCAGAGGTAGTGGTCCAGATTACTGCACACGCCGGTATCTCTAATATTCAGTAGCACTTCCTCTTGTATTGATGCATGCCTGTATTCGTCATGACTTACTATCCACAAGTAAGGCACTGTTAGTTCAGATTGTCCCACTCCTCAACGGCGATTTGGCGTAGATCTCTCAGAGTGGTTGGTGGATCACGTCGTCCATAAACAGCCCTTTTCAATCCATCCCAGCTACGTTCGATACGCTTCGTGTCTGGAGAACATGCTAGCCACTCTAGTCGAGCGATGTTGTTATCCTGAAGGAAGTCATTTACAAGACGTGCACGATGGGGGCGCGAATTGTCGTCCATGAAGACAAATGACTCACCGATATGCTGCTGATATGGTTGCACTAGCGGTCGCAGAATGGCATTCACATATCGTACAGCCGTTACGGCACCTTCCAGGACCACCAGCGGCGTACTTCAGTCCCACATAATGCCACCCCAAAACAACAGGGAATCTCCACCTTGCTGCACTCGCTGGACAGTGCGTGAAGGCGTTCAGCCTGACCGGGTTGCCTCCAAACACGTCTCCGTCGATTGTCTGAGTGAAGGCATATGCGACACTCATCAGTGAAGAGAGCGTGATGCCAGTCCTGAGCGGTCCATTCGGCATGTTGGGCCCATCTATACCGCGCTGCATGGTGTCGTGGTCGCAAAGATGGACATCGCCATGGACATCGGGAGTGAGGTTGCGCATCATGCAGCCTATTGCGCACAGTTTTAGTCGTAACACGAGGTTTTGTGGCTGCACGAAAATCATTATTCAATAAGGTGGTGTTGCTGTTAGGGTTCCTCCGAGTCATAATCCGTAGATAGCGGTCATCCACTGCAGTAGTAGTTCTTGGACGGCCTGAGGGGGTATGTCATCGACAGTTACTGTCTCTTTGTATCTCTTCCATGTCCGAACAACATCGCTTTGGTGCACTCCGACACGCCTGGACACTTCCGTTGTTGAGAGCCCTTCCTGGCACGACAATGCGGACACGATTGAATGGCGGTATTGACCATCTAGGCATGGTTGAACTACAGACAACACGAGCCGTGTACGTCATTCCTGACAGGAACTGATCGACTGTCAGGCCCGCTCCGTCTAATAGGCGATGCTCGTACATGGTTGTTTACATCTTTGGGTGGGTGTAATGACATCTCTGAACAGTCAAATGGACTGTGTCCGTGATGCAATATTCACAGTCAACGTCTATCTTTAGGAGTTCTGGGAACTGGGGTAATGCAAAATTTTTTTTTGAGTTCTGGGAACTGGGGTAATGCAAAACTTTTTTTGATGTGTGTATAAACCCACAACGAACCTCCAACGGCCTCAGTCCGCTGCTGTCAGCCTTGCTTTGCGTTCTATCTGTGTGTACTCGTTCTTTCTCTCTGCAAGATGAAGAGAGGTAGCTGCAGCAACGCTTCAGAGTGTTGCGGCAAGAGGCTTACAGTTCTGGAGACAGGATTATAAAGTGAGTAAATAATTTCTATTTTGAGTGTAAATTTTCGTGTGTATGTTAAATTAGCCTTATTAATTCCGTCTTCTTGTTATAGTACAACTCCAGGATTCGTTCTTTGAGTGTGAGGAGAGGCAGGAGGGGGCTGAACAGCGGCAGACTCTCGACGTCCAGCCTCCGGGGCTGGGTTCACAGCCAGAATTGCCATGTGAGTATAACTTTTATTGTAATTTGTTCTTGTATAGTAGCGATTCAAAATTTTCTTATTTCATACTTTTTTTCTCTGGCTCACTTGATGCAAATGCAAAGTGAGCTGGAGGCCGAGCTGGGGGCTGAAAAGAACTATCCGCTGCAGCAGCAGCAACGCTATGTGGAACAGCCCCCAGCTGTGTATAGCCAATAACACTCGCGTAAGCACAGAAAAAAATATCCATGTGTGCTTTTCCTGTGTAACTCGGCATTCAAAATAGATAAAATTATGTCTCGTCCTGTTACAGGAACTGCTCTAGAGGAGTTCGATTTCTTGGACAGGCAGCTGGAGGCTTTTAATCAGCAGATGCAGGAACAGCCTCCAGCAAATAATGAGATGCCCAAGCAGTATACTCGTAAGTTAAAAAAAAGAAAAAGGTTACGTTTGTACGTGCCTCTAGTAGTATGGCTAATAGTAGTAGTATAGGAAGATTTTTTTCTGTAACAAATCGATTTATATATCTTGTTTGTTGTTGTTGTTGTTGTAGGCGAGACAGACCAATTTCCAGATTCTGACGAGGACGATGACATACCTGAACGGGTCATATAAAGGCTCTCTGATCTGGCCCTATTAGACAACGATGATGATGACTTTTTTGAGGGTGTAGTGGAGTAGCCCGATGAAGAATTATTAACGCCCTGGAGCCATAGCGAAAAAGGTAATTACGAGCTCTGCTTCTAACCTTGTGATGGACAGAATTCTTTCTTTCACCGTGCCAGCAACGCTAAGCAATGTACGCAACTATTATTTATTTTATCTCTTCTTCTAGAGCAGTCGTGTCTCAGCAACCTCAGCACAGTGTGGTGCGCATACCTGGGGCGGCTAAACCGTCATCCTCGCCGAAGCGGAGCCCGGTAAGGCACGCCTCGCCTAAAAGGGGGCCGCTACTCGCTGCGCGGGAAACCGCCGCCGCCGCAGCTCTGCCGTCCGTGGGCCGAGCAACGAACCACCACCCCTCAGGTTACCGGGTCGGGTCTACGGCAGCATCGGGAACCATCGCCGCAGCCTGGCTGTTTCCATCGCTCTGGCCCAGCAGCAACGCAACATCCTCCTTCGTCATCATCATCATCATCATATGAACCTCGTCAGAATCGGCGTAGACGCAAGGTGCGTGTGCCTCAGCACATACTGAACTGCCCCTCCCCAACACCATCATCAACGGCGTGGACTCAGAATCGTATTAATACTAATATTGATGATCCTGTGGCTAGTGGCAGTTCTCTCTCCCGTCCTTTTAGTGAAGGACATCAGGTCAGTGATACCATACCACAGTTAGAATATTCGGTGATTGCAGACGCTTTTGAGGAACGAATATCATTCACGAGGATGGAGAACCCGGCAGGGGGGTACCACTATAACTTCCCCCTGCTTCCCGGGATTTGCGAAATTACAAGTTAACATTGACCGTGAATTATGAATTTTGACCCGTGTCGGAATAAGGCATCCGAATCCGAAGTAAATAATGATTATTCCGCGGGAAACAGGAGACGTTATAACTTGATCGTCATTGAATGAGTAATTTCATTCAATAACGATCGGTAAATGAAATAATGGAAATAATTTGGAAATAAATTTTGGCAGTGGAAATTTTGCCGAAAGAAATGATTAAGTTGTAAAAGCAATTAAAAAATCGGTCGCCAGCTCAACTGATGAGCGACGGTACTGTTAAGTACGTGAATAATTGTGTCAAAAATAAAGTTTACCTGTTTGTAGCGCAGCAGGTGGAACCGGAACTTTTGCGTAAGTGCTGTGTCAGGCTCAGTAGTCATATAAAATAATGTCATAACAATCTAACTACACTTAAACATTAATGGTTAACTTTCAATAAGTATTTTGATAATTATTTTGTTCATAATTTGTCAACTAAGTGCAATGCTGACAACACAGATAATTATCTATCGAGATTTTGAATAATGGACTGTCATTCTGTCTTTAAAATTACGTACTTTGCACAGTTTAATCTACTGATAATGAAATATATTGCCAATAATTAATTAACTATGTTTTGAATGATAATAATTCATTAATTGGGAGATTGGCATAAGCTTTATAGTTTCATGAAATATCCTTGAACTAACTTCAGCTGAATATGCATTGAAATAAATCTTAATAATCAAATTAATTACTTCAGTCTATTATTAAGTTACTACGGTTGGCGTAAGCTTATTAAGTGCAACAATTAACAACGATAACCAATCGTTCAAAACAGTCTGAAATTTACTCTTCACCGTCTATGTAAATAATTTGAAAATTAACATATTTTCTCCTGATATGGCGTGACACACTCGGTTCAATAAGGTAAGGATCGGAAGGAATCTAGTTGGTGTTATTGTCGGGTGTAATGTAACTGCAACACTTCGATTATAAACTGCTTGTTATTAATTGTTCGACTTCAGAGAAAAGCACAGTCACTGGCAAGCCTTCTACAATTTTATCCTACGAAAATTACGTAGATCTTACTTCCCTCGTTGCCGGTGGATCGACGGAAGTCCACGGCGGCGACACAATTTGGCAGCGGGCTTTTACTGTTGCGACTTGGGCCCACAGTGCGCTTCACATTTAAGCCCTCGTTTTTTCAGCACTATGCCCATTAATCCATAATAACTTGCCCGGCCACGCTGCCAGATATGTCGACCATTACTTTCCCGTCGTACTTAGATCCACACACTAGTCGTTAGATTAACACAGCTAGGAACAGCAGCACTCGACTGAACGTCTTACTCCGAGCACGGCGTCACTGCTACTACTGCCCGCTGGCGCGCTCCCGCGCCCAACGGCTCGACAAAACAATCTCTCTGACTTCAACGTTAACTAAATATGCCCTGACTTGCCAGTGTTAAATATTTCATAATTTAAACATAGTATTTACAATACATATTTACACTAGACAATACATCGTATACAAACAGTTTCATGTGTTAAGTAAGCGAAAAAATTCATAGCAATGACTGCGTTGTAGCGTCACACCACGACCTTGTTGGTTTTCTAAGGGCGTGTCTTCCTGTCGTGGAAACAAAGCTCCTCAGGGTAGTCAACGATCCGTGATATCCCGCCATTAAATGCAGTGCGATGCTTTCCGTAGAATTATCGCACTCTCCCAAAGTGGAGCCGATTACCTGATTACTACATCTTGACATCCATATACGTCTTTTTTTTTCTTTTTTTTTTTTTTTTAATCAGTCTTCTGCCTGGCTTGATGTGGCCCACCATGAATTCCTGGATGTATTCCAATATTTGTCTTCCTCAACAGTTTTTGCCCTTTACAGCTCCTTCCAGTACCATAGAAGTCATTCCTCATGTATTAAAAGATGTCCTATCATCCTGCCCCTTCTCCTTATCAGTGTTTTCCACATACTCCTTTCCTCTACGATTCTGCACAGCACCTCCTCAATCCATACATTATCAGTCTACCTAATTTTCAACATCTCAAATGATTCAATTCTCTTCTGTTCCGGTTTTCCCACAGTCCACGCTTCACTTCCATACAATGCTGTACTCCAGATGTACATTCACAGAAATTTCTTCCTCAAATTAAGGCCGATATTTGATATTAGTAGACTTCTATTGGCCAGGAATACCCTTTGTACCATTGCTAGTCTGCTTTTGATGTCCTCCTTGCTCTGTCCATCATTGGTTATTTGCTGCCTAGGTACCAGAATTCCTTAACTTCGTCTACTTCATGACCATCAATCCCAATGTTAAGTTCCTCGCTTTTCTCATTCCTACTACTTCTCATTACCTCCGTCTTTCTTCGATTTACTCTCAATCCATACACTGTACTCATTAGACTGTTCATTCCGTTCAGCAGATCACTTAATTCTTCTTCACTTTCACTAAGGATAA
Organism: Schistocerca serialis cubense; assembly: GCF_023864345.2. Lineage (NCBI taxonomy): Eukaryota > Metazoa > Arthropoda > Insecta > Orthoptera > Acrididae > Schistocerca > Schistocerca serialis. Next base: position 90,672,019 of record NC_064639.1, on the reverse strand, counting down.
CAATGTCATCAGCGAATCGTATCATTGATATCCTTTTACTCTGAATTTTAATTCCGCTACTGAACCTATCTTTTATATCCATCGTTGCTTCCTCGATGGACTCTTGAACAGTTGGGGCGGAAGGCTACGTCCTTGTCTTACACCCTTTTTAATGCGAGCACTTCGTTTTGGCCGTCCACTCTTATTATTCCCTCTTGGCTCTTGTACATATTGTACATAACCCGTTTCTCCCTATAGCTTACACCTACTTTTTTTATAATTTGGAACATGTTGCACCATTTTACATTGTCGAACGCTTTTTCCAGGTCGACAAATCCTACGAACGTGTCTTGACTTTCTGTAGTCTTGCTTCCATTTTTAACCACAACGTCAGAATTGCCTCTCTCGTGCCATTACCTTTCCTAAAGCCAAACCGATCGTCATCTAGCGGATCCTCAATTTTTTCCCACTCTTCTGTATATTATTCTTGCAAGCAACTTGGATGTATGAGCTGTTAAGCTGATTGTGCGATAATTCTCGCACTTGTCAGCTCATGCCGTCTTGGGAACTGTGTGGATGATGCTTTTCCAAAAGTCAGATGGTATATCGCCAGGCTCATACATTCTACACAACAACGTGAATAGTTGTTTTGTTGCCACTTTCCCAATGATTTTAGAAATCTGATGGAATATTATCTATCCCTTCTGCCTTATTTGATCTCAGTTCCTTCAAAGCTCTTTTAAAGTCTGATTCTAATACTGCATCACCTATCTCTTCTAAATCGACTCCTGTTTCTTCTTCCATCACATCATAAAAATCTTCCCCGGTGTATTCTTTCCATTTATCCGCTCTCTCCTCTGCATTTAACAGTGGAATTCCCGTTGCACTCTTAATGTTATCACCCTTGGTTTTAATGTCGCCGAACGTTGTTTTGACTTTCCTGTATGTTGAGTCTGTCCTTCCGACAATCATATCTTTTTCGATGTCTTCACATTTTTCCTCCAGCCATTTCGTCTTAGCTTCCCTGCACTTCCTATTTATTTCATTCCTCAGCGACTTGTATTTCTGTATTCCTGATTTTCCAGGAACATGTTTGTACTTCCTCCTTTCATCAATCAACTGAAGTATTTCTTCTGTTACCCATGGTTTCTTCGCAGCTACCTTCTTTGTACCTATGTTTTCCTTCCCTACTTCTGTGGTGGCCCTTTTTAGAGATGTCCATTCCTCTTCAACTGTACTGCCTACTGCGCTATTCCTTATTGCTGTATCTATAGCGTTAGAGAACTTCAAACGTATCTCGTCATTCCTTAGTACTTCCGTATCCCACTTCTTTGCGTATTGATTCTTCCTGACTAATACCTTGAACTTCAGCCTACTCTTCAACACTACTATATTGTGATCTGAGTCTATATCTGCTCCTGGGTACGCCTTACAATCTGGTATCTGATTTCGGAATCTCTGTCTGACCATGATGTAATGTAATTGAAATCTTCCCACATCGCCTGGTCATTTCCAAGTATACCTCCTCCTCTTGTGATTCTTGAACAGAGTATTCGCTATTACTGGCTGAAACTTGTTACAGAACTCAATTAGTCTTTCTCCTCTCTCATTCCTTGTGCCAAGACCATATTCTCCTGTAACCTTTTCTTCTGCTCCTTCCCCTACAACTGCATTGCAGTCTCCCATGACTATTAGGTTTTAATCCCCCTTTACATACTGTATCACCCTTTCAGTATCCTCATACACCTGCTCTATCTCTTCGTCTTCAGCTTGCGACGTTGGCATGTATACCTGAACTATCGTTGTCAGTGTTGGTTTGCTGTCGATTCTGATAAGAACAACCCTGTCACTGAACTGTTCGCAGTAACACACTCTCTGCCCTACCTTCTATTCATAACGAATCCTACTCCCATTACACGATTTACTGCTGCTGTTGATATTACCCTATACTCATCTGACCAGAAATCCTCGTTTTCTTTCCATTTCAGTTAGCCTTTACATTTCCCTTTTCAGATTTTTCTAGTTTCCCTATCACGTTCAAGCTTCTGACATTCCATGCCCCGACTCGTAGGACGTTATCCTTTCGTTGATTATTCAGTCTTTTCCTCATGGTAACCTTCCCCTTGGCAGTCCCCTCCTGGAGATTCGAATGGGGGACTATTCCGGAATCTTTTGCCAATGGAGAGATCATCATGATACTTCTTCAATTACAGGCCACATGTCTTGTGGATACACATTACGTGTCTTTAATGCAGTGGTTTCCATTGCCTTCTGCATCCTCATGTCGTTGATCATTGCTGATTCTTCCGCCTTTAGGGGTAATTTCCCATCCCTAGGGCCAGAGAGTGCCCTGATCCTCTGTCCGCTCCTCCGTCCTCTTTGGCAGGACCTTTAGCAGAATGAGGGTGACTTCTTATGCAGGAAGCCTTCGGCCGCCAATACCGATATTAATCAAAATTTAAGCAGCGGCAGGATTCTAACCCGGAACAAAGACGTTCTGATTATGAATCAAAGATGCTACCCCTAGACCACAGGTGCAAACACAGGTCTATGATGCGGTAAATGGAGGGTCAAGCTATATCACGCTCCCTAAAGATATAGCTAACAAGAGGGCATGAATTAATGTCGAAAACAGAAACGATCAGGCTTGTTTTGCGTGGTCGATCCTGGCTTGCGGTCAGAGATCATCCAGATCGTCCGAATACATACTACATACGTGATAATATTCGTGGGTGTTATCACTTTGATGGTACCGAATTCCCTGTCAAGATCCAGGACATACCTAAATTTGAGGCTCAGAATACTGGAATATCGGTTCATGTTTATGTCCTGGAGAAAAAAAGCAAATCAGGTGAGCAACATGTGCATATTGTCGTCGCTCCCCTCCATTTCTCAAAATTTGCCGCGGAGCGTGAGTTGCATGTAAACATGCTGCTCTTCTCTGAAGGTGATAATTATCACTATGTTTGGATCAAACATATGTCCCGACTCCTTTCCTCCCAACTGAGTAATCATCATGGTAAGCAGCATATTTGATTAAGGTGCCTCATTGCCTTTTCCTCAGACAAGTTATTAGCGGCGAACCTAGTAGATTCCGCTTTCAAGGACCCAGTACGTGTTATTATGCGTACTGAGGAAAACAAATCCATAAAGTTTAAGAAATCTCACCAACAGGAGCGATGCCTGTTTGTAGTGTACGCCGACTTCAAATGCCTCCTCGCTCCTGTGACCCACTGTGAAGATGACCCCGCAGCCTCACATACCACCTTTACAAAAAAACGCCTACCATATGCGGCAGTGTACCAAACTCTATTGTCCTATGATTCCAGTCTTAATCGCTACAAATTTTATGTCAGGGATAATCCTGTGGTTTGGCTGCTCACTGAGCTCGAAAAATTTTCACATGAGGTTGATAAGCTTTACAGTGGCAACGTTCCCATGACCAAATCGAATGAGAATGAAGATCTGTATAATAACATGACTGATTGTTATATTTGTGGGCTGCCGTTAGACATAAAAGTGGAAACTCCTTGTAGAGACCACTGTCATCTTACGGGGAAGTTCCGTGGCGCAGCTCACAATACATGCATTTGAAGTACCAACTACCAAGACACATATCCATTTTCTTCCACAATTTAAGCGGGTATGACGCTCACTTCCTGGTTGAGCACTTGGCTGATTTCGGTTGGGAGAAAAATCAGCTCAGTGTCCTACCTGAGAGCGTCGAGAAATACATTTCCTTCTCTAAGCAAACGACGCCAAGAATTACGCTATGCTTCCTTGATACTCCATAAAATCGTTGAAATGCTACCTCGGGAGGATATGCATTTCACTCGAGCAGCATTTCCTAACGAGGAAAAGTTTCAACTTGTGACTAGGAAGGGGATTTTCCCATATGAGTATGTGGATAGTACGGCGAAACTCAATGAAACCAGGCTATTCGACATAACTGCATTCTCCAGTGACCTTACAGGTGATGCCATAACGAAGGCAAAGTATGAGCATGCCGTGAATGTCTGGCGGGAATTCAATATTTCCACTTTAGGAGAGTATGCACGGCTTAACATAGACATAGACATGCGTCTATGCATGGCCACATATTCTCTGGATCCCACCTTTTATTACACAGCACCTTGGTTGTCTTGGGACACAATGCTCAAGAAAATGAATAGCAGCATTGAATTATTGACCGACACCGACATGTTTCTTTTCTTTGAGCAAGGTATCCGTGGGGAACTTTGCCAACGTGTCCATAGGCACGCAAATGCAAATAGTTGCAGATGGGTGCCACGTTCAACGCATCCCTTGATTTGAGTTAAATAATATACCTGGACGTAAGTAACTTATATGGGCATGACATGTAGAAATCACTGCCGATTGGTGAGTTTTGATGGGTGCCCAAAGACGAATGCAAGGGATTAGGTGGAAAAATCATGGGGGGTACGGCAGCTGATTCTGATGTAGGGTATGTGGTGGAGACAGAACTCACATACACTATTAGTTTGCAATATGCGCACGCCGATTTGCCGCTGCGTCCAGAGCAACTAGTTCCGCGAGGTGGCACCACAACAAAAAAGGTGACAACACAGGGGGATAAGCGGAGATACATTATTCATTATCGTAATTTCCAGCAGTGTCTCAGCTTCTTGGGTATGGAGCTGGTTAGAATCACCCGCACCATCTCCTTCAAGCAATCCCCCTGGTTGAAAGAGTATATTGATTTGAATACAAGACAGACAGACATGTGACTATGAGAAAGATTTTTATAAATTAATACATAATTCAATTTCTGGTAAAACAATGGAGAATTTGAAGGAACGATGTGGAATTTTGATTAGAACCGAATGGGATGGGCGCTATGGCGTAAGAAAATGCATTGCCAGACCAAGTTTTAAGCAGGTTACCATATTTAATAAGAACTTTGTTGCTGTGGAGGTGGAGAAGACTGCAGTAGAGTTTATGAAACTTATTTGTGTGGGAATGCGTATACTAGACCTATCCAAACTCCACATGTACCGCTTTCATAATGAGTATGCAAAAACTTATTTCGCAGATCCTAAATCGCTTTATGAGGATACAGATAACTTTATCTTAAGGGTGAAGAATGAGGTGCCGCAGTAATGAATTCGACACGTCCTCATACACGACCGATAATCCTTATGGTATTATTCCACAGCACAAGTAGGTTATCGGTCTTATGAAGGACGAGGCCAATGGATTGCTGATTGTGGAGTTTGTAGGTCTACACTCAAAAATGTATGCGTACTGCATATTGGAAGGTGCCACCCACAGGCGGGCTAAGGGCATGCGTCGTATGGCATCGAGAGCCCTCTATATCGAAAGCTATTTGTGGTGCCTGTGCAGTGGTGCTCACGGTGCAGCACCGCAGCCGCCGCATATGGTACAGCAGACCAGTATTCGATCGAGAGGACACGAGGTGTACACTGTGCTGCAGTCTAAAATCGGTCTGTCGCCACATGCCGATGAAAGGGTCATTTGTGATGACGGGATTGAAACTCTCCCATAGTCACACTACTCACTTGTAGCGAGAGAGGGGGTGGGGGACCCTGATTGAGTGAGAGGAAGAAAACCAACGAGAGAGAGAGAAAGAGAGAGAGAGAGAGTCTGCAGAGTAGTAGTGTGACCCTTTTATCATATTGAAAGTAATTGTGTGTGTGTGTGTGTGTGTGTGTGTGTGTGTGTGTGTCGGCGTTTGTGTGAAAGAAAGAAAAATTTTAAGAGAAGGATAAACAAAAAAATATTAAAAAGCGAAAACAGAAAAATATGGGTTATGGGAGCAGAATGCACGTGACCGTGTCGGCTTTTTAAAGATATATAGCAGACATGTCTAAAATTATATCTTCTCTGCTTGAAGAAATTTGTCAAAGATTCAAATTCAATTCGCACATCCATAGGTCCAGACTTAATTATCACATTCTGTTACGAGCAGTCTATTACGATGATCGGTGAAAGTTCCTTGAACTTCCGTGGACTGAGTAGACGCCCTTCTGCCTCTCCTTCAGCAGTTTCATAGTAAGAAGCAAGAAACCAGGCATACATGTCATATACTAGACTGTATACATTTTCATTCCACTGCAGATGTAAATTCTCATATGGGCAGAATTCTGCATTCAGATAGACTTTGGCATTAGTTAACTTGCAGTTGTCAAACACAGTGGAATCATTTGTTATACGAGGTGCATTCAAGTTCTAAGGGCTCCGATTTTTTTTCTCCAGACTGGAAAGAGATAGAAACATGCGCATTGTTTTAAAATGAGGCCGCATTCATTGTCAATACGTCCCAGAGATGGCAGCACCGTACGGCAGATGGAATTTTACCGCCTGCGGCGAGAATGAGAACTGTTTTAAATACTTAAAATGGCGACGTTTTCCTTACTTGAACAGCGTGCAATCATTCGTTTTCTGAATTTGCGTGGTGTGAAACCAATTGAAATTCATCGACAGTTGAAGGAGACATGTGGTGATGGAGTTATGGATGTGTCGAAAGTGCGTTCGTGAGTGCGACAGTTTAATGAAGGCAGAACATCGTGTGACAACAAGCCGAAACAACCTCGGGCTCGCACCTGCCGGTCTGACAACATGATCGAGAAAGTGGAGAGAGTTGTTTTGGGGGATCGCCGAATGACTGTTGAACAGATCGCCTCCAGAATTGGCATTTCTGTGGGTTCTGTGCACACAATCCTGCATGACGACCTGAAAATGCTAAAAGTGTCATCCAGGTGGGTGCCACGAATGCTGACGGACGACCACATGGCTGCCCGTGTGGCATGTTGCCAAGCAATGTTGACGCGCAACGACAGCATGAATGGGACATTCTTTTCGTCGGTTGTGACAATGGATGAGACGTGGATGCCATTTTTCAATCCAGAAACAAAGCGCCAGTCAGCTCAATGGAAGCACACACATTCACCGCCACCAAAAAAATTTCGGGTAACCGCCAGTGCTGAAAAAATGATGGTGTCCATGTTCTGGGATAGCGAGGGCGTAATCCTTACCCATTGCGTTCCAAAGGGCACTACGGCAACACGTGCATCCTACGAAAATGTTTTGAAGAACAAATTCCTTCCTGCACTGCAACAAAAACGTCCGGGAAGGGCTGCGCGTGTGCTGCTTCACCAAGACAACACACCCGCACATCGAGCTAACGTTACGCAACAGTTTTTTCGTGATAACAACTTTGAAATGATTCCTCATGCTCCCTACTCACCTGACCTGGCTCCTAGTGACCTTTGGCTTTTTCCAACAATGAAAGACACTCTCTGTGGCCGCACATTCACCAGCCGTGCTGCTATTGCCTCAGCGATTTTCCAGTGGTCAAAACAGACTCCTAAAGAAACCTTCGCCGCTGCCATGGAATCATGACGTCAGCGTTGTGAAAAATGTGTACGTCTGCAGGGCGATTACGTCGAAAAGTAACGCCAGTTTCATCGATTTCGGGTGAGTAGTTAATTAGAAAAAAAATCGGAGGCCTTAGAACTTGAATGCACCTCGTATTACCGCTTCAAAAAAAAAAAAAAATGGTTCAAATGGCTCTGAGCAATATGGGACTTAGCATCTGTGGTCATCAGTTCTCTAGAACTTAGAACTACTTAAACCTAACCAACCTAAGGACATCACACACACCCATGATCGAGGCAGGATTCGAACCTGCGACTGTAGCGGTCACGCTGTTCCAGACTGAAGCGCCTAGAACTGCACGGCCACACTGGCCGGCATTACCTCTTCTCATCAGTCTGAAACGCAAGTATGATGAATTTAGGTGTCTCTAGCGGAGAGGAGGTTTTAATAGCCCATGTTTGTCTGCTCACAGTTGGTAACACTGGGTACTCGAAAACCTCCCACAAGCGAAATGTCAGTGATAGAAACGTATCGGAATTCAGGACTTTTAAAAGCTTCAAATGCTCCTCGTCTGATACACTGATGTGAGGCATTTTCCATATTATCTTGCTGATTGTGATCACATTCTCCTATTGAACTCCTTGAAGGTATGACTTATTGTCCATCACACTCTGTACCAGAATAAGTTCTTGTTTAGCGTTCATAATAATCTGTCTCATGTCCTCAAAGTAGCCCATAAGCATTTTTAGAGGTATGCATGCAGTAAATCGCTTGTACTTTGAAACTGTTCTATCCGCCGGATCGTCTACGAACCACCCCGCATTTTCTTAACTATGCAAATCCGCGGGTGATGCAGAGGCGTATGTTTTAAGTGTTGATGTTATGCCGACGTTGCGTGTACGGTCGTTCTCAGACCCATTGAGTTCATAGCGTATCTCTTGGAACAGGAATGCTAAAGCATTACGTGTAAGCTTGGATCCCACTATGTTGTTGACGTCGGTTTTCTTTAATGACTCCTTATATAGCACGCTTCTTCTTCTTGGTAAATGTCAAGTTAAACATGATCCACAGATGTCCACAGAGATATGTATTAAAGTCCTGATAGCGCCGATAATTGCAGAACACGCGTCTTCTGTGAGTGAAGTATCACTGTAATTCTTCTGGCGTTTGCAGATCACCAGATGAGTCGAAATAGTAGGCGGTATCTGCACTTTTCATAACATAAGATACCCAGTGGGTGCCGGGGCCTCCAGCAACATCTAAGTTCACAATGCCACATTCACATTTTCCACATAGTCTTCGGTAATGTATTCCGCCTAAACCCACCACGGAACCTTGGAATGCTGAATTTCTTTCTAACAAACTTAAGGATATCAGTATTTGTGAGTGGTCTGTCTGGTAGGCCCGCTCATGGGCTTTTTCTATTTATGAATAGACTAAGCCCTTTCCTGTGTAGTTTCAAGTATAGTCCTTTTCCGATGGCTGCGCCTTCCATCATGCAGTTATATCCTCTCGCCTGTTCTAACTGCGCTTGGAAGTTTTGCTCGTTCGTGACCATTCAAGCAACAGCTGCAGCACCACCAGCGAGGGACCCTACCGCCGAGAGCGAGGAGAGGGCCGGGATGAGAAATGAGAGAAAACCGCGGGGTGTCTTGGGAATTGGTAGAACTCGAGATGCGTTAACCGATCCTCTTCTTCTTCTTCCCACACCTTTCCACTTCAGTGCGTTTTTAGCTGCATACATCGCCGTCAGGATACAGTTCTTCAAACAGCCCTGCTTCCCGCCCTTCTTGTTCTTCTTCTTGTTTAGTGCACAACGTGCAGCATTCATAACTCGCTTGAAATTCATCGCTCCTAAACCCAACTTAATTTTTCCACGCATGGTTTTTATCAACTGCAAATGCTGCGATGCATTGACCTACACCAATAACCTTTCTTCTCCGTATCGCCTTAGCCTTATCAGCTAAAATCCTATCTGCAGTGTGACGACTTGATAGATCTATATTTGCAGTGTATGCAATGTCGTGTTCCATACCAGCTTCGTCGAGCTGTAGCAGAAAAACTAAGCCATTTGACTAGTGCTTTATTTCCCCGACGTCTTATGACTCTCTACACGAGAAAAACATCCGGTTCTGAAATTTTCTGCAACTCCTCGGTGTAGAAGCAGCCTGCAATGTCTTCACCTTTACCATATATATTAGTTCTAGGATTCCTTCTTTGCACCCTTAAAACTGTAAATATCTCTGTTGACCAGTTCAGTAGTATGATTTCTCAAATTCCGTCTTGTGTTTTGCGATACATACCAAATCACCTACATTAAACTTCTGACTGCGTGAAACCAGCATTTTATTGCGGTAGTGCACCATATCCATGAGTCCATTATCACGAACGTCGATTAGTCTCATATTTATTGTGGTATGTTTTTGGTTGGATTATACTGAGCAATTATTTCTGGGAGGATATCTGTCCATTTTTATGAGCCGCGTAGGTTAAAACGGATCCTCATTCCACCTTTTATGGTTATATTCAGACGCTCCACGATACTTGCCTTCAGGTGAGTGAATGTTGAGTAGTGATGTATTCCGTACCGCTGCATTACGGTCTTGAAATATACCTGTTGTAAAACTCTCCACCGTGTTCAGTTTGGAAGTTATCTGGGCATCGATTCGTCCCTGTCTGTAGCAAACGCTCGAAAACGTCTGCGATATTTCTACCCGTTTTTGCTTTAACAGGTGGTGCCCAGGCAAATTTGGAGTATGTATCAATAACCATTAAAATATATTTGAATCCATTATTCTCATGTGAATATTCCCTCATATCTACAAGATCAGCTTGCCATAAATCATCCAAATCTTTAATCATAACATGCCTACGAGGGTATGTTTTGCGTGCTGGTTTGTGCAGTTCTGGAACTACTGTCTCTATATTTATTCGATGATACATCTCTCTCTAAGCACAGAGATTATTGAAACAGCCTCATTCAAATGACCTCTACTACCTGCAGCACCTGATGCCATGAGCAGCCGCAGTCGATCTATTTGCTCGTTGGGGTCGTCATAATATACACTCCTGGAAATTGAAACAAGAACACCGTGAATTCATTGTCCCAGGAAGGGGAAACTTTATTGACACATTCCTGGGGTCAGATACATCACATGATCACACTGACAGAACCACAGGCACGTAGACACAGGCAACAGAGCATGCACAATGTCGGCACTAGTACAGTGTATATCCACCTTTTGCAGCAATGCAGGCTGCTATTCTCCCATGGAGACGATCGTAGAGATGCTGGATGTAGTCCTGTGGAACGGCTTGCCATGCCATTTCCACCTGGCGCCTCAGTTGGACCAGCGTTCGTGCTGGACGTGCAGACCGCGTGAGACGACGCTTCATCCAGTCCCAAACATGCTCAATGGGGGACAGATCCGGAGATCTTGCTGGCCAGCGTAGTTGACTTACACCTTCTAGAGTACGTTGGGTGGCATGGGATACATGCGGACGTGCATTGTCCTGTTGGAACAGCAAGTTCCCTTGCCGGTCTAGGAATGGTAGAACGATGGGTTCGATGACGGTTTGGATGTACCGTGCACTATTCAGTGTCCCCTCGACGATCACCAGTGGTGTACGGCCAGTGTAGGAGATCGCTCCCCACACCATGATGCCGGGTGTTGGCCCTGTGTGCCTCGGTCGTATGCAGTCCTGATTGTGACGCTCACCTGCACGGCGCCAAACACGCATACGACCATCATTGGCACCAAGGCAGAAGCGACTCTCATCGCTGAAGACGACACGTCTCCATTCGTCCCTCCATTCACGCCTGTCGCGACACCACTGGAGGCGGGCTGCACGATGTTGGGGCGTGAGCGGAAGACGGCCTAACGGTGTGCGGGACCGTAGCCCAGCTTCATGGAGACGGTTGCGAATGGTCCTCGCCGATACCCCAGGAGCAACAGTGTCCCTAATTTGCTGGGAAGTGGCGGTGCGGTCCCCTACGGCACTGCGTAGGATCCTACGGTCTTGGCGTGCATCCGTGCGTCGCTGCAGTCCGGTCCCAGGTCGACGGGCACGTGCACCTTCCGCCGACCACTGGCGACAACATCGATGTACTGTGGAGACCTCACGCCTCACGTGTTGAGCAATTCGGCGGTACGTCCACCCGGCCTCCCGCATGCCCACTATACGCCCTCGCTCAAAGTCCGTCAACTGCACATACGGTTCACGTCCACGCTGTCGCGGCATGCTACCAGTCTTAAAGACTGCGATGGAGCTCCGTATGCCACGGCAAACTGGCTGACACTGACGGCGGCGGTGCACAAATGCTGCGCAGCTAGCGCCATTCGACGGCCAACACCGCGGTTCCTGGTGTGTCCGCTGTGCCGTGCGTGTGATCATTGCTTGTACAGCCCTCTCGCAGTGTCCGGAGCAAGTATGGTGGGTCTGACACACCGGTGTCAATGTGTTCTTTTTTCCATTTCCAGGAGTGTATATACTGGGGGATTCGGTTGTTCACTTCTTTATGCTCAATATCAATACCGTCACCACTGCTGCTGCTGTTGTTGTTATTTTCGCCACCAAATATTGGTTTTATAATGGTTTTATATTTCTTGTTGCTCAGGCTTTTCGCGATCTTATGTACACCAGTCTTGAGCAGTATTTCACAGTACGTTTTCCTATCATTAACTGAATAATTTATAGGTTTTTTGGTAGGTCTTAGGAGAATAAGATTCATTAAGCCAGGTGCTCTCTCAAACCGCCTATCAACAATCTGTATTGTGTCATCAGTTACAGTTATAGGATGCATGTCCAACATGTACGGTCTTCCCCTGCTAACGCCGAATGTTCTATCTGTCTGTTTAGGGGAGCGACGGATAATGAATTCGTCAATGGCAACACCATCGTTATCGCACTCCAGCAATCAGTACGTATCCTTACGAAATCATTGAACGACACGTCAGTTCCTACATGTGCCTGGTAAATGTGTTTTAAATTCTGACTGTCTTGTTTGAAGGCTATAATGACGTTTGCCTTACCCCTAAACAACTGTTTCGAGATTCTGGAATGTGTTTGGTTCAGATAAAATACGTCAGCACCCGTATGAGGACCGAAACAGTAATATTTTGGAATTTGGTCTTGGTTTTCCACAGCAACACCGTCAAATATGAAAACAGTGTTTGGCTTTGCTTTTTCAGGTGGAAGGATATCACCGCTTTCACTGTATGTCGTGTATATAACACCATCTACAGCGCGCAATATCTCCTGTAATAGCTGATACTTGAGTTGAAGCAGTGTTTTTGAGAATACACAAAAATGTTGAAATCGGACTCTATCTACATGTGTTAGCAACGTCATGAGGACATTAGTCTTGCCACAATTGGACGGACCGACAATAATTGCTCGTATATTATCAGGAAGGAGAATTCCATTCTTATTTTTCTTCAGATCTTCTTTTGCATCTTCACAGGGCCAGTCACCGACAACAAAACCTTGTGATGCGGTTGTTTCACCCACCCTGCCATGATGCTAACTGCGCCACATACTGACAAGTAGTTGACGTATATACAAAGACGCTTGAAGGGAAGGTCATACTATGTGTAGTCACTATAGCTGCATCACTTAACCGACTGAGCTATATTGGCTACACAGATAAATCAGCTATATATATTTTATCCATGAAGAGTAACTTGATCATTCATTATGTCAATAACTGGTGAGACGATGTCTGGAGTAACTGCCTGCTGCTGCATCATTATAGGTGTAGCATTGAAAAAATAATGATATTAATAAGCGTAATACTTTGACTATAATGAGAGAGGTATGGAATAAAACACAAACACGGTTTAAGATTATATATACATATATTATTTATTTAAATGTCATACATAGGATACAGTATTTCAAGAAAATCGTCAGATTCTTTCTGTATCTTCTTCTTCTTCGCACCTGTACACTATTTCCCAAACAAAGCCTTTTGATATGCAATAAATTCCGCGCTTATCTCCTTCAAGCCAATGGATGCATCACAGTGCTCGGGTTTTTCACATGCACGTTTAATCTGTTTTTCTCTTGGTTTAGCTTTCATGTGCAAACAAAGGTACTGCAACAAATCATCAACATGTACACTATGCACACTTAGGAAGTTTACAACGTCATTGTATGCAGAGTCTATGCTCAGAAACCAACGGTTCATTCTTTCCAATGCAAGACATAGCGCAGTATCCAGATCATATAAGTTCATAACTGAGGTGTGCCATAGATAAACACAGTTGTCACCCGATTTCACACATAGTCCACAGTCATCATACACTGTTGTAATAGTGCCACACGAATAAGGCGAATGTCTGGGGGAGAACGAGTTGGATAGTACTCTGTAGTCATCTGCTGATTGATGTGGGGCTATGCACGACATATTTCGTCCCAGTCGATATCAGAAATTGGCACTTTAACAGCCTTCAATACATTTTCAATTTCTATTATCGCATGCAAGCCCCAGACATGATGTGTTTCTATACCAACGTTTACACATTTCGTTCCACTCAGAGTTAAATTGCATGTAGAACTGAAAAGCATGGGTGCACTCGATTCCTTCTAATCCACAGCATCTGTACTGTGTGCCTGCACTAGCACAGGGATGTTCTGATGGGATCGGTCATATGTTGGTGGCCGGTACTGTCATCCATCTTGCTGTTGTTTAGGATCACCAGCAGCATTCGATGTATGGGGAGCAGATCGCATGTCCTCATCACACAAATTGATGAGTGGCACAGACAGCAAGCTCCTTGTCCTGCTCCAGCAAGTGGGCTATGTGCACTACAGGATCCCACGTGGTCGCTACAGGTTGTTGCTGCTGCAGGTCCAGAAATCGGTATAGCTCTCTACAAGATGGCAGCTGAGGTTGCTACAGGTCCACATGTGGCAGAGATTGGCATGTTGGCGCTCGACCCTGCGGGCTAGGACGTGTCGAGGGCTACAGGTGAACGAAGAAGAGGAAGCATTACATATGGACCAAGACGCGAAAACAACCAATAATAAAAATAATAATAATAATGATAATGCTAACCACAGACATATATGTGATAGGAGGTACTTACTTTTCCATTTCTTCCTGTTCTGCAGGGATGTGTTGGACTGCGGCTGCTGTTGACACTTCATGGTTCTTTTTCTCCTGTTGCTGCTGCTGACTGAGTGAGACTGAGGTCCCAGACATGCTGCTTCAATGACATTACCAGATACCACCATCCCACTGGCTGAAATCTAACACGTTAATGGGTTAAGGGTTCCTATTGGTTCCCATCACTCCCCCCCCCCCCAGACCACCATCTTGGATTATGTCATGCAATGACAGTGCCCTCTGGTGGCAGTACTGTGTACTAGGTCAGTTGGACTCTAGACTTCATGATGAACACACTGGATGGAGCTACTGCCTCCGATTGTTTAAATAAACACTACATGCAAAATACAGACTTTCGTCCATCCTGTCCTGCAGCCCAGCACAGTCAGAGTCCTTTTCCCATCAATTCCTAGGAAGAGGTGTCGGTCAGATGACTTAGGTTAGTGGAGGTAGCCCAAGTGACCTTTTTTCCCACCGTTTTCTTAAGTTAGTGGAAACTACCGTGGTGTGTTGTATTGTCCTGCAGGAATGTGAACTTCCCACCATTTTTCTGCGGGAGGGGAGGGGAGGGGAGAGGGGAGGGAGTTAGATTACTGGAGGTAGCCCAAGTGACCTATCTTCACGCAAAAATTTGAACTTATCACCATGATGTCATTATGATGTTGCCATATATACCACCGCCATCTTGGATCCGTCATCTTGAATAAATATGGCAACAATGCACAGTGAGCTGACACACTCTTTGCCCTACTTCTCCTGGGAATGTCTTAGAGCTGCTTCTCTAAGTATATAATGGATAGCCTACTACAAGAATTAGCCCAAATAATTCCTATACACAAAATGGGGAAAGATCACATTATCATTAAGCATCACAAAAACAACGGTAAAGCTAAGAAAAAGACGCTTGGAATGGTGGTTAGAATACTTGCCCATATTAGCCGATTCTCAATTCGAATTTCCTAGAGGTAGAAGTTGTATGGATAATATCCCTATTCCAGTATCCTCAGCTTTCGTGAGCTAAAATATTCAGCTGCTCTATTCTCTGGTACCACAAGAGCCTACAACAATATTCAGATAATCCTATTACAAAAGTTACAACAGTTAGGAGAACCATATCAACTTGTAAAAGGAATGGTGTCTTAGATTATGGAACAAACTGTATTATTACAATGGATAACGGTAACAAGGGGCCACATATAGTGGACAATGGTATCTCCTAAACCACTGGATCAGTTTCAAAAAATCTTGGTAAATTTCACATATGGTATCCACATATGCAGCTAAATGTACCTACAAAATTATATCTTGGTGCTACACGTAGTTCAGGAGATGATGATAATAATGACTGAGGGCTGAGGGCGGTAAACAGAAAGGTCATCAGCGCCATTGCAGTAATGATTTAACGATGAGAAAGGTGAAAATCAATGAAAATAGGTCAATAAACGTAAAACTAAATTTCATCCCACCACAAGAATTGCAAGACAACCCCAACAAGGGGAGCTTCAGAAAAGCTCTTAACAAAATCCCAGTGAGACACAGCAGAATAGCTAGATAAAACCCGGGATAAAATAACTGTAAAAACGCTGTTAAGGCAGGGACAGATAACTGCAGCTGGATGATTGCTTATAAACAATGAGTGACCCAGCCCCACACCCAATATTTTGGGAAGAATTCCGGACACCACACAAATTCTTAAAACACGAACAACATCTCCTTGTTATCAGTTAAAATAGAGGACAGATCCTGTGGGAGCCCCAGTTCAACGCCCAGGTCAACAAAGAAAACACACTCAGTTGTTTTTACAACTGTGACCCACGTCTCCTACATACTGGAGCCTCCTTCCGAAGTGAGACGAAGCCGTCAATGGTTAATGTCCCACTCTAAGTCGTGTAAGGGCTACTTCTTCAGACCATCGTGGTTGGAAGAAGGTAAACCACTGCCGCTCTCAAGTTTACATGGAACTTAGTTTATCGTTCTTCATTTCCAGCTACTGAGCCTCCCACCAACGCCTGACCTTCCTGGTCACAAACTGACAGCCTGCAGGGGGGCTGACCAGCGAGCAGGAGGGGGAAAAGAGCAAGCCTCCTTGGCAGCCGCATAAGCGAGTTCGTCTCCCCAAATCTCTATGTGCCTTGGAGGACAGCAGAAAAGATTTCCTTGTATTGTCTTTGCAAGAGAAGGAGAGTGTCCTTGTAGCACCATCCGACCTGTTGGGTACTTTAAGAAACTGAGCAGATGAGGAATTTCTTGTCTTGACTCGTCTCATCTGTTCCATTGCCCTCAGGATAGCAAACAATTCCGCGTAGTAAACTGAAAACTGCTCTGGGGGCCTACCCTTGGGACAATGTCGGCGAACACGACAAACCAGCGGCGACGCAAAATCTCATTAGAGTTGATCGCAAAAATGTAGTCAGGTGTCCAACGCTTACTGTAAAGACTCAGTTCTAGAAATAATCAGGGGCTCTGTAGTAGCCAAAGGGATGCCCTACTCCACCCATGGCCTTGGACTTTAATGCTGTAATAACTCCAGGCTCTCCCTTGCACTGATTCCAAATGGCCTTGTAGCTTGTGACTGAAGACTGAACTGTCATTCCAGTGGCGGCTGCGCAACATAACTGGATGCTTGCGATGTAGGAATGGACAAAGCACTATATGCCTGGCGTACCACGAGAAGATGACGTCGATGGACAGCAGAGGCTCACCAACATCCACAAACAAACTAACAACAAGGCTCGTGCTGACAGCCTTATACCCTCGTGGTTAACCACATCGAGCATATTGAGCTTTGAACGCCTTGCTGACCAATAAATCTGGCATCCATATTCAAGCCAGGTCGCACAAAGGCCTTATAAAGTTGGAGCAGACGTGCCCTGTCGGCTCCCCAAGTCCTATGACTGTCATATTTGAGGATGTTTAAGGTCTTTAGAAATCTCAGTTTCAGTTCTTTAAGGTGTGGCAGCCACGTTAACGTCTAATCAAAAGAAAGGCGCAGATACTTTTCCTTAAAAGTCAGAATGGTGTCCCTCGATTTTAAAGTGGGTAATTTAAAAAGAGAATGGGAATGTTTAAAATCAACTCAAACAGTTTTCTCCTAAGAGAATTTAAATCCTGTGGTGTAAGACCACTCCTCCAACCACCTTATCGTCAGTTGCAATTGCCGAGTAGCCGTTGCAAGGCTGGAGAATACACAGAAGATGGAGAAATCGTCGCACTGTGGACGTAATACTGCGTATTGCAATGGCAAATGCTATAACAATTAAAACAGTCCCTTGAGGGACACCATTCTCTTGCTTAAAATGGTCAGACAGGAAATTTCTGCCGGCCGGAGTGGCCGAGCGGTTCTAGGCGCTGCAGTCTGGAACCGCGCGACAGCTACAGTCGCAGGTTCGAATCCTGCCTCGGGCATGGATGTGTGTGATGTCCTTAGGTTAGTTAGGTTTAAGTAGTTTTAAGTTCTAGGGGACTGATGACCTCAGCAGCTAAGACCCATAGTGCTCAGAGCCAGGAAATTTCTAACCTTCTATCTAAAATATCTGTCCGAGATGAAAGGACCGTATCAAGGTGGGTAGATGTCCACAGGATCCCCACTGATGGAGCTGCGAAAAAATATTATGCCTCCAGGTAATATCGTAGCTCTTGTCCAAATTGAAAAAATCACCGATAAGGTGTTAATTACGAAGGAAAGCTTGAATTGCTACTTCAGGCAGGGTCAGGGTATCGAGTGTGGAGTGATATGTCCTGAACTCACACTGGGAGCAATTGAGTATGGACCTGGTTTTGAGAATCTACAATTGACCATACACTCCAGTGTCTTTCCTACACAGCTTGTCAGGCTAATACTGCAATAACTACTGGGGTCTGTCCAATCCTTCCCTGGATTTAAAATTGCGATTAAAATACATTCTTTCCACGATGATGATGATGATGTTTGCTTTGTGGGACGCTCAACTCCGCAGACATCAGCACCCATACAAAGTCCCAATTTTTACACAGTCCATGTTCCTTTCAAAATCCAATCTAGTCACTCTCACAAATGATGATAATGATGAAATGATGAGGACAACACAAACACCCAGTCCGCAGTCAGAGAAAATCCCCAACCTGGTTGGGAATCGAGCCCAGACCCCATGATCCAGAGGCAGCAACACTAGCCCCTAGACCACAAGCTGTGGACATCTTTCCACGAGTTGAGAAAGTCGCCCATCATTCAAATTTCATTAAAGAGCTGAAGGAGGAACTCCTTTGATCGTAGATCCACTGTTTCAATGTGCTGTACTTTATCAGCTCGTTTACAGGGGTCTTATCACAAGCTACGGACAATGCATTGTCCAGCTCCCATAGAGAGAAAGGCAGGTCGTATTCCTCCATGTTGGTCGAACGGAAATCAGAATTAGTCTTCTTATGTGTTTCCTACTGTGGTCTAGGGGTGTTGGCCGGTTGGCCTCTGTAATAAAAAACTGAGTGGAAGGATCAACCACCGAACTTGAGCAGGATGTCTTGCGACGTCCGCAACGACCAAACACAACGATCAATAACAAACAAAATGAAAAAAAAGAAAGAAAAAAAATGGGGTAGCGTCTTTGATTCATAATCAAAACGTCTTCGGTCCCGGGTTCGATCCCCACCACTGCCTAAATTTTGATAAATAATCAGCATTCGCAGCCGAAGACTTCCGGCATAAGAAGTCAGCCTCATTCTGCCAAGGGCCTTGTCAAAGAGGGCGGAGGAGCGGATAGAGGTTCAGGGCACTCTCTTGTCCTAGGGCTGGGAAATTGCCCATAAAGGCGCAAGAATCAGCAACGATCAACGACATGAGGATGCAGAAGGCAATGGAAACCACTGCATTAAAGACACGTAACGTGTATCCACAGGACATGTGTCCTGTATTTGAAGAAGTGTCATGACGATCTCTCCATTGGCAAAAGATTCCGGAATAGTCCCCCATTCGGATCTCCGGGAGGGGACTGCCAAGGGGAAGGTTACCTTGAGAAAAAGATTGAATAATCAACGAAAGGATAACGTTCTACGAGTCGGGGCGTGGAATGTCAGAAGCTTGAACGTGGTAGGGAAACTAGAAAATCTGAAAAGGTAAATCCAAAGGCTCGATCTAGATATAGTAGGGGTCAGTGAAGTGAAGTGGAAGGAAGACAAGGATATCTGGTCAGATGAGTATCGGGTAATATCAACAGCAGCAGAAAATGGTATAACAGGTGTAGGATTCGTTATGGATAGGAAGGTAGGGCAGAGGGTGTGTTACTGTGAACAGTTCAGTGACCGGGTTGTTCTAATCAGAATCGACAGCAGACCAACACCGACAATGATAGTTCAGGTATACATGCCGACGTCGCAAGCTGAAGATGAACAGATAGAGAAAGTGTATGAGGATATTGAAAGGGTAATGCAGTATGTAAAGGGGGACGAAAATCTAATAGTCACGGGCGACTGGAATGCAGTTGTAGGGGAAGGAGTAGAAGAAAAGGTTACAGGAGAATATGGGCTTGGGACAAGGAATGAAAGAGGAGAAAGACTAATTGAGTTCTGTAACAAGTTTCAGCAAGTAATAGCGAATACCCTGTTCAAGAATCACAAGAGGAGGAGGTATACTTGGAAAAGGTCGGGAGATACGGGAAGATTTCAATTAGATTACATCATGGTCAGTCAGAGATTCCGAAATCAGATACTGGATTGTAAGGCGTACCCAGGAGCAGATATAGACTCAGATCACAATATAGTAGTGTTGAAGAGTAGGCTGAAGTTCAAGGCATTAGTCAGGAAGAATCAATACGCAAAGAAGTGGGATACGGAAGTACTAAGGAATGACGAGATACGTTTGAAGTTCTCTAACGCTATAGATACAGCAATAAGGAATAGCGCAGTAGGCAGTACAGTTGAAGAGGAATGGACATCTCTAAAAAGGGCCACCACAGAAGTTGGGAAGGAAAACATAGGTACAAAGAAGGTACTTGCGAAGAAACCATGGGTAACAGAAGAAATACTTCAGTTGATTGATGAAAGGAGGAAGTACAAACATGTTCCTGGAAAATCAGGAATACAGAAATACAAGTCGCTGAGGAATGAAATAAATAGGAAGTGCAGGGAAGCTAAGACGAAATGGCTGGAGGAAAAATGTGAAGACATCGAAAAAGATATGATTGTCAGAAGGACAGACTCAGCATACAGGAAAGTCAAAACAACCTTTGGTGACATTAAAAGCAATGGCGGTAACATTAAGAGTGCAACGGGAATTCCACTGTTAAATGCAGAGGAGAGAGCAGATAGGTGGAAATAATACATTGAAAGCCTCTATGAGGCTGAAGATTTGTCTGATGTGATAGAAGAAGAAACAGGAGTCGATTTAGAAGAGATAGGGGATCCAGTATTTGAATCGGAATTTAAAAGAGCTTTGGAGGACTTACGGTCAAACAAGGCAGAAGGGATTGATAACATTCCATCAGTTTTCTAAAATCATTGGGGGAAGTGGCAACAAAACGACTATTCAAGTTGGTGTGTAGAATATATGAGTCTGGCGATATACCATCTGACTTTCGGAAAAGCATCATCCACACAATTCCGAAGTCGGCAAGAGCTGACAAGTGCGAGAATTATCGCACAATCAGCTTAACAGCTCATGCATCGAAGCTGCTTACAAGAATAATATACAGAAGAATGGAAAAGAAAATTGAGAATGCGCTAGGTGACGATTAGTTTGGCTTTAGGAAAAGTAAAGGGACGAGAGAGGCAATTCTGACGTTACGGCTAATAATGGAAGCAAGGCTAAAGAAAAATCAAGACACTTTCATAGGATTTGTGGACCTGGAAAAAGCGTTCGACAATATAAAATGGTGCAAGCTGTTCGAGATTCTGAAAAAAGTAGGGGTAAGCTATAGGGAGAGACGGGTCATATACAATATGTACAACAACCAAGAGGGAATAATAAGAGTGGACGATCAAGAACGAAGTGCTCGTATTAAGAAGGGTGTAAGACAAGGCTGTAGCCTTTCGCCCCTACTCTTCAATCTGTACATCGAGGAAGCAATGATGGAAATAAAAGAAAGGTTCAGGAGTGGAATTAAAATACAAGGTGAAAGGATATCAATGATACGATTCGCTGATGACATTGCTATCCCGAGTGAAAGTGAAGAAGAATTAAATGATCTGCTGAACGGAATGAACAGTCTAATGAGTACACAGTATGGTTTGATAGTAAATCGGAGAAAGACGAAGGTAATGAGAAGTAGTAGAAATGAGAACAGCGAGAAACTTAACATTAGGATTGATGGTCACGAAGTGAATGAAGTTAAGGAATTCTGCTACCTAGGCAGTAAAATAACCAATGACGGACGGAGCAAGGACATCAAAAGCAGACTCGGTATTGCAAAAAAAGGCATTTCTGGCCAAGAGAAGTCTACTAATATCAAATACCGGCCTTAATTTGAGGAAGAAATTTCTGAGGATGTACGTCTGGAGTACAGCATTGTATGGTAGTGAAACATGGACTGAGGGAAAACCGGAACAGAAGAGAATCGAAGCATTTGAGATGTGGTGCTACAGACGAATGTTGAAAATTAGGTGGACTGATAAGGTAAGGAATGAGGAGGTTCTACACAGAATCGGAGAGGAAAGGAATATGTGGAAAACACTGATACGGAGAAGGGACAGGATGATAGGACATCTGCTAAGACGGAATGACTTCCATGGTACTAGAGGGAGCTGTAGAGGGCAAAACTGTAGAGGAAGACAGAGATTGGAATACGTCAAGCAAATAGTTGAGGACGTAGGTTGCAAGTGCTACTCTGAGATGAAGAGGTTAGCACAGGAAAGGAATTCGTGGCGGGCCGCATCAAACCAGGCAGTAGAATGACGACAAAAAAAAATCTATCTCCTGGTATCGACAGAAAGTAGGATCTTGGATAGAATTGGCCATAAGGGACTTACATGATTCAGCCATTGTCTGAACTATACCTCTCAGCGATGTTACAAGAGACCCCTGTATTCATACATCTGCTATTGGTGGTCGAGGGTTGCGCCTAGAGGTCTCCCTGATGGCTTCCCATATTTCACTTGCAAGTGTGGACCTGTTGATGAAGTTTACGAACTCTTGCCGAGACTT
Organism: Schistocerca serialis cubense; assembly: GCF_023864345.2. Taxonomy (NCBI): domain Eukaryota; kingdom Metazoa; phylum Arthropoda; class Insecta; order Orthoptera; family Acrididae; genus Schistocerca; species Schistocerca serialis. The sequence continues at coordinate 90,649,460 of NC_064639.1, read as the reverse complement.
CTATCTACTCTCAAGAATTGTTCGTCTCGCCTTTGCACACGTCATTCGAACCAAGGGACAGGTAATCTCCTAGGCGTTGTTTGTGATGGATGCATCAGTGGTATGGCGAATCACAGCTGTGATTTGATTATCCCAGTTCTGGACCCCATCACACTGCTAGAAATCAGCTAATTGCCTGTAAAGCACCCAGTTAGCCTTTTGACAACCCTCTCAGTGGCCTCCTTTCGGGATCTGTTCCCTCAGGCAGATGGATCCAGATGGGGTAGTGCTCGCTATAGCGATCACTATAGTGGTCGCTACCATGAAGATCATCGTCCACTCACAATTGATCAGTGTCTGCAAGGACAGGCGAGCAGAAGGAGAGGTCTATGTATGTAGACGAACCGGTAGCGGTGCTAAAATGTGTAGCTTGACCCATGTTCATTATTATATCGCTAGTGAGTGTCACATCCTTGGAGCAAATTATGTTAGAACACCACAGCGCTCAGTGTGCATTGAAGTCCCCTAAAAGGAGAAAGAGACCGGGTAGTTCATCAAGAAGATAAGTGAGGATCCTACTGTCAAGAGGCTCATGGGGCGGTAGGCATGAAAAGCACACCATTACTGCCACTATCCGAACAGCAACCGTCTGTAGTATTGAGGTTAATCACACAGGTGAGGAGTGAAAAGTGTCCTTGAAGAACACCGCAACACCACCTTCCACCCTGTCACCAATAAGGTCGTCTTTTCTATAGAGGTAATAGCCTCCAAGTACAGGTGTGTCAGCCTCTTTAAAATGAGTCTCTTAGAGGCAAAAGGGACTGTTTTGTACAAGGAGTCTCAGTTCCTCCAGATGAGTCCTGTATCCATTTATGTTTCATTTGAGTATGGGAGCCATTTCATCAGTGTGGTCTTGATTTACCCCTAACTTTGCGTCTTGGTGGTGAGGCACTTGTAGAATGAGGTGGGCTGGAGGACCTGCCTGGGTCCAATGATGAGGCATTAAAATCCGTGATGTCCTCATTATCACTCAGACGTGAAAGAATGACTTCTGGTGGCGTCCAGGATAGACAGCTTTCGACTCAAATGCTGAAATCCTTTCCTTGCTCTCTTTCTCAGCAAGGATGGGGGAAAGTGGGTGGTGAGAGCCACTTTTCTTTGAAGAAAGTGGGCTCTGAGAGGCACTCTGCTTTTGGGTTAAATGCTTACTGCCAGAGCATTACTGTTCTTTCCGTCATAGCTGGCTGAATCGCTATATCTTTAACTTTACTTTGGCACATATATAGGTGCACGTACAGGTCCTAGTTGTAGATAATGTTACGTTGGACATTGTCTGCGTCGAAGTATTGACCTTAGGAACAGGTTTCTGCACCAAAAAGTGGCAAAGACAGTGGTTTCGTCGCCTAGTATTCCTTTTTGGCTTCTGCGTAGGGGATCCACTCGGTCACTTTTATTTCCTGAATTTTGCGTTCCTCTGCAAAAACAGAGCAGTTCTGGCTTTAGATTGGGTGGATCACAGAGCAATTATTGCAGTCTGCTGGAGATAGACAATCACTCCCAGCTTCATGGGCTGTCTTTCCACACTTCCCACAGGTCGCTTCGCCCCTGTTGTATGGCCAAAACGCTGGCATTTGAAGCAGCACATAGGATTAGATACATAGGACCTAACTGTAAGTCAGAGGAAACCTTGGAGAGTTGAAGGTCCCAATGAAGGTGGCAGTCTTTTCTATTTCTCCATTATTCTTACGTGTCCTCTGCTCCACATCCAGTATCACCTGTGATGCCCATTCTCGTTTGAGTTCGGCAATGTCGATGTCCATAATATAATGGCAGGTAACCACGCATTTGCTGGAGTTAAGAGAGTTATGCAACTCAACACTGATGTCATAATCACCCAATTTTTGTGACCTGCTAAATAGTTCCACCTGCTTTGCCCACTTAGTCTAGACCAGAACCATTTCGCAACTGCTTGATAGACTTTAGGGTACCAGAAAGCCCTTCTAAGCTTTAATGGATATAGAAGGGGGACACTTTTTCAGACGTTCCCTGCTGCCTCTTGATCGATAGAAAGAGATTCTGATTCATGATTCCTTGAACCCCATTACTAGCAACAAGTTGATTATCAGGTGGACTAGCGTCCCTCTTTCTTTTGGATGAATGGGTGTGAGTACTCCCTGGCAGTACACCCATCACACTGGGAGGAGAAGAGGAAGATATCAATGGGTCCATCTTGCTACCACGGGCAGCTAGGGAAAGGTCCACACAGACAGAGCCCCACTTGCCTAAGTAAACCTTATACAACTGAGGTGCGGCATGTTCCCCAGAGATTGCCCGCTAATGACTGTTCCACCTCAACAGCCAAGCATCTCATCAGTGTGCTGCACAGCTTGAGATTGAGGTTTTTTTTTTTAGGTCCGAGCAGTCAAGCCAAGATCCCTGTTCCCTGAGACACACAACATTCCACCGCCACGTCGCACAGTGGTCACTGAAGAATACCCAGAGCTTACAGTGACAGAGGACTGGTGGCATTTGCCAGTTCCCAGCTCAGGAACTCGAGTTAGTTCAGGAGATACGACGTCATAAACACCGAGAGGCGTGAAAAACTGCCTCATCATGCATGATATATAAATTTATTATTTCTTCGCTACTAACTCTGTTCAGAATATATTTTGCAGACAGTATCCACACACACCCCGCTAAATGTATCTACACAAATACATCACTGTACGACGCGTACACTAATGGCCATTAAAATTGCTACACCAAGAAGAAATGCAGGTGATAAACGGGTATTCATTGGACAAATATATTATACTAGAACTGACATGTGATTACATTTTCACGCAATTTGGGTGCATCGATCCTGATAAATCAGTACCCAGAACAACCGCATCTGGCCGTAATAACGGCCTTGATACACCTGGGCATTGAGTCAAACAGAGCTTCGATGGCGTGTACAGGTACAGCTGCCCATGCAGCTTCAACACGACACCACAGTTCATCAAGAGTAGTGACTGGCGTATTGTGATGAACCAGTTGTTCGGCCACCATTGACCAGACGTTTTCAATTGGTGAGAGATCTGGAGAATGTGCTGGCCAGGGCAGCAGTCGAACATTTTCTGTATCCAGAAAGGCCCTTACAGGACCTGCAACATGCGGCCGTGCATTATCCTGCTGAAATGTAGAATTTCACAGGGGTCGAATGAAGGGTAGAGCCACGGGTCGTAACACATCTGAAATGCAACGTCCACTGTTCAAAGTGCCGTCAATGCGAACAAGAGGTGACTGAGACGGGCATCCCATACCATCACGTCGGGTGATACGCCAGTATGGCGATGACGAATACACGATTCCAATGTGCGTTCACCGCGATGTCGCCAAACACGGATGCGACCATCATGATGCTGTAAACAGAACCTGTATTCAACCGAAAAAATTATGTTTTGCCATTTGTGCACCCAGGTTCGTTTGTTTGTGATGCAGCGTCAAGGGTAACCAGCTGATAGTCTATGCTGCTGCAAACGTCGTCGAACTGTTCGTGCAGATGGTTGTTGTCTTGCAAACGTCCCCATCTGTTGACTCGGGGTTTGAGACGTGGCTGCACGATCCGTTACAGCCATGCGGATAAGATGCCTGTCATCTCGACTGCTAGTGATACGAGGCCGTTAAGATCCAGCACGGCGTTCCGATTTACCCTCCTGAACCCACCGATTCCATATTCTGCTAACAGTCATTGGATCTCGACCAACGCAAGCAGCAATGTCGCGATACGATAAACCGAAATCACGATAGGCTACAATCCGACCTTTATCAAAGTCGGAAACGTGATGGTACGCATTTCTCCTCCTTATACGACGCTTCACAACAACGTTTCACCAGGCAACGCCGGGCAACTGCTGTTTGTGTATGAGAAATCGGTTGGACACTTTCCTCATGTCAGCACGTTGTAGGCGTCGCCACCAGCGCCAACCTTGTGTGAATGCTCTGAAAAGCTAATCATTTGCATATCACAGCATCTTCTTCCAGTCGGTTAAATTTCGCGTCTGCAGCACATCATCTTCGTGGTGTAGCAATTTTAATGGTCAGTAGTGTAGTTGAAGAGATGTCAATCCATAGGTGCCGAGATGCTTGAAAAATTACAGCAGTGTGTATGATGTTTTAATATACAGGGTGAGTCAGGATGAAAGGTCTCTGCTGGATTCCTTTCATGTTATTTTCTTAAATCTGTTGTCATTTACGGCATAAATTCCTCTTCTAAATTTACTGTGGTGTTTCTGGCTATCTGGGAGGAGACTGAGCAGTGAAACGTGTTACTTTTACACATAAACAGGAACGAGCTGTCACACTACTACACTACAAACACAGTTTACATATAATTCATGTCACACAGTCTCATACGGAACCTACATCCGCTTTCTTTTATATACTGTATATGATAAGATACTGTCATCCCCCTTCCCTTCTGTGTGAGAGGATGAATGAGCAAATGTATTTCTAGTTGCATACTTGATGGTAGCAGAAAAGCCTGTCTGCTAGAGAACAGTAGGACCAACGTCGGAACAGGTAGCTACGCTTTCTAAAAGCAGAGAGATTTCCATTCTTAGTATGTTCCTGTCCGTAGCTTGTCATGTTGGCATAGGAAGCTGCCTCTCTGGTCACTTCCGTTTGTATCTGTTCAGCACACTCGGTAGGAACGGAGGTCAGTCTGTCCGCGGCGAGCGTCTGAAGTGGTAAGATCTCCGGCTAAGCGCGTGTCTGCTAATTCAGTAGGACAATGGATTTCTTAAGTTCAGCCTAATGAAAATTTAATCACCTTTATTTCAGGTTTGGAACTAAAATATCTAATGTTATCTTAAATTGCAACGCAGTGTATTTCGAGTGTGAAGTTCAGAATATCTTGCAGTAGTTACTTTGTCACTACTTTGTGAGTAAAGTGGAACCATGTGTTGATCAGTAACTCTAAGATCATCAATCTTAAATGCGAATGTGCGTGAGATTATAACGTCTCGTCTTGTCAATATTTTTCAATATAGCAACTTTTCTTTATGTTCAACCCACGTGGGGTGTCCTTTGTGAGACCAGTACCACGTACTTATACAATTGTTTGACCCATCAGGTTAATAGTAAGACGATAGTAACCAGTTCGAGGTTTTTCTTTTGTAAATTGCTTTTCGATCTAATTTATTTTAATTATCAAAATTATTGTGGAGTTACATTCTTTGTGTAAACCAAGTTGACCACGTGAAGCACGTGGTGTAATCATCAATGTAGCCCTCAGCTATTCTTTTCGGGAAGATTTCACAGAGAGTTAGTATGAATTTAGTACACCAGTGTGTGGTAATTTCATGACGGACAGGATTGCGCTACGAACGTAACTTCTTTGGGTGAAAATTTGAATCGGTTGGTTGTGGTTAATTTCCTCTTGCATATGTTTCAACGTTCTTCGTGTGTTATTTTATGAATGAAGTGTAGTATGCAGTCTCCCAATCTTGGCTCCATATTTGATGTTTTCCGTAAGATTACAAACTCACATTTTCACAGTCCTAAATAAGGCACCAGCTTAGTTATGACTCAAGTCTAATACGCTGAAATTTCAATGATCAATGTTAAAATAAATTTCCAAATATAAACTGATTTATTTCTTTTTATTTAAATTCTCTTATATATATATATATATATATATATATATATATATATATATATATATATATATATATATATATCACTGGTTGTCGTATGACTATTAAAAGATTATAATTAATGTTAGTCTGGTTGGGAATTTGGGAAGCTAGACTGGATACTTGGTGAAACAGTTGCTCAGTAATGCAAGGGAACTTCCACAGACAGCTCACAGCTTTTAACCCGCTTCTATTGTCTATCAGCATCGCTTTCAGAACAAATTAATGCAACAATATTACAAGGTACATGTTTTGCGGGATGATAGTATTAGTGATTTGAAAAAAAGAAACTTCTTATGGACATATGCCCTATTCCAAATGGTATCTGAGATAGAACACATTTAACGTACATTGTTATTTGTTTTCAGTGTCATTCAAACATCGTCATTGGCACTGTTTGCTACAGTAATGTACAGGAAGTTGAGACAAACAGTTAAATACAGGAAGTAATGGGACAAAGTTCATACGGGCCTGCTCACCATTGTTATGAGATGCATCCAAGGTGGTAGCGATGACGTCATACAAGATGGTGACGTGTAGACTTGGCAAAAGCACATGACACCAACCAAGACGACGGCGATGACGTCATTCAAGATAGCTGATTTTGGCGAGAAGATAGTTCAATTAGGCTACCTCCACTAACCTAATCCCCCTCCCCCAGAAAATGGCGGAAGGTTCAAATTCCATCAGGACAATGCAACACACCTAAGGAAATGGCGGGAAAATAGGTCACTTGAGCTACCTCCACTAATCTAAGACACCAGACCGCCACCTCTTCCTAGGGATTGGTGGGAGAAGGACTCAGCCTGTGTTGGACACAAGTCTTTATTATTTTGAATGTACCAGTTTTTATTTAAACAGTTTGATGCAGTACAGCCATCCAGTGTGTTCAGCATGAGGTCCAGACTCCAACTGACCTAGTACACAGTACCACCAGCAGAGAGCACTCTCATCCGTGACATAATCCAAGATGGCGGACACTACGTCAGCCGATGACACAAGTACTATTACCCATGATGGAGCGAAACAGTGTGTTCACCACAAGGTTTGGACCTAGTACACATTACTGCCACCAGAGAGCGCCGTCGTCCATTCCATGACGTAACCCAAGACAGTGGGGGAAAATGGCGGGAAACAGTGTGGTTACTACAAGGTCTCGACCTGGTACACAGTACTGTCACCAGAGGGCGCAGTGGTCTGTTCCACGACATAACCCAAGATGCAGTACAGCCATCCAATGTGTTCACCACGAGGTCCAGACTCCAACTGACCTAGTACACAGTACTACCAGCTGCTCGCAAAACAATGCGACAGACACCCGCAGGCACCACCCACTGCCCCCTGTCCAAATAATGCGCACTGCAGGCTACAGACCTGCTCGCAAAATAATGCAACAGACATGTGCAGGCACCGACTGCCACTCCCTGTCCACTGGACCACACATGCTCCCAGAAGTCGAGATGCACCGACAGCCCCAGAAAGATGATGCACTGGTCCCGCAAGCATGAAGTAGCGGCACCCCTTTCAAACTTGACACCTTAGAAACTCCTCTTGAAATACATGTTCATACAGGCACTGTTGCTTATGGGACCGGACGGGAAAATGACTCAGCCTGTGCTGGGCTGCTGGAGAGAGGAAGGAGTGTACCTTATTTACTTTGGAACAATTTATTTAGGGAGCGATTTTGAAAGATATTATATTTACCACACTGATACAAAACACACGCTCTGACATGCTTGGGGTCACGCTACACAGCCCACAGACCTACAAACTACTCACAAATAAAGCTCTGCAGACACGCAAACAACTCCTAAATTACCAAAATAATGTTAGTACAGACATGCAAACTCTTCCTAAATAATGCAGCACGCTGATGTGCAGGCACGAAATCAACTCAGAAACTGTCCAAATAATGCATAGCGCAACCTACAGACCAGCTCGCGAAATAATGCAACAGACACACTCAGGCACCGACTGCTGCCCCCTGTCCACTGGACCACACATGCACCCAGAAGTCGAGATACACTGGCAGCCCCAGCAAAATGATACATTGGTCTCACAAGCATGAGGCGGCGACACCCCTTTCATACTTGACACCTGAGAAATTCCTCTTGAAATACGTGTTCATATGGGCACCGTTGCTTATGCCTCCAGGCGGGAGTGAAGACCTATTTGCAGAGCGCAGACTCTCCAAGAGCGCCCGTACGTCGACGCCTCCGCAAGCCACCGCCGGCCGCAAGCCAGCAGAAGCCATTGCCCTCACGCTGCTGCTGACAGCATGTGAAAGTTCTTCGAATGATATACTGATGTCACATGTCTATCTAAATAAGCGCCAAATCATCCTCTGGACCACACGCGGGTGTGTTCACCACTGCTAACGTCATCTCCTCTCTCTACCTGCGGTCCAGCGAAGACCTATTTGCAGAGCGACTCACCCTCATAAATGCTATAGAAAACTGCCCCACCGCTCGCTATTCCTAATGGAACACGCAAAATGCGCTCGCATAGCTACAAACCACCACAAGCGTATCTAACAAGGTTCTCAATCTTATACTGATATCACATGGCTATGTAAAAATAAGAGCCTAGTCGAACTCTCGGAAATTGTATAGCGTCCCAGAAATAGTTAACACTCGCTTTTGTAAGAGCTTTCGTGATATCTCAGCTTGTATACATGGAATTTCTTGCCCTAACAGAACCTGTTTACGAAAATAGCGCAGAATAATCGTGAATTCATTCTTCCTCGTGGTCCTGACGTTGCACCCCGTCCATCAAATGTTACCCTTCATCAAATGTTACCCTTCTTGCTTTCAACATATGCAAACATTCTAACTGCTATGTAGAGACTCCTATATCCCAGCACAAAGGATTAATCGAGCATAATGATTGGCTCTTATCGAATTTACCCTCTGAATTACTGACGCAACCAGTGTGGAAGCACTGAAGGCCTTTTCTTTCTTTCTGCAGATGAGGCTTACAGTGTCAAAAAACTATTTTACACAGATAGCCATATTGCACCGACAATTAAACCCTCCAAAGTGCCCCTACATATCGTCAAATACGGAAAGACTATTACTCAATTACACTGCTCTCCCACTGAGGACAGGAGCTTAAATATAAGAGCGTGAAACAAGTCTGTAACCCAGCAATATATCACCACGTATCGTGTCGATATAGTAAACATACAAAATCGCCCTTTTACATCATTCGTAGATATACTGTGAAGACAGACAGCACCATATATACTCCTCGCAGCTCTAGATATTCCCCTGTGAGGCCAGTGATCATCCACCCCTGACGGGTGACCAGAGTGCCCTCAGTGGATCGAAGTCACTTGCAGAACTGTTCTACAAATTCGGGCTCGTTCCCCCTCGGCACAAACGCATTACTGTTTCTGGTCAGGACCAGCTTGCTTGCTTGCTTTTTTCTACACACATCTCCACATTCCGGGATTACAAGAACACATGTATTTTCGCATGGTTTGCACACAGCAGTAGCCTACAGACCGCTCACGCAACATAATTCCGAAGATACAGACTGGAAATTATTTTTCTACAAACCCAAAACCTTAGTGCTTACCCCGTCTGCGAAGACCTTTTATGAGAACTCGAAACAAATAGAGGAAAATGATATTTCCACTCTTGAATACCGATGTCGGTGATGTAAGAGATTCCAAATCATCCCTATAATTTACAAAGTCAACTAAGGTGTTTCTCATGTCTAGAGAATAAACAAATGTCTCTTTCACCTGCTAGATGCACACACCACAATCGATGTTCCCTCAACTAAATTAAGTCGCGAAATGTGCAGAAGCAGTCAACCTAACAATTTACATATGAGGGAATAACGGTCCGGCACAAACACAGCTCCATATTCAATCTTCTCAAATTTCCACGCGATCACGAAAGCTGCCCAACACAAACTAAGTATTAGTTCACTATTCTAGAGGACGACAAAGTTAACTCAGCTACATTCCTGACTTCCAACAGGTCTTTGCATTCGGATGGCTGCTGCTGTTAACGGGAAACGTGAATCATTCCCGCACAGGTCACCGGCGCTGCAGGCCAAGCATGCATGGACAGAATGATCCTACGAAATCGTTCACATATATATTTTATCCCTGTACTTACAACTAAATGTTACCATTGCAATCTCAGTTGAATGACACTCGACAATGAGTGAAGTATCAGAAATACACCCTGCTGACGGCTGTGGCTCTGGAAATAGAAATATCGATACCCATTCTTATGACTTAACATACTCTTCCCTTGCTATCACAGTACTCCACATCAAATCCATACCTTCCTTACAACTGAACCTAGTCATTTCCTTTGCAAATGTCGGAACACAAACACATACTTTATGAGCCTGATGCTCAAATGCGAACCTATCATGCACCCCCAACTACTAAGTAATAATACTTCATCAATAACGGATCGCTGGCGATACGAAATAATACTGAGATAAATTCAACCATGGGTGGACATGTCTCATAAGTTTTTCTTGCGAGTGCTTCCACCACGTCTTAGAAAGAGAGGTTTAACCATCTTACAAACCACCAGATGTTAAAAAACCCGATCCCAACAACTACTGTACATTACTGTCACAAGGGGTATTGGTTCTACAGGTGCATACAAGTATCCATGTTAAAAGCTATACCAGCTTTACAAATCGAGGTACGGCATAACTTCTGAATGAGGTGGTTTTTTGTGCAGACAAATATCGCGACGGCGATCGCTGGAGTATACTGTATCAGACCGACAGTGTGCTTGCACATCGCCGACGGTGCAGCCTCGTAATAAAGTTACTCAGTTTAGAGAGTGATTTGTCTAAGGAACGTGGTATGAAACCAGTATTCGCGAGTCCCTCACTTCACCACAGCTACATATTTATACAGTGTTTGTAGTGCATTCTGTCTCGATCTCATGTCAGAGGTTCGGTGATATATCTGAGCCGTGTTGCGGCTCGCGTTAGTGTTGTTTGTAGGTTTCCGCCCTCTGTCGCAGGCCAGACAGTATCGTTTAGTTGGCATGGTTGCGGATGTTTGTGTTCTTCTCGTGTTGACTAGCGCCACTCGGTTTCGCAAGCGTTGCCTGTCCGTTAGTGACGGCAGCTTCGGTTATCTATATGTAGTAACTGTTGCCCTATCTTTGGGGCGACTTCGTTGTTTTTCCAGGTCATGTGAATGTGCCAGTTCGGTTGGGGACTCAGGAGGAGCAAGATCCGCACAGTGCCACAACACGACGGGACCGCTGGCGGCCCGTGTGGACTGCCAGATGGAAGGGCTGTGGTCACGAGGGTGCACGACCTCATCGTGAACCGGATCCAGCAAACCTTAAGATGAGTGCATTTCAATCCAAGTAGAGAAACCTCCACCACTGTGGTATCTCGCGATTCTCCAGTGACTTCGGTTCGTGTTGCTGCTCATAGTGTCGCCGAGGCGTAGAGAAGAGAGTGAAGTGCGTTCTACTCTGATGGTAGTGGGTCCTTTCTCGTTCCAGGCGCTCTAAACATTATTCTGGGGTCTTAGTGCAGACCGCCAGTTCTGGCTTTGGTGTATTGTTCCATCGTAGCATTTGGATTATTGGACGTCAGGTATCTTCAGCAAGATTATCATTAGTGATTCGTTAGACTGCCACTAGTCTGAATTACCGTCTTGTGAAGTGAATGCAACTCTTGTCTGCCTATCTCATCGCTCGCGAAAGTGTTTGTTGCCAGACCTACTCAGAGGTCGATTCCTGGAGCACCGTCTGTGGCCCCTCACGTTACAAAGTTTACCATCATTTTATTGCACCCGTTTGCTGATCAGTTGCTTGTTTTTTAATTAACCTTTGCTATTGTATTTGCTGTTTTACAGCAGGTTTCTAAGTTTTTTTATATTATTGCCTTTCCTGGCGTGTTAAGGCCTTCAGCCATGATTGTGGTCACTTGCCTTAAAATTCTGTTTTGGTATTTGTATTTAGGCAGTAAGCCTTTAAAATCTTATTTACTGCCGTTCCTGGCGTCTGATGCTTTCTGCTGTGTTTGTGGCGACTTGCCTTTAATATTTGAATACCTGTAAGTTTTGTGTCTGTATTTAATGGTGATCTGCTAAATTGTAGCTCACTGAAAACACTATTATTTGCACAGTTGTTTATTCCTTCATTAATAACGTGTGGTATTTTATTTAGTGTTGAGTCTGGAATTACTAGTTTAAAATAAATTGTGTGTAATTCTAAAAGGCTGTAAATAGTAACTGCTTAAGGCCCCGTCCACAATCTTAACCGAATCGTGCCTTCCCTTGACTATCAGGTCTCAATATCCACTGGGTTATAGGCGATGGTTGATTGAGAAGGATCACAAACAGTAGATGGTGTGCTGATTGAGGTCGTAAGAAATGTAGACTAACTTTTCAGATCTCTAATGCTACACTATCCATTAGAAATGCTGTCTGGGATTTGGAATCAAGTCTTTCCATTCAACCACATACCTGCGTTCGATCCTTTGGAGATGTCATTTAATGATTACAGCCACAAGTGAATCATATTTCTGGCACTCTTATATCTCGAAATGAGTCACCTTTCTCGAACCTGTCTGCTACAGTAAAATTACAATGTGGTTTTAGTCAGTCCCTACGCATCCTGCGTCTGCTGCTATTTTCGCAGCTTTGCTCATGTGATTGTTCCAGTTTAAGTCAGAACTGGGTAGAAGTCGGAGAAAGGCATATCCACCACCTCATGAAACTTGTGTAGAAACTGAGTGACCTGAGTTAGTATGACAGGACAGTGTTCTGACCATTCAGTGGAAATGGGCGCATTGTGGTGCGCCCCCAACTAGATACAGATACTACAGATGCATGTCCATTCAAATCTATCTCCCCAACATGCTATCTTCGTTATTCTGCACCATCCATCAGAGAAAAATTATGAACTATAAAATCTCAACTAACTTCATCCGATAGAGAACTACATAAGATTTTTAACACATCCCCCTCCTCCCATATATCGAAAACAAATAGCACATGCGTGCAGGCATCGAGCACATGTGACGATCCTATTAAATATACAGGTATTGATCAACTGCACAGACCAGTTTAAAGCCCCATCACCTGTACTCTAGGAGGATGATCGTATCCCACGAACTATACTGTAAGTCACAAGAGACGCCCTCATGTGGCATTGTCTCATTGTTTGAAACTTTATTTTCTATCACACTTTGTACACTGCCAAACATTTTATTCTTATGCCACGACTTCGAGGTCTGTGTCAGGTTATAAACTGACATTAAGACGTCCTGATCCATGTCCTCTCGCAGACAACACCCCAAAGCACAGTTATCCAAGACATTGCACTGTGACGCGATTGACTCATTCAAGATGACTGCTGTGACGTCAGCTGATGACGCGAGTATTGTTACCCAAGATGGCAGGAAAGTGCCACACCACTTTCCAAGGCCCCCTGGCCGGAAGTTTGAATTTTGGAGGGAAGATAGGTCAACTGGGCTATCTTTACATTTAAACTCATCCGTCACATTGACTGAATAGCTTATGGCTCAGCGTTCCTTTTCGACTGATTCCTCATATTGCAGTCATACACGCGATCACTGTTTCGGTGCTGTCCACCCCAGAAGGTGATGTCCATCCACCAAAACTCTTTCTCCAACTCAAACAAGCGATATCAGTCAATCATTATGTGTTAACCAACAGCGTGCCAGTGCACGGATGGGATGGAAAAGACACCATTGATGTACTCTAATAATAAACATCACAGTTGACAGTGTTCACAATTTTAGCAATTTTACAGTAATTTCAACACCGACCAATGATGTGACAGCGTGTTTTCCAATTTCAGTATCATAGCTAAACCATCCCTTCTCCACTTTGCGAGTATCATTGCGAACATGGATAGATGACTGTGCAGTACATCCATTCATCGTTAATTCTCGAACACATACACCATCAAAGTATATCAGACAGCACTCTACATATTTCTGATACCTCGAGCATAGTGCTTAATTTACGATCTATCTCTCTATGTATGGGAGTCACAGAGCATTCTCGCTGTCTTAGGGTAAAATTAGAGAGTGAAAGACTACCTTCACACTGTCGCTGACCATCCCACCCTGCAGCACTGTTACCGATTTAATCTGCAACCGACCAGAAGAAGACCGCTCGTGAATGAATGGAGCATACCGAGTCCTCACCCATCCAAGTGCACAAGATTTCTCGAGATGCATCCATGTCGAGGAGGTTAGCACTCCTTATCGATCTATGGTCACAGATTTGAAAGTGTTGTGATGTAATAGCAGACAGTTAAGAAGAATAAGAAATAGACGATCTTTATGCATGATGGAGCTCCAGACGGACAGAGTTCGAAGCATTTTTACATAAATCAACCAAGCAATCAATTTTAAAGTGTTATCCCAGAGTCTAGGATGAGGACCTGGAAGGTAATGGTAAGAGAGAAAATAAACACACGTACTCCTAAGACTACAACGTTCTGCACTTAAAATGGGCTATAATATTAGATCGCTTGCTTTAAGACCTGTAAGTCGTATGAAATGTAGCGCTGTTAATATTCCAATGTAATAAATATATTTCAAGCGCATGACATACATTCTTCTTCCCGGCTTCTCTACGATAAACTACGTTATCGAACCGTAAAACGAAAAAACTACTTCCGTAAAACATTTGTTCTGCGTGATACGAGCACAATATAGCTTTCTGGAGACGTATAGCGTTCGAGACGTATAGCGTCCACTGTTCACATCCGATCATGCTTGAAAAATTATACGAGGCCTGCATCACCCCTATATAAAACGATCGTTAGTAACAGGGGATACCTCTTACAAGGAAACAGATAAACGTATAGCAGCAGCGTCCAACACGTGAAAATCAAAAGTCATTCAGCCACTATGTAAACACCACATCTGTCAGGCAAATGTATACACGGGGATTGCAGTGTCTCACAAGCACCTATCGCTAACTTAGTTATGAAGCTGAAGTCTTGATGTTACACCCAAGATGCGACAGGGAGATGGAGTACATCGCATAAGTCATAGCTCGTTTAGACGAATGTGTCACATTTTATCACACATGAGATGGAAGGTCTCTGATGACCGATAGGTTTACCATTAACGACTGTAAGTAGACAGTGGTTTAAACCACATACAGATCGCGTGGCTGTATACGAGTAGAACGCAGGCTATGTCACTGATGCATCCTGACAGAACAGTGGAAAAATTGACCTGCAGCAACTTCTCCCTCTCTAGAATGCATCGTCAGTCTACCATTAAATCGTACCTCGTTACAGCTCCATCTCAATCCATCACCCCGTCCACTCTCTGTTATCGTTTAACGCAGATGCAAGTAAGTTTAGAGGCAGATGGTTCTCTGTCTTCCTGAAAAGCGTCAAATACAGTAGTCAACTCACGTGTATCGCTGGTACCTCAATAGACATACAGTATAATGCTAGCTCGAAGGAGAAAAAAATCAATGCTTCCCTGATTCCCTTCGCTTTCATGTCGATGTTTTCTCGGATTCCTATTGCTGCCCCATACTTGTTCTCATGTACAAATTGTTCTGCGCGAACCAGAAGATACGCAAGTACTTCCTCAATATCCCCGCATTTCGTTCGGATACCGAGTTTACTCGTTTTCCGTGCGCCATTGGCGGCGGACGAATCGCGAGATATCTCGTGTTTACTACGTGCTGCCTGTAAATTTCGTCGACTTACGTGTTTACACCCATGGACAACGTAGGAAACTCCATGTACCTTTCGCTTATTTAGCATTGTGAGTGTATTTCAATATATCGAATAGTTACGATTTCCATCTTGAAGTTCCTCCTGCGTTTAGGAGTGACCCTATTCAGTAAATGGGGGGAAATGAACGACTCTGAAATACTTGTGGAGGTTTTGGCTGATGTGTATTCAGATGATCTTAGTGAGAATGAAGATCCGGATGACTGTAAGAAGGAACGAATTTATGTTTCTGAGGACGATTCCAATGACAGTGACATTTTTAGATCTTTAAAGAAGCGTAAAATGGAAAAATTTGTCAAGTGCAATCGTTCAAAGGTCATCCTGGAGTCCGTACATCTCGAATGCAGTATGTCTCTATAGCCTCTGTGATCAGCCTGAGGTTTGGCAATGATCTGCTTCAACTGTTTTGCAAGGAATTGAGCATCTATCGTATTCAAACCTCAGTGAAACCACACCTAAAGCACTAAAGTGGTTACCTGTCACACAAAGAGACATGGAGAAATTCCTTGGCGTAAAAGATAGATGGAAAGATTATTGGTCAATATACCTCAAATAGTTACCCCAGTATTTTCGCAGACTATGAGTCGTAATAGGTAACAACATATTTTGACATTCTGGCACTTTAATGACAACACTAAACTAAACAACAGCTCTGAGAGACTCTTCAAAGTTCAACCTATGCTGGTCTATCTCCTCAGTAAATTCAGAGCATTTAACAAACCAAAGAAACAGTTATCCTTAGGCAAGGTGATGGTTCTATGGAGAGGACACCTGAGGTTCTGAACGTACAATCCTGTGAAGATTCCAAACCATGGGTTAATTGTTAACTGCTGTATGACAGTGACACAAGCTAGATCACCAGTAACGGAGATTTACGCTGGAAAAGGGAAGAAATGAAAGAATCTAAATCTTTCAGTTCTTGGGCCTTATCTTGCAATGTTGTACTATAGCTACCAGGATAATTATTATAAGAGTACCTCTACCGCAATACAAAACCACTGTCTGTGGTACTATTACTATGAACAAAGATTTACCGCGAACTCTGAAAACCAACGCATCAAGTACGAAGAGTTGGTGTAGTCTTCTGTGGAAAGATGACATTCTTCTCTTCGTATGGAAAGACAAGCGGGATGTCAGAATGATATCAACAGGTCGCGAGGCTTCTGCCTCAAGTACAGAGAAGTAAAACTGAAAAACTGGAGAGCATATACTCAAGCCCATTTTTGTAAATCAGTACAATGCCTACTTGATCGTGTGGATCAGTGTTTTTTGTACTATCATATTTCAAGGAAACTGATAAAGTGGACAAAAGATCGTCCTATACCTACTGAACCGTAATTTTTCAATTCATTTAAAACTTGCAGTACCCTGAGTCCAAAGAAAAAAGGTATAACCAGTTTCTCCTTTCGGTGGATACTGGATCACCAATGATGATACTGAAGGCTCTCCGAATCCAGGGAGAGACATGCTCAGCCAATCCCCTAGTGGAGCAGAGGGAGCGCCACATAAAGATCCACCTGACAGGCTGTCGGGTGATATGAAGCAGCATGAACCTGTGCCTATTTCAGACAATGGAATGAAGGAATTTCCTACCGGGGTTTGTGCTGCCAGTGGAAAAACAAGGGAAACAAGGTGTGTATGAACGCATGATCTCACAGCGATATGAATTAATAAAACCTTCTCAGGCTTCCAGCTACGTCAGGTGGTTAAAATCCCACAGTCTGTGGGCTGTGACGTCACTGGTGCTCTCTTCCTCGCCAAATGTGGTAATGTTTCCGTCCCACGTCTGTTACTGGAGAAACTGGATATCTTGTTAGTGATACTGGTAGTATAAATTACATCAAATATGGCATGCTCCTTACTGGGAAGAATTTAAATGTGCTTGCATCCATTACAGAACGTTTTGCGGTAACATTATAATTTTTAAAATCTGTGATCAAGTGGACTGTCAACAGCAGTTAGAGAAGGGACGGTCTGTAATGTTAAGAAGGAGAAGTGTGGATCATTTAACTGTTATCTGTGTGGCAAATTCTCCAGGTTCGTCACTGTGAGATATGGTGTCAACGCGAAGCTACCTTTCCCCCTACATGGAAACGACTGTGTGACAGCAAGAGGAATGCTGGAAAAGAATCGGCAAGGAAGCACTGGAAACCGTTTCCAGGAAATACAAACATCCTGCGGCTGTGCCATGTAAAGTGGGACAGCGTTAAATTGGACGTTCTAATGGAAGAGCTGCCTGGAATGCTGCACAAGCTTTGTGTGCTCGACTGGTACTATTGTATCCGATTGGTAGCCGATTTCTCTGCATACCAGGCAGGCTACGTGGACAGCCACCTAGCCAGAAGGACGCGGGTAAACGGCTCTCATCAAAATAGATATTTTCCTTGTACGGCCTGGGCTATTCACCTGTCGCCTTCATGGCGTCTGGGGACGCCAACCTCGCCGACAGACAGCGGCCCTGTCACAGCGGATTGCGCCGTTGGCAGGAGACTAGTTAGACGCGCCAGTTCACCTACTCTCGCAGCACCACGCAGATATCCATCCTCTCCCGACTATTTAGGCCACCGCCGAACCGTGCAAAGTCAGTCATATCCCACGCCCCAAGTTGGTAGTGCCAGCAGGTCCGTCCAGCCACACCAGCAGTTCAGTCTCATCGCTACCAGTTGGTAGTTCCAACAGTTTCGTATCACCGCTCCAAATCGGCAGACACAGTCCAGTTCGTCCTGGTCTGCACCAGCAGCACATTTGCCGTCACATTCTGCCAGCACCGTCCGCAGCTCGTGGTCGTGCGGTAGTGTTCTCGCTTCCCGCGTCCGGGTTCTATTCCCGGTGGGATCAGGGATTTTCTCTGCCTCGTGATGACTTCGTGTTGTCTGATGTCCTTAGGGTAGTTAGGTTTAAGTAGTTCTAAGTTCTAGGGGACTGATGACCATAGATGTTAAGTCCCATAGTGCTCAGAGCCATTTGAACCTTTTTTTTTTTTTTTTTTTTTTTTTTTGCCAGTTCCAGCCCAGTAACGTCCCAGGTCTTCACGCTGCCACCTGCTACAACTCCTTGTCTCATCATATGGGCACGTCATGGAGAGTGTCACAGGAGAGATATTTCTGTTGCGTGTAGTTATGCACATATTCATCAAAAGACATTATAACTGAATTTCATTTTATTAATAAAGTTCTTCTTTCAAAAACGTCTTCGATCACTCCACAGAAAAAGGGTACTTCCGTTATCTTTTGGATCTGCACATAATGCAAGGTTTTTTAATAAATGGGAGACCTGCGACTGTCTAACGTCAAACCAGGTTTTCTGTGTGGAAGGGGATTACCAGGGAAACAGCAATGTGATTGGGGACAGTGATAAGACAGTTGGAATTGGTTTTAAATGTGGATGATCTCCAATTGTAAAGTTGCATAATAAAATTATGTGTGAAATTACAAGTCCAAGCATGAAAAAAGTTATCTGTAACTACCTTGTATATTTCATAATGAATTTAGTACATGCACCTATGAGAAAGTTTTGTGCCCTCCTTGGTTATAGAGCACTCTATTACCAGGCTGGAGGCTACAATATATTGCTACAGAACGGATCGTGTGCTTGACGCTGTGCAAGACTAAGTGTTTTAATCTCTAAGAAACAGTATTTACGATGTACTATATGCCAATGATGAACATGTGGTTTCACTCAACAAATAAATAGCAGAACAGCTGCTGTGTGGTGTTTATCAACGTTCTCAGTTTCTCCACTGGGGTAATAAGAATACACGAAAATTGTCTGTTGTATAAATAAACTTGCTGACACTCAAGACAGAGAAGAGCTTATAAATTATGTTATGTCTGCATACAGTTTCAATTATGTACCTGTAAACTATGTGATGATTCTTAACACTGATTCCAAAAAAGACGATATAAGTATCAGACAGAAGTGCTATAGTAAATCAGGGGAAACATATTTGCCTCAATACAGGACATTCTTTCCACAATACTGTTACTGTGGTGACTTGATTAACTGGACACACTATTGTCGTAAGTCATTCAGATAATCGAAAATCCAGATAACTGAATGTGTGAATGAAATCGATTTTTGTAGTATTAACTCTAGAAGGATATTCTATGTCGCCTCTCTATAGTTGTATCTTTCTAGGGTTAATACATAATGTTAGGTGTGTATCTTAAACTACGAAAACAAATTACTCTTATTGAAACCAACAAAAATATGCTTTTATTAAGGCATTAGAGACACATATTCGTACATATGTACATATTTTTTAAAATTACTAAAATACTTCAACCTTCATCATGAAATACCTGACAGAAGTCAAATAGGAGGGTCACTGTACTTTAAATTTGTTTCAAATATTTGGCAATTGTCATTTGACATTAAAAATTTTTTCTCTTCATTTCTTCAACACCAAGAATTCTTTTTAATTGTTGTACACTCACAGTACCATGCACAGTTTTTCCAACTGTTTGAAAGCTGTTTCCAGTTTCAATTTCGTCATTCCACATGATCTGAAAATCTTAAACATTACAGTCACAAGTAAGCCACTCTTTAATATCATCAGTGTCACATTCCTTGCATATTGCTATGTTTATCACAAAGTGATTTATATCCTAAAAACAGAATCATCCATATCATTCCTGCCCACATTTTAATATGCTGTTCCATTTTTAGTTCAAACTCTTCATTTCAATCAAATCCCAGACTTCTACAACCATATAACAACACTCCTTTAAATACATTTGCTTTGAAAATGACAAAATGGCTTCTACATCATCTTTGTCAATTGTTAACATCCACATAAAAGTTGTTCCCTATAAAGTCGTTTTTATGTTTCAGTAACACTTTGATCCATTGGTTGTAGCAAGGATGTTACATTAGGAGGTAAAAATTTTACCGTAAGCATTCCATTTTCTCTCTGTAACAGTTCAGCTGAAGAATTGATTGGCGTGTTATCCAGTAAAAGTAGGACTTTTCCTTGTTTACCGATTACGTTTTGAATTTTTTTTTACTTCAAGGATTAAACTGTTGAATATTTCAGCTTTTATCTACTTGCTTTTTTGGTTTTTATAAATTAAGGGAACCCTGATATTTTTGATGCATTTTGGGGTTCTTGGATTCTCTGATAAGGAACGAATGCATTTTATTGGCCCTGCTATGTTTGCAAAAAGTAATATTGGTACTCGCTCTACATTAATTTTACATACTGGAGCTCAACTGTCTCGCTGAGAAGATGAAGATTTTCGTGGTAATGATTTCCAATTTAATCTGGTTTCATCAGTAAACAAACTCCAAGTCAGTCAGTTTCGTCCAATTCTTTTTTAAATCATCTTTCAAAGAATTTGCTACATCTACATCAGCTGACATTCTTCCACCTTGTATTTTCAATTTGGGAATTCCATAATGAATTTTAAATCTGTACCAACATACATTACTTGTCACAAACGACTCATCGCCACCTATATTTTTTGTTAACTGTAAGGAATTTCCACAGGGCAAAGGACCTGGTTGCTCAGTTGACCGTTTTTGTAAAAACAAACAATACAAAGCTTCTTACAAAAGTTCACTTATGGATTTCTTCATAACTTTTCGATGTTTACTTCCATCTTTACTATGAAATGTGCAAGTATATTTCAAAATTGAATCGGTATTCTTAACATCACTTATCCCAGAAGTACCTAAACCATACTTGTCGATAACTTACGACCAATTTCTTCTTTTTTTTAATGAATCAATAATATTTCTTTTATGTTTAAGTGATAACACCTCTCTCTTGCGCTTTGAGGTTTTAGTAGCACAGACGCGAAATGGCGCAGTGTGATAGTGACTGGCAACTATCTAACTCAAAGAATAATGAAACGTGCTCTGTGTAACTTAAACATTCATGAAACACGCGGGGTACTATCGTGTAGTGCAAGGGCGATGTGTCCATGCACGCACTGACTAGACTATAAAGACATCTGCTCGAGGTTGACAATCCAGATAGTCGAGAATCCGTATAACGGAGGTCCGGATAATCGGGTCTCCACTATATTGCAGAATTAGTACTGCTACCCACAAACAATGTTATCCCACAAGTCCTAAGAAAAAGAGTAAATGCATCACACAGACTTAACCCATTCCCGATTATAGAAATTACGCTTTTAAATGCAGTTACTCTGGTGGATGCACGAAAAATAACTGGAAATATAAAAGATCAAAGACAAAAAACGAAAACTGGAGCATTCAGCGAAGATAACTGCCATGAAGGATGAATATAAACTGCAACTTGGAAAATAGAAAAACTATAGAAATGTGCAGGCAAGGCTCACAAATTGCCTTAAACACAATCTATGCCGAAAACTGGCTACGACTGGGGAGTATAAAATATCTTAATTTATTGTAAATAGTACTGTGAAGTGGCCACATGTTGGAGCTCTGACCGAAATGATGCATCAGAGCATATTCACTTCATTAAAGGACACATGAAAATCAGTTTATAAAGCTCCATTCCCACCTGGATCTGCTTAAAAAGGATGATTACATTGTATCTAAATAAGGTGGACTGCATGGTGTGCAGACAGTAACAGAAGAATCGTTTGCAGAGCTTAAAATCTACAGAATAACGACATTTAATTATCACTTGTTTGCAAAAGCATAAAGTTCTACGCAGAAGAATGTGCAGTAGAAGAACTGGTAGCATACACCCTGAAAGATGTAGAGTGTTATAACAATAGGACACATTTGTTTTAACGTAATTGCTATATATATATATATATATATATATATATATATATATATATATATATATATATATATACTTTTTGCCAATCTTTTTGTAGGACGATACCGTCCGATTCTTATTTTGATGTTGTCTTATCAGTGATGTGGGCCATTTCACTACTGAAGGTTACAGTTTGAACTGAAAACGGTAAAGTGAACCAAATAAAAGTTTCTTGTGCAGCTGACGACTGACTTTTATTCTCTGTTGACCTTAAAAGTGTTGTTGAACAATTTATGTGTTAACATTGATTGTTGGGTTGTAGGAAAGCGTCTACACTTTTCTGTTTGTGATTCAGATCAATGATGAAGTCGCCATTGAAAAAAGTAACGTTTGATATTGTACATAAAGTTTGTGTAAGGCAGATGAATGAAATTAGGAATCCCTTCCTCAATGCTTTGCTCTTTGCTTGTGGAAGCCTTCATCCACACTAGTTTATTGGTTTTCTAGTGTGCTTTAGCTGTTACATACAGCTCCAGAGCATCGTATATATAACCAATCGTTCATAGACTCCATTTTGTTGCTCTAGAGTTTGTAAAGCAGTTTTTGAATCTGTTAAAACCCAAATTTTGTCACCCCATGGTATGCCACACTCGACCTCATCCTTAATGCAAAAGCTGCTGCTGTAAAAATGTTAATTTCCATAGGGCCAGTTGTACAATCTCGGATTAAATTCATGGATAGCTAACCTAGGAACAGGCCAACACACATTAACCTGGAGTGCACATTGTATGAGACCATTTTATTCCCCAGTTAGTTATTCCTGGGATAGCGTTCCCATACAGTTAAGTTGGTAACTTAAGGGCACACTTGGTATTTTCGCGTGCGTCATTTCATATTTATTTTAGTTGCCATCTGCAGAAACAGTGTGTCTTATGTGAACGATAAGTGTTTGTGATCGCAAGGTTGTTCGTTTGAGGATACTTTGAGGCTGGTAGATACTGTAAAAGAGTTTAAGAGTGTAGTAGAAAGTACGAAAACTACTGCGTCTCATTCAAGGAAAACATTAGTGCAAAAAATTTAATGAAGTTTGTGGGATACTTGCATGTATAACAGTATAACGATCTATTGCGAAATTAGTTAAAGGATCAGGTATTTCTTTTAGACCAGTAAGAGATCTTTCTAGATTTCCGACTAAAGTCTGGGAAAAAATATGCAACAGTTTCCGTTCATAAACAGCTTCACACAGATGAACGAGCAGCTACAACAGACGTACGATTTTTCTCTCTGGAAAAAAACACTTAAATATTATGCCTAGAAAAGGTAGCTGAGGCTACAGATCGGTGGCACCCCACATGCAAAGTGTAAGTTCCAAGTTGTGGACAATGAAATTTGCGATTTGTTACAGTTGTCAAGGGAAGGATGCCACAGTACAAGTAGGGACATAATAAAAAAGCAACTGTGAAATGCTTTTGTAAAATAGTTGGTTTTTTTCCGAGTTTCCAACTGTCGTCCGGTGTTTTACATATCCTTTTAATAATCCTGCTGGCTGTCTCCTTGCCAATATCAATGAAGTCTCCAATAGAAATAAAAAAATCACCAGAGGCAAAATAATTGAGGGTCAGTAATAGCTGCTTCATTCGTGGAACAGTCATTCCTGAAAGAAAGAAAAACAATTACATAAGATGGTTTGTTTAATAATTCAAGAGAAATTTAAAACCATAATCAGCTAGCCACTCCTTCTGCTGTTATGATTATGTTGTTTCAGTAATTAAAGATTCAATGTTAACTCAATAACAAATACCTATGTTCTTATGACACACAGATAACAATTACTTTATGACAAATGTGGATGTGGCTATGTGGATAATACTTATAACAGAGAAACACAACAGCCATTTCCCATTGCTTTCTTAAAAAGACTGACTTTCCTATCAAGTGTATTGTGTTAAAGCTTGAGTATGCACAAATAATTCATATGTTTATAAGAATATTTCTAGGTGGTGCATAATTTTTTGCTCCAAAGCATTCGCTAAAAGATGGAAATCTGTTGTCCCAATGGGAGATAGGAGTGAATAGTATTTTCTGCTACAGGTGTAGCTGAGTGAACTCTGGATATTAGCATAGTATCAAACTTTATGTTACAATAAACAGTCATAAAAAGCTGTCAATTTCAGAAAAATTGTACTTATAGCTACTACTTTATGATAAATATGGATGGGCCTATGTGGGTAATACTGATAACTGAGAAACAACAGTTAAGTTCTGTAGCTGATGAGGCAGCACCATTTTTTTAATACTAATTTTCCTGTTACTGTTACAGCTGTTAAAGCAAATAGTACCCATAACTGGTGTGATTCTTCACCTTGGTTAAGTCTATTAAGCACTGCTAAATAAAAGGAAACAGTCTTTTGCACTACTGCAGGAATCGTAACACATATAAAAAAAAGACTATTTTGGCAAGAATTGTCATTTTAATATGCCTGATTTACATAAATAACTTGACAGAATTCAAGAAGTACTGGAATTAAATGCATACTACAACAAACGAAGAGTATTAATTTACAAAACAGAGAAATAGTCTCACCTGTCCCTCATATGCTCCAGTTTCTCGCAAACAAGATTGAAAATACTTGATAAACAAAATCTGGATGTAAATTCGGAATTGGTGTCGTCTCATTTTTTGCTCCTTCCTCATTCTCATGAACACTTCAGACAAAATCTAGTCATTGCCGTCTGCAACTTCATCTGTCACTATTCCTGCCCCCTTGAAAACTTGATCCCCAGTTGACTTCGGTAACCAGCCAAAACTCCTGAGTTTATTCTCTGGTTAGGCGTTATTCTGGGTTCGTACAACGCGGTTCTTGCGATATTCTGGGAATAGAGCTTAACTGGCTACCAGCTGGAGATTGTACAACCAGCCCACAAAAACATAAAAAAGACCCATACTCAGGAAATGAGTGTAGGAAAGCAGGTGCAGGAAGCCTGGATCACCATTCTGGGCGAGGTCCTAGTGGAGGTGGTCTGTTATTGCCTTTCCTGCTGTACATTCAGGTCTGCCATGTTGCCTACTCACCAGACATCAACAGCATAACAGCAATTACATGTTTGCAGTCAGGCTTCCAGAAGGTGCCACTTGGACAGGTAGCACCAACATCGCTGTGCATATATGAAAACAGAGCAGGACAAGTAACCCTCCACTTGGCCAGTATTCAGGAGGCCACCCTGCTCCACAACAAGAGGTTAAATTGTGTCTCCAGCACTTACTTCTGCATTCTGTAAGTGTGTAACGAAGAGTAGTCTAACAGTGGTCATCGAGTAACCTTCAAGTAACCTTCCAGATTTCTACTCAGGTTTATCAACAATCACAGTCTGGTCTACACACTGCAAGCCAACTAGCCTAGATTGGATTTTAGATCACGAACGTATATCTTATTCTGTTTGGACTTTGCTACTGAGTGATCTTTAGTGAACTTGCGTTTTTATCCAAGCTGTACATACTGTGCACTGAATAAATGTGGTAACTTTTATTAATGCTGTCATGGTAATCATTTAGCCACCCTGATTGGAAGTGGCATTTACTTGGTATGCAATACAGCAATCAGTAACTGCCATCACAACAGATCATAAAATATACAGGGTGTTACAAAAAGGTATGGCCAAACTTTCAAGAAACATTTCTCACACACAAAGAAAGAAAATATGTTATGTGGACATGTGTCCGGAAACGCTTTCTTTCCATGTCAGAGTACATTTTATTACTTCTCTTCAAATCACATTAATCATGGAATGGAAACACACAGCAACAGAACATACCAGCCTGACTTCAAACACCTTGTTACAGGAAATGTTCAAAATGTCCTCCGTTAGCGAGGATACATGCATCCACCCTCCATCGCATTGAATCCCTGATGCGCTGATGCAGCCCTGGGGAATGGCATATTGTATCACAGCCATCCGCAATACGAACACGAAGAGTCTTTACATTTGGTACCGGGGTTGCGTAGACAAGAGCTTTCAAATGCCCCCGTAAATGAAAGTCAAGAGGGTTGAGGTCAGGAGAGAGTGGAGGCCATGGAATAGGTCCGCCTCTACCAATCCATTGGTTACCGAATCTGTTGTTGAGAAGAGTACGAACACTTCGACTGAAATGTGCAGGAGCCCCATCGTGCATGAACCACATGTTGTGTACTTGTAAAGGCACATGTTCTAGCAGCACAGGTAGAGTATGCCGTATGAAATCATGATAACGTGCTCCATTGAGCGTAGGTGGAAGAACATGGGGCCCAATCAAGACATCACCAACAATGCCTGCCCAAACGTTCACAGAAAATCTGTGTTGATGACGTGATTGCACAACTGCGTGCGGATTCTCGTCAGCCCACACATGTTGATTGTGAAAATTTACAATTTGATCACGTTGGAATGAAGCCTCATCTGTAAAGAGAAATTTTTCACTGAAATGAAGATTGACACATTGTTGGATGAACCATTTGCAGAAGTGTACCTGAGGAGGCCAATCAGCTGCTGATAGTGCCTGCACACGCTGTACATGGCACGGAAACAACTGGTTCTCCCGTAGCACTCTCCATACAGCGACGTGGTCAACGTTACCTTGTACAGCAGCAACTTCTCTGACGCTGACATTAAGGTTATCATCAACTGCACGAAGAATTGCCTCGTCCATTGCAGGTGTCCTCGCCGTTCTAGGTCTTCCCCAGTCGCGAGTCATAGGCTGGAATGTTCCGTGCTCACTAAGACGCCGATCAATTGCTTCGAACGTCTTCCTGTCGGGGCACCTTCGTTCTGGAAATCTGTCTCGATACAAACGTACCGCGCCACGGCTATTGCCCCGTGCTAATCCATACATCAAATGGGCATCTGCCAACTCCGCATTTGTTAACATTGCACTGACTGCAAACCCACGTTCGTGATGAACACTAACCTGTTGATGCTACGTACTGATGTGCTTGATGCTAGTACTGTAGAGCAATGAGCCGCATGTCAACACAAGCACCGAAGTCAACATACCTTCCTTCAATTGGGCCAACTGGCGGTGAATCGAGGAAGTACAGTACATACTGACAAAACTAAAATGAGCTCTAATATGGAAATTGAGCGTTTCCGGACACATGTCCACATAACATTTTTCTTTATTTGTGTGTGAGGAATGTTTCCTGAAAGGTTGGCTGTACCTTTTTGTGACACGTAGAAAATAAATAAATAAATATAATAAAATAAAATATTAATTATTAATTATGTATTATAGTGATTGGTTGTAATTATTTGCTTATCTGGAATGTGAACGTTTAATTATTTGGTATCAGACGCTTGACAACGGCTTTTTCGTAAGTGCAATGTTATTCGTAGTTGACCGTGAAATAAGACTCAAATAATCGGACTTTGTATTTAAATCTTTTCCAAAGACTGCTGCGGTAGGTGCGGACTCAAAATCTAAATCTCAATATTAGAATAATTTGCCAGCCATGTCAATACGTCGTACAGAGGTGACTGTCTATTAAACATAAAAAAGTTTACACAGTTAGTTAAATCAGATATATTCAACGAATAAGCCTACAGTTAAATAATTCAACTTACTTTCATAAATAAAAATTCTTTACAGAATCGAGTGCCTAGTAAGATTGCAACTCGCAGTGTTCTTATATAACATCAAAAATGGCGGTGTGCCAGTTAATAAAATATACGTGCTTCCAGCCTCAGCTATTCTACAAGACCTCCTCCATCTTAATGAAACATAAGAGTGTCATAATTGTATTTTGTTTTATCAGCAGCATAGCGCTGCAGTTCTGTGCCATAGGCTTTATTTATTTGTCAGAGATTAATTATTTAATTAAGATTTCGCGTTTCAGAGGAAACTCACGCACGACATGCAAATGTGCCTTTATATTGCCCCCTGAATTGCGAGGCGAAAGGACACACCTGCAGGCGAGCAATTCACCCAAGGCACAAGAAAATCTAAGTTATCTACAACTATTTACATGACATACATTATACAGTATATTATATACAAAATTTGAATGACGCGCGTGCGCCGTAAAAGTTCTTATGTTGACAAAATAGAGTGTGCGCATGCGCAGAAGCGTCTATGTGACTCTGGCATTGCCGTTATATCGTAAATTTACATCACGTGGCACAGTATTACAGTTCATTTTGTTCGTGTGCGCACGCGTTTCTTAGTCGTTGAACAAAGAAAATATTCCACCAAGATTACATAGATTACATATGAAGAGTACATTCTATGACAGGTAACTTAATTTTTAAAGTACAATATTTGTCATAATACAATACAACTTTAGATTGTTGAATGTTCTTAGTTACATAGTATTGCATTGAAATGCTTCAAAGAGAAATGTCTTTTTGTTTCAGGTGCGTTGACCTATACACATCGTGTCGTTATTACAGTTTATATTCATCTGCTGCACAGTAATGTTTCACAGGTTAGTGTCATCATGGTAAAGTTCTTTTTTTTTTACATTAACATCGTGTAGTCGTTGTGATGCAGTTCGTCGGGACAAAAAGCATTGTTTATTACAGATTGGACGTGACCCGTCGAGTAATTGGTCCATATGCAGTTTGTTTTCGATATTCCGTGGAAGCTTGGTTGCAGAACCTCGGACAGCACATAGCTGGGGTCGATCCTTGGACAGACCAGATAAGTGTGTTCGTCACATTTCGAGAACATTCCATTCCCTGAAGTTCCAACCAAAATTCTTCCACTCGTCATGTTGTTGTCTGGACAGGCGCGTTGTGACCATTTAATCCAGTTAACATCTTGAAGTTAGGTACTGTAGTAATGTCACTAGACGATGCACCAATTATGCACTTCACATTTTCAGTTTTTCTTTTAAAATGTAGCTCACCTAAATGTTCATAGTTACTTATCAAAGAAATCGTTCATCGCGTTTACAAAGATACGATGCATGATGAATGTCATTAACAGTTTCTTTCACATAGGTTTCTGCGTAGTTGCAGACTAATGTACGTTAATGTCCGTGAACAGTGGTTCACTATGCAATTCTTTTTAAAGTTTTTCATATTTTGGCACTCGTTATCGTTCAAATTTTCACATAGTAACAGTTACATTATACATGATTTTTTTAAAAAACGTAAGTAATCATACATATACACATCACATATTTGCTTAGCATAAACATAATACAGTTACACATAAACATGTTTACATCATCATTACATAGCTATAAATTATTACATTATGTCAAATTTGATTACATGAATTGCAGATATTTACTTTCTCTTTAACGGTTTTGCTGGGATTTTATCGATGTTTTTTGTGATGTCATCTGAAATTAAGATAGGTTAGACACAACATTCATTACATCAGTAGGCAAGACCAGGCGTTTTCACTACTCAATAAATATTCAAAATAATAAGAGACGGAAAACTGTTAGATTACTCACGTTTTGTGCGTGTGTGTATAGTGTCTGTGGCTACTGGTAGATGCTTTTCTTGCTGAGAGATGTGCGTCTAATCTATTTCTCGAAGTAAAAGGTCCCTTCACAGATGACGTCTGTCGGTTCGTCAGGTGTCATACCAAGTCAGTGGTACCTACAGTCACAAATGTTCCGTGAAAAATTAATATATCATTCACTGCTATGTAATCATAAATTTTACCTAAAATTCAGTCTTCTTGGTACTGCCGCGGCGTTGAAAGAAAAGTTCTTCTGCCTTCAACTGCGTCACTGGTACAGCTGAAATGAAAATTTCTATACTACTTATTATCTATGTTGTAATTTGTTTTAGTTCTTGCCACACAGCAGGTCGTTGAGATAACGGTACGTTATATGTCTTGTAGTAGAAGATCTTGTGAGGCTTAACTTCAATCTTGTACACATACGTGTTGATAACACCTAATCGTTTGGTAAAAACTTGTAAATATTTGGATAACACTTCCTGTAGTTTCATATGTTCATGTACACTGAGAGCTGTAGCTTCATTTACCTTATGATCAAGCAATGTTTTCAAGTCCATTAACTCTGTGTCAGATGAGTGTGTGTGCGTGTCTTGAATGTCGTTGTCAAGTACTAACTGAACCTTGTACCCTGTACAGTGTTTGTCATGCTTTAGAGTTCTCCTGTCCAAATCAATAATCATTACACTGCCTTTATCATTTAAAATACATTTACCTTTGGAGAAGTCTATAATGCAGTCTTTCTCGCTCATAATATCTAATCCTAATATGCAATTTGTCACAAGGTTTTGTACAACCAGGAATGCCCATTGTATGGTTCCATTACCTATTTTAATGTTTACAAAAACTTGCTTCTTAACCCTACATGACTTATTACCTAGAGCAGTAGTTATTTTACAGTTTTGGGCGGGAAACTCAGGCACAGGCTCTAATTCACACATCTTTTTATAGAAATTAAAAGACAAGACGCTCACAGCTGCACCTGTATCTAAGATAATAGTAGTTGGAATCCCACCTACTACAACAGTAGTAGATGCTAAAACAATTTCATTTGTGTTTGAACTACATTGTGTACTTTCTTGCAAAAGTTCATCTGATATATCCTCATTGTGGTTGTATCTTATAAATAAAACAGGTAGTTTTTGTTTAGAATTATTAGGCATATCAATAT
Source organism: Schistocerca serialis cubense (assembly GCF_023864345.2). Lineage (NCBI taxonomy): Eukaryota > Metazoa > Arthropoda > Insecta > Orthoptera > Acrididae > Schistocerca > Schistocerca serialis. The sequence continues at coordinate 90,618,748 of NC_064639.1, read as the reverse complement.
TTTGTTGTTCAGTGGTGGTGTCTAATAACTGATTAACATTGAAGTCGCCCCCCAAGAATTCTTCAGCCACGACCCGGGGCATAGAAGTGACTGTTTCTAGTTTATTGGATTAGCATTTATTTATATTAGGTACTGACACAGATTGAGGTTGTGTATCAGGTGTCACTTCTATTATATTCACATTCGGATATTGCCTGTTGTGATCTCCAAACTTTTGCAGTTGTTGTTGCTGTGGCGCATTATGACTTACCTGTCGGTCGTAAGGTATGCTCCAATTTTGTCCTGGTGGCTGCTGTGGTATAGCAGTATTGATCGCTACGAGTCCAGCCTTGATGCTGTCTTGGCTCGTAGTTATTATTATTTCTATTTCTGTTTGTGTTTTTGTCGTTACATTTGTATCCTTTGTTACCATTGTTGTTGTTGTTGTTGTTACCGCGGTGTCTTTTGTATGGATTGCCGCATGAAGTGTTATTACTGTTGTAACTGTTGTTTGTATTGGAATACGCGTGTTGATTTTGATTTCCGTATTGAGACGGCATGTGAGTTTGCTGTTTTTTCTGTACCGCGTATCCAACCGTGGGCGCGCCAGAACTGAGTTGGCAAGCCTGCATGTTTTGCATACCACTAGTATAAACATTGTGGCTGCTGTTTTGCCGCGCGAAGCGCTGATCTTCTAGTAACATGTCAACCGAATCTAAAGCTGTTAAAAAATAATCTGGATCGTCATCCGGAATATGTAAGAGTTTTTCTTTAATGTTGAAAGGCAATTTGGCCTTCAACGCACGGAGTATATCACGTGTTGTGACTTGTTCGTCCAAAAAATGTCCCATGCTCAAGTATTTTTCAAAATATCTGCGTAAGTTACCATTTTTACTGTTAAAAGTTTCAGGTTCTAAAATTTGTCTTCTGAGTCGCCCCTGGACGGATTGCGACCAGAATTTGTTCAGAAAGGCACGCTCAAACTCACTGTACGTGGTACATACGTTAGCTTGACTGTATGCCCAGACAGCTGCATCGCCTTGGATGTAACCGACAATATATGAAATCTTTTTCCGGTCCTCCCAAGTGCGTGGAAATGCGTTACTAAAAGATTTAAGAAAAATCACCGGATGAATGGTTCGTTTTTCTGGGATAAAAGTCTGAAATTGCCTGTGTTTTATTAAGCTTTCTTCTTCCTTTGCATTATGATATGGATTTGTTCCACTGTAATTACTGTAATGTTCAGATGGCGAGTAATTACGATAATGTTTCTGTGGTTTACCATGATAATAGCTTGTGTTTGTGGTTGCACGTCGTGGTATGTGTTGTTGTCATGGTGTGTTTTGTTCTTGTGTGTTTGTCGTGTGCAGTATGTGTGCGTCATACTTGTATGTATATTGGTTTCTGAACTGTACATTCTGACTGATATTTTCGTTACATTCAGACTGTGGTTGATCGGTGAATTGTCTCATGGGTGCAGTGACAGATTGTACTGCGTCACTAATCAGCTGTTTGTTATTAGTGATGTATTCCGCTACGGAGTCGTGGACAATTGTTGGTAAATTGTCACGTATGCATCTATCAAAATGTTTGTCTTTGTTCTCTACCCAATCATGAAATTCTTTATTAATATTTTGAAAATGAGCTGTGGCATCAGATTGTAAGATGTCCGTCAGGTGTTGTTCAACATCGTCAAATTTATTCTGCACGTCAGTAATTCGTTTTTCAAGGTTGTCGTGTACTGAAGGATATGTTTGAATTTGTTCAGTAAGAGCTTCACACGTGACATTAAGGTTTTTTACTTGTGTCTGTAAAAGTGCTACGTCATTTGTATTCTTTTCTTGTATCGTACTGAGTTCAGTCATCTGTTTGGTCAGTGTGGCGTCTATAAGTTCCACACGTTTACATAAAGTGTCATTACCTGTCTTGATTGCTATGAGATCAGATTTAATTTCGTCAGTTTGTGTCTTTAACTGTTCATTTTGTGTCTTTAACTGTTCATTTTGTGTCTTTAAGGTTGCCATATTTTCGGCGTTTTGTTTCATTAGCATTTGTAACATGTTGGCAATGTTTGCTGTTTGCAAGGTATCTGCCCCCGCCGCGTCATTAGACGTGACGTCATGTATTAACATGGCCTCTGACTGAGACTTTGAAATTGTTTTGGTGGACGGCCTATTGTCAAAATTTCCGTTAACACTTGCGTCAGTATTTGATGAATCGTCACTACCGGTTGCTGTCCTAAAGTCATTTTCAAAAATTTGTCTCTCGTCCGAGTCGGATTGAGTCTGAATAGTATGTCTTTGCTGTTCCATCTTTGCGTATTGTTTTCTAGTTATGACCATGCCACACGTAAGATATGCTTCGAGAAAATAAAGTTTGACACTGGTTTTAAAATAAAATGAAGTTGAACATGAATCGCTCGTAGCAAAAATGGCTGTTTGTTAATTTAAAAATGTAAACTGAATATGGGATTATTGTTCATGGCTGCTGGCCATGTTACAACGTATCGTACAGAAGTTGGCCATATTGTACACTCGTGTATAGGTATTGCTGCAGAAGTTATTGTTTAAGGAAAAGCACCGAGAATGAAATTTATCACTGAAAGCTGCTACGCGCGAAAAAATATTACAGAATCTACTGAAGAGCTAATACACTGAATTATGCGTGTGGTCAAGCCTGCCAATACACAGATGCTGCGTCTTACCTTATTTTGCTGGAAGCTTCATTGCGTCTTCCCGCAAAATTTTAGGATTGGAAAATATCTTCAGATTTTTGTTATTTCTCATATATTCAAGTCCAGGTCCAGAAAGTTAGTTTTTCACATGAAACAAAGAGAACAATGTAACAAATGACAAAATAACAAGTGCGACACGCAGTCGCCAATATAAAATAAATAAATAAAATAAAATATTAATTATTAATTATATATTATAGTGATTGGTTGTAATTAATATTTGCTTATCTGGAACGTGGACGTTTAATTATTTGGTATCAGACGCTTGACAATGGCTTTTTCGTAAGTGCAATGTTATTCATAGTTGACCGTGAAATAAGACTCAAATAATCGGACTTTGTATTTAAATCTTTTCCAAAGACTGCTGCGGTAGGTGCGGACTCAAAATCTAAATCTCAATATTAGAATAATTTGCCAGCCATGTCAATATGTCGTACAGAGGTGACTGTCTATTAAACATAAAAAAGTTTACACAGTTAGTTAAATCAGATATATTCAACGAATAAGCCTACAGTTAAATAATTCAACTTACTTTCATAAATAAAAATTCTTTACAGAATCGAGTGCCTAGTAAGATTGCAACTCGCAGTGTTCTTATATAACATCAAAAATGGCGGTGTGCCAGTTAATAAAATATACGTGCTTCCAGCCTCAGCTATTCTACAAGACCTCCTCCTTCTTAATGAAACATAAGAGTGTCATAGTTGTATTTTGTTTTATCAGCGGCATAGCGCTGCAGTTCTGTGCCATAAGCTTTATTTATTTGTCAGAGATTAATTATTTAATTAAGATTTCGCGTTTCCGAGGAAACTCACACACGGCATGCAAATGTGTCTTTATACACCCTGTATAGGAGGCTGAAACCTGATTACTGCACGTTCTCTACTAGATATTGCTGTTATATTGTGCTTTAATGTTAGAGGGAAAATGTGCCATAACTGAAGGTATTCTTTGGCTAATAACGATGTTTTATTGTTACACAATTTCTATGTTTTCTGTGCTATATGTGAAGCCTTAATTAGAACTGGACGTCGAGTTATTGTGGTTTGCTGCATTGGAAACTTGTTTGTTAGCAATCTTCTTCTAAAAGTAATATGATTTTGGGTTATTGAGCTGATTACAGCCAGTGTCAGTCTATATGTTCCAAACAGAGGCAATTTTTCAGGTGGTCATGCCAAATTCTGTTAATCACACAGATAAGGGATCAAGTAATTTGGACACCCCTTGACCCAGCGACCGTTAGTATCCCTGCTGGAAGAACTGGCATACTGTATCTAACCTATGATACAGGATCAAAAATAAATGTAACACTTGTCCTCCAGCCCAGGAAAACTGAGCAAATCGGTTGGCTCTTTTGTGTTAGGTATGGTCTAGGGCGGGCCTTCGGCAGCGTACAAAGCACCATTTGGTCATTGGCTATTCCTGAAGAAAATCTCCAAAACAATGATTTTCGGGTACCAAAGTACCAATTTTGAGGATACCCACTTCTATAATTTGTATTCATGGCAAATCGTCGAAATTTTTACCAGCTGTCCTTAAGGCGATGTTCTCGGAAACTTCGAAACTTTTTTGATATCATTATCAATCGCCGAGGTCCATGGTTCAAAGGTACCAAACTGATGCAGCAAACCACAAAAGTTGGTTTTTGCTGTTTTTGCACTGTGGGCCGCAGTTACCCAAATAAGTAACGGATAGCAAATGACTCAACTGTTAAACGTAGATTCCTTAGATATTTATGTAGAAACACCATTTTCCCGGTTTCGAAAATCTTTATTCGTTTGCAAGAGACAGGAAAAGCCATGATTTTGGGTACCAGAAGTACCAAGTGTGGGGATGGCCACTTCTACAGTTTCTATTCGTGGCAAATCGTCGAAATTTTTAGCCTATGTTCTTAAGATGATGTTCTCAGGGAATCTTAAAACTTCGTTCTGTATCATTATCCGTTGACAAGATCCAGAAGTTCAAAGCAACCATTCTTATGCACACAAAATACTCATGTAATATTCAGATTGATGCGTAAATATAGTTTTAACTGACGTTGTGAATACATGGTTTTGGGCTCATAATAATGGTTCTGAGATGATTAAACTATGTTTTAGGGGCCTTTTTTCACTAATAAAACTTTATGACAAGCTGTCTCTGTATAATGGGCACTTCACACCTATACAAGATGTCTTGACCTGGAAATTATTTGATGGTAGCACCTGGTGGCGAAAGTGCCTCAAAAAAAATTATTTTTTAATATGAAATTCTTTGTACTGCAATGCAAACAGCACATTTTTTGGTCTACGGTAGCTGTACCCTAAAAATGAACTTTTTTTATGTAAAGCAGTGTAAAATGAACTTGAGCTGGATGGGAGACGATTTTATGTTAACCTTATACAATTATGCATACTTTATATAATTATGCATACATATTTGTTGTTTATAAATGTCAAACTATGTAATAGTGTTGAAGTATACAAATAAACTGTGAAATACTTCCTGATCTACGCAATTCGTTTGATATAAGGAACATACCCTCCTGTAATGGGAAAAAGGAGGGAACCAGTTGAAAAATGCTTCTGGCGGAGTACAAAAAAGGGGAATATGTTCCTCTTAAAAGACTCTCTTAGAAAAGTGGGAAACCAGCAGCTTCATTCCTCATTCGACCTTCCTCAGCAGGAATTTTCGCGCTTTTGCTGCTGAAAGAGAGTAGCATAGATACATTGACAGTAGCAGAGAGAGAAAACACGCTGCAACGGACGAGAAAGAGAGAGGAGACAGTGATCATAGGAGAGAGAGAGTGTGGCAGTGAAAGAGAGAAAGAGGTAGATGAAGACAATAGCTGTGGGAGTCAAAGCGAAACCAGATAGTGATGGTCAGTGAGATACAGTGGCAGTAGAAAAGAAAGAGAGATGGCTGGAGATACAAGCTTGGGAGCGTCTGAGTCCCCCACAGACCGCCGAAATCTAAAATGAAAAAAATTGCCCACTTTCTCGCATCCCCTACACCTACATGTTAAAAGTTTCCTGTCCTAGGGTTGAAGAACCCAAGCAAGCCATCACCAAGGACTTGTGTGGAGAGGACACAATGGTGGTTGAAGATAAAGACAGCAGACCGTAAATGAGAAAGAAAGGGACAATGGCAAAGGGAGGGGAACGAAATGGAACAAAGTCAATAAGAGTGGGACAAAGAGACATTAGAAGTGACAGAGGATGAGACAGTGGTAAGGAAGAGAGAGACAGTGACAGTGGGGGATACAGATGGGAGGAAGTGCCAATGGGAGGGAAAGGAGACAGTGGGAGAACAGACATATAAATACAGTGGCAGTGACAAGAAGATGCTCAGTATGAAGGCTTCACTACAAAGAGGGACAAGGAGAAAAGGTTTTAGAATCTTCTGTGCTAAAAAAGCCGAGTATGTTCACACGCCAAAATTTTTGATGAGGAAGGTGGATAAGGATAGAGGTAGTTGGTTCCCTACTCTTTTGAAGAGAAACTTATTCGCCTTTTTTGTATTCTGACAAGAGCATTTTCCAGTTATGAAAAACTGACAATCATGGCACTTTTATATCCTAGTGTAAGTTCTATAAACGTAGAAGAGATCAGATATAACATTTCCTCCACTGTTAATTTGACGATGGGCAGTAGCTTAACACATTTCACGAATCTTTGTTGGTCTTCTAAGTCTGGTAGGTGTCCCTTAGCCTGTTGATTTTCTGGTTCAATCCCTGAAGTATTGTCGTGGGTTCCTAATCGTCTTGGCCTACTGCTGGTTCCGCAGACAGTGGAATTAAATGCAATTCATTTTCACTTCAGCATAGCCCACTATTTCTGTGTTGGTTTTAATGCCTTTTGACGGTTCCATGAGACAGTTTCACTATGTACAGATATTTCCCAGCTGTTTCAGTATACTGCCAATGATCCATTGTGATCCACTGGACAAATTCTTTGAGAAATTTGTGGTATACAAGTGATCACCAATGTGGAACTTAGAATTCTTTAGCAAAATTCTAGGCCATAAACAAACAAATAGGTATTGGGATACATTTAGAAAAGCTGCATAAATCCAATACAGAACCGATCCACCATTATACCACGAAAGAAACACAGTAACAGACGAAAATACTAAAACAAATATCTTCATGAAAGTGCTAAAACATATTCACAGCTTCCCTAACGACCCACACTTGGATCCACGACATGAAGAATAGTCAAATAAGATCTCAAAACAATTCAACAAACAGTCAAGAAGTAGAGCTAAAACTGTAACTATGTACAAGTACACAGAGAATGAAAAAAGGCAAAGAAAATTGGCAGTTTTGACTGCTAGAACATTTGCTGCGATCAAGTCATAAAGTGTGCAAGATTCAGGCAACTTTGGGTAGACCAAGAGGGGTACATCATCTTGAGATTATCTGCATTTGCAGGCTGCATCTCCAGAAACGCAGCCCAATCGTTTCAAGTTTTGTTTCCACCGCTACATATCTACTACGCATGTAGAACTGCTGATGTTTGTTTCTTGAAGCGCGCTGTATTCGTGCAAGCTTACCAGTAAACTTCGGACGAAACTCGCTTCCCCTTATTCATATGGGAGTTAATATGGTTGTGCATATTTTAGACGAAGAGCTTATACTAACATTGATGAAGAAGGAAAAAGAAAACACAAATGTTGGGTACAGCGATGAGTATCTAGTAGGAACTGTTTGGAGACATCCAATATGTTAATAAGGTAGTTATCTGCTGAGGACGAAAAATCATTATAGTCATTATTTTGCAATGAGTAAAATCAATTTTTAACTAATTTTGAGCCATGTTTGTGAACCTATACTGAAATGTAATATGCTTATGCGAAATGCCACGCCAGATCACATTAAATGACAAGTATAAGCGCGATATCTAGCAACTGGAGACACATTCATCATTCCAGAACATGTATAACATTCTGAACAGCACTACTTCCAATTTTTTATGTTAAGTACTTTGATGCTACCTACAGTGCACTGAAGGTACGACAGAAAGTAAGGCTTTTGTCTCTGCATTCTCCTATGTTTCTATTTTTAAAGTTAGTCAAGATTATGATAGGTCACAGGTGCTCTTAATATAGCGTTTCTTTTACTGGTAAAGAACTTAATTTTGCAACCTAACTTTGTATGGTTTTGCAGAACAGTCATTACTCAGGGACTGCACCAATACAAACACTGTTGTATTATATAAGATTTTAACTAGGGTCAGGACTAGCTTTAAATCCTTAAAGGCGCAAATTTTGTATTTCTATTTCACTATAATGCTTATACTCAATGACTAAAGCAAAAAGTTATTATCATTACATAGAATTTAAAAAAAACTTTACAGTGTTGATTGTTCTGCAGTAATATGAGCATCTGCAAGTCCATACTCTCTATTATAATGTATTTGCAATATGTACATCACTTCAAATAATGCTGTATTATTTTGTTACAAACAAGAGATTACAAGGAATTCGGAATGCTAGAATAAGATTCCCACTGCACTGGTAAAGATCACTTTCCCACCTTACAAAGTACTTATTTATTTAGTTGAAGACTAAGTCCATTATTTTATTGTGGAAGTAACTATTTACCTACATAAACAAGCAATTGAAAATATATACTGTCCAATAAATGAGAGCAGGAAAGTAGATCCACCAAATGGCAGTTGCTGAATCTCTGTGAGACATCACAGTATTCGATGTGCAATCCCATTGTGTCGTTGTGTAGGTGTTTGTGTAATTGTGGGTTCTATAGCTGAGCTGTTGCCCCTTGGTCAACATCAGTCTCTACTGAGAGAGTGTTAGTCCATGAAAGGAAATCAGCCATGAAATTCCCTGTGCTGTAAAGATGATGGAATCTGTTGTAAATTGCCCGATGCAATCCAAAAGGCAGAAGAACTGTGGGCAACAATCTTTTGCTGAGTTGTGAATAGAATATGCTAGTGGTTGATGATCCATATAGACTGTCAAAGATCTGCACTCGTCCATGTCGTCTTTAAAGCACTGAATTGCTTTGTACACTGCCAACAGCTCCCTGTTATAGGCCGACCACTTATACTTAGGACCAATCAACATTTTGGAAAAGAAGCGGTTGTTGCATGCCTTCTAATGACTATTAGAGAACAGCAGTAATCGCAAAATCGCTTGCATCAGAGGTGATCGTCAGGTGGGCAGAGGGTAGTGGGAGTGCTAGCGTTACAGTCCAAGAAAGGTAGTCTTTAATTTTTTCAAGTCCTTTTTGCATCTGCAGGGTACAGTTAATATTTTTTTGCCTGTGATGTACCTGCCTGCTTCTGTAAGAGGTGGTTGGATGGCAGCTCCATTAGGCAGGTGTCTTTGAAAAATTTATCTTGCCAAGAAATTGCATAGTTCATTAAGGCCTGTGGCTGTGGTAGGATCTGAAGGAGTTCGGTACATTATGGTGTAGGTTGTATGCCATCATGGCAAAACAAATGACTATGGACATGAGACTGTCTCATCCAACACTTATTGTCATCAGCGAAGATATAAAGTTTGTGTAGAACATAAAAAACTAATCTGAGATGCTCGTCGTGTTACTTTTGGGAAGCAGAGAAGAATAAAATATCATCCAAGTAGCGGCAGCAGAAGAGAAATGAGAAAAGAGAATTATCTATTAATCTTTGGCAAGGCTTCACTGCATTTTTAAGTCCATAAGGCTTATAAAGGAACTCTTAAAGCCTCAAAGTGGTGATGATAGCTGTTTCAAAACGTCCTGTGGGCTCATATAGATCTAAAAACACGCATTCTCACAATCCAGCGCACTGAAGACCGAGCCATATGCCAAATAATGTGCGAAGTCTTGAATATTTATGACGGACAGGATAAATGTCCAGTACTGCACAGGAGTTAAAGAGTCCAGTAGTCACTGCACAGTCTATAGGTGCCATTTTGTCTAACAATACCATCTTTCTATAGCTCCTCTGTAACCAGCTTAGCCACACAAAGTTCACATGAAGCTAACATATGTGCCCTGAGTCAGATTGGTGAGCCCAGCGTGGTATTTACTTTATGAAGTGTTTCGTTCGTAATATCACACTGTCTCAATTGCAAATGTAAATCTGATGCAGAAGGGTAAGCACACACAACAGGTGCATGAGCACCAGAAGAAGAAAGCCCTGGACTGACCCATGGTGGTGCTGGTATAGTTGTTAAAGGCTGCACCGATGGTGTGTGGATGTCTGCTGCTCGCTACTCGACGTCCGCAGACTCGTTCATGATGACGCTGCTCCTGAGTGTGCTGTTCCAAGTACAAACACACCGCTGTGAGATCGTGTGCAGGCGCGCAAATTATGCGACGTATAGTGTGGTTCTCTTCGTGTAGGAGAAGCTTTTCGTGTTGTTTGATGATGTATTGCCGAGTCTTTTGGAGCAATTTTAGCGCTGGTGATAGGTAGCCTCATAGTATCTGTCAAAGGAATTGACAGTCTGCGAGCTGGAGTCTATAGTTGTGTTTGCGTGTGGCACGGTAGGGCGCTGATGATTACTGTCACAGAATGTTCACTGCAATGGTGTAGGAGATTTCCCTTTACCAAATCGGTTTAGAGATGAGAACGACTTAGAAAGGCAGCCACAGTACTGGACCGTTGATCTACATCTACATCTACATCCATAATCCGCAAGCCACCTGACGGTGTGTGGCGGAGGGTACCTTGAGTACTTCTATCGGTTCTCCCTTCTATTCCAGTCTCGTATTGTTCGTGGAAAGAAGGATTGTCGGTATGCCTCTGTGTGGGCTCTAATCTCTCTATTTTTATCCTCATAGTCCCTTCGCGAGATATAGGTAGGAGGGAGCAATATACTGCTTGATTCCTCGGTGAAGGTATGTTCTCGAAACTTCAACAAAAGCCCGTACCGAGCTACTGGGCGTCTCTCCTGCAGAGTCTTCCACTGGAGTTTATCTATCATCTCCGTAACGCTTTCGCGATTACTAATTGATCCTGTAACGAAGCGCGCTGCTGCCTTTGGATCTTCTCTATCTCTTCTATCAACCCTATCTGGTATGAATCACACACTGCTGAGCAGTATTCAAGCAGTGGGCGAACAATGTCAGTGATGAAAAATTGCCAAGAGAATTATCTAAGTCCAAGGTTCGATATGTAGTTCCATGCACAACAATGTACAAATCGTCCGCAGTCTGGAGTTGAAACAGAGGTTTTCCTGTTTGTGGCCGTTCGCATGGTATGACACTCACTTCGGACCCAGTGGCAATGAGAAAATATTGGTTGCAAGGGTAATCCACGATTTAGAGTCTGCCCCAAGAGAATGGTGTGTAATGAGATTGGCTCACATGACAAGGCATTAGGCGACTTGAATTGGTGCAACGAGCTGGATCTTTATCCCATGCGGATATTCATGAAATGTTGCACAGTTCATTCTCTCTCGCCAAAACGGTCATGAAACCAACAAAGGCCTAGTCATGTCTTCTTGTTGGTGAACGGTCAGTCGTTGTTAGTTGGCCATGCATTTGTTATGGCTGGCTGGGGATCCCTGCCGCAGTGCGTGCAGGTGACGTCACCCTTGATGGTGTCCGTGTATGCTCAGAGTCATTTGTCTGCCTGCTGCTGCGTGTCATGGCATGGTTCCCTAGTGAGGTAGGGCTGGTCATTATTGTTTGGTGAATTATAGCATTGTCACTGTTGTAACACGGTTAGGAGTCAGTCCATAAAAATTAGCTGTACCTGGGGAGATAAATTTATAATCCACAGTGCTCATGGACTGTAATCTAGCACAAGTGTTGCATCAATCAATATTTGGAGACATCTCTGGCGATCATCATAAATAAACTGAAACAAGTGTTGTTGCAGCATTCGTACGAGGCACTGTATAAACAGTATCTTCATCATGTTGCATTTTGGTAGCCAGGGGTGACAAAATAACATCAGCGTGCTCATCAAGGTGGCACAGTAATGTGACAAACATGGAGCTGTCCTCTTCCGGTATTGTCAAACATACATCATTTTTCGCTTTCTGATATCTAACCTCGCTAATGGAAGAACACTCAATGGAAAAAATATCCAAGCCGTCGTGGAATATTTGAAATTTGTCCCAAATAAGAAGCAAAATGGTGAAGATTAAGAAGATACAAAATCGCAATATTCACTACTGTCAGATGTGTAAGTGCGGCAAAAATGTGTTAAGGTCCGATGTTAGCAGACGACGGCACCTTCAAAACTTTCTTCCCCAGAAACCTTGACTGACATGACATGATGTGACGTACCGTTGACGACCAGTGTGACTTCTACAATTTGAAGTACATTGCGGAATGAATAGGCGTGGCTTCACGTGACAGAGCGTGTAAATTGGTTTATAAGCAACTGTTGCTTTTATTTGTCTGCTAGAAAGTGTACCGCAGTGTGATATACAGTGCTGTGAACGCGTAGACTTACTACGTATATTGGTGCCGCCGATAGTCCGAAGTCCTCCGCATATGCCGCAGCTAGACGCTTCACCGAGTACACTGCAAAGAACACATAAAGAGATCACTGTTCGATCGTCGCAAAGACATATATCGGTCCGTTCGACAGTCGACTCGATGCCAATTGCCAATTGAGTCTATGGAATAGTTATTGGAGCGTGTGTGAGCTTGTTGGTGTTTATATTTCATTGTGTGAAATTCTGTAATTCTTGTGTTTGTTGATTATGGCGGGAGTGCCGAGGCACATGCCGAAAGATGCACAAGTAATTTTGGCAATAATGAAAGACATGGGGATCCAGGACTATGATCAACGAGTTCTGACACAACTTCTGGAATTCACGTATCGTAAGCATATTGATAAACTGATGCCAATAAATTATTTGTTGTGTAAGAAGGTGACAGTTTGGTTGTGAGCTGGTGAAGCAAACGAATCTGGAACAAAAAAAAAGTTTGTGGTGATAGATAGATCTGTAGGTTATAGTCGCCGTATTGTTTACAGCGTTTGTCGCATGTTTCGTACGTCATTGGCCGAAGTCGACGATTTGTATCGGACAGCCCCGTCTGTCTGGGCTACTCTCAGCAGAAGAATGCTGAAGTGACATTGTACTTCGTTGCAGTTAGTTGCATATCTTGAAGAGCTTCATCCTCTCTCTCTCTCTCAAAAGTCACGCAACTGATCACTCAGAAGCAGATTTGTTTTACACAGTTCGTAATTTATTTTACTACTTCTGTGTGCAATAGAGACCCTGTAAAATATTGTCGCATCGAATTGATCACACAGACTATTTGTTAATATTCTTCGGAATTAGTGCATAATTTCTAGTTGTTATTGCCTGGAATGGCATAACTGTGTATTACATTATAATAAGAAAATAACATTAGTAAAAAGCTGGAACAGCGGAATTTACGTTAAGCTGTTATGAAGATATATCGTCTACTTGAGTGCTTCATCATATTGGAAAATTTATAATCTAGTTTCAAAGACGGTGGGAAATTGCGAAATTGTCATGTGTGGATTCTACACGAGATTAATAGTCGTTTTCGGCTACAGGAGAGAGAGTGTTTTGTTCAAGCAACCAATCTTCGTGTTGTACAGGCTAGTAGTTATGACTTCTTCTGCCCTGGTGTTTGGGAATAGTGTTTTAAACAGTGTGTAGAGAATTATACAGTTCTTAGTAGTGCTGTTCAAGTAAGAAAAAAAAAACTTTCAGGTGTGTGCTGCCTTTTGTGGGAGAAATTCAAGACCGCATAAATGTGTTTGCCGATACATATTTTTCCCATTAATTTCTTTAGTATTACGTGGTAGCTTTGGGACATTTGTTGACTTTCTCCAGATGATTGTGCCATAACAAATTACCAATTTGCAGTAACAGTGGTAATGAATTTTCCTTTTCTTGTTCGTGTTCCTGGCACGTGTCAAACACATGGTAAATTTATTTGTTAAGTAGGCCTCGGCTATAGGGATCTTACAGTTTAATCTTTTTGTCAGGCTTTAAGCTTAACAACTGTAAGTCTTTTATTTACCTTAAGGTTACATCCAAAATAAATTTTATGTATGACTCTAATCATTTACTAATTGTTGCAACTTATATGATGTATTTTATATGCAAGAAAACTTAAAAGGATATTCTAATCAGAGTTATGACAGCTGATACGGCAGATTGATGGATGTCTCCATTCTGTTTGTTTAGCTTCATGTTGTAACATCTGGGTTTTTAGGTTTAGTCCAGTTTGATGCAACCAAAATTCAAACTTTTCTCCATTGTGGTATTTTCGTCACACTAAAATTTTCTAGGCAAGTTATTTTGAATTAGAATTAATCTTCAATCTGCAATTAAGGCTAAATGAACATAAATAATGTTGGTAAGTCATTTATATAGAAACATGAAAGAGGGCGGCACACTATTGACCCTGTGGGATTACTGTGTAAATTTTTTTCCTTCAGAGGCATGATTGCTTGACTTTAATGTTACAATTTTCCTTCCCTTCTGTTACAAATGAGCTGAACTACTCTTCATTATCATATACATCCTTATTTTTTTTTTAGATAAGTAACGAGTGATTTACCAAGTCAGATGCGTTTGTCAGATTACGGAATAGTCATGTGTCCTTTGTAGCAATATCAGCTAAAATTATATAAGAGCAAATGTGTTATTATTTTCAACAGTAAAAACTGATCACAAAAAATAGAAAACAAACTTGGATTTTCCTGATGGCCTTTTATAAAGTCTTACCTAAATATTTAATGTGCATGTTTCATTCCGTGGGAATGATTGTGCCCCATGACTTTGACGTAAGCTAGGACAGAAAGGAGGTCAGCATTGGTCATGTCATCTCTCTCTCTCTCTCTCTCTCTCTCTCTCTCTCTCTCTCTAGATTTCAACAGAAATGGCAGCTATTGCCACAGCATCATTATAACCAGTCGTGTAGACTAAACATAATTATAACAACAGATTCTGATCCAACTAATCAATGAGTGTGCATATTTGAGTTGGATTAGAATGTGTCATTATAATTGCATTCAGTCTACATGACTACTTATAATGCACTGATGATAGCTGCGCTATCATTTAAAATCTAGATCTGCAATGCAATAAAAAAAAAGAAGGATGCCGTTATCATCAATGCTGGCCTTCTTTCTGTTCTAATGTGCAGCATATTCTAAACCACCTGATAGCATTTACATTGCTTTCTTGAGCTTAGCATTCGATACTGCGTTACTAATTCAAAACCAATCTTGTCACCTTTAAAACTATCCTAGACCATGGGCTACATGACATACCAGTATGTCACATCTAGGATCTCATATTTGCATTCATTGGCTTTGCCAACTTGCAACCAAACTGTCCCCTTCCAATCTAACCTAGACCTCGGGGTGTGCTATGGATCAGTCTGTCAGTACAACTAATACAGACACAAAAGAAACATTGTTAATGTGTGCTCTTTCTGTCTGTTAAATATTTTAATTTTTTGTGTGTGATTGCCCTGTATTTGAGAAGTTCAAAACAGTTTTTTAAAATAATTTATCTTGCATCTTTACTGGTGCGCGACGATTTTTCAGTCTGCAGACATTAGTGAAAATTTGAATATCTTTGCGCTGGGTTAAGTTACAACATTCCAATTGACATGATTGTTTTTAGAAAAAGTGTCCTGTACAACATTGTCTATTACACAAAATACCCTAAATTCAAAAATAACCAGTCAAAATTACCTCCAAGTTTGATATCCAAATTTTCAAAAATCCACTTTTTAGGCTCAAAAATAACAAACAAGGAGTGATGTATGAGAGTCTATTTTTTTCCCCATAGTTAGTTATCGTACACTACTAGCTTCATATAGAGCAAGAACACTTACAAATGTTTCCTTAATTTTTTATGAATTTTTGAAATTTGAAAATTTTCATTTTTTATAAAGTTTGGGGTTAGTTATCTCAGGTGGAACTGAATATAAAAATATGATTTTTTTCACAGTTTGTACACCTATATGATAGCAACATATTTTAAAAATTTCAACGTTAATGTCTGACTGTGAACAAAGATATGAATTTTTGAAATGAGGGAATAATTCACATTACTCCACAATTGATCTTATGACTGTTGCCAATTCATGTGTGATGTTGCGGGATATAATCAATTGTTATTGAAGTAAGGTAGTGAATTATATACAAAAAGTGGAAACATCACTGAAATTAACATTTATATAATTTTGACATACTTAAAATAAATATTTTCAATTAAAATCCTTCGAGATGTGACTGTTCCTAAACCTGGTGATGAATGTTTAGAACACTTATCTCTTCAGACAGCTTCTGTGATACAGAAAAGACCTAACAGTTGCTGTGGTAAGTTCAAGCACTGAAAATTTCCTTAAAACGTTTTTCATTGGTATACAAACGTTTGTCACTAGTAGATTTCTTGAATGACGTTCTTAGGCCAGCAGGGTGGTAAAAATGCCTTCGAGGGCGATGTCCTCACAGAATCCCTCTGCGGGTCCGGGGGTTAGAATAGGCCCGAGGTATTCCTGCCTTTCGTACGAGGCAACTACAAGGAGTTTCATATGTTTCGGCCTTTATGTGACGGTCCCCTGTAGGGTTTGACATCCATTCTTCAAAGTTTTCCCGAAGAGCGAGCCAGTTGAGGAAGGGCGCCTTAAAAGGTGCGTCGTGTCCATAATGCATTGAGATCCTTAGCCCACTTTCTCATCGTCGCGTGCTGTCCTGCCCATTCTCCATCTCTTGGGTGAGGACACCATCCTGAGTGCATTTTCACGCATGCACTGTGCAGTTTCGATTTATGTGTCGATGGTGACCATGGACTTCTTTGCACCTGATATCCAGCACGGTAGCCAGTCCGTTGTGGAGGGGCCCGCCATGTACCCTGTTGGTTCTAGCCCACTGACCACACAGGGATAACTCTGCTGATGCCTGCGCCGTTAACTCCTCACGTATGCCAGGGGGTAGATGCCCATCTCCCTGGGGCATCAGGACTCCTGCAAGGGCCATTCTGCCAGGTGTCTCTTGCTGCGACTGGGTGGCGCCCATGGGCAGGGCCCCTGGTCAGAGTGGGTGGCATCAGGATGGATGACACGCAATGAAGCATAGTCCATCATCTCTTGCTGGTGGTGAAACACCAGCAGCCTCTAAGCGATCACGAGCTCAATTCAATGCACAGAAGTACGACCCCAAAATCGTTCCCCTCCCTGGCCACACCATGGGAGGAATATCAGGCTAAGGATGGCAGCAGATCTTATTCGCCCTGGTACCTTGTATGTTCAAGAGCTGATGGGGAATCTTTTGTGATGATGAAGCCTCAGTTTTTTGTTGAGCATTTAGAGAACAAATTCGGGTAGGTGGAGGGCTTGTCCAAAATGAGGTCTGGGTCAATTTTGATCAAAACAGCATCCTCTGCCCAGTCATGGGAGTTACTCGCTTGTGACAAGCTGGGGGATGTTTCTGTAACCATCATGCCCCATAAGAGTTTAAGTATGGTCCAGGGTATCATATTTCATAGAGACCTTCTTTTGCAGTCCGACGATGAGCTGTGTGCCAATTTAGAGTGGTGAGGTGTGCATTTCGTCTGGCGAGTCCAACAGGGTCTGAAGGATAATCAGGTTGCCACCTGTGCCATCATTTTGGCCTTTGAGGGTGATACATTGTCTGACAAGGTCAAGGTGGTGGTCTGTCGGTGTGATGTAAAGCCCTATATTCAATGCGATGCTTTAAGTGCTAGAAGTTTGGCCATATGTCTTCTCACTGTACTTCCAGCATCACATGCTGAGATTGCGGACGCCCATCACATCCCAATACTCCCTGTGCCCCACCTCCCATCTGTGTCAACTGTGGAGAGCACCATTTGCTTTGCTTGCCTTACAGCAGGATTCTCCAGAAAGAAAGGAAAATCGTGGAGTACAAGACCCTGGACAGACTGACCTACACTGAGGCTAAGAGAAAATTTGAACCCCTGCATCCTGTGCGTGTGACATCGTCTTACGCCGCTGCTACAACTTTTCTGGCACCATCAGCTCCGCCAATGCAGGTCACCTCCCAGAGCCGGAAGACTAGACGTGCACCACCTACTTCGGGAGCAACACCCCCTCCCCCCCAACCATTGGCGACATCCATCCCCACTTCTAAGCCGGAGAAGCATAAGTCTTCTTCAGCTTCTGTAGCTAGGAAGGGATCCCTTGGGTCACTCCCTTCACAGGTTTCTTCTAGCAGGAAAGACGACACCCACCAGTGGCTGAAGAGCTCAAAAGCACCTGGTCGTAGAGCTTCATGCTCATCCTCAGTCCAGGAGACTGAGCCAGAGAAGTCCTCCCAGCCAGGGAAACCCAAGGAGCAGCGAGAGAAATCCAAAACGAAAACCCCTAAGACCAAGGAAATTGCGGTAGCACCCACACCACCGCTACCTACAAGCTCTGCGGCTGAGGATGGGGTGGACAGTTTGGCATCCGCCGAGGACCTAGATCACGTCAGACCCTCAGCCACAATGGATATAGACTGCTCAGGCAATAAATCGATGGCAGCAGGTGACTCTGAAGCGTAAACTGCCTCATTAAATGTACCATGCCTTTCCAGTCACACGATGTGATCCTCCAGTGGAATTGCGGCGATTTTTTCCACTACCTGGCTGAGCTGCGGCAACTGTTAAGCTTTACACCTGGTATCTGCCTTGCCCTCCAGGAAACCTGGTTCCCAGCAATGCCGAGTCCTGCCCTCTGCGGCTATAAGGGATATTACAGTAACCATAGCGACTATAATAGAGTGTCAGGTGGAGTTTCCATTTATGTCCTAGATTCAGTCTGTAGTGAACATGTGCCCCTTAAAACCCCTCTTGAAGCTGTGGCTGTCAGAATAAGGACAACACAGGAAATAACTGTCTGCAATGTGTATCTTCCTCCAGATGGTGCAGTACCCCCGAATGTATTAGCTGCACTGGTTGATCAACTCCCTAAACCTTTCCTACTTCTGGGAGATTTTAATGCCCATAACCCCTTGTGGGGTGGTACCATGCTTAGTGGCCGAGGCAGAGATGTCGAAACTTTACTGACACAATTTGACCTTTGCCTCTTAAATACTGGGGCCGCTACACATCTCAGTGTGACTCATGGTAGTTACTCGGCCATTGATTTATCAATTTGCAGCCCATCTATCCACTGGAGAGCACATAATGACCTGTGTGGTAGTGACCACTTCCCCATCTTCCTGTCACTGCCCCAGTGTCAGACACATTTGACGCCTACCGAGATGGGCTTTGAACAAGGCGGTTTGGGGAACTTTCACCTATGCTGTCACCGCTGAATCTCCCCCACACAGTAACATCGATGTGATGGTTGAGCAAGTGACTAGCACAGTTGTTTCTGCTGCAGAAAATGCAATCCCTCTCTCTTTAGGGTGCCCAAGACTTAAGGCAGACCCTTGGTGGTCGCTGGAAGTCGCTGAAGCAATTAAAGAGCGTCGGCAAGCTCTACAGTGGCATAAGGGGCACCCTTCCCTGGAGCAACTCATAGCCTTTAAATAACTCCGTGCCCGTGTTCACTACCTTATCAAACAATGGAAGGAGGAGTGTTGGGAGAGATACGTCTCCACCATTGGGTACCACACGTCACCTTCCCAAGTCTGGGCAAAGATCAAACGTCTTTTCGGGTATCAGACCCCTACAGCTGTCCCCGGTGTTACCATAAATGGCGAGTTATGTACCGACGCAAACGCGATTGCCGAGCACTTTCCTGGGCACTTTGCTCGACCCTCTGTGTCGGAGAATTACCCCCAAGCCTTTCTCACACTCAAACGGCGGCTGGAATGGAACCCCTCTCATTCACTACACGCTGCAGTGAATCCTATAACACCCCCTTTACAGAGTGGGAGCTCCTTGCAGAGTGCCCTGACACAGCTCCTGGGCCTGATCGCATCCACAGCCAGATGATAAAACATCCTCTCATCTGACTACAAGTGACATCTTCTCATCATCTTCAACCGGATGTGGTGTGATGGCATCTTTCCATTGCAATGGTGGGAGAGCACCGTCATTCTGGTGCTCAAACCCGGTAAAATCCCTCTTGATGTGGATAGGTATCGACCGATCAGCCTCACCAACGTTCTTTGTAAGCTGCTGGAACGTATGGTATGTCAGTGGTTGGGTTGGGTCCTGGAGTCACGTGGATTGCTGGTTCCATGTCAGGATGGCTTCCGCCAGGGTCGCTCTACCACTGATAATCTTGTGCACATCGAGTCTGCCATCCGAACAGCCTTTTCCAGACAGCAACACCTGATTGCCGTCTTTTTTGACTTACGTAAAGCATACGACACGACTTGGCGACACCATATCCTTGCCACATTGTGTGAGTGGGGTCTCAGGGACCACTCCCAGTTTTTATCCAAAACTTCTTGTCGCTCCATACTTTCCGTGTCCAAGTTGGTGACTCCTGTAGTTCCATCCATATCCAGGAGAATGGAGTCCCGCAGGGCTATGTATTGAGTGTGTCTCTATTTTTAGTGGCCATTAACGGTCTAGCAGCAGCAGTTGGGGCCCTCTGTCTCCCCTTCTCTGTATGCAGACGACTTCTGCATTTTGTACTGCTGCTCCAGTACTGTTGTTGTTGAGTGGTGCCTCCATGGAGCCATCCACAAGGCGCAGTCATGGGCTGTAGCCCACGGCTACCAGTTCTCAGCCACAAAGTCGTGTGTCATGCACTTCTGTCGTCGTCGTACTGTTCATCCAGAACCCCCACTTTAACTTAATGATGATCCACTCACTGTAGTGGAGACATATCAATTCTTAGGACTGGTTTTCGGTACTGGATTTGTCAGCTTAAGCAGAAATGCTGGCAGCACCTCAATGCCCTCTGTTGCCTGAGCAACACCAATTGGGGTGCAGATCGCTGCACACTGCTGAAGCTGTACAGAGCCCTTGTCCAATCCCGAATTGACTATGGGAGTGTGGTTTATGGTTCGGCGGCACCTTCAGCATTGCATTTACTCAACCCTGTGCACCACTGTGGGGTTCGATTGGTGTCAAGAGCTTTTAGGATAGTCAGGTGACCAGGGTACTGGTGGAGGCTGGTGTCCCTCCACTACAGATCAGACGTGCACAACTGCTCGCCAGTTATGCAGCACACATTCATAGTTCATGCGCGCATCCGAATAACCATCTGCTTTTCCTGCCTGTGGCAGTCCATCTCCCGCATTGGTGGCCCAGGTCAGGGCTAATGATTGCGGTTCGCGTGCGGTCCCTTCTCTCCGAACTGCAGCCCTTTCCTTTACCATCTCTGCTGGCCGCACGTTCACGTACCCCCCCCCCCCCCCCCCCCGCTCAACCGCCCCCCCGCCCCCCCAGGGGGTCCACAACTCTTTTGTGGATACGTGCGTAGCGAGCATGGGACCCCGAGCTAATGTGGCCTTCCTTCCTTTCCGGGCTGCATACTTTTCCTTTCCGCATCCTTCCCCATCCCCCCTCTTCGCCCCCCTCCCCACACCTCCACCTCTTTCCTTCCCTTTCTCCCACTCTGGGAGTACGTTTTGTGCCTACGTCTGGAGACGGGCGCTCGAAATTGTAACAAATTCTTTGCTTTCTCCCCTTGCAAGTCTTCGTCCTTCCTTTGTCCTTCTCTTTTCCTTACCTCCTCCCTTTGCCCTTTTCTCCACTGCGGCGTTTGAGACATCTCTTCTTTCCTTTCCCTTTCTCTTTTTTCCTCCCTGTGCGTGTCTGAAGGCCGACCCACGCATTGCCATGCATAGCCGGTGACGGGGTTACGCGTAATTCCCCACTCCGGGTAGACAGGTAGGACATGTACATACCCCCTGGTAACGGCGAGGCCCAGGGAGGGGTGATTACCCGAGCTGCTACCTTCCGAAAGTGCCGATTGGTCCCTCCGTCTGTTTGTCGGGAGGTGTGACCTGAGGTGTCAACAATCACCTAAGGCGGGAGTGCCCTTAGGAGGGTCACCACAAGGAAGGAGCGCGCCATCGGAGACGCCGGTAATCATGGGGGATACTTTTGCAATGGTTTCCTCATCTTCTACTATGTCAGCTCACAAGTGTAAATTCAATGAGTCTCAGCCACAGATAGTCCTTTCATCATTGCCTCATTTCCTTGCTGTTTCTCGGTCTGACGAAGGTCACGACTTCTCCACGGTCAACCCTTTCATTATTCAGAAAGGTGTCGACGCAATTGCAGGTCCTGTAAAGTCTTGTTCCAGATTACGAAATGGCACCTTGTTGTTAGAAGCAGTCAGTGCCTTCTAGGCACAAAAATTGCTGCGTACTTCACTGCTACACACCTTCCCTGTCCGGGTGGAACCGCACCGTACTTTAAATTCGTCACATGGGGTCGTTTATACACGCTCCCTCGACGGATTGTCCGACGAGGAAATTCAACACTACCTGTCTGACCAGGGCGTAATGACTGCTCATAGAGTTATGAAAAGGGTTGACATGAACATCATTCCAACCCGTACTGTCTTCTTGACATTTGACAAAGTTCAACTCCCATCAAAAATCAAAGCAGGCTATGAGATAATTTCCGTTCGCCCTTACATCCCAAACCCTACGCATTGCTGTTGGTGTCAGCGGTTCAATCACACCAGCCAGTCCTGTTCCAATCCGGCCAAATGTGTTTCGTGTGGCAAGGATGCCCATGAAGGTGCTTGTCCACCTCCATCCCCTCATTGCATCAACTGTATGGGTGACCACGCTACTTCCTCTCGAGATTGCCCCATTTTTAAAGACGAAAAGCTCATTCAGGAAATCAGAGTGAAGGAAAAGGTGTCGACCTTTGCTGCTCGAAAATTATTCGCCAGTCGACAGCCCACCGTGCCTCAGACAGGAAAATACAGCACTGTCCTTGCCTCTCCTCGGCTAACAAAGGAGGCGGCCACGCAGACTTGTGACCTTACCTTTAGTGCCATGGTCATCAGATCGGCCAGCGCAAAGATCGCCCATTCGACCTCCCCACTTTCGCCTGCCCACTCTATGGCTCACCCTTCATCGGGTTCTGCTAAATTTCGAACGCAAAAGTCAGACACCAAGACTTTGAAAAAAGAGCATACTCGTGAAGATTTTTTTGGTACCCCAACTTCACAACCATCAGTTCCTCCTTCATCTAAACATCATGTTTCCAAGAAGGCTAGTAAGAAACCCAGTTCCTCTCCTTCACCGCCAAGGCGTGTCTCATCTACAGCACAACCTGGCGGTAATCGCCCTCGGCCGTCTTCTGTGTCGCCGAGGCGCACTGCTGGCGGCCGATCAACCGGCCGATCGCTGGTGGCAGGAGCTGCTCCTGAACAACCTATGGATCAGGATCTTCTGCCTTCGGCTGAATGCCATTCCATGCTGTCGGTCGCAAGCTCTGAGCAGTCGCTAAGTTTACAGCAACCTTTGTCACATTCCTCCATTTTCTGTTCACCTTATGTCCATTATCCACTGGAATATCCGCGGCATTCGAGCCAATCGGGATGAATTGTCAATCCTCTTATGATCCTACTCGCTGGTCATCTTCTGTCTTCAGGAAACAAAGCTGCGTCCCCATGACTGCTTTGTTCTCCCCCATTTTCAGTCCGTCCGATTTGATCTCCCCTCTGTTGAAGGCACTCCAGCACATGGAGGACTCATGATTCTTCTCCATGATACTCTCCATTATCACCCAATCCCCTTAAACACTTCCTTCCAAGCTGTCGCTGTCCGTCTTTCCCTTTCTGGATCTACCTTTTCTCTTTGTACTGTATACATTCCATCATTCGCACCAATGGCACGAGCTGATCTCCTTCATCTTCTTGGTCAGCTTCCACCCCCCTATTTGCTGGTTGGGGACTTCAATGCCCACCACCCGCTTTGGGGATCTCCACATCTTTGTTCGCGTTGCTCACTATTGCTAGATATCTCCCACCAAGCGGATCTAGTTTGCCTCAACACTGGGGACCCTACATTTTTGTCCGCCTCCACGACAAATTTCTCTCATTTGGACCTTTTGGTCGGTACTGTTCCGCTAGCTCGGCGCTTCGAATGGTTCGCCCTTGATGATACACACTCGAGTGACCACTTTCCATGTGTCCTTAGACTGCAGCCTCAACAGCCATATATGCGCCCGCGACGCTGGAAGTTTGCCCAAGCCGATTGGACACTTTTTTCGTCTCTAGCGACATTCGATGACCGTCACTTTCCTAGCGTCGACGATGAGGTCACACATATTACAGACGTTATTCTTACAGCTGCGGAACGTTCAATACCATGCACCTCCGCATTGCCCCGGCGCCCCCCAGTTCCTTGGTGGAACGCGGCATGCCGTGACGCAATACGTGAGCGGCGATGTGCTCTTCGCGTTTTCCGCCACCATCCTACTTTGGACAACTGTATCCGCTATAAGCAGTTCCGAGTGCGATGCCGTCGCGTCATCCGCGATAGCAAGAAGGAAAGCTGGAAATTCTTTACTAGCTCATTTAACACCTTCACTCCCTCCTCGGAAGTTTGGAGTCGGATTCGACGGTTCTCAGGTGCGCCTAGTTTCTCCCCGGTCTCTGGGCTCACTGTCGCGCATGATACATTAGTGGACCCCGTCGCAATTTCTAACTCATTGGGTCAACACTTTGGTGAGATTTCAAGCTCTTCAATTTACCCGCCAGCATTTCTCCCGAAGAAACGTGCAGTGGAAGTGCGACCTCTTGCTTTCTCCTCTCAAAATCGCGAAAGCTACAATACTGTTTTCTCCATGCGGGAACTCCAACATGCCCTCTCTTCTTCTCGCTCCTCCGCCCCAGGACCGGATGGTATCCACATCCAAATGTTGCTGCATTTATCATACCATAGTCTGCTTTACCTCCTTCGCCTTTATAATCGAATTTGGACCGACAGTACTTTTCCCAGACGATGGCAGGAAGCTATCGTCGTTCCTGTAAAGAAACCTGGAAAGGACAAACATCTCCCCTCTAGCTATCGCCCCATTTCTCTCACAAGTAGTGTATGTAAGGTTTTGGAGCGTATGGTGAATTGCTGTTTAGCTTGGTGGCTGGAGTCCCACTGTCTTTTAACACCTGCCCAATGCGGTGTCCGAAAGCATCGTTCTGTAGTTGACCATCTTGTTGCTCTCTCCACTTATATCATGAACAATTTTCTCCGGAAATGCCAAACGGTAGCAATATTTTTTGATTTGGAGCGAGCATACGATACCTGTTGGAGGACAGGCATCCTTCACACGCTGTTCTCTTGGGGCTTTCGAGGTCGGCTGCCCCTTTTTCTTCAAGAATTTATGACAGAGCACACATTTAGGGTGCGGGTGAACACCACTCTCTCCCGTACTTTCTCCCAAGAAAACGGGGTACCCCAGGGCTCCGTGCTGAGTGTTGTACTGTTTGCCATTGCCATAAATCCAATTATGGACTGTCCTTCCCGATGTCTCAGGCTCCCTCTTTGTGGACGATTTTGCGATCTACTACATCTCTCAACGGACCAGCCTTCTTGAACGACGTCTTCAAGAATGTCTCGATCGCCTCCACTCTTGGAGCATCGAAACTGGCTTCCACTTTTCTCCCAGTAAGACCGTTTGTGTTAATTTTTGGCGACGTAAGGAGTTTCTTCCGCCCTCCTTACATCTAGGTCCTGTCAACCTTCCGTTTTCGGACGTCGCAAAATTCTTGGGTCTTATGTTTGGCAGAAAACTGTGCTGGTCCTCCCACGTTTCCTATCTTTCGGCTCGCTGTCTGCAATCCCTCAACACCCTCCGTGTCCTGAATGGTACCTCCTGGGGAGCGGACCGAGTGGTCTTTCTCCGCCTCTATCGCGCCTTAGTGCGCTTGAAATTGGACTATGGAAGCATAGTTTACTCCTCTGCTCGGCCATCTATTCTTCGGCGTCTCGACTCTATCCACCACCGTGGATTACATTTAGTGTCTGGAACTTTTTACACCAGCCCGGTGGAAAGCCTTTATGCTGAGACTGCTGAACCTCCGCTGTCCAATTGGCGAGCTGTCCTTCTGAGTCGTTATGCTAGCCATCTGTCTTCCATGCCTGCTAATCCGGCCCATGACATTTTTTTTGACGCCTCCTAGGATGTAGGGTATGCAAGCCGCCCTTCCTCCCTACTACC
Source organism: Schistocerca serialis cubense (assembly GCF_023864345.2). Lineage (NCBI taxonomy): Eukaryota > Metazoa > Arthropoda > Insecta > Orthoptera > Acrididae > Schistocerca > Schistocerca serialis. Next base: position 90,593,034 of record NC_064639.1, on the reverse strand, counting down.
ACCGGGAGTCTGCTTCCATCAACTGCTCCATTCTCTTTCCTTCCGCTTTCCTAAAACCTTCTTGACAACTTGGGGTACAGCACCGAGTTTCCCAAGGATGGTACCCCTTCACTTGTTTATCGTCGGGCATTTGCTGCTCTATGTGCACAAATGAAGGAAGCCACATTTATTTACACTGATAGCTCGAAAAAATCGTTAGGTGTAGGGAGTGCCTATATTGTTGGTGACACCCCCATTCGATTTCGGCTTCCCGACCAGTGTTCGGTTTATACTGCGGAGCTTTACGCTGTTCTCCAGGCTGTCCAATACATCTGCCGCCATCAGCGGACACAGTATGCTATCTGTTCAGATCCTCTCAGCTCTCTCCTCAGCCTCCATGCTCTCTACCCTGTCCACCCTCTGGTCCGCCGGATTCAGGACTGCCTGCGCTTGCTCCATTTGGGGGGCGTCTCTGTGGCGTTCCTCTGGCTCCCAGGACACGTTGGTATCTGTGGCAATGAGGCGGCCGATATAGCGGCCAAGGCTGCAGTCTATCTTCTTCGGCCAGCTATTCGATCGATTCCCTTCGCCGATCTACGGAGCGTTTTATGTCGTCGTGTTGTTCTTTTATGGCACGCACATAGGTCGACACTTCCCCATAATAAATTGCGGGACGTGAAAGCTCTTCTCTGTGCTTGGACCTCTTCCTCCTGAACGCATCGTCGGGAGGAGGTAATTTTAACTAGATTCCAGATAGGGCACTGTCTTTTTAGCTATCAACATCTTTTAAGCGGCGATCCTCCCCCACTCTGTCCCCACTGCTCTCAGCTGTGGACGGTAAGACACCTTTTAACTGGGTGCCCCTATTTTACTCCGTTACGCCCCCGTCTACAGCTGTCGCCTGATTTATCTTCCATTTTAACAGATGACACACGCTCGGCCGATCGCGTTCTCGAGTTTATTAGTGCCAGTGAGATGACGTCAGTCATTTGAAGCTCTTTTTGGGGACAACCAACCCCTTTCTGTAGTGGATTTTTAAGCTTTTCTTCTCCTTTTAGTTTCTCCAATTTTTTGAGTTTCGTTCCCATTGCTGCTGCTTTCCATTTTCGTTTTTTACCGTTTCCTAAGTCACAGACCGGTTGCTAATGACCATAGCAGTTTTGCGCCCTAAAACCAAACCAAAACAAAAACAAAAAACGTTCACATACGCCTTCATGGTGTACACCTCGGCCGCAGCTTCTCCTGGACCTTTAGCATGGCCCTAAGGACTCAGTTAACCTCGCTGCTCTCCGCTGTCAATTCCTCTTGATTCTTGACGTGTTCCGGGACTCTGAAGTGGTTTACACCGATTCCTCAGTGGCTGATGGTCATGTAGACTTCGCATATGTTCATGGAGGACATTTTGAGTAACACTTCTTGCCAGTTGGCTGCAGTGTTTTCACTGCAGAGCTGGCGGCCGTATCTCGTGCTCTTGAGTACATCCACTCATGCCCTGGCGAGTCATTTCTCCTCTGTACTGACTCATTGAGCAGCCTACAACCTATCGACCAATGCTACCCTCGCCACCCTCTGGTAGCGTCCATTCAGGAGTCCATCTATGCCCTGGAACAGTCCTGTCGCTTCGTGGTGTTTTTGTGGTCCCCAGGACACGTTGGAATTCCCGGCAACAAACTTGCCGACAGGCTGGCCAAACAGGCGACATGGAAACAGCTGTTGGAGATAAGCATCTCCGAAGCTGACCTGCATTCTGTCTTACACCGCAGGGTTTTCCAGCTTTGGGAGACGGAATGGCATAACAGCACACATAACAAACTGCATGTCATTAAGGAGACTATAAATGTGTGGAAGTCTTCCATGCGGGCCTCTCGCAGGGAATCAGTTGCACTCTGCCGGCTCCGCACTCTGCCGTGGCTAACGCATGGATACCTACTCCGTCGCGAGGACCCACCTGTGTTGCTGTGGCTCCCAAATGACATTCGTCCACTTCTTGCTGGACTGCCCACTTTTAGCTGCTCTGCGGCAGACTTTTAACTTTCCCAGCATCCTGCCTTCGATGTTGGGTGACAATGCCTCCACAGCAGCTTTAGTTTTACCTTTTATCCGTGAGAGTGAGTTTTATACTTCTATGTAAGTTTTAGCACATGTCCTTTGTCCCTCTGTCTCTTCCACCCTAGTGCTTTTGGGATGGAGGTTTTAATGTGTTGCGGAGTGGCTGGCTTTCCCTTTTTATTGGGTGGCCAGCCACTGTAATCTGCTTTCATGTTTTACTCTCTTCTGTTACTAGCATCTCTGTTTTCTTGTCCTCTTTTGTTCCTTTTAGTGTTTGTTGCCTTCCCTTCATTCTTGTGGCTTTTCCTTTCTTTCCGTTTTGTGTTTTATGTTTCGTCCATTTTATTCTCAAACTTGTGACACTGTTTTATTAGGAACAAGGGACCGATGACTTGTTTGGTCCCTTCTCCCACCCTTAAACCAACCAACCATTCATCCTCCCAGAGAAGGTCAAGGTAATGGTGTATCAGTGTTATGTGAAACCTTATATTCCACCACGGATGAGATGCTTTAAATGCTTACGGTTTGGACATGTCTTACTGCTGCACCACTGATCCCCTCTGTGGTGACTGTGGGTGCCCCCTCCATGAGGGGAGTGCCTGTGCTCCCCCACCATTGTGTGTAAATTGTCATGGACAGCATTCTCCACGCTCGCCTGTATGCCCAGTGTTTGTGAAAGAAAGGAGGATTCTAGAGTACCAAACCTTAGATCGGCTCACCTACACTGAGGCTCATCAAAAGTATGACCGGCTCCATCCCATGTCTATGTCTTCTACTTTTGCTTCTGTTATGTCCATTCCCCCTCCTACCCCCTGCTCTTCCCAGCCCCACCCCATTCGCACCATGCCTTCAGCCTCCTCCTCCCACTCCACCTCCCTGTCAGTGCCCATACCCACTCCTTCGGGTACTGCTCCCCCTCCCCCGCTGGCCTCCTTTGGTGGCCACCAGTACTGGAGCTCCCTCCCGGGACTCCTCTTCCCGGCACCCCCCTGAAAGGCGATCTACAGCTCCACATTGGCAGTGCGATCCGCAGCCGGTGGGCACCAAGATTGCCCGGTGTAATTCCGTGCCCACCCTCGCTGAAGTTTGCCCTTCACTTCCTTCCCAAGAGAAGAAGCCGAAACGCAAGAACAAGGGCAAATCCCCTCCGGTACCCCCGGAGGTGCAGCCTTCCCCTCCTCCAGTCAATAAACCAACAGAGTCTAACCCCAGCTGTATGGATATTACCCCATCCTTATCGGTGATGGATGACGACTCAGCGGTGTGACCGACTCCAGTCCCTTCGCTTTCCCTTTGGACTCTGGCTTGAGAATCCTCCAGTGGAATTGTAATGGGTATTTGTGTCACCTTCCAGAGTTGCAGCCCCTTCTTTCCTCCTACTCTGCTGCCTGCATTGCTCTCCAGGAGACCCATTTTGTCTATTCTTACTCATCCACCCTTGGTGGGTTCCAAGCTTTCTGTGGAAACCGAATTGGCCCCTTGTGGGCTTCTGATGTTGTTTGCGCCTTAATCCCCAAGAACATTGTTAGTAAATGAGTTCCCCTCCATACCACTATGGAAGCCATTTCTGTCTGGGTCCATCTGGCCACTCCATTCACAATCTGTAATCTCTACCTTCCACCTGACAGGCTGCCCACATCCCATGCCCTCACCACCCTTCTTCAACAACTCCCTTTCCCTTCCTGCTATTAGGGGACTTCAGTGCCCACAATCCTCTTTGGGGTAGTCATACGACCACTGCCCAGGGCAGGACAGTTGAAGCTGTTCTGGCAGGGCTTGACCTCTGTTTACTAAGCACAGATGCTCCCATACACTTTACTGTGGCGCACGGCACTTTCTCTACCATTGATCTCTCTATCTGCAGTCCCGGCCTTCTTCCCTCCATTCGGTGGGGACTCCATGAAGACTTACGTGATAGGGACCATTATCCAATTGTTTTGACCTTCCTTCAGTGTCTCTCGCTCCGTCCCTCTCCCGGGTGGGCCATATCTAAGGCTGATTGGGGTGCCTTCTCCTCTGCTCCTATCCCTCCTGTATTGCCACATGCCACTGTTGATACATCTACTCAGATTTTGGCTGCCGCCATCCTTTCAGCAGCTGTTTCAGCAATCCCTTCTTCCTCAGGTTCCCCACGCCAGAAGATGGTCCCTTGGTGGACTCCGGAAATTGCTGCAGCCATAAAAGACCGCCGCTATGCTCTTAAACACTTCGAGCGGCACCCTTGTACTACTCTTCTTCTGGTCTTAAAACGACTCCACGCCCGGGCCTGTTACCTAATCAAATTTCAGAAACAAATTTGCTGGGAACAATATGGTGCTGCCATAGGACCACACACCCCGTCTTCACAAGTCTGGGCAAAACTCAGGCGAATTTTTGGCCACCGTCCTCCCAGTGGGGTTGCAGGAATTTCTTTGCATGGTGTTGCCCTTACCAATCCGGATTTTGTAGCAGAAAATTTTGCTCATCACTTTGCTCAAGCTTCGGCATCGGCGCAGTATCCGCCCATGTTCCGTCTCCTGAAAGAGCACTCAGGACTGCCTTTGTCTTTTGTTTTTTACCGCTCGGAGCCATATAATGCTCCATTCAGCGAGTGGGAATTTGCCAGCGCCCTTGCCCTTTGTCCTGACACGGCTCCTGGACCGGATCGGATACATAACCAAATGCTCCAACACTTATCGGTGTCTGGCCACCATCGTATATTGACCCTCTTCAACCATCTGTGGAGTGAGGGAGTCTTTCCTACCAAGTGGCAGGAAAGCATTGTTGTTCCGGTGTTGAAGCCAGGGAAGCCGCCTCTTCTGTTGGATAGCTACCGTCCAATTAGCCGTACTAACACCCTCTGCAAGCTCCTTGAGCGCTTGGTGAGTTGGCAGCTGTTTTGGATCCTTGAATCCCGTAGTTTTTGTCATCGGGCTGCTCTGCAGTGGATAACTTGGTGCACCTGGAATCTGCTATCCGGTCGGCTTTTGCCCATCGGCAACACCTCCTTGCAGTCTTCTTTGATCTGCATAAAGCCTACGACACCACCTGGCGCCACCACATCCTCACCACCCTTCATGAATGGGGCCCTCCTGGCACTCTGCACATTTTTATCTGTAAATTCCTTTCTTGTCGCTCTTTTCAGGTCCAAGTTGGCTGCTCCCACAGCACTCCCCATCGGCAAGAAAATGGGGTTCCACAAGGTTCCGTGCTGAGCCTCCCTCTCTTTCTCATAGCCATTAATGGTCTGGTGATAGCTGTTGGGCCGACAGTGCCCCCTCTTTGTATGCTGATGATTTTTGTATCTACCTTGATTCCTCCGTAATGGGCGCTGCAGAACGCTGTGTACAGGGAGCAATCTACCGGGCACACTCATGGGTTCTCCCCCATGGCTTTCAGTTTTCAGCCGCCAAGACACGTGTCATGCATTTGTTCCGTCACCATACAGTCCATCCTCATCCAGAACTGTTCCTCGATGGCCAGCCACTTGAGGTGGTGGAGACCCATCACTTCTTGGGTCTCGTCTTCGATGTCAGGTTGACATGTCTCCCTCATCTTCGCCAGCTGAAGAGGATGTGATGGTCCCATCTCAATGTTCTTAGGTGTCTGCGCAATACCGCCTGGGGTGCAGACCGCTCTGTCCTCATGCGATTGTATCAAGCATTGGTCCAGTCTCATTTAGACTATGGAAGTCCTGTCTATGGTTCTGCATCACCTTCAACACTGCAGATCCTAGACTCCATCCACCACAGAGGGGTCCGACTTACGACTGGTGCCTTCCGGACGAGCCCCATACTTAGCCTTCTCGCAGAGGCAGGGATTCCACCACTGTGAGTTTTGCGCCAACAACAGCTGATATCTTATGCACTCCGCATTCGCTGCACCCCAAAGCACCCTAATTATGGTCTCCTTTATCCAGACACAGAAATCACCCTGCCGTAGCGGCGGCCACGATGTGGGCTTACCATGGCTGCCCGCATTCAGTTGCTCTTTTCTGAACTCCAGCAATTCCCTTTACCACCTCTCCTCTCAGCTCATGCACATACCCCTCCTCGGTTTGTCTCTTAGCCACAACTGTCTCTTGATCTCTCAATCGATTCAAAGGATTCTGTCCCTCCGATGGCTCTTCGCCACCAATTCTACTCTCTCCTCAGTTCATTCCAGTGTTCAGAAGTGATTTATACTGATGGCTCCATGGTTTCTGGCGGCACTGCTTTTGCTTACGCCTATGCGCGACACACAGAACTTCGTTCCTTGCCCGATGGCTGTAGTGTTTTTATTGCAGAATTGGTAGCCATCTTGCGTGCACTGGACCATATCCGCTCCTGCTTAGGACTATCCTTCACTATCTGTTGTGACTCATTGAGCGGTTTGCACGGTGTCGGCCAGTGCTTCCCTCGCCACCCATTGATCATTGCTATCCAGGATTCCCTTTCTTTCCTTGCTCAATGTGGGTGCTCGGTGGTTTTCATTTGGACCCCAGGCCATGTTAGGATTACTGGCAATGAACTTGCCGATTGACTGGCTAAGTTAGCTATTATCAGGCCATCTCTTGCTATTGGCATTCCGGAAATAGACCTTTGCATTACGTCATCAGGTTTTGGGCCTTTGGGATGCAGAATGGCACACTCTTTCTTCGCCGAACAAGCTCAGGGCGATTAAGGATTGTACAACTCCATGGCGGTCTTCCTTCTGGGTGTCTCGTAAGGCCTCTGTTGCCCTATGCCGGCTCCGCATTGGCCATACTTGGTTGACTCACGTTGTGAGGACCCCCCTCTCTGTCGTGGATCGATGTTGACTGTGACTCACATCTTATTGGACTGCCCCAACTTAGCCACCCTGTGACAGACTTTTAGCTTTCCAGACTTGCTACCCTTGGTGTTGACTGACAATGCCTCGACGGTGGAACTTGTTTTACATTTTATTCGTGATGGGGATTTTTATCGCTTTATTTAAGGGAGGGACCTTCCACCTTATCGGTGAGTGGAGGGGATGACAGGCCCTCTTGCTCCCCCCCCCCCTTCCCCCCCCTCGCCCCGACTGGATTGTCTTCAACTGGGCTTGGTGGTTCACCCCGGCCCTTTGCCTTCCCACTCCTTTCCTTATGGGGTCTGTTATGTCTTGAGCATCTATATTGTCTCCCGTGTTTCTTCCTTCACTCCCCTGTCATTAGTCACTTTCTTTCCCTCACCTTTTCTTCTGTCCTTTTCCTTCCTTCCCTGTCAATAGTTTATCATTTTATGGGTATTGTAGTTCCCTCTTTTAATGTGGGATTTTATCGGTTTTAGTTAACCTAAGGTTGTAGGGACTGATGACTGCGTAGTTTGGTCCCTTCTCCAACCACCAAACCTACCAACCATACTCATCCATGATACTGCACTTCTTGAGTTGAGTGTTATAAATTCACAGAGTTTTCTTGTTAGGCCACCATCTTTAAATGCGCTTATTAACATGTATTAAATTATTTTGCCATGTCAACTTCTGTATGTGTATTGGATCTTTCAGCCGTATCAACCTTGAATTGCTTTCCATTCCGTATTTGCGTAATTTTGCTCAGTGGGCTTCTGTGTATCATTCACAATGTCCCCTAAACTATGTAAATGCAAGTATGCGTCAACAGCAAATTTCCACGCAGTGTAGTTTCACAACCTATAGGTCGCTCTATTTGCAGTATTTATGCTGCACTTATTTTTTACAATTACCATTGACAGTATTAAATTATGTGAACTGCTGCACAACCAGCTCATCCCTATAGCTTTCACTTCACACGTTCATATCCAGGAGTATTCTGATATTTGCTTTCTTCTATAGACCAGATGCGTATTCGGAATGTGTTCCCTGGGCTTATAAACTGTTAGAGCCAGCACGGCAAAATAATTAATTTGTAACACTAAAGTGCAGGAATAAGGCAAGCTACATTTTAACATTCATAATTTATGTATGAGGAGCAGTCACTGAAAACCGAAGACCCGCCACCTTGGGACCATAGAAAGATTCCAGTCGATAGTTATCACCACCAGTATTAAGACATTTATCCCTTTGCAAGATGAGATGATTGGTTCCTGTTTCACAGAACACGATCAGCAACTAACAGATCCACAACTGCACCTACTCTTGCACTTCCTCGACCTGCTGAAACCACATCCATTCAAGTATTTCTACAAATCGCCAAAGGTGTGAAAACCATGATGAACGATTCGTGTTGTACAGAGGATGTTGCAATGTCTCACAACCAAGCCTTCGTCGGATTGGCAGTGTAGGGGCGGGCATTATCATGCAACAGGAATTTCCTATCCAAAACATTCCTGAGCGTTTTGATTTTAAGGCATGTTGCAGTTCCTGCAGAGTGTCTTTGTAGCGCTACACATTGATTGTGGTTCCACGCTCAAGGACCTCGACGAGCAGGGGCCACCTACAGTCAAAGGAGGTGGTCATCATTACCTTACTGGAACTTGCGTGAATAGCTTTGAGTTTCTTTGGTGGTGGAGATGTGAGATGTTTCTACTGTTGCCTTTGACATTTGCCCTCTGGCTAGAAATGGTGATAGCACGTTTGTCTCTTGTGATGATACGGGACAGAATTGTGTGCTCTTCCTCATGGTGTGCAGCAGATGACTCAGACTTGATGCCATTCTCTTAATTTCCACCAGTGGTGTTGATTTGACAAGGCTATTTTCTGTGGGGATTTGTTTGTAATGCTGGGGTTCTTTAAATGATCCATTCGTTTTCAAAGTTCTGTATTTCCCAACTTATTACATGTACAAATATGACTGATGCAGGATTGAAACCGTAAATTCACTAAGTTTGCGTTGTGCTCCCCAATTGACATTAAGAGTGCAGCACCTACAAAAAAGAATAGAATGAGATGTTTGTTACAACAGTGTAATATTTATTCAGAAGGAATTATGGGAAATAACTACCATGTAAACAGGGCATTGTTCCTTGCTACTGAAGTTATAGGGACACTGGTTATCTCTATGAACAGAAGGGTACCAGTCAACCTAATGTGCTAGATGCAGCCATGGAGAGCCTTTTCCTTCTGCGAGAATCGAGGCAATGAATGAATAAAAAGGATAAAAGTAATGACCGAAGTGAGACTCAATCCAATGGCTACTGCTCTCAAGCACTGCTGATAGAGCCATGCAGCCCTTAGAAAATGATCCTGCCGTTAGAGAAGTAAAGTTGCTCAGAGAACTTTAAAGTAGTTTTCCTAAAATATTTTTGAGGGCTCCATTGAACTGCTTTGGCCAATTGATATTAGAGTTCTGAACTTTGTACATTAAATATAAAAAACTACAAAAATCCAAGTGCCATGTGATCCCCTTGTAAGTTGTCTATTAATATTGTCTGCCAGATCATTAATATACGGTGTGGACAGCAAGTGTACCAACACCTGTGGGGTGTGTCTGACAAACCCTCTGTCCAAGATAACACCTGACATCCCCCTAGCCCAGATATCCTCAGTACAGTCAAACTTTAGTTTGATATTCTGTACAAGTGTACTTTATTAATATGCGTTGGTGTGGTACTGGGTCAAATGCTTTACAGAAGTAAAACAAAGCAACAACCACCTGATTGCATCTATACATGGCTCTCAGGATGTTGTTGAGAAGAAACATAAGTTGGTTTTCGCATGATTAAAGTTTTTGGAATCCGTGTCAGATGCCGTGGAGAAGGTCATTCTGTTAGAGACGCCTCATCACATTTGAACTTGGAATAGGTCTGAGATTTGAGAGCAGATAGATGGCAATGTTGACGGCAGATAGATGGCAGTGATATTGGATAGCATATTTGTGTGACATGTACTTTCCTCCAACCACTGGGCACGGTTTTTTGTTCAGTGGCGTCTACAGTATACCATGGTTAAGACAAGTGTTAACTCAGCTGCAAATTCTGTATAGAATCTGACGTTAATTCCTTCGGGTTGTTTGGCCTACCCTGGTTTACCATCCATTGTTTACCAAAATTCTCCAAAATTTGAACTGTGGTGGGAATGGTGCCCAATGTGATGCATAGATACTTACCTGCGCACAATCAATCTGACACCCGGTTCTGAGCAGACAACTTGCCACACCCAAAACCTAATGTAGTTACTAATCTGTTGTGGGACAAATTTACCTGTAACTGTTGTATCCTTGATAATGCAAGAATCCTGCTGCTGGTGTATCAGCTTCAAACTTGATATGTATGCCAAGGAGTAGAGACCTACCCCATTAATGCACTGGGTCTGTGAATAACGTTTACTATGGCAGGTGGCTGTTGCCAGGGCTGCACGGTGCCTGTGGAGAGCTCATATTCAGATTGGGTGATATCAGGTGACCCAAACTTGCTTGAGGCAGTAGTCTGCTCATGTTGGAACTCACTGTGATGCTCACTAGTACAACACCGAAATGTCACACCCATTGGCTATTCAGTGGGAGGAGGGACAGTCGCATTAACATGGAGAATGTAGGACGAGACCTTTACGACAACCAAACCTCAAAAATGTACATCTACACAGATACTCCATAAGCCACCGTATGGTGCTTGGCGGGAGGGTACCCTGTACTACTACTTGTCATTTCCCATCCTGTTCCGCTTGCAAATAGAGCAATGTCTTGTAATTTATCTTCATGGCCCTTAAACGCAATGTATGGTGGCAACAGTAGAATCATTTGGCAGTCAGCTTCAAATGCTGGTTCTCTAAATTATCTCAATAGTTTTTCTCTAAAGAATTTCGCCTTCTCTCCAGGGATTCCCATTTGAGTTCCCAAAGCATCTTTGTAACGTGTGTTGTTCGAAACTACTGGTAACAAATCTGCAGCCCACTTCTGAATTGCTTCGATGTCTTCCTTCAATCTGACCTGGTACAGATCCCAAACACTTGAGCAGTACTCATGAATAGGTCACACCAACGTCCTGTAGGCCGCCTCCTTTACAGGTGAACCACTCTTTTCAAAAATTCTCCCAATAAACCAAAGTCGACCATTCATCTTACCTATCACAGTTCTCACATGCTTATTCCACTTCATGTCGCTTTGCCACATTACACACAGATATTTAAACGACTTGACTGCATCAGGCAGACACTAGTAATACTGTACCCGAACATTACAGGTTTGATCTTCCTACTCATCCGCATTAACTTACATTTTTCCACATTTAGGACTAACTGCCATTCATCACACCAACTGGAAATTTTGTCCAAGTCATCATGTATCTCCCTCCAGTCACTCAACTTCAACACCTTTCCGAATACCACGGCATATCAGCAAACTACCACAGATTGCTGCCCAACCTGTCATTTATGTATTTAGAAAGCAATAGTGGTCCTAGCACACTTCCCTGTGGCTCTCCTGATGATACCATTGTCTCTGATGAACACTCGCTGTCGAGGACAACATACTGGGTTCTATTATTTAAGAAGTCTTCGAGCTACTCACATACCTCTGAACTTATTCCATATGCTCCTCCTTTAATTAACAGCCTGCAGTGCTTTCCAGAAATATAGAAAAGTGAAATCTGCCTCTTGCCCTTCATCCGTAGTTCGCAATATATCATGTGAGAAAAGGACAAGCTGAGTGGTACTTTCTAAAACCATGCTGATTCATTGTGGAACTCATGGAAGATAAGTTTGGAGAGGTGGCAGTATTGCGAAAGGCGTTAGGAGGCTCCCCGCTGAGCAAGACAGTGAACGCCATTCAGTTTCAAGCCTTAGTTTCATATGTACTTCCTTAAGTGACATTCCTGTTCCTTCTATTCTCAGTAGAAGTTTAAACAAACCACATGGCATAATCTTTCACTGTGACTTGATATTACAATTGGGTGAAGAACTATGTACTGACCTGGAATGGTTTGGAGTGCAATTGTCCGCCATAACCAGAAGTGGCAGAAGCATAAGAGAGGTATAAGATAACATTTACTCTAACATTCAAGGGAAATACTTGCTCAGAACAGGTCAAGTACACTGAAGAGCCAAAGAAACTGGTACACCTGCCTAACATTGTGTGCACCCCCACCCCAAGTGCACGCAGAAATGCTACAACACAACCTGGAACCTTGCATATGGCATGGACTCGATTAATGTCTGAAGTAGTGCTGGAGGAAATTGGCACAATGAATCCTGCAGGGCTGTCCATAAATCCGAAAGAATTCGAGGTGGTGGAGATATCTTCTGAACAGCACGTTGCAAGGCATCCCACATATGCTCAGTAAATGTTCATGTCTAGGGAATTTGGTGGGTAGGGAAGTGTTTAAACTCAGAAGAGTGTTCCTGGAGCCACTGTGTAGCAACTCTGGATGTGTGGCGTGTCACATTGCCCTGCTGGAATTGCCTAAGTCCTTCGGGATGCCCAATGGACATGAATGGATGCAGGTGATCACACAGGATGCTGACGTACGTGTGTCACCTGTCAGAGTTGTATTTAGATGTATCAGGGGTCCCATATCACTCCAACTGCACATGCCCCACACCATTATGGAGCCTTCACCAGCTTGAACAGTCCCCTGCTGACGCGCAGGGTCCATGGATTCATGAGGCTCTCTCCATACCCGTACACATCAATCAGCTCAATACAATTTTAAAAGAGACTCGTCTGATCAAGCACCGTGTTTCCAGTCATCAACAGTCCAATGTCAGTGTTGACAGGCCCAGGCAAGGTGTAAAGCTTTGTATTGTGCAGTCATCAAGGGCACATGAATAGGCCTTCAGCTCCAAAAGCCCGTATTGATGGTGTTTCATCGAATGGTTCACATGCTGACACTTATAGGTGGCTCAGCATTGAAATCTGCAGCAATTTGCAGAAGGGTTGCACTTCTGTCATGTTGAACGATTCTCTTCTGTCATCGTTGGTGCCATTCTTGCAGCATCTTTTTCTGGCTGCAGCGATGTTGGAGATTTGATGTTTTACTGGATTCCTGATATTCACGGTACAGTCGTGAAATGGTCGTACCGCAAAATTCCCCCTTCATCACTACTTGGGAGATGTGTCACATCGCTCATGCGCCGACTACAACACCACATTCAAACTCACTTAGATCTTGATAACCTGCCATTGTACCAACAGTAACCAATCTAACGACTGCACCAGACACTTGTTGTTTTATATAGGTGCTGCCAACCGCAGCTCCATATTCTGCCCATTTACATAGCCCTTTATTTGAATATGCATGTCTATACCAGTTTCTTTGGCACATGAGTGTAGTATGTACTACCACAGTACTTCAAGGGCTACCATTTCAGACATGTCATCCCAGTGTCCCAGTGAACCTGCCTGTTTCAATTGTGAACATATTTAACATTATGGAACACTTTGTATCCATCCTACAATTTGTATCAGCTGTCTGGACCAACATACATACTAGAATGAAACTTTCACTTTGCAGCGGAGTGTGCATTGATATGAAACCTTCTGGCAAATTAAAACTGCGTGCTGGACCAAGACTTGAACTTGGGAGTTTTGCCTTTTCCGGGCACGTGCTCTACTGACTGAGCTACCCAAGCATGACTCACGGCCCGTCCTGACAGCTTTACTGCCCCGAGTACCTTCTCTCCTACTTTCCGAACTTCACAGAAGCTCTTCTGCAAACTTGTAGAACTAGTACCCCTTGAAGAAAGGACATTGTGGAGAGACAGCTTAGCCACAGCCTGGGGGGAGGGGGGGGGCGGCATCTTGTAGCTGAGCACTTTCCCATGAAAGGCAAAGGTCCCGAGTTCAAGTCTCGGTCTGGTGTAAAGTTTTAATCTGCTACAAGGTTTTCAACACATCCACTGTTTACCAGTGTGTCCCATTTGCAAGAAGGAATGGACAGTCCAAGAATATAAGACCTTTGGTAGTACATTGATGTTAGAAAGAAGTATGAACTTCTTCACACAGTTACTATGACGATCAGTTTCTCCACTCTTACCAATGTTGGGGACCCCTGCCCCCTCACACTCACGGAAATGCGTTGTTCTCATCTGCATCCCCTCTGAGGAACCCTCCTCCAAGAACTGTAGATATTTGCAGCCTGACACTGCCAGTCCATTGAAGGAACTGAAGCTGTAGAGCTGCCCCTCCTTATTGTGTTCCTGATCTTAAATTGGTCACGCCTTTGCAGACTTAGAAGTCTCCAAAACTTCAAAAGACAACTTGATGAATAAATCCAAGATGAAGGTGGTTTTGGCAGGCCCAGTGGTCCAGTGTCTCCCTTTTCTATGTGGCATAGAACCTGTGTTCCTGGATCCGGTACAAACACAGGTGATTGTGAGTGAAGGCTGTAGCATGATTTGCTACTGTGGGCTTTTGATTCCCCCACCCATACCTCCAGGGTGATTATATAGCGGTAAAATGTGCCACTACTGTCTCCCTGAACTGTGGCAACTACTGCATTCTTCCCCAATCTGCCTTTTTGGTAATTATTATCCTAAGCTGTAGTCTTACTGCACTTGTTGTAGAAACCTGACGCTCCTTAGAGGATGTCCTGAGGCGTCTATACATCTGCTCTCACACACATGTTCACAGTCAATGGGTGCCTCTCCAAACATAGTGACTGTGCAGATTAGAAAGAGTGTTGATAGCACTGTTTGCCATATTTACTTGTCACTAGACAGATACAATGCATTGGTGAACCTGATAGGATAAGTACCTCAACCCTACCTCCTTGGAGATCTCTGTGTGCATAACCTGTGAACCCTTATCAATCATGGACTTCAGAGATGTGAAGTGACTTGCATGCCTCAACTATACAGACAGCAGACAGCCGTATGGTAGGTACAAGCACAATGGAGGGGTATGTATAGGGAGGACAGGTAAACCTGTGGTTCCTGAAGACAGTAGTTGTAGGGGCAATAGTCTGGATGATTGACTGATCGAGCCTTTTAACATTAGTTGGCATGTCCCCTCTTATTGGTACTGTGAATGGCTGAAAACAACAGGAAACAAGAACTGTTATTTTCCCCCGAAGGCATACAGGTGTACTTTGTGGTTTAATGATGATGGCATCCTCTTGGTTAATACGAGGGTCGTCCACAAAGTAAGTTCCGTTTCTATTTCTATATGCGGCAGCACTACGATCACAGTTCCGAGCATGCGCAACAGTTACTCTGACTTGAGGAGAAGACATGTATGCCATTTTCAGATCACTGCTGCCAACGTGTGCTTTGTAGTGCTTCTTTATAATGTCAGCCATATTTGAAAATGCCACCGCATGTGAAATCAGATCTGTGATTCATTTTCTAAATGCAAAGATAGTTAAGCCAGAGGAAATTCATCAGCAAATCTTCAAGGTGCACGGACAAAATGCTATGAGTGATTGAATGGTTAGAGTATGGGTCAGACTGTTCAGTGAAGGACGTGATCAAGTGCACGATGAAAAACGAAGTGGAAACCCGTCTGTGGTTACTGATGAACTGGTTCACACAATTGAAGAGAAGATTAAGCACAACCATAAGTTTACACTTAGTGATCAAGTAGGTAAAAAGACGAGGGCTAATAGAAATCCTTGGGTAACAGAAGAAATATTGAATTTAATTGATGAAAGGAGAAAATATAAAAATGCAGTAAATGAAGCAGGCAAAAAGGAATACAAACGTCTCAAAAATGAGATCGACAGGAAGTGCAAAATGGCTAAGCAGGGATGGCTAGAGGACAAATGTAAGGATGTAGAGGCTTGTCTCACTAGGGGTAAGATAGATATAGATACTGCCTACAGGAAAATTAAAGAGACCTTTGGAGAGAAGAGAACCACTTGTATGAATATCAAGAGCTCAGATGGCAACCCAGTTCTAAGCAAAGAAGCGAAGGCAGAAAGGTGGAAGGAGTATATAGAGGGTTTATACAAGGGCGATGTACTTGAGGACAATATTATGGAAATGGAAGAGGATGTAGATGAAGACGAAATGGGAGATAAGATACTGCGTGAAGAGTTTGACAGAGCACTGAAAGACCTGAGTCGAAACAAGGCCCCGGGAGTAGACAAAATTCCATTAGAACTACTGATGGCCTCGGGAGAACCAGTCATGACAAAACTCTACCATCTGGTGAGCACGATGTATGAGACAGGCGAAATACCCTCAGACTTCAAGAAGAATATAATAATTCCAATCCCAAAGAAAGCAGGTGTTGACAGATGTGAAAATTACCGAACTATCAGTTTAATAAGTCACAGCTGCAAAATACTAACGCGAATTCTTTACAGACGAATGGAAAAACTGGTAGAAGCCGACCTCGGGGAAGATCAGTTTGGATTCCATAGAAATACTGGAACACGTGAGGCAATACTGACCTTACGGCTTATCTTAGAAGAAAGATTAAGAAAAGGCAAACCTACGTTTCTAGCATTTGTAGACTTAGAGAAAGCTTTTGACAATGTTAACTGGAATACTCTCTTTCAAATTCTGATGGTGGCAGGGGTAAAATACAGGGAGCGAAAGGCTATTTACAATTTGTACAGAAACCAGGTGGCAGTTATAAGAGTCGAGGGGCATGAAAGGGAAGCAGTGGTTGGGAAAGGAGTGAGACAGGGTTGTAGCCTTTCCCCGATGTTATTCAACCTGTATATTGAGCAAGCAGTAAAGGAAACAAAAGAAAAATTCGGAGTAGGTATTAAAATTCATGGAGAAGAAGTAAAAACTTTGAGGTTCGCCGATGACATTGTAATTCTGTCAGAGACAGCAAAGGACTTGGAAGAGCAGTTGAACGGAATGGACAGTGTCTTGAAAGGAGGATATAAGATGAACATCAACAAAAGCAAAACGAGGATAATGGAATGTAGGCAAATTAAGACGGGTGATGCTGAGGGAATTAGATTAGGAAATGAGACACTTAAAGTAGTAAAGGAGTTTTGCTATTTAGGGAGTAAAATAACCGATGATGGTCGAAGCAGAGAGGATATAAAATGTAGACTGGCAATGGCAAGGAAAGCGTTTCTCAAGAAGAGAAACTTGTTAACATCAAGTATAGATTTAAGTGTCAGGAAGTCGTTTCTGAAAGTATTTGTATGGAGTGTAGCCATGTATGGAAGTGAAACATGGACAATAACTAGTTTGGACAAGAAGAGAATAGAAGCTTTCGAAATGTGGTGCTACAGAAGAATGCTGGAGATGAGGTGGGTAGATCACGTAACTAATGAGGAGGTATTTAGTAGGATTGGGGAGAAGAGGAGTTTGTGGCACAACTTGACTAGAAGAAGGGATCGGTTGGTAGGACATGTTTTGAGGCATTGAGGGATCACAAATTTAGCATTGGAGGGCAGCGTGGAGGGTAAAAATCGTAGAGGGAGACCAAGAGATGAATACACTAAGCAGATTCAGAAGGATGTAGGTTGCAGTAGGTACTGGGAGATGAAGAAGCTTGCACAGGATAGAGTAGCATGGAGAGCTGCATCAAACCAGTCTCAGGACTGAAGACCACAACATGTAGAAAAGTAGTTTAACAGTTGTAGATTTTTGTACATTAAATATTTTTTTCTGTATCTGTACACATTTGTTTTATATAACCAAACAGAACTTACTTTGTGGATAAACCTCATATATTCCAGAGACAAAATAGTCCACCATTTGGATCTCCAGAAGGGGCGTACTCGGGAAGATGTTATCATTAGGAAAAACAGAACTGTCATTGTAAGTTTGAAATGTGGGATGTTAGATGCGTTACAAAATATTTTCAGGGGCAGGTGTAGACTGCACTGCAGATTAAAACTGAAGAAATTGCAGAAAGGTAGGAAATTAAAGAGCCGAGACCTGAAAAATTGACAGGACATGAGGTTATTGACAGTTTGTTTGAAAGATAGCACTAGGCAACACTTGACTTAAACAAGGGAAAGGAATACAATAAAAGATGAGGGACCAGCTTTGACAGATGAAACAGTGAAGGCAGAGAGTATCAAATAGACAAAAAAACAAGACCAAGTAAAAATCCTTAATTAACACAGGACATTCTGAATTTGATTGACAAACAGAGGGAGGGGGAAAAAAACACAACAAATGAAGCAGGTGAATGGGACTACAGACGTCGAGAACTTGAGATTAACAAAGAGCAAAATGTCTAAGCAAAAATGGTTGGAGGACAAATGCAAGTCTGTAGAAATATATATGACTAGAAGTAAGATGTATGCTGCCTATAGGAAAATTAGAGAGACCTTTGGAGAAAAGAGAAGCAGATGTATTAATATCAAGAGCACAATTGCCAAGCCAGTGCTAATAAAGGAAGAAAACCGTACAAGATAGAAGGAATGTATAGTGTGACTATACAAAGGAAATGAACTCTAATACAGTAAAATATGGAGGAAAACAAAAGTAAATGAGAATGAGTTGGGGAATATTATATTGCAAGAAGAATTTGACAGAACACTGAAAGATCTAAGTTGAAACAAGGCCTCTGGAGTCGATGACATTCCCTCAGAAGTACTAAGGTCCTTAAGTGGGGCAGCCATGACGAAACTGTTCCACTTGGTGTGCAAGATATGAGATGCAGCATTCTTTCAAACATCAATGAAAATGTAATAATTCCAATTCCAGACAGGGCAGGTGCTAATGGGGTAAATATTACCGAGCTGTCGGTCATGGATGCAAAATACTAACATTAGTTACAGAAAAACTGATGTAGGCCAATGTTGGGGAAGATGAGTTTGGGTTCTGGAACAAATATAGGAACACATGAAGGAACACTGACTCTACGACTTATTTTAGATGGTTGAAGAAAGGTAAACCTATGTTTACAGCATTTGTAGATTTAGGCAGAGCTTTTAACAATATTGACAAGCCTACACTCTTTGAAATTCTGAAGGTAGCAGCGGTAAATTCAGAGAGAGAAAAGTTATTAGGACATGAAAGGGTGGCAGCGATTAAGAAGGGAATGATATCAGATTTAGGGTATTGCATTGAAAAAAAAAATGTGAATGAAACTAAGGATAAATTGGGAAAGGGACTTGTGCCATGGGTTCGAGAACTGTAGTGTCCCCCTAAAAGGATCAGGTGTGCACTACACAACAGAGGCATCCAGCCAGGTAGCTGACTGTGTGTGGGGTGCACATTTGGGTTTTTTAGATTAGACAGCTCCCCATTCAATCCAGATAACAATAGCTGTAGGAAACCCAGCTTCTGAAAATTGGTGCAGCTCATAAAATACTAAGTACAGAAAGCTTAAGTGTGTATCGAACAGATAGGAAATGGGAAATTGAGGCGGTGTATTTGTCGCAGTAGACAAGAAACTCAGATCTGTGATGGAAATTGAAGCTACATGTGAGATTGTTTAGCCAACACGCGGTATTAGTAGTGGCATCAAGTGCCAGTGGGATCCTTCTGTTAGCCACCAGATTCATCCTGATATAACTGAAAACTCATCAGTTCGCTTATACGTAAGTTCCTCAGTCATACTATAATCATTGGTGGAGACTTTAATTATCCAACAATTAATTGAGAAAATTGCAGTTTTGTTAGTGACAGCCATGATAAGACATCCTGTGAAACATTATTAAATGCCTTCTGTCAAAACTGTCTAGAACAGATAGTTCAGAACCCCACTCATGATCGTAATACACTGGATCTAATGGCACCAAATAGACCTGACCTCTTTGAGGATGTTTGCATCAGAACTTTTATCTGTGACCATGGCGTAGTTGTGGCATCAATGATTACCAGAATACAGCGGATAAAGAAAATAAGCAGAAAGCTATATATGTTCAGTAAACTATTGATAAAATCAATATTGTCATATCTCAATGAGGAACTTGAAACTGTCAGCACCGGGCAGGAGCATGCTTGAGGAACTATGCCTCATGTTTAAAAGAATAGATATCCACCCAGTAAAACAACTCGTAATGGGAGGGGACCATCCATGGTATATATAACTGTAAAGCACCTTCTAAAGAAACAGAAACTACTGCATAATAGTTGTAAAACAAAGCACAGGACTACAGATACAGCAATGCTGAATTAAATGCGTTTGGCTGTCAAGAGAGCAATGCATGAAGTCTTCAGTGACTACTACAATAGAATATTGTCAAATGATCCTTCACGAAGGCCAAATAAATTCTAATCGTGTGTAAAGTCTGTTAGTGGCACCAAAATTTGTATCCAGTCCCTAGTGAATGAGGTAGGAACTGAAATTGGGGGTGACAAAACAAAAGCTGAAATGCTTAACTCTGTTTTCAAATGCCTCATTTTAATCCCTGTGCATTGAAAATATTAGTGAAATAGGTATTAGTATCAGTGGTCTTGAATATTGCTCAAGTATTCAACTACCTGACGTCATCCAAAAGGCCTGATATTTTGGCAAAACAACTTCTTGCCATCCCAGGCATTCCTGAAGTCTGAGTGATCTCTGACAGATGCCATCTCTATAATAGTCTTACCCTCTACCCGCAGACTCCGTCTCGGTGCCTCTGTGCAATCCACGGCTATTGGCGGGCGGTGGGAGAAGCGCGGTGTCGTGTGACAGATCATGAACCGCAGTCCTTCTGCAGTCATTGTCATGTGCAGATCTATGCTGCTTTGGTGACAGAGCTTCTTTTTCTTCAGATGTCCCGATAGAAGTGGATTTCCGTGTGGACTGTCAATGTGATTTGATCACACTCAAGGCTGGCTCCCAGGCTCTGATAACTAAAAGCTGTTGTCAAGCAGTTGGATCTCCATTGATTCTTGGAGAATACGATCCCGGAAGGCATTTGATTGCTGCAACACCTTTATGCCATCGTAGTTCATGTCGTGTCCATGGGAGATGCAGTGCCCCGCCACAACAGACTGTGTCGACTGTACGTTATCTGCATGGCATTTATGCTCAGTGTATTTGTCGTGTACATTTTCCCACACAGGCAAGGGATGTGATAAACTCTCAGTTTCTGGGGTCCTAAGTTGTCCTTGACTGATCCTAACAAGGTTTTCATCTTGGATGGAGTGCAAAACTCACATTTGACATTGTGTTTTCAGAGTATTCTGCCCATCTTTGACGATGTGTTCCCAACGTATGGTGTGGTGTAATCGTCATCACACCCATTTTGTCTTTCTCCTCGGTAGGCTGCGGTCTAGGCTTCTTCAGTCTCAGGATACATTTTTATTGGGCAATTGTTTTAACTGTTCATGAGGAACATGGTTGTAAGTGCTGTAATTCAGCTGCTAAGCTGTCTTAGTCAGAGATTTCACATTTTCTGTACACCAGTGTACTTATGACACCTCCTCGCTGGGAAGGAGCATGACAGCTGGAGGCACGCAGATACAAATCTTTGTGTGTCGGCTTACAGTAGCCACTGTGTCCTAGTGAGCCATCTGGTCTTCACATGACGAGCACATCCAGAAATGGAAGCTGATTGTTTTCTTCTACCTCCATTGTGAACTTGATATTCTAGTGCAGGAAGTATCGTAGGCTATGTCATCCGTGCAGTCAGATTATGAACGTATCATCCACACATTGAAAAAGCAAAAGGACTTGCGGACTGCAGATCCCAGGGCTGCTTCTTCAAAAGCCTCCATTAACATATTGGCCACTACTGGTGATAGTGGGCAGCCCATTGCTACTCCACCTGTTCATTCGTAGTAGTTCCCATCAAACAGAAAGCATGGTGATGTAACCACGAATTCGAAGTTTCCTTACTGTTGTTCCGGACATTTCTCCTATGGGGCTTAGGGAGTTTCTTAGAGGTATCCTAGTAAAAAGGGATATTACGTCAAAGCTCACGATGAGGTCTCTTGGCCCAGTCGGAAGTTCCAGAGCTGTTGGACGAAATGCGCCTAATTTCTTATGTGCTGCTGACATTTGCCCACAAAGGAGCTGAGCATCACGTCAGTTATTTTGCTAATTCATATGTTGGTGCTCCGGTATTGCTCACAGTGGGGCAGAGAGGCATTTGTTCCTTATGGACTGTAGCTAGTCTGTAAAGTCTTGCAGGCGTAGCCACTCATGGACTGAGTTTCTTCACCGTTATCTTGCCTGGGAAAGTGTCCCCCCGCCCCCTTCTCCCACCCTGCAGTGTAGAGGCTAGAATAGACATGCAGCCATTCCTTGCTGGCATTAAAAGCAGCTAATTGAGTTTTTTCGTTTGGTCACGTTTTTCCTTGGTATTTTGACATTTCTTTGGACTTCTGAAGGTTTTCACTTTTTTAATAGTTTTTCCCTCACCTTTTTTGGCTTTTTAAATTCTGGTCTCCACTTTCCAAATTTTACAGACATACGGGCAAGTTGGAAAAGGATGCCTTACTATGGTGCATTAACTCTCCACTGTGGGCTGTTATCTTTTGCACACACCAATCAAGTGGATCTTATCTTTGCACCTGAAACCCAGTGCAGTATCCAGTCCGTTGCGGTGGAGTTGTCATATACCCTCTCAGTGGTAGCGCCCTGCCAACGCAGGGATGCTCTGCCAATGCCTGAGCTGTAACCTCCCTGTGTCACCCAAGGGGTAGGTACCTATCCTCTCCAGGGTACCAGGGCTCTGGGCAGCAGCTACTGCACCAGGCGGCCTTTGCTTTGGAGGGGTTGTCACCACTGGGAGAGCCTCTGATCGGTGTGAGTGGCATTGGGG
The DNA here is from genome assembly GCF_023864345.2 of Schistocerca serialis cubense. Classification (NCBI taxonomy): domain Eukaryota; kingdom Metazoa; phylum Arthropoda; class Insecta; order Orthoptera; family Acrididae; genus Schistocerca; species Schistocerca serialis. Next base: position 90,570,553 of record NC_064639.1, on the reverse strand, counting down.
CAGATGATCTGCAATGAAACGGATCGAACTTAACAATGACCATGCCAACACAGCCATCTCAGCAGTCAGAAACCATGATTTTAATGCAGAGGTTTACAACCCTACGGCATTTCCATCTTTCATCATGCTTTAAGACGAGAACCAGGTAAGGGGAAATGGGTCATTCCAAGGGTCCCCACTCGACCATCTCCAAATGTAGTGAAATTTGGTGTGAAGGTTCTATATGGTCTTGGATGCTTGTATACCAAATTTCAGTCCAGTATCTCCACTGGTTAAATTTTTAGGTGCTTTTAAAGAGAGGCTACTCATGTTCACATCACATACGAAGGTGCAAATGTGCCAAGTTTGCTCGCATTTCTTAGACGTTCTAGAAAACATTTGGTCATTTGCTTTAATAAACATAGACACCTTTTTGTGCTGATTCACACCAGGGCAAAAATTAGGGATTTAGCCACACCTAAATATACACTCCTGGAAATGGAAAAAAGAACACATTGACACCGGTGTGTCAGACCCACCATACTTGCTCTGGACACTGCGAGAGGGCTGTACAAGCAATGATCACACGCACGGCACAGCGGACACACCAGGAACCGCTGTGTTGGCCGTCGAATGGCGCTAGCTGCGCAGCATTTGTGCACCGCTGCCGTCAGTGTCAGCCAGTTTGCCGTGGCATACGGAGCTCCATCGCAGTCTTTAACACTGGTAGCATGCCGCGACAGCGTGGACGTGAACCGTATGTGCAGTTGACGGACTTTGAGCGAGGGCGTATAGTGGGCATGCGGGAGGCCGGGTGGACGTACCGCCGAATTGCTCAACACGTGGGGCGTGAGGTCTCCACAGTACATCGATGTTGTCGCCAGTGATCGGCGGAAGGTGCACGTGCCCGTCGACCTGGGACCGGACCGCAGCGACGCACGGATGCACGCCAAGACCGTAGGATCCTACGCAGTGCCGTAGGGGACCGCACCGCCACTTCCCAGCAAATTAGGGACACTGTTGCTCCTGGGGTATCGGCGAGGACCATTCGCAACCGTCTCCATGAAGCTGGGCTACGGTCCCGCACACCGTTAGGCCGTCTTCCGCTCACGCCCCAACATCGTGCAGCCCGCCTCCAGTGGTGTCGCGACAGGCGTGAATGGAGGGACGAATGGAGACGTGTCGTCTTCAGCGATGAGAGTCGCTTCTGCCTTGGTGCCAATGATGGTCGTATGCGTGTTTGGCGCCGTGCAGGTGAGCTCCACAATCAGGACTGCATACGACCGAGGCACACAGGGCCAACACCCGGCATCATGGTGTGGGGAGCGATCTCCTACACTGGCCGTACACCACTGGTGATCGTCGAGGGGACACTGAATAGTGCACGGTACATCCAAACCGTCATCGAACCCATCGTTCTACCATTCCTAGACCGGCAAGGGAACTTGCTTTTCCAACAGGACAATGCACGTCCGCTTGTATCCCGTGCCACCCAACGTGCTCTAGAAGGTGTAAGTCAACTATCCTGGCCAGCAAGATCTCCGGATCTGTCCCCCATTGAGCATGTTTGGGACTGGATGAAGCGTCGTCTCACGCGGTCTGCACGTCCAGCACGAACGCTGGTCCAACTGAGGCGCCAGGTGGAAATGGCATGGCAAGCCGTTCCACAGGACTACATCCAGCATCTCTACGATCGTCTCCATGGGAGAATAGCAGCCTGCATTGCTGCGAAAGGTGGATATACACTGTACTAGTGCCGACATTGTGCATGCTCTGTTGCCTGTGTCTGTGTGCCTGTGGTTCTGTCAGTGTGATCATGTGATGTATCTGACCCCAGGAATGTGTCAATAAAGTTTCCCCTTCCTGGGACAATGAATTCACGGTGTTCTTATTTCAATTTCCAGGAGTGTAGATACAAGCCTCTAAAGTGGCTAAAAAATTCGTTGCACTATTCTGAGTGCCAAGGTTTGACCGACCACAGCTAATTTTCATATGACCCAATCACACAGAAACTTCAGAGATTTATTCCTAGCTGCAATTTCTGTATATGGATCAAATTTAACTAACATTGGATACTTAAATGAAAAGATATCCATCTGCAAAGTTGGCCAACATTTTCTAAGTGCAAGTATTTGGGTATTTTTGGGCAGCAGTATCTCAACTGTGTCTTGTTCAGTCCTTTTTTTTCCACAGCTGGAAATAGCATGCTTTAAGCTTTCAAAGCTATGTTGTTTAACTTCTGGATCTTGCATATTGATGAGTTAGGATACGTTTCAAAAGTTATTATTTTAGCACTTTGAGAAGATAAAAAGGTGAAATATCTTGCTCATGAAGTCCTGTAAATAATTTTTTTTGTTCCAGTGTATAAATCAGTTTCAAACATTAATTTAACACGTACCATGAAAACAAATATAGTACACAACACAACAAATTTGCAAAACAAAAATATTAAAGTGTCAGTTCCATTTTTGGTTAAACAGTTCTACAATTTTGTTAAGGACAGATTGTGGATAACTGTATTGTCTTCCTGATGATGATGATCATGGTGCATCTAAAGTCATGAAAATATGTTGCTTAGGAATCCAGCAGGTGTCTTCAGCAGTTGGCCAGTGGAGGGAACAAGCAGAACCATGTAGGTGCATAAACGTGATGAGGACATCTTGTTGTTCATGTGAAACTTCACATGTTTCCAACCCACCAAAAATTGTCATACATACATGCAACATATTGCCCTGGTTGTAAACTTTCAATTGATATTGCTGGAGCTTCTTCATCTGCTTCGAAGTCATGAACTGTGAACACTGGAGCATCACTGGAAACTCTGCTTGCTCTGAGCTGATTACAATTAATTTGCTTAAATTGACAATTTTCTCTTTTCCATATATTGCATGTCCATGGCAACCTTGTTTCTTGATCAGGCTGATTTTTTCAATCTCTTCTTTTGGTAGATAAAAAAACCTCATGCCTCGATTACTATCACATATGGAGTCAATATTTGGTTACCTAAGGGGCCCTGCAGACTAGCACAGGCTGCTAGTCTTTTTAGTGTTCCTCCAATGCCATCACAAGGCGATTTACCATGCCTTGTTCCAAAAAAATTCTGTTCGGCTGTGATGCCAAAATCGTTTTCATCCAGACATAAATTGATGACATTTTTGAAATTCTTATACTGAGCAGCTGAACTATCACTAAAGTAATACATGTTCTTAACATTTTCAGTCTTTGCTTTAAATATGCTATTAACCTTATTTGAAAGGCATGAACAGCAATGGTATCGTGACTGAGACAGTAGCTGATCATACAAATGCTAACACTCTGACATTCTTTGCCACCAAAATAGACAACAAATGGATGTAATGTGGCCTGACTATTCTCCCAATGAAATCCTTGCACAGCATCTTGAACAACAAATAAATAAATCTCAGCAAACTCCATAAATATGATTAATTCATTTTCTGCAAGATTTCTTTTTAGCTGCTTAAGGTATAAACTTCGGTGTTTTGACGCAAAGTGATGGTGCCTTAAACCGGTAATTTTCAAAATCAGTGCCCTCATGAAATCTGGAACAGTTCTCTTACATGTCTCTGTAAGAATGGACCATTGCTCGTATTCCATTGTTTCTTCAGAGTCTTCGTCTTTAAAAGCATCTTCAAGAAAATCCTCTGGTTGCATTTTTTCCTGGACATTTCGCACATTGTTGCAGCATACAATCTTTTCATTCCAGACTACATAGTTTGTTTGTTTTTTTCATCAAATTATTGAAGTCATCTTGGATGACTGTTGCTGAAGCCAATATCAATTTGGCATTTTGATGAAGTCACATGCACATAATGAATGTGATCCAAAAGCACCAACTGCAGTACACCATTTCGGCCTAAGCTCATGAAATTTAGAGAATCTCAGTTGTGTTCCATATTGCGTACGATAAGCAATGAACATTTCTTTCAGGTTACAAAGGAGCAGGCATTTCTGGTTGTGAATCTTTTCCCCATTTTTTCTTGGTGCAACACAATCCTTTTTGCAAGGACATAAACAAGAAAACTCATCTTCAAAAACGTGAGGACATTGTCTTTACTTCAACACTGAGCTTTTTCCCTTTCCGGTTTGCAGGTGTTGCCAAAATCCCTTCTTCCATCTTTAGTTTTCTAGCCTTCTTCACCATTTTAGTTGAAACAGCAAATTCTTTAGTCTTTTTTTTTTTTTTCTTCTTCTTCAATAGTCCAGCTATTTGGGGCCGGGGTCAAAATTTGAACTTTACTGCAATTGCCTAAAGTCTGAAGCATAATCTTAAGTTCTTCAGTTAAGGTGTCCATGTCTTTAAGTTTTTGGCACTCTTCGATTTGCATTTGAGCAACATCTGCTTGGCTCACACCAGCAGTTGTGGCGACTACCTTAGTAATGCTGCCTTGGGCTTTCAGAACTCCATGCTTTATGTATCCCATTGAATGCCTTTTGCTGATCTGGTGAAGCTTTAATGGTGACTGCCCAGTCGATGATAATGAAGTATTAGAAGTAAAGTGAGCATCAACAACACCCCATGTCTTCAGTGGATGGTGATTCTTGCTCATCCTGGTGGGATGATTCTTTTTGGGCCACTTCATGTCTAGATTTGGTACATATTTTGTGACCAGGTTTAAAAACTTCATTAGTCAGTAACTTCAATCTGTCAGACATTGCAATGGTTACCAGTGTTAAAGCCTTCTTCATTACACTTTTTTCTTTACCAAAAGAGTTGCAGTAATTCTTTTGCAGGAATTGAAATTTTGTCATCAACAAGGGAATATGGTATGGACAAATCTGGGCATCTTCAGTAAAATCATGCCCACACCTACGTCGTAGAAGCTCCCTGTCCAATGGTAACATTTACTTAACTGATTGTAGTTGACTCAACACTAAGATTGTACAATGCCAGCACCAAAGATTACACCGCACAGAAGACTGACATTATGAAAACTGGCAATATTGAAAGCAACAATTGAAAGTAGTGATTCAGCAATGTATCACTGCTGTGAGGATAGAGCCTTAAAAACTATTGCAGCTTTATAATGTTGATGGGAACTGAGTGACAGGCCATATATACATCGCTAAGTATTGTAGGGTCAAAACATTCTGAAGCATCATAGCATTCCGTTATGATCTTCTAGATATTATAATCTTAAGAGCATTTTCTGAAGTTTTATTATATTTATATTCTGTACTGTAAAACGGCCTTGCTGTGCTGGTGCTGCGAACGGCTGAAAGCAAGGGGAAACTACGGCCGTAATTTTTCCCAAGGGCATGCAGCTTTACTGTATGATTAAATGATGATGGCGTCCTCTTGGGTAAAATATTCCGGAGGTAAAATAGTCCCCCATTCGGATCTTCGGGCGGGGACTGCTCAAGAGGATGTCGTTATCAGGAGAAAGAAAACTGGCGTTCTACGGATCGGAGCGTGGAATGTCAGATCCCTTAATCGGGCAGGTAGGTTAGAAAATTTAAAAATGGAAATGGATAGGTTAAAGTTAGATATAGTGGGAATTAGTGAAGTTCGGTGGCAGGAGGAACAAGACTTCTGGTCAGGTGACTACAGGGTTATAAACACAAAGTCAAATAGGGGTAATGCAGGAGTAGGTTTAATAATGAATAGGAAAATAGGAATGCAGGTAAGCTACCACAAACAGCATAGTGAACGCATTATTGTGGCCAAGATAAATACGAAGCCCACACCTATTACAGTAGTACAAGTTTATATGCCCACTAGCTCTGCACATGACGAAGAAATTGAAGAAATGTATGATGAAATAAAAGAAATTATTCAGATAGTGAAGGGAGACGAAAATTTAATAGTCATGGGTGACTGGAATTCGAGTGTAGGAAAAGGGAGAGAAGGAAACGTAGTAGGTGAATATGGATTGGGGCTAAGAAATGAAAGAGGAATCCGCCTGGTAGAATTTTGCACAGAGAACAACTTAATCATAGCTAACACTTGGTTTAAGAATCATGATAGAGGGTTGTATACATGGAAGAACCCTGGAGATACTAAAAGGTATCAGATAGATTGTATAATGGTAAGACAGAGATTTAGGAACCAGGTTTTAAATTGTAGGACATTTCCAGGGGCAGATGTGGACTCTGACCACAATCTATTGGTTATGAGCTGTAGATTAAAACTGAAGAAACTGCAAAAAGGTGGGAATTTAAGGAGATGGGACCTGGATAAACTGAAAGAACCAGAGGTTGTACAGAGTTTCAGGGAGAGCATAAGGGAACAATTGACAGGAATGGGGGAAAGAAATACAGTAGGAGAAGAATGGGTAGCTTTGAGGGATGAAGTAGTGAAGGCAGCAGAGGATCAAGTAAGTAAAAAAACGAGGGCTAGTAGAAATCCTTGGGTAACAGAAGAAATATTGAATTTAATTGATGAAAGGAGAAAATATAAAAATGCAGTAAATGAAGCAGGCAAAAAGGAATACAAACGTCTCAAAAATGAGATCGACAGGAAGTGCAAAATGGCTAAGCAGGGATGGCTAGAGGACAAATGTAAGGATGTAGAGGCTTGTCTCACTAGGGGTAAGATAGATATAGATACTGCCTACAGGAAAATTAAAGAGACCTTTGGAGAGAAGAGAACCACTTGTATTAATATCAAGAGCTCAGATGGCAACCCAGTTCTAAGCAAAGAAGCGAAGGCAGAAAGGTGGAAGGAGTATATAGAGGGTTTATACAAGGGCGATGTACTTGAGGACAATATTATGGAAATGGAAGAGGATGTAGATGAAGACGAAATGGGAGATAAGATACTGCGTGAAGAGTTTGACAGAGCACTGAAAGACCTGAGTCGAAACAAGGCCCCAGGAGTAGACAACATTCCATTGGAACTACTGACGGCCTTGGGAGAGCCAGTCCTGACAAAACTCTACCATCTGGTGAGCAACATGTATGAAACAGGCAAAATACCCTCAGACTTCAAGAAGAATATGATAATTCCAATCCCAAAGAAAGCAGGTGTTGACAGATGTGAAAATTACCGAACAATCAGTTTAATAAGCCACAGCTGCAAAGTACTAACACGAATTCTTTACAGACGAATGGAAAAACTAGTAGAAGCCGACCTCGGGGAAGATCAGTTTGGATTCCATAGAAATACTGGAACACGTGAGGCAATACTGACCTTACGACTTATCTTAGAAGAAAGATTAAGAAAAGGCAAACCTACGTTTCTAGCATTTGTAGACTTAGAGAAAGCTTTTGACAATGTTGACTGGAATGCTCTCTTTCATATTCTAAAGGTGGCAGGGTAAAATACAAGGAGCGAAAGACTATTTACAATTTGTACAAAAACCAGGTGGCAGTTATAAGAGTCGAGGGACATGAAAGGGAAGCAGTGGTTGGGAAGGGAGTAAGACAGGGTTGTAGCCTCTCCCCGATGTTATTCAATCTGTATATTGAGCAAGCAGTAAAGGAAACAAAAGAAAAATTTGGAGTAGGTATTAAAATTCAGGGAGAAGAAATAAAAACTTTGAGGTTCGCCGATGACATTGTAATTCTGTCAGAGACAGCAAAGGACTTGGAAGAGCAGTTGAACGGAATGGATGGTGTCTTGAAGGGAGGATATAAGATGAACATCAACAAAAGCAAAACGAGGATAATGGAATGTAGTCGAATTAAGTCGGGTGATGCTGAGGGAATTAGATTAGGAAATGAGACACTTGAAGTAGTAAAGGAGTTTTGCTATTTGGGGAGCAAAATAACTGATGATGGTCGAAGTAGAGAGGATATAAAATGTAGACTGGCAATGGCAAGGAAAGCGTTTCTGAAGAAGAGAAATTTGTTAACATCGAGTATAGATTTAAGTGTCAGGAAGTCATTTCTGAAAGTATTTGTATGGAGTGTAGTCATGTATGGAAGTGAAACATGGACGGTAAATAGTTTGGACAAGAAGAGAATAGAAGCTTTTGAAATGTGGTGCTACAGAAGAATGCTGAAGATTAGATGGGTAGATCACATAACTAATGAGGAAGTATTGAATAGGATTGGGGAGAAGAGAAGTTTGTGGCACAACTTGACCAGAAGAAGGGATCGGTTGGTAGGACATGTTCTGAGGCATCAAGGGATCACCAATTTAGTATTGGAGGGCAGCGTGGAGGGTAAAAATCGTAGGGGGAGACCAAGAGATGAATACACTAAGCAGATTCAGAAGGATGTAGGTTGCAGTAGGTACTGGGAGATGAAGAAGCTTGCACAGGATAGAGTAGCATGGAGAGCTGCATCAAACCAGTCTCAGGACTGAAGACCACAACAACAACAACAACAACTGTAAAATAATGTAAAAACATTTCTTATTAGCATAGTTACATTCCCTAAACCACAGGCAAATCTTATACTATTAAAAGACACTATAGTTACACGTTTTTTGACTTACATCTTCAAAATATATTAATTTTTTGTATTTATCAGTAATACATTTTCCCTACTTTTGATAGGTATTCTTACTCATCAGTATGCAAGATCCAGAAATTAAACAATATAGCTTTGAAAGCTTAAGGCATGCACTTTCCAGCTGTGGCAAGAAAAAAAACAATTGGACAAGAGACAGTTGAGATATTGCCCCCCAAAAATATCCGAAAATTTGCACATGGAAAATTTTGATCAACTTATGCAGATGCATATCTTTTCATGTAGGCATCCAATGTTAATTAAATTTGATCCGCATATAGACATCATAGGTAGAAATAACTGTCTGAAGTTTTGGTGTGATTAGTTCCTATGAAAAGTAGCAGTGGTCAATCAAACCTTAGCTCTCAGAGTAGTACGATGTAATTTTTGGACACTTGGCTTTTATCTATATTTAGGTGTGGCTAAATCCATAATTTTTGCCATGGTGTGATTCAGTGTAAAAAGTTGTCTATATGTATATTAAAGCAAATGACTAAATGTTTTCTAGAACGTTTAAAGAAGCCTAGCAAACTTGGCACATTTGCACCTTCGTACGTGATGCGAAGATGAGTAGCTGCTCTTTAAAAGCCCCTAAAAATTCAACCACTTAAGATATTGGACTGCAATTTGGTATATATCCATCAAAGGCCATATATAACCTCTACATCAAATTTCATTAGATTTGGAGAGGCCTGGATTTTAACATTGCTCCCTTTGACGTGGAATGACCCAAATGGAAGTGTACAGTTTGCCAAGTTCTTAGTTTGTTCCAGAACTGAAGGTGAACCTTTGACTATGACGGAGCCACTGTTTTTCTTTACAAATGTTAAAGACCAATCTGGGGAGGTGGATGCAATAGAGAAGATGAAAAATGGATCTTTGCTGATCAAAATATCGCATGCCAACCCATCTCGGGCACCTAAGGCCTATGTCAAGATAGGGGATATACTATAGAGTCCTGCGGTTGACAGGAAAGAACCAGCAGTCGATTTTAACACACTTTATTACAATAAAAGAAAAAATGCCTTCTTGGCATACACTAAGCTTTAAACGCAGAACAAAAAATAAGACCCACACTCCGTGGTAACAAAACAGATAAGGAAACAAGACAATGGAAGAAAATACTGACCAGAACTACTCTGTGAAATACAATTTGCTGCTACAAGAGTACGGCGAGCGAATACAAGGCTAGGGTCGGTGTAAGTACTGGCCGCTGGCGATGTTTCTCTCTGCGCTGCTGAAAGGGCGTTAGTAACCCGTCTTGTGTGTCGGTTCTGCGGGCCCTCTAACAATAAGTGGCCGCTACGACATTTCTCCCTCTGGAAAAGAAAAAAAATGCACAGCACCACAAATATCCATAGGTGTTGGGGCGTCCTGGTTGACATCCATGGGTTCGTGGGTGGCAGGGGCGGGAGGTGGCGACGCAGCACGGGCAGCTGGCGGAGGAGACAGCAGCTGAGGCAGAGGTGGAAGTGAGGGTTCTGCCACAGGGCAGTTGGCGATGGGCGCTGGCAGCTCCCCTGGGGTGTTGTGGTCCACCAGACAGGGGAGGTGGTGGTTGAAGTGCTGGCGGGTGGCGGAACCGTCGGTCCACTAGAGAGATGCCATCGCCTGGCCGCAGAGCTCAGTGATGATGGCAGTCGCCCAGTGCCCCTGTGGGTGAGAGAAGGTCCACTCCCAGACCTCCTGCCCGACACAAAAGGAGTGTGTCGGCGTGTGGGTGGAGGGTGAGAAGCCTCAGGAGCCAGGACAGATAAGGGGGAGTGGAGTGGTCGACTGTCAAGTATCTCTGCTGGACTTCTACCAGCATGGGGGGCGGCGCGGTACACAGCCAAGAAAAGCAGCACAGCCTCCTCCAGCGTGTGATGGCTCAGCAGCTTATTGAGCTAGGTCTTGAATGTCTGCACAAAACATTCCGTCCAGCCATTTGATGCAGTGTGAAATGGGGCAGTATGGATGAGGGGAAATTCCATTGGCAGTACAGAATTGTTTAAACTCGGTCGAAGTAAACTGTCAACCGTTACCCATAACAATTGTTTTGGGGAGTCCCTTGACAGCAGAGAGGCGCCGGAGAATGTTGATAGTCTGAGCATGCGGAATGACCACCCGGGGAACATCGGAATCACTATGCAAAAGTATAACACCACTGCGGAAAAAGAGACTATGCCGATGATCCCAAAAGTGCTGGACCTTTGCATTGCGGACGCTACGATGGCTGGTCGGCCAACACGCAGTGATTTGGTGGCAGAGAGCTTGCAGTGTCTGATCCTGAGCGATGGCCCGCCGGACCACGTTAGCAACCAACGGAAACGCATCCAGAGCTGCGTTCACGCCCGGGTCCACATGGAAACAAACCAAAGGGGAAGCGTCAAACTCATGGTCCACCCCGGCAGGTAGCCGGGACAGAAAATCGGCATTTGCATGCCGTTCAGAGGTGTGGTAGACAATATTAAAGTCGACAGTTGCAAGGAAGAGCACCCAACGCTGGAGACGGCGTGCCATCTGGGTGAGCACTGCAGCACCTAGGTGGAACAAAGAAATCAAAGGTTTGTGATCAGACTGCAGTGTGAAATGATGACCATATACGAAATCGTAGAACTTCAACAGGGCAAAAACCAGCGCCAATGCTTCCTTTTCAATTTGACTATATTTGGTTTTAGCGTCGGTCAATTTTTTGGATGCCTCTCAACGCCGTCAACCACTTGTGAGAGGACCACACCCAGGCTATAGTCCGAGGCGTCAGCGGGGACGATGAGGGCAGGCCAGACAAGGAGGGCAGGAGAGAGCTGACTTGAGACGTGTCCCAAACCCAACATACCCTTGCGCAATAACTCTGTCAGGGACGCCAAAATCTTGGCGGCATGAGGTATAAAAACCCGATAATAGTTGATTTGACTGAGGACAGACTGCAGTTGCTTCACATTCTTGTGCAAAAAAGTCACACTTTTCTTTCTGGCAACACAGGTTAGCCTTGGAAAAAACATGAAACAGCCGTCCAGCTTGTGCACGAGGTCCACCGCTGAAGAGCCACAGACGATGACATCGTCCAGGTAATTGGTAATTGGCCGCCCCGAGCACCTGGCTTGTGAGGCGTTCCAAATAACATTGGAAAATGGCGGGGGCATGGGCAATGTCAAACGGGAGGTGGTTGTACCAGAAAAGGCCACATGGGGTATTGATGACTAGGATCTGCTGCGATACCTTTCCAATGGCAGCCCCAAATAAGCATTGCACAAATCAATTTTGGCAAAAATGGTCGAGCCCACAAGACGTATGAGTATGTCATCCACTGCTGGGACAGGATAGGCATCGATGACAGACTGAAATTTGTCCGTAACCTTAAAATCACCACAGATGCGTAAAGCACTGTTCAGCTTCTCGACTATCACAATAGGAATTGCCCAGTGACTGTGTGTGACGGGAGAAAGGACGCCCTCATCCTGTAAGTGGCAAAGTTCCACCTGGAGCCTGTCTTAGGGAGCAAAGGGAACAGGGCAGGCTATAAAAAAAAAAACAAGGAACAGCAGAGGGAAGAAGCTGAACATGCGTGGTGAAACCCTTCACCCCTGGTGTGGAGGATGAGAACAATGTCATATTTTCTGACCAAATGGGCAAGGAGGGTATCCGATGAGGGAATCTACACTGCTTGTACTACGTCCTGCACTGATAAACTCAGATGACCAAAAATTTCCACACCCAGAAGGTTAGTAGCTCCAGAGGATCTGACCACCAAAAACAGAGCGGTGAAGGAACAATCGCTGTAAGAGATTTGTGTGGAAAAAAACACCATCAACATATATAGAGTGATTACTGAAACTGCGCAAGGCGTGAGTGTACGGGTATGAAGTCAGTGAGCCCAAACGTTGGTATGCGGCACCATCCACTATAGAAAGGGATGATGCCATGTGAATTTGGAAGACCACTGGAATATGCACGACCCCCAAGGTAATGAGAAAACGGGCACCCAACTGGGGAATGATAGAGAATACTTGGCCGTCAATGGAATGCGAGGCTCCTGAGGTAACAATTCGTGACGAGCCTATGCGTCCACAGGAGGAGTGGCATCAACACGATGTTTTTATAAAGCCTGCACACCACGGCAGTATGGCCTGCTCGGCTGCAAGCCATGCATCTTGCGCACCAGTGGGGTCACTTCGACAGTTGTTAAGTCCAGAAACAGTCTGGACAGGATGGAAACCAGGTGAAAGACTTCCTGTCACAGAGTGGGCCAACGGATTGACAAGACTCCTGCTCGGTGCTAGGCAACTGGTAAGCCACGAAAACAGCTGGGTAAAGATGTGATGTTTGTAGCCGGTGAGACTGTTCAAATGCACGAATGATTGGGAGACAGGTGTCGAGGGACGGGTCCTGTAACTTCAAAATTTCAGCCCAAAGACCCTCGTCTGGCATGTGAAATAACACCATATTGTGAATAAATGAAGAGGCATAGGCTGCTTGCAGGAGACATTGGCGCACCAGAATTTATAATCGCGGGAGAGACCCTGGAGCATTGTAATCCATTCCTGATATGTCTGACCTGGAGACTTTTTTGACAAGAAAAGGAAGTCTGATGGGTAGAGGTGACGTGTATTTGTTTGTCAGCGTACTCAGAAAGGGAGCCCTTAATGTGAGTAAATGAGAGATCTCGAGGGGACTGCTCAAGGTTCAATTGTTGAACTAAACAATACACCTGTGGACAAACTGTCACTAAAAAAAAAAAAAAAAAAAAAAAAAAAAGCCCAACTTCAATTTTCGTCGTGGATCCCATGTGCCAGTAAATGTAGTTCCAGTCGTTCGACATAATTTGACCATGGTTCGACAGACCTATCGAAAACCGGAAACTTCAGTGGAGCCATGTGCAGCGTGTTCAATTTACCTGCGATGGAATCGACCCTATGCGCTACTCCTTGCAACGCTGGCGAGTGAGAGGGAATTTCTGAACATGCAAGCATTGCCTGAATCTGCAGTAGTTTCCACCAAGGCCTCCATTCTGTTCGAAAATGAAAGTTTTATCCTAATCGCCAATAACTGTAGTGTCCTGCGGTTGGCAGAAAAGAACTAACAGTCAGTTTTAACACACTTTATTATAATTAAAGAAAAAACGCCTTCTTGGCATACAGTAAGTTTTAAACTATTACAAGAGTACAGCGAGTGAATACAAAACTAGGGCCGGCGTAAGTACTGTCCGGAGCTGTTCCTAGCGGTTGGTAAACACTGCTGGTCTGACGGTGTAGGCGTGCTTATAAAGCCAGGTTGACAGAGTCCTACAGCAGTCATATGAGTATGGGCAGAGGTCATTTTTAGCAACCGGAATAAAGTAATAATTGGATCCTTTTACCGACATCCCACCTCAGATGATACAATTGCTGACAGGTTCAAAGAACAGTAGAGTTTAATTTTGAACATGTAGCTGACTCATACAATTATAGTTGGTAGTAACTTTAATTCACTTTTGATATGTTGGCGAAAATACATATTTAAACCCAGAGGTTGCATAAAATATCATCCGAAACTGTGCTACATCTACATCGATACTCTGCAAATCACAATTAAGTGCCTGGCAGAGGGTTCATTCTCTATTATTCCAATCTCGTATAGTGTGCGGAAAGAATGAACACCTGTATCTTACTGTATGAGCTCTGATTTCCCTTATTTTATCATGGTGATTGTCCCTCCCTGTGTAGGTCAGCATTAACAAAATATTTTCGCATTCAGAGGAGAAAGTTTGTGAATTTGTTTTAATGATGTCCATCCCAAATCCTGCATCATTTCAGCGACACTCTGTCCTCTATTTCACAATAATACAAAACTTGTTGCCCTTCTTTGAACTTTTTTGATGTACTCCGTCAATCCCACAACGCACAGTGGTATTCTAAAATAGGATGGACAAGCATAGTGTAGGCAGTCTCCTTAGTAGATCTGTTACAGTTTCAAAGTTGTTCGTAATTGTAATTCTTAGGTATTTAGTTGAATTAGTGGCCTTTAGATTTGACTGATTTATCGTGTAACCAAACTTTTAACGGTTTCCTTTTAGCACTCATGAATGACCTCACACTTTTTGTTATTTAGGGTCAATTGCCAATTTTCACACCATACCGGTGTCTTTTCTAAATTGTTTTTCAATTTGTTATGCTCTTCTGATGACTTTACTAGACGATAAACAACAGTGTCATCTGCAAACAACCTAAGACGGCTTCTCAGATTGTCTCCCAAATCGTTCATATAGATACGGAACAGGAGAAGGTCTGTAACACTGCATAGGGGAACACCAGAAATCACTTCTGTTTTAATCCATGACTTTCCATCAATTACTATGAACTGTGACCTCTCGGACAGAAAATCAAGTCACATAATTGAGACAATATTCCACAAGCATGCAATTTCACTACAAACCACTTGTATAGTACAGTGTCAAAAGCCTTCTGGAAATCTAGAAACACAGAATAAATTTGAAATCCAATGTCAGTAGCACTCAACACTTTGTGTGAGTAAAGAGCTAGTCGTGTTTCACAAGAATTATGTTTCTAAATCCGTGTTGACTGTGCATTAGTAGAACATTCTCTTCGATGTAATTCATAATGTTCCAACAAAATACATATTCCAAAATACTGCTGCATGTCGACGTTGATGATATGGGCCTGTAATTTAGTGGTTTACTCCTACTACCTTTCTTGAATATTGGTGTGACCTGTGCAACTTTCCAGTCTTTGGGTATGGATCTTTCGTCTAGGCGAGTGGTTGTATATGGTTGTTAAGTACGGAGCTATTACATCAGCTTACTCTGAAAGGAACCTAATTGGTGTAAGTCTGGACCAGAAGACTTGCTTTTATTATATGATTTAAGTTGCTTCACTACTCTGAGGATATCTCCTTCTAAGTTATTCATGTTGGCAGCTGTTCTTGATTCGAATTTTGGAATATTTACTTCGTCTTCCTTTGGAAGGCTTTTTGGAAGGCTGTGATTAGGAACTCTGCTTTGGCAGCACTGTCATCAATAGTATTTCCATTTCTATCGCACAGAAAAGGCATTGATTGTATCTTGCCTCTAGCATACTTTACATACGACCAGAATCTCTTTGTATTTTCTGCCAGGTTTTGAACAAAGTTTTATTGTGGAAACTATTATAAGCATCTTGCATTGACGTCCATGCTAAATTTCGATCTTCTGTAAAAGATCGCCAATCTTGGAGATTTTCGTTGTTTCTGCAACAGTGTTCCGGTCTGTTTTATGCAAATTCAAAGAAATAGTACTGACAGTGATTGACAGATTTATACCAAATAAATTAACAAACGATAGAGCTGATTCCCTTGGTGCATAAAACAGACCGGTGAAAGTCGTGGATTAAAACAGAAGTGATTTCTGGTGTTCCCCAGTGAACAGGCCTCCTTCTGTTCCTTATCTATATAAACGATTTAGGAGATGATCTGAGCAGCTGTCTTAGGTAATTTAGAGAGGATGCTGTTGTTTATCATCCAGTGAAGTCATCAGAAGATCAAAACAGATTGCAAAATGATTTAGAAATGATATCTTGTATGGTGCAGAAATTAAATAATGAAAAAGGAATCTGTTAAACTTTGGTTACATGATAAGTCAGCCTAATCCAAAGAATGTAAATTCTGCTAAGTACGAACAATTTAAATTGGAATGAACACACAGAATATTTTGTGGGGAAGGCAAACCAAAGATTGTGTTTTATTGGCAGAACACTTAGAAAATGTAACAGATCTACTAAGGAGACTGCATACACTACGCTTGTCCATCTTCTTTTGGAGTACTGCTGCACGGTCTGCGATCCTTACGAGATGGGATTAACGGCATACATTGGGAAAGTTCAAAGAAGAGCATCACATTTTGTATCATCGTGAAATAGGGGAAAGAGTGTAACAGTCATGATACAGGATGAGGGATGGACACCATTAAAAGAAAGGCATTTTTCGTTGCGGTGAAATCTTCCCGTGAAATTTCAATCACCAACTTTCTCTTCCGAATGTGAAGATATTTTGTTGACACTGACCTACGTAGTGAGAAACAAGCATCATAGTAAAATAAGGGAAATCAGAGCTCACATAGAAAGATATAGGTGTTTGCTTTCTCCACGCATTGTTCGAGATTGGAATAACACAGAATTATTGTGTAGGTGGCTGCGAAGCATTTAAGTGTGATTTGCAGAGTCTCTATGCAGATGTAGATGTAGATGGACACTGGAGGTTTTATGCTAGCTTTCAAAGGCAACATTTTACCTGAGAAGGTTTACGTCGTGGCTTGCAGGTGTTATGTAAGGCCTTAGTTTCTGATGTTATGAGTGCCAAAGGTAATGTCCTTCTGCTGACCAACCCCTTCAGTGTCTCAGCTGTCCGGAACCACACCCTCCTCATCCACCACAGTGCTCATTGTTCAAGAGAGAGTAGGAAATTCAAAAGTATAAAATGCTTGACTGTCTGTCTTATCAAGATGCAAAGAAAAAGTTTGAAAGACTTAATCCGACTGTTAGGACCTCAAATTTTTCAGCTGTTGTGTCACAGTCCATACCTCACACAATGACAAGGTTTCCCATGATGCCTCCTGGCCCACTTTGTGTTCCATGTCCTGCGCTACAGTTAGCAGAGGGAATGTCAACTCTCTTGCCCCCTCAACGTATAGAGACCATTGGTGTGGCCAGAAATGTCTAGTCATCTTCAGTGACGAGGACACCTGTTGAGGTACCCCCATTCTCGAGACGTGGACCAGCAGGCACAAGCTGTGGGCCAAAGAAAAGTATTGTCCTCTTAAGTTCTGGAAGATAAAATGGGGAAATCTTCACAGAAATTGTGTCTCACAAGGAAAAGAAGGAAAAGCAAAAAGATAAAATACTTTTTGAGGCTGCAGATGTAGCAGTCTCCATCCCAGCAGAGGTCGGTACTATGCACTGACAACAGATCAAGCAATCAGGTGGACTACAACTTGGTAGCGAAGTAATCACACCCATCCTTTCCATTCACCACTTTCTCAGATCTGACTAATGCTCCTTCAGTGGAACTGTAACAGCTACTATTGCCATCTGACTAAACTCTGTCATTTAACTGTTATTTACTCTGTAATTGGCATAGCACTTCTGGAAATACAGTTTACAGCAGCACATCTCCCTGCTCTGAAAAACTACAAACCCTGCTATACCAATTGTGTTAATTTTGAGAGAACTTCTGGTGAGGTCATGCACTAGAGGCTGTGGCCATTAGCCTCTACTTATCAGTTTGAATGACAATATGTAATGTTTATCTACCCCCAGATGGCCTTTCCAATATCATGAGCTGTTAGAGTTTGTGGAACAACTACCTCGCCCATTCCTCTTATTGGGGGACTTTAATGCCCATAATCCTCTGTGGGGTAGTGACACTATGTCTCGGAGAGGCCAAGTACTAGAACACTTGCTTTCGAAATAGGACGTATGCCTACTGAACACTGGAGCTGCTGCACATTTCAGTGCAGCCCACAGAAAAAGCTTAACTGTTGATCTCACAGTCCGCAGCCCGACTATGCTACCTCTGATTCAGTGGCGCATACATGGCAATCTTTGGGACAGTGACCATTTTCCTATTGTTCTCTCCCTCTCCACTCACAGACATCTGGAATGTGCTCCATGTTGGTCGCTCTGAAAGCTGACTGGTGGCTTTCTCCTCTACAGCCACTTTTACAGCCAGTTGTGCAACAGATGTTGACAAAATGGCATAGGATATCATTGATATTATTATTCATGCAGCAGCAGCAATGATATGCTACTCCTCCTGCTCATCTTGAAGACTGTGGTGGTTTGAAGATACAGCCACAGCTATTAGGGATTACCACAGGTTGTTTCAACAGCACAAGTGCCATCCCTCTGTGGATAATTTAATAGCATTCAAGAGGCTCTGGGCGAAAGCGTGGTTTTTGATAAAGGGAAGGAAGCAGGATTGTTGGGAGCAATAGGTATCATCTATGCAATTATCCTGAACATGGGCAAATCTCCTTGCATTTGTGGCCATCCACCACCATTTGCGGTTCCTGTCATTCTTGTCAGTGGTAACATTTCCACTGATCTCATGATACTTGCTGGATGTTTTGTGGCACACTTCATGGAAGCATCCACTTGCAGTAATTACCTTCCTCGTTTCCTGACCCAGAAACACCTTACTGAGTGCCGCCTGTTATCCTTCCTTGCTCGCAGCTGTCTTTCGTACAGTGTCCCATTTAATGGCTGGGAGCTCAGAGCACTTTGGCAGGGTGTTGAGATACAGCCTCTGGACCCAACAAACACCACAACCATAAATGCAGACATCTTTGTGCTGACTGCATGAACATATCCTCAGGCTTTTTAATTGTATTTGGCAGAAAGGAGAATTCCCTTCCCAAAGGCTGGAAGATGTTTTAACTAACTACCAGCCAGTCTTTCTGATGAATGGGCTGTGTAAGTTATTTGAACAAATGGTCAACTTTGTTGGTGCCTTTTGAAGCATATGCACATACTGTGATTCCAAAGTGGCTGTCAGGCTTTCCAGTCCACTGCAGATTATCTAATGTGTTTGGAATCTGCAGTTTGCAATGCTCTCACCCACAGCCAATATCTGACTGATTGCCGTGTTCTTTGACCTACAAAAGCCATACGATACCACCTGGTGATGTCATATTTTGTCTACAGTGTGTGAGTGTAGTTTCCAGGGCAGTTTACCAATTTCATCAAGAATTTCCTATCTCTCCGACTTTTTCAAGTCTGGATAGGTTCGACTCTCAGTAACCAATATGTAAAGGAAACTGGAGTCCCTCAGGGATAGGTTCTGAGTGTAATGCTGTTCACTATCTCCATCATAAATTCAGTGAGCCCCACAGAGTCTATATCACTGTATGTGGATGATCTTTGCCTGTACTATGCCTCTGCATCACTGTGCACTGCTGATCGCCAACTTCAGGGGACTTTGCGGCAAATTCATGACTGGGCCCTGAAATACGGCTATCAATTTTCTTTTGCAAAATGAGTTGTGCATTTTTGCTGACTCCGGACTGTGCACCCGCACCCAGAAATTTATCTGGGTGACCATTTAGCTGAAGTCGAAACTTTTCAATTCTTAGGAATTTTATTTGGCAACAAGCTAACTTGGTGGCCACATGTCAGCCAGCTCAAAACAACTTGCATGAAGAATCTAAATGCTCACCATTTTTGTAGTAATTCCTCGTGGTATGCAGACCATATAGTTCTTCAGAGATTTTACAAAGCACTGATTTTATCCCGCTTGGACTATGGATGTGTTGCCTATGGGTCAGCAGCACAGTCTGTACTAAGCTGGATGGACCCTGTTCACCACACTGGTGTGTGTTTAGCAATGGGGCCTCCCCTATGAGCCTGTTGACAGCCTCCTGGAGGAAGCTAGTGTCCCACCGTTGCGGGTTAGACAACAACAGCTGCTTGCAAATTATGCAGTCACAATCTGTCAGATGCCTACTCATCCATGTTACTCAGCTCTGTTCAACAATCAACAGTTCAGACTGTTTGCGCATTGCCCAGAACTGGATAGACCATATGGGAACCAATTCGGTACTTTGCTGAAGGACTTCCAACAGCCTCTTTTAGTCTGTGTTCCTAGAATTCCCTCTCAACACTCCCCTTTCCTGTGATATGAATGAACCTCTTTGTGGCCTCACAAAGAATGCTGATCCTACTCGTCTCCAACATCTGTTTCATTCAATCCTCCATGATTATTCTAATTCGGTGTGCATCTACACGGACAGATCAAAAGTCAAGTGCTTGCGGTGTATACACTAATGCACTACAGTGTTGTTTGCCATATCTCAGGCTTTGCGGTAAATGAAATCCCTGGCCACAACGAACTTTACGCCGGTCTGTAACAATTCCATGAGATGCTTAAAAGGTGTAGCCCTGGCTTTTGGTCACCAACATCGAGGACCTTCTGGCTGACCTTAACAGCTGTGGAAAGACAGTGACCTTCATCTAGACACCAAGCAACATAGGCATTCCAGGAAATGAACTCGCCGACTGTATGGCTAAAGGTGCAACTACAGGAGATCAACCTGACATTGTAATACTGGCACAATATTTTGAGGCTCTGGGAACTGGAATGACAGACTATTGTGACACAAAACAAGTTGAGAGTGACTGAGGGTCCACTAAGGCGTCGCATACATCTTTCCAGTCCTCTCGGGAAGGAGCCAATGTGTTGTGCATTGAGAGGATCATTCTCACTGCAGCTGTGGTAGTCTACTGACAATGTGCATGTTCTTGTTGAGTGCACACTGCTGGCCGATGTGTGACACGCTGTCATTTTGCCTACCTCACTACCTCAGATGCTTGCAAATAATGAGACAGCCACTATCAAAGTGTTGCATTTCCTGAGGGAGAGCAGATTTTGCACTAAACTGTAATACTCCTCCACTTTCACTGTTAGAAATGGTTGGGGGTGAGGGGGAGGGGGAGTGTCCCCCTGCAGTGGGTACCCTCCACATGACCACAGGGTACTTTCTTTCCCTCTCACCTTGTTGTGTCTTTAGACCCTGTTGCCCGGTGTCTCCCATGCCCAGCCACCCATCTTATGTCCTCTTTCTCGATGGCTCCCTTGACCACCAATATGGGGCATGGCCCTTTTTCTTTGTTACCTCCTGGAGTTCGCTTTCAGTTACTGCTCAGGCAGCTTAACTTCACACTACCTGCCACGTTCTTGATGGGTGTGAAGCCCTCACTGCTTTGGCTTCATGCAGTGGCCCATGTTCATCTTGGACTTCATTTGCTTCCCAAGGAAACTACTCCGGATTCGATCGATCACTGTAAATTGGTAGGATTATCTTCAGTTCTCCTGTAGGTGTCGTCTTTTACATGTTCTACCTTTGTGGTGAATTGCACTGTTGGTGTTGTTAGCGTTGGTGTGAAATGCAGCCCCTATCCAAATGGGATAAGCTGGGATTGTCAGTTATTTTCTCTGTAAAGGTGATAACAGTTCTCTCAGGCTCTTTTGTGGTGGTTTGGCTGCAAGGCATTCACATTCAGAAGTTTGTGTGCAGGTGGTCGATTGCCATGCCCTGTTGGACCTTGAGACAAGCTAACTGCATCTATCCACTCCCCTGAGTCGGAGGAGGACGTCAAGGCCAGCTGTAAGTGGAGTGAGAAGAGTTCTCGTGATGTCTCGTTGAGTGTACTGGATCCTCTACCTAACAAGGATGATGGTAGCTTTTTTGATGATCCAGTTGGCTGCTGCAGTTCTGATATGGTGAACGACCTTCACAAAATATGGTATGATTTGGTCCTCTCGCCATCTCAGTACAAAGACAAGTGAGACCGAAAAACGCTTCTTGCTGTTCCAAAGCTTTTCAAGCTTGTTGGTTTTGCTGTGCATCTCCTGCATGTAGAGGTACTTAATGTGGATTTTAAATTTTACCAGCGTATGGAAGTATTGAATATTTCTCACTTATTCAGCCATGTGGCCTTGCCCAAAAGGCAAGCCAACTTCTTACCATCTTCAGGTATTTCTGAAGTCTGTGATCTCTGATGGATGCTGACTCTGTATAGTCTTTACCCCTCCTCCCAAAGTTTCTGTCTCAATGCCTCTGCGAGGTCTGTGCCCGGTGGTGGGGAAGTGTGGCACGTGCAACGTGCAGATCTTGGTCGCCGTGGTGACAATGCGTCTTCTTCAGATGTCCTGACAGGAGCAGATTTCTTTGTAGACTGTCAGTGTGATTTGATCATACTCAAGGCTGGATCCCAGGCCTTGCTTAACTGAAAACTGCTGTCCTTATTTATTAGGCTCGTTATGCAACCAGATCTCCACTGCCTATTTGAGAATACAATTCCAGAAGATATTTTATTTCTTCAACACCTTTATGCCGTCGTAGTTCATGTCATGTCCGTGGGAGATGAAATGCTCTGCCAAGGCAGACCATGTTGGCTGTGTGTGTGACATGTTCAGTGCATTTCTCCAGCACACCTTCCCAGATAAGAAGACCGTGCAGAAACTTCATCCACGAGCAGTTGCTCCTCCTAGACTGTACAGACTACCTTAAGTCCACAAGGAACAAATGCCTGTCTGCTCGACTGTGAGCAACACTGGAGCACCAACATATGAATTAGCAAAATAACTGATGTCATACTCAGCCCCTTTGTGGGCAAATGTTAACACCACATAAGAAATTCGGTGCATTTTTTCCAGCAGATCTAGAACTTCCAACTGAACCAAGAAGACCTCATGGTGAACTCTGTCATGGTATCCCTCTTTACTAGCATACCTCTGACTCTGTAAGCCTCATAACAGAGAAGTTCAGACCAGTGCTACTATAACTGTTCGAATTGTTACTTATGTCAATGTATTTTTCTATTCAATGGGAACTACTATGATCAAACAGGTGGAGTAGTGGCTGGCTGTCCATTATGGCCAGTAGTGGGCAATATGTGTATGGAGACTTTTGAGGAAGAAGCCCTGGTGTCTGCAGTTCACGTGCCCTCTTGCTTTTTTCGATATGTAGATGATACATTCATAATCCGGCCGCATGGACGAGGTTGCCTACAAGTCTTTCTGCATAAGAATATCAAGTTCATGATTGAGGTAGGAGAAAACAACCATCTTCCATATCTGGATGTGCTCGTCAAGTGAAGACCAGATGGCACACTAGGACACAGTGTCTACCATGCCTCCAACTGTCATGCTCTTTCATAGTGAGAATGTGTCCTAAGCAAAAGCACAGAGCAAGCAAAATCTTTGACCATGACAGCTTAGCAACTGAATTGCAGTGCATAAAGGCAATGTTCTGCACAAACAGTTACAACTACTGCCAGATAAAATGCCCCTAAGACCGAAGAAGCTGAGACCGCAGCCTACACTGAGGATGAAGACAAACCAGCTGTGATGGCGATTATACCATACGTCAGGAACAAATTGGCAAAGATTGGCAGAATACTCTGATAACACAATGTCAGGTGTGTGTTTCACCCACCATCCAAGACAAAAACATAATTCGGATCAGTCATGGACAACTTAGAACTCTGGAAACAAGGAGTTTAGCACATTCCTTGCCAGTGCGGGAAAATGTATGGAGGCCAGACCATCGGAATGGTATAGGAGAGATGTACTGAGCATAAATGCCACATAGACAATGCACAGCCAACATAATCAGCTGTGGCAGAGCATTGCATCTCCCATAGACATGACATGAACCACAATGGCATGAAGGTGTTTCAGCAATCAAATATCTTCTGGGATTGTATTCTTGAATAGGCAGTGGAGATCTGACTGCATGATGAGCTAATAAATAAGGACAGCAGCTTTCAGTTAAACAAGGCCTGGTATCAAGCCTTGAGTGTGATCAGATCACATCGGCAGTCTGCGCAGAAATCTGCTCCTGTCAGGACATCTGAAGAAGAATATGCTTTGTCACCACAGTGCCTGAGATCTGCACATGGCCATGACCATGAGAGGATTGTAGTTCAACATTTGTCACAGGGCACTGTGCTTTCCCCATCACTAGCCACAGACCGTGGAGGTGCCGAGACAAAGGCTGCAGGAGGGAGGTAAAGCCTGTATAGAGGCGGCATCCATCAGAAATCGAACTCCAGGAATGCCTGAAGATGGCAAGAAGTCATCTTGCTGAAATATTGTGCCTTTTGTATTTCGCCACTCGCCTGAGAAATATTCAAGATTTCCGTACGCCGGGAAAACCTATAATCACATATCAGTATCGGTACTGTTGAATAACAACTGAAATCGTTAAAATTGAGCAAAGCTTCAAGCCCCGATGCAATCCCTGTCAGATTCTGTACTGAATTTGCAGCTGAATTACCCCGTCTCCTAATTATAATTTATTGTTAATTCCTCGAGTAAGAAACCATGTCCAGTAAGTAGAAAAAAATCACATGTCACACCTCTGCGTTGCAAGGGTAATAAAAGTTATCCACAAAGCTACCATCCAACATCCTTGATATTGATTTCTTGTAGAGTCTTAAAACATATTATGAGCTCGAACATAATGGCCTTCTTCCATGCCAACCAGCATGGATTCTGTAAACATCACTAATGTGAAACACAACTCATGCTTTTCTTATGTGACATACAGAAAGCTTTGGATCAACGCAGTCAGGTAGACACAGTATTTCTTAATTTTTGGTAAGCATTTGACTCGGAAACAGAGCTACGCTTATTGTAAAATGTATGATCATATGGTGTATCAAGTGAAATTTGTGACTGGATTTAGGTCCTTTTGGTAAGGAAGACAAAGCATGTTATCTTGAATGGAGGGTCATTGTCAGATGTAGAAGTAACTTTGAGTGTGCCCCCAGGAAAGTGTGTTGGGATTCTTGCTGTTCATGTTGTCTGTTAATGAAGTTGCAGACAATATTAATGAAATGAAATATCGTGTGGCTAGGGGCGCCCATGGTACAAGTCTTTTGAGTTGACGCCACTTCGGCGACTTGCGCGTCGATGGGGGATGAGACAACAGAACACCCAGTCCCTGAGTTGGGAAAATCTCCAAGCCAACCGGGAATCAAACACGGGCCCCTTTGCACAGCATTCCATCACGCTGTCTGGGCAGACGGCAATATTAATAGTAACCTCCGACATTTTGCAGATGATGCAGTTATTTATATTGAAGTACTGTCTGAAAGAAGCTGCATAAATATTCAGTCAGATCTTGATAAGATTTCAAAGTGGTGCAAAATAAATAAATAAAAATAAAATAAAAAGATTGGCAACTTGCTTTAAATGTTCAGAAATGTAAAATTGTGTTCTTAACAAAATGGAAAAGTGTAGTGTGCTATGACTGTAATATTAATGATTCACATTGGAATGAGCCAACTCATACCAATACGTGAATGTAACATTTTGTAGGGATATGAAATTGAATGACCACTTAGGCCCAGTCACAGGTAAAGGAGGTGGTAGATTTTGATTTATTGTTAGAATATTGGTGAAGTGCAGTTAGTTTACAAAAGAGATTGCTTATAATCACTCATGCTACCCATTCTAGAATATTGTTAAAGTGTGTGGGACTGGTGTCAAATAGGGCTAACAGTAGATTTGGAGTGTATACAGAAAAGGGCAGCACAAGTGGTCACAGGTTTGTTTGACTTGTGGGAGACTGTCACAGAGATGCTGAAGAAACTGAACTGGCAAGACTCCTGAATATAGGCATCAACAATCCCAAGAAAGACTGTTAGCAAAATTTCAAGAGCTGGCTTTAAATGGTGACTCGAGGAATATACTATAACCCCCTACATATTGCTCACATAGGGATCATGGTGACAAGGTTAGAATACTTACAGAGAGGCAGTAACACAGTCATTCCCATGCTCCATACATGAATGGAATGGAAAGAAACCCTAATAACTCATGCAATGAGATGTACCCTGTGCCATGCACTTTACTGTTGTTTGCAGAGTGTAGATGTAGATGAAGTTCAGAGAGAAGAAAAAAAATTTGGAAATTTCATGACATTGTACTTCAGTCAAAGACCTCTAAAGACTTGAGGGAGCCTTTAAATGGCTCAGTAGTGTCTTAGAAAGATATTATGAGATCAATATCAACAAAAGTAACATGTGGCTAATGGAATCTAAAAGAATTAAATTATATGATACTGGGCAAATTAGATTAGTGAGCAAGACACTAAAAGGAAGTCACGAGTTCTGCTGTTTGCTTAGTAAAATAGCTGATGCTGTTCAAAATAAAATGGATATATAATGCATACTGGCAATAGCAAAAAATGAATAACTGAAAAAGGGAAATTTGTTAACGTCAAATATAAATGTTAGAATGCTTAGTTAAAGGTCCAGAGTGTAGCCTTGAACAGAAGTGAAATGGGAAATATAAATATTTCATATAAGAAGATAATAGAAAATTTTGAAATGTGATGGTGCTGCAGAAGAATGCTGAAGGTTGGATCAAATAACTTATGAGTAGGTACTAAAGGAAATGGACCAAAAAAAGTTATTGCACAACCTCACCAAAAGGAGGAGTTGGTTGATAGCACATTTCATAATGCATCAAGGAATTGTCAGTACGGTAATGGAATTAAGTGTGAGGGTTAAAAATGATAGAGAGAGACCAAGGGCCAAATACAGTGAGCAGTTTCAAGCATTAGTTATATGCGATGAAGTTACTTACACAGGATAGACTAGTGTAAAGAATGGGTGAGTTTCTGACGAACTGGTAGGATTCTCCTTGATGAACAGTTGCTTAATGATTTTGAATTTTATTTCTGTTACATATTATTTCAGCACAGCAAAAGGCTTGTTCTATGCCATAGTACTTATTCTTTGCTCACCCAACTTAGTTATGTTATTACAATGGGCTATACATAATGATCTCAGCAACAGTCAACTCCAAGGAGCCACACGGAGGGTGTAGTCTTGGGTCCTGGATCGTGAACCTTATTTCTCCCCTGACAAAGCACGGATCACACACTTCGTTTTCACACCACAATCCACTTGGACCTGGAAATAATCACAATTGTACTGTGGGTGGCAGGTATACGATCCGGTGGCACTGTCAGCATTGCAACCGCTGGAGGCAGTACATCATTGTGGGGTGAAGCTTCCCATCAGGGCTTTCTGAAAGTGCCCAGTAAACAGTCTCCTTGTGGTTTTGGCATCACCAGTTACTGCTTTGTAACCATGCCAATTTCCATATTCTCTCAGGAGTCCCAGCCCCCTGATGCTTGACAAAGAGCAGGATTCCAAATTGAGATTTGACTGGAAATCCTCCATAGAGATATTTCTCTCCCGTCACTCGACTATATCCATTGAATCATTTCATGCATTGGTGTGTCCCTAGCCTGCATGTTTGGCTAGATCTATCCCATGACCTTAAACTTTGATCCCTTGCAGTGTCCATTGATTAATCAAAGCTAATCATGGGGATACATGTGAAAAAGGAGGACAGTGCCACAATCACAACTGTGGGAAGAGACCAAATTCAATTCCTTAATTGTAATGTATGTTGCATTTAATAGTTACAAAGTGACAGAAACAGTTACTAAGCACTAAAATTGGAATGTAAGAGCACACTAGTGTTCAATATCAAGTTTACATGTTATCAGCCATCAACTAAAATATAAGTATGAAATTGCAAGGCCCTGCAAGTTAAGAATAGAGAGAAAGAGAGTTAGGGTGTTAAAGAGGTGCTAGTAGTGTGGAACAACAGAGGAACACGATGGTGCCTTAGCTATGCTGTAGGCCATAGCATCTCACTGTGTTATGCTGAGTGGCCAGCAGTTGTCCACGAGGTCCTCTGTGGAAGACATGTATGCTAAGTGTTGGCTACTCCAGGAAACCGACAAAAGTGAGGCTGGTTGACCTGCTAGGCCTTATGTAAAAATGCAGTTCCAGCAAGAAAACTGCAGACTATCACGATAGGCACTATTTTCTGTTGACTCCCGAAATGACCATTCCTAAAAAAGCTATGTCTGTATTACCAGTGATTTCTGAGGAAACTCTCGAGATCTATTAGGCTACCATTACCTCATTACATGGCTGGTCCTAATCACCAACTACCGTCCAGGAATGTATCCCTGTACTCCTAACATCCTTCTTCAAACAGAGGAGCTTCTCTAACGGTCACTGCTGTCTTGGTAATCAGCAATAATTACAGTTTTAAATGCATTGCCTTAAACGACCCGGACCTAAAATTTCTCTTTTATGTAAGGAACAATGTTAATTAATTTCTATCTCACTCTCATTTGAAGACACACAGAAAAGTGGGAGGCAGGCTTTTGTTAAATATTAATTTACAGCTTAAATGCCTAATGAAGTAAATGTACTATCATACTGTCTTGTTTTATTGAGAAGAAAGACTGTGTCCAATGTCTGGTACACAGCGACTCAACGAGTAATCTGCAGGCCATTAGGCAATGCTACCCGGTACTGTTCACTATCCTTGATCTTCCATATGATCTAATAACACTGGCCATTCAGTTGTCTTCCACTGGTTCCTGAGTCATATCTGAACCCTCGAGTATGAGGATCAGATTGTTGATTGCCTAACCAGCAAACTAAGCTCACTACCGGCTCTTGTAATAGGAATATCCAGCCCTTACTTACGAACCCACCTCTGACAGGCAGTCTATTGCAGCACAAACAGGGAATGGTGGGTGACACTTCTAATGAACTATGTATTATCAAGGAAACCACTGATATGGAGTATTCCACCTTCTGTTCCACGATTTTTTGTCAACTCTGTATTGGACATGCTCATCTGACCCTGGGCTTCGTACTGCCTAATGAGTACAAACCCCTTGCCCCCTGCCTCTCTTCACAGTAGCTTTGATGCCTTTATTATGTCTGAGATGCCAGGCTCTCTGGTCTTTTATATTGTTTTATCACAATCTATGCCTTTTCATCTTTACTATGTTTTTACTTGTGTTGACTTCCACTCCATCAGTCTAGAGGAGCATTGTTTATTACATCACTGTTTCATCCCTGCATCATGTCAGATGGGGATGGGGATCAGGTGTCGGGGGCACTCAGTCATCATGCATGAGCCCTGAGGGTCCCCCATTTGCTCCCAAGGCGACTCAGCCCTACGTTCACATTATGTCTTGTTAATGCCAAACATCGTAATTGGCGCAGATACCAACACTACATTGCTTGGCGATACAACCAGATGGCCTTTATCACAGATGACATTACCCTTTTAAGGCTTATTTTATGACTGAAGGTCTGATGACAGTCTATTTTTCTCCTTTAATTTCAATATGTACAACCACTTGCTCTCAGGCAGGGGTACTTGCCACCTGTTTCCCTCAAGCCCGCACCCTTAAATTTCAATTTGGCTAGTAACCACCACTCGATAATATGACGAAAGTTAAAAAGTCCTCGTCTGACACACTTATTAATCTGTCAGTAAGTTTGTTACACCCATAGAAGTTGGTCTAGAGATATTATATTCTCAACTCATGTGTATTGTGAAGAAGTATTCTTGTGATAATAATCCTCCAGAATATGCATACTACCTGTCACTAAGAAATTCTACTGATTTAGGTCTGATATGAGATTGAACTGGGTTTCTAATAACATTATGCAACAACAAATATCTAGCAACTTCAGAATATTTAATGTGTGTCTGTTTATATAACCATTAAGTAAAATTAATTTTATATTGTTGTACATTTCAAATTTAACTATACTTAACAAATGAGTGAAATAGGAGAACTTTTTTTCTTGCAAAGATCAAGTTCCAGTACAAGAGTCTGTGGACAGCTACAGTGTTCACAGAAAATCTCTGTGTCTCTCATGTAATCTGAGTTTGGAATGAATTTCATTGCTTTTGACTCCTGTACCTATATTCTTTCCTATTGTAGTCCAGCAGACATGGCCCACCCACCCCTCTTCCTGTTTTAAGTATTTTGAGGATGTCTGAGTAATATAGGATAACTGAATAATGATGTTTATTCTCTTTGTTTATAGGTTACGTCACAACTGTTCTGGAGGACGCACGAGTGCTTGCAAACCATGCAAAAAAGAAGGCAATTGATCTGGATGATCTGAAACTGGCTGTCCAGATGACAACAGATAGGATATTTACCAACCCTCCACCTCGAGAAGTATGTTATTTGGTTTCTCCTTTTCTTGTAGTTGGATGTGATAAAATGATTTAGTATTGGATTTTAAATTTTGCAGATTCTTTTGGACGTTGCTAGGACGAAGAACAGTACACCCTTGCCACTAGTGAAACCTCATTGTGGGCTAAGGTTACCACCTGACCGGTACTGTCTTTCATCTTGCAATTACCGACTCAAGAGTATGAAAAAGGTAAGTCCACTTGAGTTTATAATTAAATTCTGATTCATTATTTTGTGCTGGGAACTCTGTTATTATGCATTCCATTTTTTATTTAGGGTGGATTAGTTTTCTGTCAGTTTTTACGCTATTATTTTTTTCCTGATATCCTTCTGTCCAAATGCAGTTCTTGCACAATCACATGTCCATAATGGAATTGCTATAAGAGAAAGTTATAAGAGAAAAAAAGACTGTAATAGAGAACTAATGTAAATGTACATCTCAGTGCAGTAATATTTTGTTATATATGGAATGGGAGGGAACAGTTGGCCAAGCCATTGTTCTGGTAGTCAGCTTGTGTGATAACAAGTGGACATTTTTGGAGACACTAGTGAAGGAGGACAATCTGGAGAAGGAGCAGTAGTGTGATGGGATAGCTTTCACAGTAAGACAAGGGCTTTTTGTCCAGACGAGTTTATTTTACAACTACCACCCACTTGTTCAACTATGTCTGTTTAAGTGTTTAAATATGAACATCTGAATGACAAGAGTGTAACTCTCGAAAGTGCGTAGCTGTTTCGCAACATTACTTTTGACAATATCAGTAACATATCTCTTCAAATGCATTCATCTTTCTTTCCATATTATGAGTGGAGGTAGTATGGGTCAAAGGAAGAAAAAGAGTCCAATAAAAATGGTCTGTAAAATGCATATGTTAAGAGCTATAATCTGGGCTGTGCCAAGTAATGACCACAGTCTACTGTAACTGCGAGCTCTGCGTACACTTCAGCTTCAGAAACCACTGTGAAATATTGTGTGTGACAGGGAGCATGGATATTGGCTTCACTGCCTGGATCACACGTACAGTTCGTTTCTCTAAAACAAAATGAAAAGCTCAACCTTGTGGTGTGCTACATGCCTTTGAGATGGATGACTGTTGCGGCAAAGGAGTCATTAAAGGGCAATGTCCGGGAAACCTGCTGCATCTCAGTTATATCGGGCTTACTCAGCAAGCAGAGAGCTCTGTCTGAGTTGACATGTGTATCCCTAGCTGCTCTTGGGACACCCATTAATACGTGTTCGGGTGGCCTTTGGGTAGTAGCAACATCCAAATCAATAAGGGAGCTCAGCCCTCCTGAACACTTTCAATCTTAGATGCAAGTAGATAACAGCACCAGAACACCAGTCAGTTGCTGCATGTCAAGCAACACTGCTGCAGGATAAAAAATATCATAGTGAGCACCCAGTCATTCCGGAGCTCCACCTAAACTTTAGTAGTGATGTGACTTGTAGGGGCATAGTAGACCTAGCCACTAGTGAAGGAAGAATAGGAGGCTAATTTAGTCACAAATGTATTTACAGTTGTGAAAAAAGTCTATGGAAGACAGCTGCATTTATTTTGACTTTTCATGCTTTTGTTCTCCCCAATTCATCATGGCATGGTCTATCTGCTTAAAACTCTGGTCCTACACATGAAATCTTTTAAGACATGTGAATGGCAGAATTTCGACACACTGCATTAATGTGCAAGGGCCAGGCAACTTGAAAAAGTTTGGAAAAGATGTCATGAAACTCGCATATCATTGGGTGTTAATTGTGGTGAGAGCCATCAGTACTGGAGTCGAGATTGTCCCGTTTATTTGCGAGAGAAGAAGATTCAGGAAATCAAAATTACTGGCGAAGTACCATACAGTGAAGCAAAAAAGATACGTAGGCCACAACAGCAACCTACTTCTGCATTGTCACTTGCACACACTGTGAAGATCATGTAACAAAATGCTAGCATGTCAGTGTAGAAGAGAGACGAATAATGAAACAAAAATATATATACCTATTTGTGGAGGTTCAGTGACTACGTAGCAAGTTACTGTCTCCAAGCTGATAGCAGAGCACACACAAATAGTGCATAGCAAATCACACCAACATAAAGAACAAACAAAAGCAAACTACAGGTGTCTGTGCAGTAATTAAATCTCCACACTAATAACATTTTTTTTAAGTCATCAGTCTTGTGACTGATTTGATGCAGCTTCCTGTGTCAACCTTTTCATGTCAGAATAGCAGTTACAACCTACATCCGCAATTATTTGCTGAATGTATTCCAATCTCTGTCTTCCTCTACAATTTTTACAGTCTACAGCTTCCTCTAATAACATGGCAGTCATTTCCTGATGTGAAAAGGTGTCCTACCATCCTGTCCCTTCTTCCTGTCAGTGTTTTCCATATATTTCTTTCCTTGCCGATTCTGTGTAAACCACCTCATTTCTTACCTTATCAGTCCACATAATTTTCAACATTCTTCTTTAGTAGCCCCACCTCTCAAATACTTCAATTCTCTTCTGATCTGGTTTGCTCACAGTCCCTCTTTCACTACCGTACAATGTTGTGCTCCAGACATACATTCTCAGAAATTTCTTCCTCTAATTAAGGCCTATGTTTGATACCAGTGAACATCTCTTGGCCAAGTGCTATCTTTCTTCTAGTGCTAGTCTGCTTTTTATGTCATTTTTGCTCCATCCATCATCTGTTATTTTGCTGCCTAGGTAGCAGAATTCCTTAAGTATGTATCCTTGATGATCTCCAATTCTGATGTATGTTTTTGCTGTTCTCATTTCTGCTACTTCTCATTATTTTCACTTTCTTTGATTTGCACTCAGTCCATATTCTGTACTATACTGTTCATTCAGTGAAAGAGATCCTGTAATTATTCTTTAGTTTCACTGAGGATAGCAGTGTCATATGTGAATCTTATCGTTGATATTCTTTCACCATGGATTTTAATCCCACTCTTGAACCTTGCTTTTATATCTGTCATTGCTGTGTCAATACTAGAGAAAGAAAGTTGCTACTCACCATATAGTGGAGATGCTGAGTCGCGATAGGCACAACAAAAAGATTCACACATTATAGCTTTCGGCCATTAAGGCCTTTGTCTGCAATAGACTCACACACACACACACACACACACACACACACACACACACACACACACACACACACACACACTCAAACACAACTTGCACACACGTCTGCAGTCGCAGACAACTGAAATCACACTGTGAGCAGCAGCACCAGTGCATGATGGGAGTGGTGGTTGGGTGCGCGTAAGGAGGAGGCTGGGGTGGGGACGGGGAGGGATAGTATAGTGGCGGTGGTGGACAATGAAGTGCTGCAGTTTAGATAGAGGGCAGGAGAGAAGGGGGTACGTAGCGGAAAGGAGAGAAACTAAAAGACTGGGTGTATAGTGCTGGAATGGGAACAGGTAGGGGGGCTGGATGGGCGAGGACAGTGACTAACAGAGGTTGAGGCCAGGAGGGTTACAGGAACATAGGATGTATTGCAGGGAATGTTCCCACCTGCGCAATTCAGAAAAGCTGGTGTTGGTGGGAAGGATCCATATGGCACAGGCTGTGAAGCAGTCGTTGAGATGAGGGATATCATGTTTGGCAGCGTGTTGAGCAGCATGGTGGTCCACTTGTTTCGTGGCTACAGTTTGTCGGTGGCCATTCATGCAGACAGACAGCTTGTTGGTTGTCATGCCTACATAGAATGCAGCACAGTGGTTGCAGCTTAGCTTGTAGATCACATGACTGGTTTTACAGGTAGCCCTGCCTTTGATGTGATAGGTAATGTTAGTGACCGGACTGGAGTAGATGGTGATAGGAGGATGTATGGGGACAGGTCTTGCATCTAGGTCTATTACAGGGGTATGAGCTGTGAGATAAGGGACTGGAGCAGTGGTTGTGTAAGGATGGATAAGTATATTGTGTAGGTTTGGTGGATGGCGGAATACCACTGTAGGAGGGGTGGGAAGGATAGTGGGCAGGACATTCCTCATTTCAGAGCACGATGAGAGGTAATTGAAACCCTGGCGGAGAATATAATGCAGTTGCTCCAGTCGCGGATGGTAATGAGTTACGAGGGGAATGCTCCTCTGTGGCTGGACTTTGGGAGGTGGTGGGAGACGGGAAAGCTAAGGGACGGGAGATTTGTTTTTGTACAAGGTTGGGAGGACAATCACAGTCAGTCAGTGAAGGCTTCAGTGAGACCCCCGGTATATTTTGAGAGGAACTGCTCGTCACTGCTAATGCGACAACCACGGGTGGCTAGGCTGTACGGAAGGGACTTCTTGGTATGGTATGGGTGGCATTTGTCGAAGTGGAGGTACTGCTGGTGGTTAGTAGGTTTGATATGGACGGAGATACTGATGTAGCCATCTCTGAGGTGGAGGTCAACGTCTAGGAAGGTGGCTTGTGGGGTTGAGTGTGTCCAGGTGAAGCAAATGTGGGAGAAGTTGCTGAGGTTCTGGAGGAATGTGGATAGTATGTCCTCACTTTCAATCCAGCTAGCAAAAATGTCATCAGTGAATGTGAAGCAGGTGAGGGGGTTTAGGATTCTGTGTTTTATACTTAGGATTCCTGTAGATGGATCATGAATGGTTTGGCATAGGATGGTGCCATGTGGGTGCCCATAGCTGTACCCCAGATTTGTTTGTAGGTAATGCCTTATCAAACCCACTAATAGAGACCTAGATGCAAGGCCTATCCCACACATCCTCCTACCACCATCTACTTCAGTCTGGTCACTAACATCAGCTAACCATCAAAGGCAGGGCTACCTGTGAAACTAGTCATGCGATTTGTAAGCTAAGCTGCAACCACTGTGCTGCATTCTATGTAGGCATGACAACCAACAAGCTGTCTGTCCAATGAATGGCAACCAACAAACTGTGGCCAAAAAACAAGTGGACCACCCTGTTGCTGAACACGCTGCCAAACATGATATCCCTCATCTCAATGACTGCTTCACAGCTTGTGCCTTCTCACGAACACCAGCTTTTCTGAATTGCACAGTGCTACTTACCCCCTCCCCACCTTCTCTCCTGCCCTTTGTCTAAACTGCAGCACTTCACTGTCCACCACCCCCACCATACTATCCCTGCCCCTCTCTGCCCCAGCATCCTCCTTACCCCCACCCAGCCACCACTCCCATCATGCACTGGTGCTGCTGCTCGCAGTCGGGTTTCAGTTGTCTGCAGACGTGTGTGCAAGTTGTTTGTGTGTGTGTGTGTGTGTGTGTGTGTGTGTGTGTCTATTGCTGACAAAGGCGTTAATGGCTGAAAGCTATAATTGTGTGAACCTTTTTATTGCGCCTATCGCGAATCAGTATCTCCACTATATGGTGGGTAGCAACTTTCCTGGATTTTACATTGTTTGATTGCTTTGTCAATGTTACTCAAGGCATAAAAATTAATAGGTGTAAGAGGTGGAGTCAAAATCTGTAAGACCAATCAACTTTAATTTTATCTATCTGATCTGATGACACCTCAGCAAGCAGATGTTGAGGACTATTAAGACAGTCTATTCAAACTGCCAAGCCCTCCATGATCCGCCATTCTGATAGTTATCCATTTGTCTGCTATTGTACTCCTTTACGCATGAGTCAAACGTTGCAAATACTGCCTGTGAAACTCTCATCTGTTTCTTTCAGTTTATCCAGATCCCATCTTTTTAATTTCCTGCCTGTCTCCAATGTCTTCAGTTTTAGTCAGTAATTCAGAATCAGTAAATTTTGGTCAGAGTTCACATCCACCCTTGGATATGTTTTGCAGCTTAAAATCTGGTTTCTAAATGTCCATCTTACCATTACATATCTTCTTAAGCCTTCTGATGTCTACAGGTCTCTTGCATGTATACAACCTTCTTTCATTGTTCTTAAATCAAAATTATGCTTCTGCCACATTAACTTCCACTTTCATACCCCCTTCCTACTCTTTTGCTGTCCATGTTCTATAACTGTTTTTCCTTCACTTCTTTTTCTTACTTTCAAATTGCAGCTCCCATCACAGTGTAAGTTTTGTTCCCCTAGCTGTATGTAGCATTCTTTTATCTCATCACACACAGTCTTTCAATTTCTCCATCATCTGTGGAGAAACTGGGCATACTTGTACTACTGTGGTGGATGATGGCTTTATATCCAACTTGGCTACTAGGAGACATTCGCTATCCTGTTTGTAGTACGCAACTTGCATTCCTATTTTCTTATTAATTATTAAACCTACTCCTGCAGTAGCGCTGTTTCATTTTCTTTGTCTAACCATGTACTCACCAGGCCAGAAGTCGTATTCTTCCTGCCACCACACTTTAGTAATTCCCACCATGTCTGGCTTCAGCCCATCCTTTTTAAATTTTCTAACCTACCTACCCAATTAAGGGATCAAACATTCAACACTTAGATCCATAGAATGCTCATTCTGTTTTTCCTGATGACATCGTTCTCCTGAGTAGTCCCTGCCCTGAGATCTGAATAGAGGACTATTGTACCTCCAGAATATTTTACCCAATAGAATCATAAAGCCATAAGCCCTTGGGAAAAATAATGGGTGTAGTTTCCTTGACTTTGAACTGGTTGCAGTACCAGCATAGCAAGGCCATGCTGGCTAGTGTTAGAAGGTCAGACCAGTCAACAATACAGACCGTAGCCCTTGTAACTACTGAAAAAGCTGCTGCCCCTCTAGGAACCATAACTTTGTCTGGTCTCTCCACAGATATCCCCTCATTGTGGTTGCCGTATCCATGAGACATTTAAGCTACCCCATTTCTGTGAAGTCAATAATTCATGGAGGGGGAGGGGATCACCTATGCATATTTGTTTATTCGGATATATGCCCAGAGTTAGTTAAAGTCAGCAGAATTATTCCTGTTTAGCTACCTAATGAATTCTGTAACCTTCTTAGGAGTTGAATTTCGGGCATTAATCCCTGTTGATGGTGCACACACAGTGTCTGCACAAGTAAATGTAAAGCATCTCTATTTGGTTGTGGATTTCTGTGTTCAGTGTTTGCTGCAACTGCAAGAAGTAATAACTGGAGTTGGTGACCTGTGATTCATGTGATTTAAAAATTTCCCCAGTCTGACAGAGCTATATTCTGGGAATTCAATTCAGTTTGCATCACTATTTTTGTGTGTTTCTTGTTTACTAATGTTTATAACAGTTTTTCCCTTATTCTTGATGTTTCAGCCTTATTCTAGAAGTATTTTATTTTTTGAGCATACAGTATAATCCCGTTAGTACGAACTTACTAAAGAACAACTCATAACCCTAGCGTAGTTAAATTTCATTGTAACACAAACTTCCAATGCTACAGTATTTTTTTAAGTGTTAAATTTTTTCTGAAATGAATGCAATAAATTTAACTACAAAGCTAACGACCCATTGTTGACTCATTTCTAACTTATTGTAGGTTGGCAGCCACAACTATCATCTCAACAATCAGTGTGTATAGTACATTTAAATAAATTCAGTAATGCATGCATTAACATGTAGAAACATATTCGATGCCAGGTGTTCTTTTAGTCATAGCCAGATCAACTTAGAATACTGAATAAAAATCTGCAAACAGAAGCACGCTAAATGTGGTAAAGAGGAAACAGATGGCTCTAAAAGTACAAGTAAAGCTTAAGATTCTAGGTGAGATGACCATGGTACAAAGAAAAGAGCAGTTGCATAATAGTTTGGAATTCCTAAATCTACGTTATTCTACGATGATTAAGAATTGAGAAAAAACCATTAATGCTGCTGCGTCAGATTCGAGAAACAGATCTAAACAATTTTGTAGTGCTAAGTATGAAGATACAAGACCTTACTGCTAGAATGGTTCAATCAACTGTGTGCATCTCACACACATTTAAGTAGCCTGATGATTCAGTCAGAGGCAAATGAGCTTGCCAAAAGTATAGCCATCGAAAACTTCAGTTGTTCTGCTGGTTGGCTGTATCATTTCCTAAAGAGACATTCAGTTTTATCTTTACGAATTTGTGGTAAAGTAAATACAGTAGATGAAGAAAGTGTGAACAACTGGTTGCATGAGTTCAGCCAAGTGAAGGAAAAGTATGCCTTGTGTGATGTGTTCAGTATGAATGAAACTGGACTTTTGTAGAAACTTTTTCTAAATTGCACGCTGGGGTAGAAGATGGTAAGTGTCGTGGTAGAGGACACAGCAAACAATGTGTAACTGTTGCCCTTGAATATAGTGCGGACAAGCGTTAGAAATTTCATCCCTAGGTTATCGGTAAGTCTGAGAAACCACATTGTTTTAAAAATATAAATATTGACACTTTACCTTGCATCTACTCTCACTATGAGAAAGTTCGGATCAACAGCACGTTATTTCACTAGTGGCTTCTTCAATTCAGCATTCCAATGGTTGCGCAAAACAAACATGTTCTCCTTACAAAAATGGCTCTGAGCACTATGGGACTTAACATCTATGGTCATCAGTCCCCTAGAACTTAGAACTATTTAAACCTAACTAACCTAAGGACATCACACAACACCCAGTCATCACGAGGCAGAGAAAATCCCTGACCCCGCCGGGAATCGAACCCGGGCACGGGAAGCGAGAATGCTACCGCGCGACCACGAGCTGCGGACTGTTCTCCTTACATTGGACAAGTGTACCACCCATAACATACAGTATCTGAACCTAACCAACATAAATGTTCAATTTTTTCCACCAAATGTGACAAGCTGCCTTCAGCCCTTGGACCAAGGCATCATTTCTTTCATGAAGAGAGCTTATCGCAAGCAGATTGTAAGCACTGCAGTTTGTGCTGCTGGAAACAACACTGCTTGATGCAATAAAAACCATTGCAGCAGCCTGGAACTCTTGTGTTGCTACATCATATAAGGAAGTGCTTTAACAGAGCATGGGGACATAGCAACACTGAAGATGCCCACGAGTTAAACGATGCTGCGTCACCTGATGAATGGATAGTTCTGCAAGACATTGTGCAAACCCTGGGATTAGTTTTGAGACATTCAGTAGTGCATATGAGTGTTGCTGTATGTGGTTCTGTAGAATCTAATGTGCTGAAAGCTGTGACTGAGGTGCAAGAAGGGTCATCAGAAAGAGGAGGAAGAGAATACAGGTACCATTCCACCTATACTTCAGGATATGTTTACAACCTTGGACAGTTTAGAACAGTTTTCTTAAACATTCAGTGTCACTGCTGGGTTTACTTGTGCTTTGGTTATAATTAGTTGTGAAATTATTAGATATTTTCATTCCAATAAATGTCAGTAAACCATGCTCGATTTATTCCCAAGAAAATAGTGTAATTTGTGAGTACTTGTACTTCTACAGTCACTTTATAGTGTTACAAGTCTATAGTAATGTAAAGTGATTGATGTTGTAGTGCATTACGGGTTACTGTACTGCTGTAACCTGAATTTTTTTTAACAGGAACTCTTGATTTTTTGGTCCTGTCAGATTTGTGTCAACAATGTTATACTGTAGTACATGAGTTTTGCTTTTGTAATGACAGACTGGAGGATTCCACATCTGTTGTTGGAAGTGTTTCACAGTTTAAAATCGGGGATTGAAATAATTATCTTATCATTATATAATCAGTCTGAAACCATCCTCTGTCTCCAGGTCTTTACCACTTACACAAAGCTTCCCTCTCATTTCTTTCCCCCATGTTTATGTTCTACTGTAAAGATTTTTAATTACAGCTACAAGTCACAAAATTTGTTAACTAATGTATTATTTATTTATTGTGCGACATGTTTCGAGGGTATACCTCAACATCAGGTTATAGGACATTACAAAAACAGTTTCACAATAGGATCATGCAGATGTTAAAAAGTCTATTCATAAATGCTGTGATTCTCCTGTAGAAGAAGAGTAAACCTAGTAAGAGGCGAAGTCACTTTGTAAGCTGGAGTGATGTTTGCATGAAAATGTTTTGTAACAATCACTCACTTTGTTCTTATGGCGTGACAGTCTTGTTGTGATGAGCTGAGGTGTTTCCAGTTCTGTGGCTCTCTTGGCTTTCTTGATCACTGGTATGTGTGTGAAGATTTGTGAACAGTTCTGTGGCTCTCTTGGCTTTCTTGATCACTGGTATGTGTGTGAAGATTTGTGAACAGTGATCAAGAAAGCTGAGAGAGCCACAGAAACCAAAACACCTCAGCTCATCACAACGAGACTGTCACGCCATAAGAACAAAGTGAGTGATTGTTACAAAACATTTTCATGCAAACATCACTCCAGCTTACAAAGTGACTTCGCCTCTTACAAGGTTTTCTCTTCTTCCACAGGAGAACCACAGCATTTATGAAGAGACTTTTTAACATCTGCATGATCCTATTGTGAAATTGTTTTTGTTATGTCATATAGCCTAATGATGAGGTATACCCTCACAACGTGTCGCACAATAAATAAATAACACATTAGTTAACAAATTTTGTGGCTGGTAGTGGTAGTTAAAACCCTTTACGTATTTTTTGAGACACTCACAGTCAAAAAATAGTACAAATGCCTTCAAACTCTCTTATGTTCTACTGTTTAACTTCTCTTCCTCTTCCTCCTATCAAATTCCATTCTCTCATCATAGTTACTTCCATTTCCTCATGATCTGCAGAGCTAGTTGGCACATGAACTTATACTACACTTGTGTGGCAGGATTTGTGTCTGTCTTGGCCATGATAATGTTTCTAATAACCAAATATAGCTGTGCAATAATATAAAAATAAGTGCATTAAAATTTTGAGTTTGAAGAAGCGTTAAGAAGGACTTGCTCATTGGAAAAGTAACAAACAAACTGATGTTAGTCAAAATTAAATAAAAAAATTATCTTTGTAGGTTAAAGCATTGGGAATAACTCATCTGCTATGGTGTAGTGGTTAAAGTTGTTGTATAGTGGCACTGGGTCACCAATTTCATTTCTGCCTGTTACATTTATTTATCAGTTGAGAACTGTAATTTCTGGAAGTTTCTGGCAGTTATTTATTTATGGAATATTGGAATTTACTAGAACATCGTCTGTATGCATAAATCACAAACTCTGCTGAGGGAGACAGTTCAGCTCTGTCTGTGCTTTTATGTGTTCTTAATAAACATGCTCTCAGTGTGAAATCCTAGTTGTGTTTATGATCCTGCTGTTATAAGTGGGTGGTTTCTACGTGACATATTTACCTGATTGTAAGGCGATCCCTTTTTTCTTGAAGAGTTTTGTTGAAAAAACTATATTTTTAGTGTATTCTGACTAAACAAAATTAAAAACTGTTTTATTGACATTAAATATTTCTCGACAATGTTAGAATTGTTCCTATTTAAACCTAGGCCATTTCAGTGTCTACAATTTAATAATGCAGGAAGAAATAAAAT
This sequence comes from Schistocerca serialis cubense, assembly GCF_023864345.2. Lineage (NCBI taxonomy): Eukaryota > Metazoa > Arthropoda > Insecta > Orthoptera > Acrididae > Schistocerca > Schistocerca serialis. The sequence continues at coordinate 90,529,270 of NC_064639.1, read as the reverse complement.
AAAAAGAAACGTTCTAATCTCCACAACCTTTTCCACGTACTAAGCCTATCGGCTGTGGTATCACTATTTTTAATCATCGCCATCATCCTAATAGCATATTTGTGTAATTTATATCTTCATTCTCACAAATATTTCACTAATGAAGGAGAGGCACACAGCAGTCAGTCGCGATCCCATTAGCTTTTATTATTCTTAAAAATGTGGATTTTGGCTATATTCATAGCTGAAATCTAGATTTGCAAGAATAATAAAAGCTAATGGGATTGCGACTTATTGCTGTGTGCCTCTCCTTCCTTATAGTTTACAATCGCTGTGCGCAACAGTTGGTGGAATCAAAGTTGGTTATATATTTCGCTGTTTCTTCCAAATATGTTGCAATATCTGAGATTGTGGTTACAGTGGAACCTGGGAATGCAGCAGTCTTTTTTCCAAATACGTATCAGATTTCTCTTCTATACTGACATGAGAATGTTACAATGTTTCTTGCTTCCTAATGTATTGTCTACCCTCTGCTCTCTCATTGGCTGCACAGAATAATATTTCATAATCAAACAAAATATTGGCTTGCATTCAGAATAAAGTAATGTTTTTTGAAGGGCAGCATTTTCATCTTTCAATGTTAACTTTACTTAACAAGTACCATAATTGTTTGTATGTGGTAGCCATACAGGTATGAGAACTTTTATCACAAACCTCTTCAAGTACAACAAAAATTGTAACATAATAGCATTAAATTCTATGTCTTCCTGTGTTTCACAAAATGTCAGATTTTAAGCAGAGCAATAGATTGTTCTGGATTGTTCTGCTGGGTAGTTCATAGTTTCTCGTATATCCCTTGCATTATGCCACGTGAGTCAAATGTCACATAATTGTTCGAGCGAGGTTGGTACTGTATTGAGCACTTCAGCTTGTCAGGAAATCTTGAACTTGTTAGAGTGCATGTATTATTTGCCCTACCTAACCTGCATTCTTCAAAATAAATCTGCCCATGATCTCAATAGCCAAAGTGTCATCTGTTACAGTAAGAAGACACCTGTATCAATCTATTAAACAACGTGAAAATTTGACCTCAGCAGCAATAGTTGAATATGCAAATGTAAGATGAAAAACTAAATGGTACTGACCAACTGCCATTCCATCCTCAGGCTATAGGCGTCATTGGATGCAGATATGGAGGGGCATGTGGTCAGCACACCGTTCTCCCGGCCGTTGTCAATTTTCGTGACCGGAGCCACTACTCCTCAATCAAGTAGCTCCTCAACTGGCCTCACAAGGGCGGAGTGCATCCCGCTTGCCAACAGCACTAGGCAGACCGGACGGAGACCCATCCAAGTGCTAGCCAAGCCCGGCAGCACTCAACTTCGGTGATCTGGCGGGAACTGGTGTTATTACAGCGGCATGGCCATTGGCTTAAATGTAAGATGACCCCGTAGTTTTCTACTCACAAATTTGGGAAAAAACCTCATCTATAATCAAGTACGTACAATACATTAATAAAGATGCTGGGCATATCTAGTCATTGAGATAACGATGGCTCCAATAAGACTGTGTAAAAGCTGCCACCCTCACTGACACATGACTGAATATAAGTAGTACATTCCTCTTACAATCCAAATTGTCAAGGTATCAATGGTTACAACAGTGTCAGTGAGTCAGGTACAATCAAGCAATCGAAAGTGTTTTCGGAAGAAGCTGGCCAGGATCCAACGCAGTGGCTGAAAGAGATTCATTGTTCTCACTAAATCCAAGTGATAGGATGACATTAATGGTTTTTGCCAGCATATGCTTTTACATGGCTGGTACAGCCCAGCAGTGGTTTGTGAATAGAGGTAAAGCTCAAGAGCTGGCCAAATGTCTGGTAGAAATTAACAAAACATTTGGTGACATCCAGCACCAGGTTGGTATAGCCAAAGTACAACTGAACCCAAGGTCAATGTCAAGGGCTGACTACACAGTTGTATTAATGAAGTGTGTTGGCATGTGTCAGTCATTGTATCCAAATATGATACTGAGCAAGGTGGCGCAGTGGATAGTACACTGGACTCGCATTCGGGAGGACAGTGGTTCAAACTCACGTCTGGCCATCCTAGGTTTTCCGTGATTTCCCTAAATCACTTCAGGCAGGATGTTTCATTTGAAAGAGCGCAGCCGACTTCCTGCCCCGTCCTTCCCTAATCTGATGGGCCCTATGACCTCACTGTTTGGTCCCTTCCCCCAAATCAGCCAACCAACCAAATATGACAGAAGCCAACAAAGTTTCACACTTAATGGAGGGTGTGGCAGAGAACATCTATCAGGTGCCTCTTTTGAAAGATCTTCCTACACCAGAGGACTTCGTCAAGTGCTGCTGGCACAAAGAAATGGGTCACAATAGAGAATCCTGAATTATGTTTCATAGATGTCCTATTGTAGTATCAATGGCAGTCTTGATGGGCCTCGCATTGCTAGGTTAAGAGATCATCAGAAAAGAGATATGAGGATTTATGACATCTGTTAATGTCAACCCTAGATAGCCAGATGTAGCAGCATTGGATGTTTAACCCCGCCCGCAGGAGATAGCATCATTAAATCACAAAGGGCTTGGACATTCATTGACACCAATGTCTGAAAGCCAAATAGTTCATTTAGAAATAGAATTGGAAACCCCAGATTTATTCTGCAGCCATAAGACAACATCTAAGTTCCTTGTCGTAGATATAACTGGCTCCATTGCCAGTTGGTTTAGTGTGCAGAAAAATGGACATTTTGTTATTGAATGACAACAGGCCAATATGTTTCCATTGTGGCTGTCGGGGCCTGTCATACTCAAGTGTAAAGAACGAAGAAGAATGTTCAGTGACTAATGTACTGCAAGACACCATACAGGGCAGTTCTATGTGCTGCCGCCCTGCCGGACACAGCTCCTCACCATATCCTAATCTAGGTTGCTCTTCAGTGCGCTATAGTCATGCAGGTGTTCACCATCATAATACAGAAGTTCCAGTCACTTGTCCAGCTTCCAAAGTCAGGAAAACTAAACGAGGCGACCACCTGCAGTTGTGGGCCTAAAGCAAATGAAAATCCTCCACTGATGGCAAGTGGCAAGATGTTGGAAAATCACATTGATATCATTAGCGATCTCTGACCTGTACTGATACTAGTCTATTCTGGGTCATCATTTTCTGTGGTGACAGATGGCTATAGTCACCACGAAGATTATGTTCTGAGATTAAGGATCATTGTGCTGAGGGTTCCAAATGAAAAATATGTCCAGTCAGCAGGAACTTCTGTGTGAGAGCAAATATCAGGGACAGAACACTGCCGTTGTAATTTGTCATTTTACCAGAATGTGGCAACGATGATACTTGGATGAGACTTCTTGCAAGCCTCACAACCAAGGTTGGTGTGGCTGTTTATAAGAAGACTGCTCTTGTTACATTTTTGAGCCTCTACCAGTTCAGAGTAATGCTGTCTGGTCTGTGTGACAATGCAGCATTGAGTGCATGATGGACATCCTACTTAGACAACTTAAATGGATGATGTAGCTTTTGTATCTGAATAGAACTGTTGTTTTCTATCAGACAATTGAAGAGAATTTAAGCTATTTGACAACTGTGCTGAAATGCATGTCAAAAACTCAGTCAGAGAAAGTATCTCTTTTTTGTCCAAAAAATAAAAATCTTGGGGCACCTGGTTAATGGAAATTGAGCCCATCCTGATCCAGAAAATGTAAGAACCGTAACAGATTTTGCAACCACTCTGTATATATAATACGTGAGAGGCTTCCTCTGAAAATGGTCTGACTACAGACAATTCATAAAGGAATTTTAATTGCCAACTGCTGCCACTACAAGAACGACCCAATAGGATGGAAAATGTTGCTCATTATTGCAGCTCACTTATGGCCAACCATACCGAAGTATTTTCGCAACCCTCCAAATCAGGCATCTGTTACATGTGAAAACCCTTGATAGACTCAGAAGCAGGTATTGTATGTGTCATCTCTGCTGGTCTGTCAGACATTATGTAAGACACTATAGGGAATGCGAACTATGGGAGCATGTCTGTCAGTTACCCTCATGGTATATACTTTGGAATTGACCTCTTGACGAGGTTTCCCAAATTGATGTAGGGCTTCATGGATAAATAGTGTACCCTGACTGCCTTGCCCACCAAGGCTGTACTAACTGCTGAAGTTCCAGATATCGTCAGATTGCTTGTTGTAAATATAATTTTGAGGCATGGTGCAGCACATATGATGATAATGGCTAACTGTTTCAGTCAAAACTGAATAATGAACGTACAGAATATATACAGAATAATGAACGTCTGCTGTCAATGGCCTCAAGGAATGTTTTTAATAAGGTGATGTACGTTGATGTTGAATGGGAAGACTGCAATTAGGTACTGTCATAGCCTCTGCATACAATGCAGAAAAGAAAGGCACAGTAGTTTTCGCGCTGTTTTTTCTAATCCACAGTCGGGAGGATGAAAAACAAAATGTTTGTTTCCAGAGATATGGGCTGGTGGGAGCAGTATTATGCTATGGAAGGCATCCTCCTGAGCTTGTGTGGGCCCTGTGGTAGTAATCGAAGACGTGCTGACTGCTGTGAACTGCCTGCATCCCTTTATGATTGATGTCTTCTCTGATGGTGATGTGTGTCTCAGAGCCAGTAGTGTACTACAGTAGTTTTAGGAGCATTATAGTCAACTCATATTGATGTCTCGGCGACCAAATCCATCTGACATACGTCCAGTGGAACCCGTCTGGGCCGCTATCAGATGACATTACCATATACGCAAATTAAATTACACAAATTACGTGACCTGTGCACAGACATCGAATGCCAAATACCTCCACAAACCTACCAGTAAACTGCCGGATCCCTGGTGGTCGTAATATTTTGGATCATCAGTGTAGTGTAGTGTAGTGTAGTATAGTATAGTGTAGTGTTTAGTAGACACTTATATTAAGGACACAAAGTTTGAACAGTTTTGAATAAAGCAAACTGTACAAATGTTATTTCAGTAATTATTTCAGAACTGCTTGGGTAATCATTCAGTAATGAATGGACATGCGTGCTTGTCTGTGCATCTGAGCCAGACAAATAATATACATTAATAGAATACAGTTATTTGCTGACTCTTCTGCCAACAGACTGTTAGAATCCCACATCCACGAATAAGACTTTGATGGCAATTTCATATAATATTTTTATCTTTAGTTGAAGAGCATAAAGAGTTATCGCAGTATTAAAGGCAACTTCTTTTCCAAAGTTAAAACACCAGCATCAGCTTGGATTTGTGATTTTGTTTTCAATCCAAAGAGAGAATATCAGGTAAAAGTGTGACAGCTTCAATTTTCCTCTTTATTAAATAGCTATAATAAACTTTGTTAATTTTATGTTCCAGCCACAGCCCAAGCAACAGATGGTTCACCATATGGCTGGTAACACAGGCACGTACATGTCTGGCTCAATTACAAGTTTATCAAACTCTGGGAATGTTAAACTATCTGGCAGTAAGCAGCAGCAGCAGCAACAACAACAACAACAACAGCAGCAGCAACAACAACAACACTTGCAGCAGCACTTGCAACAGCAGCAACAACAGTCTCAAGGACAACAGTCTATGTCAATTGTGAAACGACAAGGACCATTGACGACAGTTTCAAGAACACAGACAATTACAATTCCAAAACCAGTAATTAAACTCTCTGCAGGTACTGTATAACTGCAGCACTCGAGTCAGTAACATAGAACATATTTTAGTGTTTCAGTGTGTGTAATAATGTTTCACAGTGGAGTATGTGTCATGTAAAGTTTTCCGACTACATGTTATAGCAGGATTTCACATTAATAATATGGTCCAAAGGTAAGTCTTCTTCAGCCACTGTGCTGATATTTTTCTCAGTGTTAGCAATTTTTGGAAATTAGTGTGTTACTACCATTTCTAGAAAATCCAACAACAATATGATATGGATAGAACACTAATCGCCACATAGAGGAGGCATTGAGTGACATTGAAAAAATCCAGCTAGCCATTGTCAACTGTTGGGCTGAGACCATCATATATAGACAAAATGCACGCCATTCACAAATTCATAATATACAAACGTGGACACTGTCATCTCTGGGTGTGACTTCATCTGCTGTGAGCAACAGTCTTGACTGGAACGAGTAGTGGTGATACAGAAGAAACCTGGTAGGAAGGAGAAGGTGCAGCATCAGGGCAGGGATGGAGGATAATCCTATTGTTGTCTGTGGTAGTGTGCAGGAGTGTGATGGAGACAGGATAGTGGGCTGTCAGGTGCAGCATCAGGAGGCTTTGCTGGTGTACGTGCGTGCGAGAGGGAGGGGCAGAGGGGAGGAGAGAGAAGTGGACAAAGAAAGGAAAAGGACAATGCAGGTGTGCTGATAGGATAGAAGGCATTTTCAGGGCTGGAGTGCAAATGGTAGATTCGTGAAAAGTTCTCACAAGTACAGTTCAGAAAAGCTGTTGTCAGTGGGAATAATCCAGAGAGCACAGGCTGTGGATGTGTGCATGTTTTATGTATGTTTGATGGCAGACTTAGTGCGATAGCTGAATAATAATTAGCTGTCTTTTTTCAGTGTGTTTTTGACAGCTGAGGCAGTGCTACTTGCTTTTATAGGTAGAAGTTGGGAGTGAAAAACTTGAAAAAACATGTTAAATTCTATACATTTATTACTTTAAATGATGCAAAATGTAAATCTGGTGAAAATAATACATGAATGCTTTTAGTGGGAGGGACAAGAGTGGTGCTTTATTAGCAATTTTTTAATATTAGTCTTCAATTTAGTTAGGTTTAAAGTTAAATCTCCTTGGTTAGTGATTTCCAATTTTCTTTATGTTTTGCAAGGATATTACAGTGTTGAAACCCCTTTCCATAAAATATGAAGATTGTGTTTGACATCTTTTCCATCTCATGGTAGTCTATAATACAGGACAAGTAACAAGTTCGATCTCTGATCCCAGAATTGCTTATATCCCTCTTCTAAACCATATCCTAAGTTCTTCATTAGAGCTTACTCTAATCAGTTTTTCTTGTAACATAACATCTGTTTCTTGAACACCACTATGTGGATTGATAATCCACTGTAGTATTTTCATATTCAAAACATTCTCAAACCCAGCTTCAGAGTGTGCGTGAAGGACATTTAAAAGTCAAACATAGGCAGAAACGTCATCGCCATGACAGTCTGTCTGTGACAAACTGAGAAACTGGGAAAATTTGTGCCATCTATTGTTTTGCTTCATTAATTTAATTCTGGGAAGAACTTTACCTTGTAATGAAGCATTATTATTGACAAAGAAACCCATGAAGAACTGCTCTTCGCGAGAACAGTAAAAACCCATTAAGATGCAGCATTAGTGAGGTTATAGTCAAAATTTACAAAAACATAGTTCAGCATTTCAGTTGTTCTTCCCTATGTCATGCTTTGAAAGATTATTTCACAGGAAAAGCAATCCCTTCACCAAATATAATATCAGTGGGACCAGACGGAGCACTTGCTATGTTAGGGTGTTATCATGGATATATATGCAATTTAAAACAAAATGTAACTGGGTTGTTTGCAATATACAATGTCATCCATAGACAACACTTAGTTGCTACAAATCTGTATGGTAGATGCACCAGTGTCTTCAATCTGCACTAATGCAATAAACAAAATTTGACACAACACATTGAATTCTAGGTTCCTCGTACAGTTATGTGAAGAAAATTACAAGATCTTTGATCAATTACTCCTTTACAATTAAATATGATGGCTGTCAAAAAGCCTTTTATTTGGCAAGATTTTTTTCATTTAGCATGACCGTTCTATGTAACTGCAACTTAACCTCACTGAATTTATTGAACATATCTGTTAAACAAATAATGTCCGATTTCTGCTCAAATTTCCATTTAAAATTGGATCTTTAGCATCAAAATACTCTAGAACGGTCATGCAAAATGAGAAAAATCTTGCCAAATAAAAGGCTTTTTGACAGCCATCATACTTAATTGTAAAGAAGTAATTAATCATAGATCTTGTAATTTCCTTCACATAACTGTACAAGGAACCTAGAATTCAATGTGTTGTGTCAAATTTTGTTTATTGCATTAATGCTGATTGAAGACACTGGTGCATCTACCATACAGATTTGTAGCAACTAAGTGTTGTCTATGGCTCCAAGCAGCCGAACAGAACAATTTCCAGTCAATGATCCATGTAAACACAGCCCCACAGCATTATGGAGCTATCACCTGTTACAGAGTGTCTTGTTAAAAACTTTGGTCCATGGTTTGTGGGGTCTGCACCACACTCGAGTACTGTCATCAGCTCTTACCAATTGAAAACTCAACTAATCTAACCAGACCACAGTTTTCCAGTGGTCTAGGGTCCAACCAACATGGTCAGGAACCCAGGAGATGTGCTGCAGGCAATGTTGTCCTATTAGCAAAGGCACTTGCATCAGTCATCTGCTGCCACAGCCCATTAATGCCAAATTCCACTGCAATGTCCTAACAAATATGTTTGTCATACATCCTAGATTGATTTCTGCAGTTATTTCACACAGTGTTGCTTGTCTGTTAACACTGACAATCCTATGCAAATGCCACTGCTCTCAGTTGTTAAGTGAAGGCTGTCAGCCACTGCATTGTCTATGGTGAGAAATAATGCCTGAAATTTGATATTCCCAACACACTTTTGACACTGTGGATCTCAAAATATTGAATTCCCCAATTATTTCTGAAATAGAATGTCCTATGCACCTAGCTCCAACTACTATTATGTGTTCAGTCTGTCAGTTCCCATCATGCGGCCAAAATCGCATTGGAAACATTTTCATATAAACCATTTGAGTACCAATGCACTGCCCTTTTATACCTTGTTTACAGGATACTACCACCAACTGTATATGTGCAAATTGCTATCCCATGTCTTTTGTCATCTCAGTGTACATACATATAAAGCACACATATACTTCTATATAAACGTATGTACCGTATAAACAGAAAAATATTCATTGGTAAATGGCCAGTCATTGTATTTGTATGTAATAATTGTCATGTCTACAGTTTCATATGTAGAGGCAGTGTCATGTATCTGCAGTTTTACTCGTGAACTTGTGTACTTGCTCTCCTTTGTATGTGGGGCAAGTTGAATTGTACCCAACAACAGATTTGAGTGACAAGTTTTTAGCTACATGGGCAGTGCCAGACACTCATGAGTACGAGTTCAGAGCACACAGAGACAGCAAGCCCAAAGATGACATCACAGGATTCACTGGCAAGTTTAAGCTAGTGTACAGAGCTCGTACCTAATTTTTGATCACTGGTACCACACTTCCAGCTACCATTACTATTATACTAATGGTGAAGTGGATGATGAAAGTGGCACTTGAGGAAAAGAAATAATGCTCCCTGCTGCGGTAATGGCACAGCTGGGAACAACTTCAGACTAAGTGATGTTAGTGAAACGCCCACACAGCTCTGAAATGTCTCACAAGTTTGAAACAAAAGAAACTTACACAATATTTCAGTAAATAAATGGGAGCAAACTATAATAAATATAGCATTCTATATTGTATTGCTTACAAGGGACCTCCCCATCGCATCCCCCTCCGATTTAGTTATAAGTTGGCACAGTGAATAGGCCTTGAAAAACTGAACACAGATCAATCGAGAAAACAGGAAGAAGTTGCGTGGAACTATGAAAAAATAAGCAAAATATACAAACTGAGTAGTCCATGTGCAACATAGGCAACATCAAGGACAATACGAGCCAAGGAATGCCGTGGTCCTGTGGTTAGCGTGAGCAGCTGCGGAACTAGAGGTCCTTGGTTCAAGTCTTCCCTCGAGTGAAAATTTTACTTTATTTATTTTCGCAAAGTTATGATCTGTCCGTTCGTTCATTGATGTCTCTGTTCACTGTAATAAGTTTAGTGTCTGTGCTTTGCGACCGCACCGCAAAAGCTTTTGCGGTGCGGTCGCAAAGCACAGACACTAAACTTATTACAGTGAGCAGAGACGTCAATGAACGAACGGACAGATCATAACTTTGCGAAAATGAATAAAGTAAAATTTTCACCCGAGGGAAGACTTGAACCAAGAACCTCTCGTTCTGCAGCTGCTCACACTAACCACGGGACCACAGCACTCCTCGGCTCACACTCTCCTTGATGTTGCCTATCTTGCACATGGACTACTTAGTTTGTATATTTTGCTTATTTCTTCATAGTTCCACACAACTTCTTCCTGTTTTCTCGATTGATCTGTGTTCAGTTTTTCAAGGCCTATCCACTGTGCCAACTTATAACTAAATCTGAGGGGGGTGCGATGGGGAGGTTCCCTTGTTAGTGGAATATTTCCAGATTGTCTGGATTTTCAGTAAGTCAGATTATATCAGGTCCCACCTGGTATGGATGAATGAAGTTCTTGTGTAACAATTAATTAAAGTTGTATTTCTTTTATTTTTCTTATGGTGGTAATGAAATACTGCCCCCCCCCCCCCCCACACAAAAAACACACACACACACACACACACACACACACACACACACACACCTCTGTCAGTAGTAATCATTACTGAAAATGCATTAATATTGCGAGGGTTGAAGCTAATCAATTGCCTACCTTTCTTCTTGGAAAGAGGAAATACTCAAATTGGCTTCACAAAAATATATTCCACTTCTTAAAACTATTGTCTATTCAGAACTGTAATGTTTCGTTAAAAGCAGCAAAGGGAAGAATGTGAAACATTCAAAATTAACCCAAACCACACCAGATGTGGATATTCATTTTTTTTTAGACACATTCTTGTCATCCTGAACTTGTAGTGATTACAGTGAGAGAATTGTTGTGAAAGAAAATCTAGATCATCACAGTAGATAGTATAATTACAATAATACGAAAAACATATTGTACAACAGATAAAGAGGAGTAGGCCTCATGTAAGTAAATGAGAAGGGAATTTTCTTTCAGTGGAACAAACTATTGGCATGTTGACAGAACAGTTTTTCATCAGTTACAGGCAAATGTGCAGTGTTTCTCTTGAAACTGGTGTTGATCCTTATTGCAGTGTTAATTAATTCATCAGCACTGGACTTCTTGGAAACTCGAAACACCGCACATCCAGAACTAACTCTCTCATAGCTTTGAAGTTCTGTTCTCATAAATATGGAAGTTCAGATGATGCAAAATCCAGCATGAAATAATGACAATATTATGAAAAGGATAGTTGCTACTCACCATGTAGCACAGATGCCGAGTCCCAGATCAGTGCAACAAAAAGACTGTCAGCAAATAAGCTTTCAGCCAAAAAGGCCTTAATCAGAAATAGACAAAACACACACACACACACACACACACACACACACACACACACACACCAACACCAACACAAACACCAACATGACTGCAATCTCTGGCTGCTGAATCCACAGTGCCAATTTGTAATAAATCCTATCGCATAGAACTGAGAAAGTAACAATATTCTGATAAGGATAGATTGCTACTGACCATAAAGGTGACACATTGAGTTGCAGGCAGCCACAAAAAAAGACTATTACACACTTATCTTTTGGTGAAAGTCTTCTGTGGCCAGAGAGAGCAGTTGTGTGCCTGAGGTGTACTTGCGTGCAGGAATGTGTGTTTTCCTTTCGAAGAAGACTTTGGCCGAAAGCTAAATGTGTAAACAGTCTTTTTGTTGTGCCTGTCTGCAACTCAGCGTGTCATCTTTACAATAAGTAGTAATCTATCCTTTTTGTAATAGTGTTGATATTCCAATCTGGACTTTACATTGTTTGGATTACATTAATAAATTCCTCTCTAACTGTATACAATACTGATGTTATCAATGTGAATGGACCAAGACTTAATGGAGATTTAACATTTTCATTATCTAATTACAAGCTCAGTCACAAAGGTTTTGATTTCTGATAATGACATGATTATTAGAGTAGATGCACCAAATAGCTGTTTATAATAAGTAATCTTTATTTACAACAGACTGTTTCGGCTTTATCGCCATTTTCAAGTATGTCTAGATTGATGTGACATCCATATTACGTGGTTAGTGGACTGTCTGATAACTGTCACTGTTTTAATAAGATGGTAAATGATGTCAGTATGTTGAAAATAAAATGTTAATTATGATGTGACAGTAGTTTGACAGTAAGCGTGGAACTGTCAAACTACTGTCACATCATAATTAACATTTTATTTTCAACATATTGACAATATTTACCAGCTTATTAAAAGAGTAACATTTATCAGACAGTCCTCTAACAGTGTAATATGGACGTCACATCAATTTAGATGGACTTGAAAATGGCGATAATGCCAAAACAGTATGTTGTAAATAAAGATTGCCTATTATAAGCATTATTTGGTGCATCTGATCTAATAATCATGTCATTATCAGACATATATTATGCTGGAGGCTCTAAAGAAAAAAAACTTCTAATTTCTTGTTATTTTTAATTATTGCAATAATGCAAAACAAGATTTGTGACACTGCAGATCCCAGCTTCTCACACCCGTTAGTCATTGGCTATAACATTGCTATGACCAGCACTGCAAAGTGCTGCATCAACTGAGAAATATAATACTACATTTCACGATCTTTTAAACTCTTTACATAATAGAAAGCAAACAGCATTTAGTGAATATTATGAAAGATGGCTACTATAAATACATTGAAATGAAAATTTATAATTACCCATTGTAGCTAAGGTGGAAAGAACATCAGAATTACCATCGATATCTGGAACACTGCATATTCCCCTTCCTAAATGAGCAATATAGATTTTTATGATTGCTACTTTTTAATTCTATAACAAGTCAATTACAGCACAGTGCTGGATAAATGAATCTAATAACTTACTCCTCAAAGTAATAGAATTTAACATGCCAAGTTTTCTTGCTGTTTGACTATTACACCACAGTAGTCTGTTATGAGATTATCATTCTGTAATAATAATTTTATGTGCCTCAACAGCCTGATACATTTCACTTGGATACCACTCAGGCAGTTTGAACAAACGTGTTGTGACATTACTACAAGAACGCTGATACAACATAATAATTTTGTGTGACTCAGTGGCCTGACGCTAGTCTTTCACTTGGATGCCACTCGGGCAATTTGAACATACATTGTGACATTACTACAAGAATGCCAATACAGCCACAGTACAACATGTCATTCAACTAGGTGCTCATTATGTGCCCGATGTCTTTCAATCTCTTAATAATTTCAGTTGAAATGAAAGCTCTAAATTTCTTTACAACCCATCATTTAAATCTCTGCACACTATGTGCTCAAGGTTTACTTACTTCTTAATACTCACAATAAAAGTGAGTTGCAATTTCTTTACAAACATTAATCCAGCTTACACACATATACACTCAGCCACAATTTCGCTTTTAATAAACACAGTAGGAATGGATTTGTTTTCCTCATAATGACACATTATTCAAATCTATGCACATTGTGTACCTGTCTCTTTCTACCTTGTAATTACAGTAAATGAATGACAAGAGCTTTCGTTTTTCCACTGACAAAACCATTTGTTCAAATCTCTGGCAGCACATGTGGTTTCTTCCACTGTCTTTACAACTTGGGCCTGTTGCTCTTGAAACTACGAAATTCCTGGGGGCTCATACTCGATGAGAAACTTTCTTTGTCCTTCCATGTGTCTTACCTGGCAGCCTGCTGTATGCGGTCCCTCAATGTCATACGTGTCCTCAATGGTACTTCCTGAGGTGCGGATTGAACCAGCCCCCTCCGTTTGTACCAGTCCCTTGTCCATTCAAAACTAGACTATGGGTATTTCATTTATCGATTTGCACATCCATCCATCTTACGTAGTCTCAATACTATCCACCATTGTGACATCCGTTTGGCCACTGGCACTTTTTACACTACTGTGGTTGAGAGTCTGTATGCAGAGGCTGCCAAACTACCACTGCCCTACCGCCATGGCTTCCTCCTCAGCAGATTTGCATGCCGTTTGTCTGCCATGTGTGGCCACCCATCCAATGCCTCCGTCTTTGATGACCCCAGCAAGGGATGCGCCCCTCTTCTCTGTTGCCTCCTGAAGCTCACTTTTGACTCTTGCTCCAGCAGCTTAACTTCACACTACCTGCAACTTTCCCGGTGGGTGTGAACCCTTCACCATCTTGGCATCATGAGGCTGCCCATGTTCACTTTGGCCTTCCTAAGCACATAACTTCAGTCTCGCTCTATCGCCATCAGTCTCACGACCTTTGCATGGAACTCCATGATAGTACCTTTGTGTACACTGATGGCTCTTGGATTACCATGGTGCCAGGTGTGCCTTTGTCAATGGCATTGAAGTTTTTTGGTATCGGCTTCCAGAAAAATGCTCGGTATTTGCAGCAGAGCTGTTCACTCTATATCAGACCATGCAGTTCAGCCAGTGACACAGGTTTTTCAACTGTGTCATCTGCTCAGATTCTCTTACTGCCCTTCAAAGTTTGTGTGTGCTGTACACTATCCATCCCTTAGTCTAAGGGATCTAGGAAAGCTGTCACTTGTTCACTCTTGATGGATGTTTATGTGGGTTCCTGGTCACATTGGTCTGACAGGAAATGAGGCTGCTGATGCTGCTGCCAAGGCTGCACTCCTTGTACCTAAGCCTCCTAGTTCTCACATTCCCCTGATGATCTCTGTGTTGCCATGTGTCAGCAGGTGGTGTCACTTTGGCATCACCACTGATCTTCCCTTCATGGGAACAAGGTCTGAGTTGTTAAGCCTCTCGCAACAGTCTGGACAACCTCCCCTCAGCCCTCTCGCTGCGAGGAAATCATTTTAACTAGGTTCTGTATTGTGCACTATTTGTTAAGTGGTGGTCCTCCCTACTACTTTGTGCACATTGCACTGAACTTGTGAGTGTCCGCCATTTCTTGACGGAATGCCCCTTTTTTTTAACAGCTTACATTCCTGTTTGTGTTTGCCATCTGAGTTTTTGACCATTTTAGCGAACAATGTGCGGTCTGTCAACCGCATTTTACTTTTTATCCATTGTAGCAATATGGCGAAGGCTTTTTAATTTTACTTCTGGACCTCCGTTTCTCTAGGGCGTATTTTATAGACCTTTCTCCACATCCCTGTTTTTGGCTATCTTCTCTTCCATCGATTGGCGTCGACATGTAGTCGTTTTTAACTCCTCCCTTTGTCTTCGTGTTCTACAGTTTTGACATGGGTGTGTATGACTCTAGTTGTTTTTGCACTCTGAAACAAAAGAAAACAAAAACAAATAATCTGTTATAAACTTTTGCACCAGAATATGAAACTCCAGTTTGAGCTGTAGAGAGTGGTATATGGTCAATTTGGAAATTGTTTCTACTTCTAATACTGTGGTTGTGAATTGTTGAGTTCCTTGTAGAATAAATCCTTTTTCTAATTAGCTGGAATTCCCCTGAATATTATGATCTAGGGCAAAACTGAAAGTGTGCTAGCGATCCTTCACAAATGTCAATATGGCGAGAGTGATTTTAATTGAAAACCAGGCAGAACTGAGCTTTTCGGCTAACTTAGCCACTTGTTGGTACAACAGCAGTTTATTATCCATCTGGATGCTCAGGAGTGTCTCACATGGAGCCCTGACCAGTGTATGGTCATTGATCTTTACTTCTAATACCTGTAAATCATTTCTATTTGTTTGGAATTGCATAGTAAAAGTTTAGGTAAGATTACAGGGTTAAATTGTTACCTGTGAACAAGTTAAAGGCTGTCCCACTATTCTCCTGGCTGTGTTTGGGCACTTTATAGGTTTTTTGTGTCATCAGCAAACATTACAGTTTTTGAAGAGTCCTCCAATGCTGCAGGTGAATCACGCATATAGACTGAGAATAAAAGTGAGCTGAGCACCTTACCTTGCAGCACACTGTATTTAATGTTTTCCCACTCTGAATTATCTCTTATTCCTGTCGTATAATATGCTAATATGACTTTCTGTTTTTTGTTATTATGATATGACTCCATCCATGCAAGAGGAAGACTTTTAATGGTGTACAATTATAGTTTCCCTTATGACCAAAGACCTTAGTAAGATAGCAGAAAATGCCAACAGGGTAAACCGAGCGAGGTGGCGCAGTGGTTAGCACACTGGACTCGCATTCGGGAGGACGACGGTTCAATCCCGTCTCCGGCCATCCTGATTTAGGTTTTCCGTGATTTCCCTAAATCGCTTCAGGCAAATGCCGGGATGGTTCCTTTGAAAGGGCACGGCCGATTTCCTTCCCCATCCTTCCCTAACCCGAGCTTGCGCTCCGTCTCTAATGACCTCGTTGTCGACGGGACGTTAAACACTAATATCCTCCTCCTCCAACAGGGTAATTTTTCTAGAATTGAGTTCATGAGATCATATATTTCCTTCTCAGTAGTGAATTCTTTACAAAAGTGAAAGTGAACTATCGCTACAAGGTTATTATCAAAAAGATGCTTCTTCACTCTTTTGTAAGCTACTTTCTCAGGAAGTTTTGATAGCAAGGGAGATTGGTCTGTTAGAACTCTGTTGTTAATCTCCACTTTTGTATTCTTTCTTCAAATACAGTTCCTCCAATAGCTAAATGCTGTTTGTGTTCCAAAACATTCAGAAGTTCAGTAGTTTATCCAGCACTAAATACCTTAGTGTTCTGGCGAGAAATGTTTATTTGACAAAGAGATATCTTCTTTAGTTTCCTTGAAGTGGTTTTGCATTCGTTAAGTGACTATTGCCATCACTCTAGCACTTCAGGGAGCTCACAACTCTTTCAAGAGTATGTGTGTGGCAAGTATAGACCACAATTACTGGACCATTTTCTTCCCTTAGTGTGCTGCAGTCTCCCATTACAGACTATCCTTACTTCTCTTACTACAAAACTCATGATGGCAGTCCTTGCTCTTGACCTGGGTCTTTATCTAGGTTGTTCATTCTTTCATTTAGATCTTTTCCCTTTATTTTTCATCAAACTTTCTGGGTAAAGTAATTTTTATCTCATTTTGGGTTTAACTACTATTTTTCCTGTAGTGTGAATTGTTTGGGGAGGGACACATTAGATAGCATCAACTTACCTACATATCCTCTATTACCAACAACTTGGTAGACACACAGATGTGTTTAAAGTCAATGCGCTCGTGGTTTTGTCTGTAATGAATCTTGCCTCCTAAAAAATTTCGTCCAATTGTGTTGTCTCTTTACTGTGGGAGTCAGCACTGGCACAAACAAGGAAAGAGAGAAGTTTGAGTGGCTGGTGGCAGGAATCCAAAATATCTGTACAAAACAATGAAACACTTTCAGATTAATAGGGCACTTTATTTCTAAAAAGAAAAGAAACATAACTTCTCATTATAAAGTGCTTTCCTGTGCCTCGTACATACACTACTACTACTACTACTACTACTACTACTACTACAACCACTCGCAGAACACAGGCTAAGTATTGTCCTCCTATTACTGAGTACTGATGCTCTCAAAGTGGCTGAGCAGCGACGAGGCGGCTGGTTTAATCAGCATTGACAGCAGGCACGGAACTCTGTCTTCCTGCCCGCTCTTTCCATTGGCATGCAGGTCAGCCCATTTTTGATCTGTTTCGCAGCACTGCGCTGGTCGGTGTGCAGTCGACGCTTTAACACTGGAAAATATCGACTCGCAAAAGAATTCTGAATGTTTTTCACTGAACGAGGGCCTGGCTGTACAGATGTAGTGCAACAAAAGGTTCAAGTATGCATCTGTAGCCTGAGTAATTTTCCTATAGTGCAGTGGAAAAGTCTGTAAACGTTCAGTGTCCTGCGCATCTATCTGACAACAAGATGTAGCAGTAGCATAGAATTCAGAACCAGGACAAACAGGAAGACAAGAAAGGGTGAGCCGGTACAAGATTTTGTACTGATACAGTGATAGTAACAATGCCCAACATGGCAGCTTCTGAGCCATGCACAGCAGAACAGGTTTGGGTGGATGAAACAAAAGACTGAAGTGGCTTATGGTCCATCACTAGGTAAAACTTCTGATCAAACAGATAATTGTGAAACTTTTATCAGGCCGTAGATAATACAGAGTGCCTTCTCGAGGTGGGAATAATTACATTGAGTCTTGGTCAGTAATTTGCAAGTGAAAGCATTCGGCGTGTCCTGTGATCCAAATCTGTGTGAGAGCACAGCTATGATACCATACGAAGAAGCATCCACTGCTAAAACCACAGGCTTCGCGGGATCAAAACGAACAAGGCATCTGCCACTCGACAAAGCATTTTTAAGTTTCTGAAATGCATCCTGACACCCTTTGGTCCAAACAAAAGGCACATGCTTTCGGCACAGAGGATGCAACTGAACCGCGATCTGGGCTGCATTGGATATAACCGTATATAAAATGTCAGCTTCCCAAAAACTGCCCACAATTTCATGTTCTGCAGGTCAGGGAGGTTCCAGATGGCCAGCAAATGTGAGTGAAAGGGATGAGCAGCTTGGCAATTAAGAGCATGGCCTAAGTACTGAATTTCAGTCTGAAAAAAGGCACATTTGTCCAGGCAACACTTCAGACTGGCAGCTGAAAGCACTTGAAAAAGCGCGCAAAGTTTATTGTATGTTCCTCTGGTGTACATCCTGACACAATATCAACCAAGTAATTTGAACAAAATGGAACTTTTGCAGTAAACTGTTCTAAATAGCATTGGAATATGGCAGGTGCGGAAGTGCTGCCAAAAGGTAAGTGCAAAAATTTGAACATCTCTAAATGTGTGTTGATGACGAACACTTCCTGAGACTTCTTGTATAGTGGAATTTGCAAATATGCATTGTGTAAGTCAATCTTTGAAAAATAGCTTCCTGCACCAAGTCTGTCCATTAATTCCTCAGGGCAAGGCAACGGATAAATATCCATAATTGTTCGTGAATTCACAGTGGATGGAAAGTCAACACAAAGTCTTCCAGAAGGCTTTGGTAAGATGACTAAGGGAAAAGTCCATTGACTAGCCTGGATAGGAGCAATAACACTATTGTCTTGCCATTCTTTAAGTTCATTTTCAACTTTGTCTCTAAGTGCGTGAGGGTCGAGACACAGCCGATAAAACTGAGGTTGCACATTGTCTTTCATTGTAACATGTGCCACAAAATTATTTGCCCTGGCAAGAGCTTCAGAAAATAAATTGGGAAACTCCTCAGTCAAATTAGTAACACTGTCTTTTGAATTGAAAGTAGAAACAGGAAGTACAATGTCGTGAATACAGAGACCAAACAAATTGAAAGAATCTAACCCAAAACTATATTAACATTCGCGATCATAAAATTGTATGTGTCACCGTTGTGGTTTGAAACTGGAATTGGCAGGCAAATTACATGTACCAAGCACCAGAATGTCCTGACTGTTATATGCAGTAAGTTGCGTGCGAGATTTTGTCAACTGTGATGAGCCCATCTGCTCATAAGTGGCACATTTAAGCAATGTAACCGAAGCACCACTGTCCAACTGAAGTCGCACATGGTGTCCGGCAATGACTAAGTTCACAAACAGTTTGTTTGACTATCATTGCACAGCACTTGGGCTGGGTGAAGGCATGTTCCGAAGTTGGTCATTACTAGTACCGGTAGCCGGTTTAGAAAAAAACTATGTTCACTGAGCGAGAAGGTGCCCACACTTACGAGAGCAAATGTGGGTAAAGTTCTTGTTCTGTTGCAAGCACACACAGGACATGACCTGGCTTTCTACAAGCAAAGCAAGCAATGGTGCTTCGGTTACATTGCTTAAATGTACCACTTATGAGCAGATGGGCTCATCACAGTTGACAAAATCTTGCACGCAACTTACTGCATATAACAGTCAGGACATTCCAGTGGTTGGTACATGTAATTTACCTGAATGGCAGTTTTGTCTTTTATGCATGGAAAAGCACTGGGGTCATGATCTCCCAGTAGACACACTTGTTTACTCTGTCCACAGTGAGGTGGCCTGTTTGCACGCAGTGGTTGGTTGCAAGGCCATAACTGTTTGTTACTTTGTGTCACACTGCAAATCAGAGCCACCTCAAAAATTTCCATGGCATTACCACATGAGTTCTGACGTTCAATAATTTATAGCACTTGTTTCAAAGGGATCATAATGGGAATTCATTAATAAATCCTACTGTCTGGTACATTGTATGTAATTGCATCACTGTAGTGCTGTTCACAGCTACATTGAAAAGACACTGCCGTGTCAAACCCTGAAGTTCAGTGACCCACTGATAGTGTTTCACAGTAACTTGTGCTTGATGTGTAGCGCAGTGATTGTTGACCTGATGAGCACTGGTTACATTCCTGTTGTTGTTCATTGAAAGCTTGGAACGGCATGATGCAAGGAAGTTGTGCCATGTATGTGGCTGGTTGTTGTGACAGAGATGATGCAGCAGCTCGTGCATTAATGAGATGCAGCAGCTTGTGCTTAATGAGCTGTTGGACTGCCGTCAAACATATTGAGGATAAGTTACGCAAGTTTGCTGGATTGGAAAAAATGAGAAATTGTTCCCTGCTTATCAAAACATCAATGGCTATGTTAACAACAAGCACTTTTGAAATGTGACAAACATTGTCACTGCACATAAAATTTCAGTATGGCTGAAGGTATTGCATTCCACCAAGACTCGATACCTCAGAAAGCGACAAATTGTGAACCAACCTAGGAAAGTGATGAGTCAGTTTCATTCTCCAAATCCAGAAAGACCTGAAGGACAATTGAAACGACCCAAGTGCTTTTATCCTTGGTTTTGAAGGCAATATATTACCCAAGAAAATTAAAGTAATAGTTTAGAGATGCAATGTTAAACCTTGTGTTACCCCACCTATGAGATGAGATGTTTTCAGAGCCTACATTATGGTCACTTGTCCTCTAGCTGCAGTGTTGAACCTATATGTGGATATATTGGAAGGGCTTTACCCAGGAACCAAACATGACAACATGTGTTAATTGTCCATACCAGCGTTCTCCATGTTCTAGGCCTGCCTCATGCTCAAATAAGAAAGGAAGATCCAAGAATGTAAAACACTAAACTGATTACACCAGAAAGAAGTATGAACATCTTCCCTCCATCAACGTTATCACAGCTTCTGCAGGTACTGTGATCAGTTTTATACCTGATACACCTTCTAGCTACATCCATGCAAATCATTCAACCACCTATCGGAAGGAGAGGCTGCTAACTCCTTTGGTCCCCAAACCTATAGCACCAGCTGAGGCCTCCATGCTGATGCAGCCGAAAACAATTTGAATGTCTCTGATCCCAACATAGGAGAGGACACCATCCAAGGCATCCTCCTCCAAACGTGAAACAGAGATGTGACCTCACACGAACTAGTGGACCGAAGAGCATTGGGCACTGTATTGCAGAGAAGCCTGGTCATAATCCAATCCAGAGCTAAAAAGACAGCAAAATCTCACACAAACTCTAACTCACCAGAAACAAAAAGAAAGAAAAGAGAACAAAAACTCAAACCAAAAAAATATCTGACCAAATTGGATCCCTGCCTGACATAAGGAAGAATCCTCGTACGTGGATTTTCCACCAACCTCATACGAGGTGCAAGGCCAAGTAGCACAGTTGTGCATGCCAGCTAATTGCATCTGTGTTGCAGTACAGGAATAAAATTTCTTAGAAGACCTTTTCTATAGTGTTAGACATTACCAAGCCTATTACAATACTCATGTCGAGAGAGAGAGAGAGAGAGAGAGAGAGAGAGAGAGAGTCTTGAAGCATATTCACACTAATAAACTGTAACATCTACAGCAAACAGCTACCACTAAACACCAGACTAAAAGCTATAACTGTCTCTATCCACATATTGGGAAATATCTTATCGAGCAATAGCAACCCTTATAGTATAACTAGCCCAACCCTTTATTTGTTTAATGGGGGACTTTATTGCCGACAATTCTTTGTGGAGGAGCAGTGCTAGTAACGTAGAGGACAACTGTTTTTCTCTGAATTTGAACTCTGGCTATTAAACACAGGAGAACAATCACACTTTATTGCTGCCTATGGCATCTGCTATGCTGTTAGAATGTTTGCAGAGACCTGTGAAATAGTGATCACTTTCTGATGGTACTTTCCTCACCAAATCAAAACATCAGTGAGTTTTTACCACGTTGGTCCCTTAGAAGAGCTAATTGGCCAGCATATACCTCCAAAGTGCAAGTTTGAGTCACTGAGGAGAAATATGGTGTAGGATTCTACTTCTGTGAGCAAAGGTAGTGCAGAAGTGATACCATTTTCCACACACTGTCCCAAATAGAAATCCATACCCTTGTGGTCCTATGAAATAACCAGGGCCATTGGTGAATGATGATGAGCACTAAAATGCCATCACTCTGTGACCAACTTAATTGCATTTAAGTGACTTGCAGTGCATGTTCAATTTTTAATTAAAACAGAAAAAAGGATGAAAGTAAAGTGAACACTATGTCTCCTCTATGAGAGTACATACTTGAGTCTAGTTTAAACTTTGACAGATTTGTACACCTTGACTACCCACAGCAGTTTAGCATTTCACAGAGTAAAGACGTTATCACTGTGTCTTTGGATTGCTGTACATATCGCTGAGAAAAATATCAATCCTTTAATTACCGTCCTACCTTTACAGACTACTGACATGTAGCAGAATGCAGCACTTTGTCGTTTCACTCCCACCACCTAAAAACTTATAATGCTCTTTTTACTGAATGGAAACTCAAAAGCCCTCGTATAGAGAGATGTCCCCGGGTATTCTACAGAATACTCAACCAATGCTTCGATGTCTGACCAACAGCAGTTAAAAGAGTACTGTGTTGTGGAGCATCTTAATTGAATGTGGCGAGAGGGAATTTTTCTCTCCAAGTTGACGGAGAGCAGAGTGGCCCCTACCTGATGCTGGGAATAGACATACTCAACTTGGATAATTACAAACCAGTTCATCAGACAGTTACTTAATGTAAATTGTTATAATGGTATCTAGGTAACTATGCTAGTGCTTAGAATCCAAATGACTACTTTCTCCATAACAGTGCATCCTCTGACAATTTCAGTTTACCATTGACCACTTTCTGGGACTAGAGTCTGCAGTTGCGCACCGACAACACCTGTGTGCTGTATTCTTTGATATCCAAAAAGCATTTCGATTCTACAGCATGCTATCACATTTTGTCAATATTGCACAAGTGTGGTCTTTGGGGTTGCCTACTGATTTTTTTTCCTACAGCACTTTTTACCATTTGGTATATTTCGTGTACAACTTGGCACAATTCCTAGTACCCAATATGTCCAGGAGATGGAGTCCCACAGGGATTGGTGCTGAGTGCTACCCTCTTCACTGTGCCCCCCCCCCCCCCCACAGTCTTATTGCCTTTACTTGTCGATGATGTCTGTACATATTACAGATCTCCATCACCATGTAGTTTGTAATGGCAGCTTCAGAATGCCACACAGAGGATACAAGATTGAGCCCAGAAGCACACGTAGTGTCACCAACATAATGCATGTTGTGTATTTTTGTCTGTACTTTAGTATGTACCTCCCCATCCACAGCTTTACTTAGGAAACCAACTACTTGAAGTAGCTGACTAACTTCGCTTTTTAGGATTATTATTTGCAGTAAACTAACATATGACAACACCAGGATAATTGCATGAAGAAACTGAACCTACTCCACTTGCTCCTCAGGGAATGGGTTTTGGGGGTTTTATGACTCTTTTAGAGCATGCCAATTTTATCGAGCTTGGCTATGGACGTGTTGCTTGTGGTTCAGCAGCTCCATTGTACTGGGTTTACTAGAACCTGGATTCGATAACAGCGTAAAACTAGCAACTGGAGCCTTTCATACAAGCCCAGTCAACAGTATCCTTGAAGAAGCAGGCATCTCACTTCAAAGAGTACAACACTAGCTCCTTCTGCTCAGCTAAGCGATCATTATCAACTATCAAAAATGTAATGAGGGAAAAATGAATGTCTATATTCCTCCATACGAGTGCTAATTTCTTTTATCTTGTCTTCACATTCGTTACACATAATGTATGTTGGAGACGGTAGAGTTGTTCTGCTGTGAGCTGAAAATTCAGATTCTCTAACTTTTCTCAGTGTTTCAGGAAAAGTATATCAGATCGCATTTGAGTTCACAGAGCGTCTCTGTAACACTTGTCTGTTGCTCTAATCTACCACTAGCAAATCTACAGGAAGCCTCAGAATTGATTCAGTATCTTCCATTAATCCAAATCTCGTGGCGATTCCAAACACTAGAGCAGTACTCAAAAATTGGTCACACTAGTGGTCTTATGCAGTCTCCATTATAGATGAGCTGCAATTTCATAAAATTCTCATAATAAATCAAAGATGAACATTCGCGTATCGTACTACTAAGTGTTTGTTTCATTTCATATTGATTTGCTATGCCTGAATATTTAATTGTATCCAAAAACAAAGATGATGTAACTTACCAAATGAAAGCATTGGTATCAACATACCAAAACTTTCGTTTGGTAAGTTACATCATCATTGTTTTTGGATATATTTTTCCCACGTGGAATCTTTCCCTCTATTATTTGAATATTTAATTGACATGACTGAGACGAGTAACACAGCACTAATAATGTATTTGAACAGTGCAGGATGTTTTTCCTAGTCATCTGCATTCGCTTACACTTTTCTTTATTTAGACCCAGGTTCCTCTCATCATAACGAATGGAAATTCCATCCAAGCCATCTATGCTTCTGCAGCTACTCAGTAATGGTATGTTTCTGTGTACTACAATCTCATCAGCAGTCAGTCACATGTTGCTGCTCACCCTGTCCATCAGATCCATTTATGTATATAGAGCACAAAAGTAGTCATATCACACTTCCCTGGGACAAACCCTCGCAGTTGATAACAACGTAGTGTGTTCTCTTACTCAAGAAATCTTCGAGACAATCACATATTTGGGAACCTATTCCATATGCCTGGAGCTCTGTTAACAATCTGCAGGGTGGCACCATGTGAAACACACTCCATAAATCTAGAAATGCGGAATCTGTGTGTTTCCCTACATCCACAGTTCTCAGGATATCATTTGAGAAAAGGGCACACTGTGGCATGAAGACTCCACCACTTACCACTAGATATTTAACTTTCTATACGACAATTATAGAATTCACTAAACTGTATATACAGAGGGCTCCAAGGTCAGTTTAATGTGCAAGGCCCGGTACCAGATATGATCGGCACATTTACTTCAAAACTGACAGCTGTATTTTGAGCTCTTCAACACACTGGAACTCTCTCAAACCTGAACTTACTTGTATGGAGTGACTCATTGAGTGGACTGCAAGCAGTAGATCGAAGATGCGCTGATCTGTAACATTCACAGCCTGCTATAGGTCTTCCATAGAAATGAAATTTTCCTGTGGATGCTGAATTACTCGGATATCATGTCAATGAACTTGCCAACAGACTTAGTGGAATTCCATGATTAATTTTGGTGTTTGTTAAGCTACACCTGCAGATGTACTGTAGCATCTTGCTAGAGGAGCCAAAACAAAATGATGTAGTGAATTACCATACACTAATTCATTTTCGGCAACAGTTGAAATGTTTTAGCTGTCTCAGGCTGATTCATTTCTCTTCTTTTGCCGTCGGGACACGGCTCAAGACTTCCACTGCTGCCAAAAACGAATTAATGTTTGATGCTGCATGTTATTAGTGTCCTGTTCTATTTTGCTTTAACTTTTCTAGCATGATACTGTGGTATCGTGACTTGTTGATATCAGTCTCTACCAGGTCTGCTGGTATGCTTCTTTTTTTTTTTTTTTTTGTTTCTTTTCAAGGTAACAAAATTTTATGAACACACCTCCTGTGTAAATCTAATGATTTGTCACCATGCACCAATTCATATAATTGCTGTCAACCTTTCTACAGAATTTGCATAAATTATTTTAGCAGTGCTAATCGTTTATTGATGTTCCATGTAAAATATTTTTTTAACTTAGACATAAAAATATTGTTTGATTATCTTTTTTCCCAGGACCCAGCATCCAGAAACCTGTAACCAAGCCAAAAGTCCAAATAACGTCAGGTACTGGCACCTTAAAACTGGAGGATAGTGACACAAGTGGGGGAAGCTTAAAACGAAAGCGAGAAGATGAGAGTGAAGATTATGATACTTTAGAGTGAAAATGTGTGAACTGGAAGAGATTGTGTTTCAGTTAACTATGTTTTTGAATGGATGATATTGTACAATTAGAGAAACTTTGTTTTCACTACCTACTATGTTAAATGGCTTTTTTTATTATTATTTTTTATTTATTTTATGTCCTGAAGAAAATTGTGAGGTGACAGTTAGTGCTCGAGACGTAAAGTACTGTAGCTACTTTATTATTATTGTGGACTTCAAGATATGCATTGTACAATTCAATTAAAAATGGTTCTGTTTTCATCAGTGCTGTCATTCTTTACTCTTTGGTGTTAAAATTACTACCCTGTTTCCTGTCGCATGTAACAAAATTTTCACAAGACAACTCTAATATTTTAGTGTGGTAATAACTTTGATCATATGTTGCAGTTGGTGTATGGTACTGCATTCAGTCAACACTAAATGAAACAAAATAGCTGAAGTAATTGTTGGTACTGAGAGCGGCAAACAGTGACAACATGGGAGATCATGTCACACACACACACACACACACACACACACACACACACACACACACACACACTACTTTACATGGCATCCACAGTGATCCTTATAACAGGTTTTAATACATTTTTTAATCTGTGCACATTGTGCGCCAGTCGAATGCAAACTTAATGTGAACACAGACCAACTATGACACTAACAAGATGAAACCAGTAATGTTTGATTTTAAGCATTATCGATGAGTAATATATTTTCTGGTTTCCCCATTGGCCCCATCGGCAGTTTTAATGGATTACAAAATACAGAGCCTCAGTAATCCAAAAGCACAGGGTAACGCTCAAGTAAACTTGTTACTCGACCCTTGGTTGCACATCATTAACTCCCTGGTTCATGGAAGCCTCTGAAATATGTCATACAAGCCATAGGTACCAAATGCATGAACAGATTAATACTTACTTTTTATTTATAAAATACATACACATTCGATATATGCAGCAACCCATATGCAATTGTGATGTTGTATTTTATTACATCCAGTTTAGCACCCTCATATGTCACGTGTAATTAGGCGAGCACGGCTGTATATTATAATCACAATGTCTAATAAATACAGTACTCTGAAAGATACTTTGTGAAAAAAATGTAGTTTTATACTTTTGTTAAACTCTATAGCTCCACAATCTTTCTGTCTCCACTTACGCACACATTATTTGTGTCTCTGGCCACTGAGCCAAATTGAACGGCCAGAGACAGTGGTCGTGTGTGTGTGTGTGTGTGTGTGTGTGTGTGTGTGTGTGTGTGTGTGTGTGAGAAGGCCTTTTGGCTGGCAGCTTAAATGTATAGCAGTCTTATCATTGTGCCTGTCAGAGGCTCTTCATAATTAAGTGAAGAATGAGATTGATTAGTGACAATAGAAGGCATTAAGGAAAATTTTAAAAATGTTGACTGGGATGAAATTTACAGAGAATACAATGCCAGGTCTAAATTCAACATGTTTAGTAATAAGTTTGTAAAGATGATTGAAAGTAGTTTCCACAAAGAAAAAAAGCGGTACTAGGAAATCTTGGATCACTACAGGTAACAGAGTGTCTTCAGAATGAATGAGGGAAACCTACAAAATAGCCAGAACAAGTAAATATCTCAAAGTGCTTATATGTTGTTGTAACAGTGTAAGGAATGATGTACAAAACCTTAGCAGTATCCACACTGTTATAGCAAGAACAAACATGATGCATGGAACATAGTAGTTAATACAGCAAAATGTAAGATACAAGTTGTGCATAACAATGAACAAATTTACTGGACAGCAGTAATACAGGTTACGGAATAGGCAGAGTGCTCTTTTGCGATCACTTAAATAATACTTTTTCTTTAGCAGCTCACCAGGGGACTGACCCAGGTGGCCTCTCTAAGCAGGCCTGTGAACTGTATGGACACATGCTCTCTGGAATCGTGCATCATGAGTAAAGCTATGTCGTTCGTCCCTTCTAGGGTGTGGGAAAGCCACACATACGTATAAAACACTAGACACAGAAAACGTAGCCCATAAGAAAACAATGCTACTGTGGGGAGGAGGGGGGGTTGTCTGAAGCAGCTTGCAGCTTCAGGGGACCTGCCAGATGCATCTGAGTTTTAAATGTTTGAACCATGGGTTTGGTCTCGCCATAGATTGAGGATGAAACGGGGGAGTTATGAGATGGCAAACACAACTACCGTAACAAAGAGATGCGAATTCTCAGGAAACAAACTGGGAGCCTTATCGATAACCATGGTATACGGAAGTCCTGCAAATGTAGAGCTGCAGCACGTGGTGAGCAGGGGTGGTTTGGCGCATTGTCCCCCCACTCATGAGAGGCCATAGGGAAGGATCGCGGATGGTGTCTCCCTAGCGATGTCTTCGTCAAGGTCAGCAGTCGGCGCCCCTTTCTGCGGCGCAAACTGGACAATCTGCGATGCAGGAGCAGGCATCAGCAATGGAGGTGGTAGACCCTCCAGAACAGGCCCCATAGCTGGTCGATGTGACAGGAGTGCGGATGACACACATGTGCCAGCTCCAGCGATGCTTGATGACCAATAGGAACTCAGTTCAGCTGGCAGCCAAAACTATGAGCCCAAATAGGTGCACCTGGCCAGAACTGCACAGTTCCGGACTGAAGTGCCTTGAACCACTTGGCCACAACAGCCGGCTGAAGCAACTCATATTGATTGAAAACCGGGTCTAGGCTGATCAGAAGGTGAGATAAGGCATCATCATCAGCGTGTTGCACTGTCAGCCAGTAATGGATCCGATAATGCTAACGGGAGTGCAAATGAGACCCTGCCTTGTCCGGCAAAGAACCTGAAAAGCTAAAAAGAGCAATCAACAGCTTGTGATCTGTGATTAAATGGAACTTAGAACCACACAAGCAAACATGAATTTCTTGAAGGTGAAGACATTCACTATAGCCTCATTTTCAATTTGAGGAAACCGCCGCTGAGCAGGAGTTAGCATCTTAGAAGTGTAAGTAATGGGTCATTTAGACTTGCCCATGTATTTGTGTGCCAACGCCACACCAAGACTGTACTGAGAGGCATCAGTAGCCAACACGAGATGCTGACCCTGCTGAAAAGTGGCCAGGCACGAGGCAGATTGAAGCTTAGATTTAAGGAAAGTGAATGCTCAGTCACAAGCTAGGGACCAGAAAAAAGGCACATTTTTATGTAAAAGCACATGCAGTGGCTGAGCAACAGTGAATCGTTCCAGTAAAAACTCATGATAGTACGCAACTTTACCGAGAAACACCTGCAGCTCCCTAATAGAGGTCGGCCGCAGCTAAGCTGCAGTTGTGTCAACATGGTGACCCAACAGCTAGATCCCCATGCGAGAAACCTCAAAACCTAGGTACTCAATTGACAACTGAAAAAATTGGGATTTGGCAATAGTGCACTTTAGACCCACAGACTGCAAAACAGAAAACAACGATCGGAGATTGGTAAGATGGTCTTCAGTGTAAGAACATGAAACAATGTTGTTGAAGTAACAGTTGGACCTGGGTACAGAGGTCAGCTGTTCTTTCAGTAAACAACTAGATGTCAACCTTAAATTTCTACAACGGCCAGATAGTAAAAGACGTATTATAATGTAAGTGGAACAGCTTTAAAACGTTGCTGAAAATAATATTGCCGCAGAAGAAGCTGAGTAGCACCGTGGTGTAGTGGTTATGATACTGAACTGTTGCATGGAGGGTCGCCTGGACTGTACAATTTTAATTTCTATATTCAGTTGGAGTTCATTCTAGAACTATCCACAAATGTCAAGAATCATTGTACTGGAATGTTCTGTACCCATATATATACTGTATGGGTTCTGACGGGAGGCAGTTTGCCCCACGCTATGTGCAAGTGCTGAATAAACCTTTGTTAAGTGAAGTTAGTGTTCATCATTCATCTAACTATACCTCCTTCTATGTGACATTATTCGGTGGAGGCACTGGGTAATGGAACTTGTGATAGCACACATTATCGACAACACTGTGGCTCCCATCAGGCCACGACAGAGCCGCCATTTACATGGCAAGAAACCAGAGTTTGAGCCATATTCAACAGATCACAATCTATAGGAGACAGAAGAAGAGGAGGACATTATGATGACAGCAACTATGTGTCACCACATGAGACAGCCTTCCAGGTTCTCTGGTGACAATGGCCAAGATCCAAACAAGTGGCTGAAGGTATGTGAGTGTATAGCCAAGTTTAACAAATGGGATAACACCATGTGTTTGGCTAACGTATTTTTCTACTTGTAAGGCACTGCCAAGTAATGGTATGAGAACAATGAGGAGAACTTCACAAGCTGGGAAGTACTCCAGGCGGAACTGTGCAAGTATTTAGGCGACACACAATGACAGAAGTGCAAGGCTAAAGATAAAGTGCAGGGCATAGCATCCAGGACAAATGACAGCATCCTACATTCAAGACATCTTGGAGCTGTGTAAAATAGTGGATCCTAGAATGAAGGAGGAAGATAAGGTTGCACATCTCATGAAGGGTGTTGCTGAGGACATGTATCAAACCCTACTCCTGAAGGAGGTTTCGACAGCAGACGACTTCATAAAATGGTGCCAGTATATCGAGACAATGCATCAAAAAAGAATTACAGGCAAGAAGTTTGAACGGCTTCCAAACATCATATCGATGTCTGTGATGGAGGTAGCAACTGATTTCATAAGTGTTCTTCATCAGATAGTGAGAGAGGAAGTTCAGAAGGAACTTGGATTGCATGGCGAGCAAAAAACCGAGGCTCTTCAAGAGGTCATAAGGCAGGAAGTGGAACAGACATTGAACCCAATCTCTAGTTCTTCATTTCCCTTTAAAACGGTGAAAAAGTCGAGGCCCAGGCAGAGTTATGTTCCTACAATGCCGCATGAGGAACCTGTTTGGGCACCAAGGAAGACTGATGTCTGGAGGACCCAAGATAACCAACCAGTATGTTTCCACTGTGCCCAACCAGGACATGTGGTGCACTATTGTCGAGGAAGGCAGTGGACATTTGAGGACACCCGCACCAGAATACAGCAGACCGATCTTGGCTGATGCCATCTCCTGGACAACGAGGATGAGTAAGAGGATGTGGGTGCAGGACAACATAGGTCACCATTGCCGCAAGCTAGCTGCTGGAGAGGACGATCAAGGTCTCCATCGCCGTTTAGAAGCTCCAGCCGATCACCTAGTCGCTGCAACCTGGAAAACTAAAGGGTGCAACCTTCCTTGGAGGTGAGGCCGCCAAAGAGAAAAATCCTCTGCCGTCGAACACTACAAAAACTACGTCGATATCCTCATGGATGGCTGACCAGCCTAAGCTCTTGTGGACTCTGGAGCATCATATTCAGTCATTTAGGAGAAGTACCGTCGCCAATTGCATAAAACCGTATTCATCAACAACAAAACATCTCTGCTGAAGGTGGCCAATGGGAAATATGTAAAACCTACAGGAAGATGTACCATTCATGTGGGTATTAGTGGCCTTACACAGCCCTTAGAATTCATTGTCTTACAAGTGTAGTCATGACGTCATTCTCAGATGGGACTTTTTGAAAGCTTCTGAGGCAATTATAAATTGTGGTCACTCAAAGATAATTCTAGACGAGATGAGATACTGTAGACAGGAAGATGCGCATCTGAGTGTGTGGGGAGACTGTGTGCTGGATGAAGTGATCACTCCTGCAGTCAGCGCTAGAAAGGTAACTGTCATGTGTCATGCCATGCACCAACCCATGGATCTTGTAGTGGAATGTAAGAGAAGCATACAACTGAAGAATAACTTGGTCATCCCAGCCTTTGTCGTCTCATTTAAGAATGGATTCGGTGAATTGTGGATAGTTAACTATCACTGAGAACCGCAGATCCTTCCAAGACGCATGTGCATAGCAAACGCTGAGCCGTTAATTGAAGAACAACTGAGCATCATAGAAACCTCCCATGCCGAGTCTGCGGGCGAAATTAGCGCTACCACTACGAGACAAGATCTTCTAACTCCACTATCACCAGATGTCACTAAGGAACAACAGAAGAAGCTTCCAGAATGAGATTTTCAATCTGCAGCGGAGTGTGCACTGATATGAAACTATCTGGCAGATTAAAACTGTGTGCCGGACCGAGAAGTCGGGACCTTTGCCTTTTGTCGGCAAGTGCTCTGCCACATAGTTTTAATCTGCCAGGAGACAACAGAAGAAGCTACTTGCCATTCTTCAAGAATTCTCTGAATGCTTCAGTCCAAAGGTGAAGAGCAAATTAGGCAAATTGACGGTGAAGCACCGGATTAGCACTGGAGACCATCAACCAATAAGCCAGAGAGCATACCATGTGTCAGCAACGGAACGTCGAATAATTTGTGACGAGGTAGAGAAAATGATGGAGAATGACATTATTCAGCCTTCGCAGAGCCTATGGTCATCACCAGTGGTCCTCGTCAGGAAGAAGGATGGCAGTTGGCGCTTTTGTGTTGATTACAGGAAGCTTAATAAGTAAAAAAGGACATTTACCTTCTTCCACGAATTGACAATACACTAGATTGTCTGAAGGGGGCTAAGTTTCTCTCAACCATGGACATGTACTCGGGATACTGGCAAATCAAAGTAGATGAGGCTGATCGTGAGAAAACTGCATTCATTACCCTTGAGGGTCTGCATGAGTTTAAGGTAATGCCATTAGGTTTGTGTAATGCACCAGCAACTTTTGAACGGATGGTGGATAATCTTCTAAGTCACCTGAAGTGGACGATGTATCTTTGTTGTTTAGATGACGTTATAGTGTTCTCAGAGACATTTGATGAACATGTAAAAAGACTGAGTGCCTTTCTTAAGTGTGTCCAACAATGCGGACTGAAACTTAATCCAAGAAAGTGTCTCTTTGGAGCAAAAGAAATCAAAATACTTGGACACCTTGTGTCAAATGAAGGTGTGCGACCAGACCCAGAAAAGGTGAGATCTATAACGGAATTTCCTATTCCTAAAAGTATTAGAGATATGAGAAGCTTCCTCAGATTATGTTCCTATTACCGTCATTTTATCAAAGCCAGGCCACTCCAAGAGTTGTTAAAAGCCGATGCTAAATTTATCTGGGGTGGTGCTCAACAAGATTCTTTCGATGTGCTGCGAAAAGCTCTGAAAACTGACTCTGTACTTGGTCTGTATGATGAGAGAGCACCTACAAAACTACACACAGATGCCGGCAGGTATGGGATCGGTGCTGTTCTGGTTCAAATTTCAGATGGAAAAGAGAAGTTTATAGCCTATGCTTCTAGGACACTTACAAAAGCCGAGAGAAACTACTCAACTACAGAAAGAGAATGTCTTGCTGTGATCTGGGCCATGTGCAAATTCGATAGTATCTCTATGAAAGGCCATTCACTTTGATGGTTGACAGGTCTTAAGGATCCAACAGGATGACTCATCAGGGGCACTACATCTTCAAGAGTATAACATTACCATAGTGTACCAAGATGCTGACTGTCTCTCAAGAAACCCTGTGCAAGACCATAAAGACTTTGATGAAGATAGTGACTGTGTCACTGCACTCCAGGATCTCTCTGCTGAGCAGAAGAAGGTCGCCAAGATATCTCAAATTATGCTTGCCTTAAATCGGTCAAAGGATGTGAAAGGACAATTTAGAGTAGTTAATGGATTACTTTGCAAGAAAAACTTTGATCCATTTGGAAAGAGGTGGCTACCAGTGATTCCTAAACACATGCACTTAGATGTTCTACTGAAATTCCATGACACACCTGAGGCTGGACATTTAGGATTTATTAAGACATATGATAGGACCCGCAAGAGATTTTTCTGGCCAGGTTTATTTAGGAGTGTCTGTCACTATGTGTCACACTGTCGAGAGTGCCAGAGGAGAAAGGCAGTTCCTCAGAAACCACCTGGCCGACTCATACCAATTCCACCAGACGAAATGCCTTCCCATCGTGTTGGGATTGACCTCTTTGGATGATTTCCAAAGTCTGCTAGTGGCAATAGATGGATTATTGATTGCACTAATTATCTGACACACTATGCCATTACAAAAGCCGTGAAAACAGCCGAAGCATTCGAGGTAGCCAAATTCATCATAGAAGACATTGTATTAAAACATGGTGCCCCAGCTTTGTTAATTACAGATTGAGGGAAAGTTTTTCAATCGAATCTTGTGACAGAGATAAACCATCAGTGCAACATTACTCATCACATGACGACTGCCTACCATCCACAAATTTAAGGGCTTACTGAACACCTTAATGAGACCTTGGCCGACATGCTATCAGTGTTTGTTAATGTTGAGCAGAGCAACTGGGATGAGGTGTTACCTTACGTGACGTTTGCCTACAACAATGCCAAACAAGACACCACAGGATTTACGCTACTTTTCCTGGTGCATGGGCGTGAGGCGACTACGGCGATGGAAACTTTGTTTCCGTTACATCCTGATGATGTGGACGACAACTACATCAGCCAGGTGTTAACCAGAGCTGAGGAAGCCCGGCAGTTAGCTTGAATCCCCACACTGCTGTCTCAAGAAAATGATCACCGAAGGTATGACGCGATCCGCGCACTGTTGTCTACCTCGTCTGTATCTTCACTCCTGTTCGGAAGGTTGGTGTCTCTGAGAAGCTCCTCAGGCACTACTTTGGACCTTAAAAGGTTGTAAAACAGTTGTCTGATGTTGCTTATGAAGTTGAAGATTTCGACCCCGACACAAGACGATGAAAGATCAGTCCTGCAACCCAGGGTAAATTCGAAGCTCCAGAGACAGGCAACAAGCAGAAAGGTGATGAAGAGTGTAGTGGCAAAACAAGTTCTAAGAAGATCACTGCCAGGACGAGAATCAGGAGTCGGAGTATGCAGGGCCGATGACTCGTTTCCGGACTAGGAGGACATAACACCGAGACACTGTTCCCTTAAGGAGGGAGCAATGTCGCAGAAGAAGCTGAGTAGCCCCATGGCGTAGTGGTTATGATAATAAACTGTTGCATGAAGGGTCATGAGTTCAAAACTCACCTGGACTGTACAATTTTAATTTCTATATTCGGTTGGAGTACATTCTAAAAGTATCCACAAATGTCAAGAATCATTGTACTGGAATATTCTGTAGCCATATATACAGAAGGGAAAGCAGAAAGGTGGAAGGAGTATATAGAGGGTCTATACAAGGGTGATGTACTTGAGGATAATATTATGGAAATGGAAGAGGATGTAGATGAAGATGAAATGGGAGATACAATACTGCGTGAAGAGTTTGACAGAGCACTGAAAGACCTGAGTCGAAACAAGGCCCCGGAGCAGACAACATTCTATTAGAACTACTGACGGCCTTGGGAGAGCTAGTCCTGACAAAACTCTACCATCTGGTGAGCAAGATGTATGAAACAGGCGAAATACCCTCAGACTTCAAGAAGAATATAATAATTCCAGTCCCAAAGAAAGCAGGTGTTGACAGATGTGAAAATTACCGAACTATCAGTTTAATAAGTCACAGCTGCAAAATACTAACGCAAATTCTTTACAGACGAATGGAAAAACTGGTAGAAGACGACCTCGGGGAAGATCAATTTGGATTCCGTACAAATGTTGGAACACGTGAGGCAATACTGACCCTACGACTTATCTTAGATAGATTAAGGAAGGGCAAACCTACGTTTCTAGCATCTGTAGACTTAGAGAAAGCTTTTGACAATGTTGACTGGAATACTCTCTTTCAAATTCTGAAGGTGGCAGGGGTAAGATACAGGGAGCGAAAGGCTATTTACAATTTGTACAGAAACCAGATGGCAGTGATAAGAGTCAAGGGGCATGAAAGGAAAGCAGTGGTTGGGAAGGGAGTGAGACAGGGCTGTAGCCTATCCCCGATGTTATTCAATCTCTATATTGAGCAAGCAGTAAAAGAAACAAAAGAAAAATTCAGAGTAGGTATTAAAATCCATGGAGAAGAAATAAAAACTTTGAGGTTCGCCGATGACATTGTAATTCTTTCAGAGACAGCAAAGGACTTGGAAGAGCAGTTGAACGGAATGGATAGTGTCTTGAAAGGAGGATATAAGATGAACATCAACAAAAGCAAAACGAGGATCATGGAATGTAGTCGAATTAAGTCGGGTGATGCTGAGGGAATTAGATTAGGAAATGAGACACTTAAAGTAGTAAAGGAGTTTTGCTATTTGGGGAGCAAAATAACTGATGACAGTCGAAGTAGAGAGGATATAAAATGTAGACTGGCAATGGCAAGGAAAGCGTTTCTGAAGAAGAGAAATTTGTTAACATCGAGTATAGATTTAAGTGTCAGGAAGTCGTTTCTGAAAGTATTTGTATGGAGTGTAGCCATGTATGGAAGTGAAACATGGACGAAAAATAGTTTGGACAAGAAGAGAATAGAAGCTTTCGAAATGCGGTGCTACAGAAGAATGCTGAAGATTAGATGGTTAGATCACATAACTAATGAGGAAGTATTGAATAGGATTGGGGAGAAGAGAAGTTTGTGGCACAACTTGACTACAAGAAGGGATCGGTTGGTAGGACATGTTCTGAGGCATCAAGGGATCACCAATTTAGTATTAGAGGGCAGCGTGGAGGGTAAAAATCGTAGAGGGAGACCAAGAGATGAATACACTAAGCAGATTCAGAAGGATGTAGGTTGTGGCAGGTACTGGGAGATGAAGAAGCTTGCACAAGATAGAGTAGCATGGAGAGCTGCATCAAACCAGTCTCAGGACTGAAGACCACAACAACAATATATACGGAATGTGTTCTGGCTGGAGGCAGTTCGCTCCGCGCTCTTGTATGTGCAGGTGCTGAGTAAACCTTCATTTAGTGAAGTTAGTGTTCGTCATTCATCTAATTACACTTTCTTCTACGTGACAGGCAGCAACAACTGTTTACACAAAGTTAACATATGCCCATTTACATCATCAGGTCATGCACTGATGAAGGGAATAAAGCTGAAATAAGCTTACATACCAAACTAAAATATCGAGAAGCATGCTGTTTTCCAATTCTCTACATAATGTCCTACTATGACATAATATATGCTGCAGGTCGCCCAGTAAAGTAAGTTTGAAGAAACGTTGAAAAATTGTAGTCGCACTAGTGACACCAAAATGCAAGTGTTAATATTGGTATAAGTCGAAAGATGTACTGACTACGAGAACGTGGCTAGTAGCCTCGTCCAAAGGGAGTTGAACATATGCTTCCAACAAATGAATCTTGGAAAAGTAGTGGCTGCGCCTGACAACTTTGCAAGCAAGTCGTCAGGGCGGGGCAAAGGATAGGTATCTATCACGAAATGTATATTAATTGTGACACTGAACTTGCCACAGAGATAAAGCTTACCTGATGGCTTCTTAATGATGAGTAGGGGTGTAGCCCATTCACTGGAACAAATAAGTGAAATGACATCAAATGCTCTAATTTGGCCTTGACAGTCATGCAATAAGACAGGAACCTGTCGCACCCAAACAAAACAAAGGCAGGCAGACCGTTTCGTGGTAATATGGACCTGAAAACCGTTTAGCACATTCTAGCCCTGGGAAAACAGATATGAAAACTTAGAGCAGAGGGACTCCAGCTGCTAATATGGAGCTTGATCTGACACTAAATTTACCTTACTGGCAGTGGAGAAACCAAAAGTGTTAAAAACGTCTAAC
Organism: Schistocerca serialis cubense; assembly: GCF_023864345.2. Classification (NCBI taxonomy): domain Eukaryota; kingdom Metazoa; phylum Arthropoda; class Insecta; order Orthoptera; family Acrididae; genus Schistocerca; species Schistocerca serialis. The sequence continues at coordinate 90,491,511 of NC_064639.1, read as the reverse complement.
CCGAACAGGTCTGTGGTATGGGAATGATCCACAGCAAGGAAAGTGAGAGGGCAACAATGGATTTGTAAGATACAGGAGTGGAGAGCTGAACTAGGACTGGAATCAGCTGTTTATTGTAGCTAACCAACAGCATGAAACCTGTGTGAGGGGAGGGGGCCCAAATCCAAGTACATTTGTTTATTTACTAAAGTTACTGCAGCTCCTGTGTCCACTTGCATTTTAAGCAGTTTATTAAACACATTCAAGTCTATAAGCAATTTGTTTGGGGAAACATTCATTGTAGAGATACAGTTTATGTCCATCGGTACTACTGTGTCGACCACATTTGAAGAGCAATGTGGCCTTTCTTTTGACACTTGTTGCAAATGGCCAACACTTGAGGCATGCAACACGCAAGTGTTGGACAAAATAGTACAAGGAAGACGGAAGGGCGGCTCGTGACTGCTGCTGTGACACAGCCTGTTTCTGCTGTGGCCGTAACTGATGCTGTAACTGAAGCTGCCCCATGCGATACTGAGTTGAAGGTTGTACTGCTGCAAGGACTGCCCCATCATCCTGAACACTTACAGCATGCAGAACAGGCATTGACTGAGCAACTTCTGATACCTCCCCTCATGCAGCAGCCTTATCGTCTGCGGCCCGTGACAATTCACTGCAGCCCATGACACGTCAAAGGGTTGTGCAATATTGAGCACATCCATAAGAGTTAGATTCTCACACTGACGTGCTTTTTTGCGGACTTCTCTATCGGAGGCGAGACGAATAATAACATCACGCATCATGTGATCAGCGTAGGAATTATGATGGGTACTAGTGACGAATTTATGACGACGGCTCAATCCTTGTAATTCTGTAGTCCAGGCTTTGTAAGATTTGTTTGGGCATTTCCAACAATAGTAAAATTCTACGCACGGTATAATGACATGCACTCTGTCACAGTAATAGGTTAGGAGAAGCTTGCACATTTCATCAAATGATAAACTGACCAGTTCTTGCAAAGGTGCAAGTTTGCACAACAATTGATACATGTGCAGTGAAAGCCAGCAAAGAAAGAATGCCCTACACAGGTTTGCATCGCCAACATGAAAAACATGGAAATGTTTGCGTAACTATGTCTCATAGAAGACCCAATCTTCAGCCGATTCATCATGTCAGAAAGAGCAATGGTTGCACTGACAGGAGAGTAACCTGCTGCGAACACACTGATGCCACTTGATTGAGAGTCATGGCAGGAGCCTGTTGTTGTTCCACAAAAGCTTGCTGCTGGGCTATTGGATGTTGTTGTATTTCTTCCATCGAGATGCTCTTTGGGTGATTTAGCACTGACACTAACACACGGAGAAAACGTAACACTAGTCACCAAGTTTGGTATAGCAAAAACAAACACAGTGTATGGAACATAATACTTTATAGAGCAACAAGTAAGGTAAGCACTGAATATATTGACTAGACAATAGTAATACAGTGTAAAGAATAGGCTGAGCACTTGTTTGCAATCACTTAAGTAATGCTGCTTTTTTGGCAGCTCACCAGAGTGCGCCAGGGGGCTGACCTAGCTGGCCTCTATAAGCAGGCCTGTGAACTGTATGGATGCGCACCCTCTGAAATCATGCACATCCTGAGTGAAAGCACATCACACATATTATCAGAAATTGGTAGATCAGACAGTAAAATCAAGTCAATATTTTTTTATTTTTAAAAGAGAGACGGGGAAGTAAGACTTAAGAGATGACATTATGCCTGCTAAACAGATTTGTACCTTCATAAAAGTATTTCATGTGTAACGTGTTTTTACCAACATTATTTCTGTAAGCAAGTAAAGAAACTGGTCCAAGAAGGTTGGAAGTGATAATACCAAAGCAACATTGGCAGGCACCAGGTTTTGGTCAATAAGCTTGAGATACATGAAGACTGATCAGTTTACTGGAGCCTGGAGTAAGTTGTCAGCCTTAGGGCTCTAATTGATTTTGGTTGCTGTAAGGCAAGTTTGTTATGAGAATAACAATCAATGTCAAGTTATTGAAAGTTAGAAGTCCTGAGTGAGGCATACAGGTTAAAAGTCAGTTCAAGAGTGGTTTATTTAAGCATCATACCATACAATGAAGTGAATTCTTGAAGACCGAATGCCTCTTGTTCAGGGTGACCAAGTAACTGGACCTGAAATTGATTACAAAGAGCATTTAGTCTAGTGGAGAGTTAATTTTGAATATGAAGAAAGAAGATAGAGGGCAAAAAGCCATTAATACTGCTGTGAATTGTGGTGTTAGCAGTGTGGTATAGTGGTTAGCATTGCTGACTGGCATGCTATAGGTAGCCAGTTCAAACCTAGCCACCAGCAGTTATTCGTTATTTAGTATTTACTGTTTCTGGAATGTTCTTGTCATTGTCATATGTTTGAAGTGTGTGTGTATTCTGGTATACTCAATGTTTATGTGACTAGTGCCATTCTTGAATATTCAATGTTCGTGTAAATAGCAGCACTCTCCATCCTGGAGTTCAGTTCTGTTCTGGCTGTATCTTGGTGTCTGTAATAAACGTACTTTCAGTGCTAAGTGTCAAACTTCATTGACAACTCTGCTCTTGGAGTTGGACTTGATTGTCATTTTGGCATGACAATGTTAAAGATAATTCAAATTTTCTTGGTTAGTAAGACCATGAATAAACAGTTGAGATTAGTGACTGAAAACTGGAAAGCTATTGTGTAATTGCTCCAGCATGCTACGTAAGCCAGCAAAGAAGAAGAATTTTGAAGAATGGGAAAAAATTAACATTAATAAATATGCTGAGTTTTATTGAAATCAAATGATCACATAGACAACTACTCAGCAACAGCAAATATACTCACAAAATTAATATGCTGAGCAAGTCTTACAAAAGGAAGATGGGTTACTATTAGTTAATGAAGAATTAACACCATCAATTGAAGATTATTCATATTTATTTGGATCAAAACTATAAGGAGAGGTGGTTCAGAAACAGTATAGAGTCAAAGAAGATTATGTACAACCAGAAATTAGCACGAAACACTATCTTAGTAAAAGGTCTGGTGCAATTAGAAAAGAGGACAAGAAGAAATGAAGAGAGGGACAAACGCTCCCCCACTTTTGTTAGTGCAATTTTGCAGTTTCCTCGTGACATCAGGCCCTAACAGCTATTGCCTCTCTACCAGTGACAGAGGGGTGCAGCATTTACAATGGAGGCTGGGCAAGTGCATCAAATGAACCAATGGCAGAGCTGAACAGTTAGTGGTGCCTGCACAGCTGACTGGTACAGTGAAGGTGTGCAGATCAGTGGGCACAAGCTGCTGTGTGCATATAGAGATGACTGCATGATCTGTCAATCAGTATTAATTTATTTGGTTGGGAACTGATTTTAGTGTGATATTGTATAAACACGGCAATGTCAGGTGACAATGAACCATTTAACTGAATCTTTGCTAGGCACGGTGAGGATGGATCATTTAACTTGATTTTGGAAGCAATACCAAGATTTAAACAGTAGAGTGTTTCCATTATGATGTAAGTCAAATGAAAAATACATAATGTGGACAAATCGACATGTTAGAACAATGACTTCATGAGGGCTCTACTTTTCACAGCCAACCAGACTGCACTGATTTGCAGTTTTGGGCAGGTTTCTTTCTTGACTGAGGCTGCCAACACTGACGAAGCATAACAGGCAAAACTGGTTCTGTGTCACCTCTGTGGTGTATTCTTGCACAAAGGACTGTTCAAACGGCACAAAGGGCTCCCTTACAAAAGAAACTGCTATCTTGGAGAAAATTATCAACTTCTGAATTAGTTGCAATTATGAACAGCAAAAATTATGGGTAATACTACTATACTGGGCCATCATTACTGCCTGTTTGGTATCTTGTTTGCCTTAGAAACACACATTAAATCATTCATCACTGTCAAAATCAGTGAATATCATTGCTAGCCTCAGAGATTTGTTAACCTTTAATTAACCTAATTCTGATTTGACCCCCGGAGTGTGTGAAATCACAAGGCGATTGGACTGAAATTCAAATAGAACATGATAGTATGTGTGGATATGTGGATGAGGTAGCTATTGCTTCTCAGACTTGGGAAGAACATTTTGGAACAAGTATTAATCAGGTTACAAAACAAACGGATCATGCCCAAACTTGCAAAATTCCAATTTGGTCATAAGAAAGTTAAATTCACAGGCATTTAATGAGTACTAAGGAAATTAGGCCCAATCCTAAGAAATTAGGAGCCATAACGAAATGTTCAGTTCCTTCTAACAAAACATAAGTGACGGCATTCTTAAGAATAGTTGGTTTCTACAGAAAGTTTATACGAGGATCAATTCTGAACACGACATCCCTTTTACACATCTTTAAAGTAAAAACCAAATGGCAATAGATGGATTGATGTAGTAAAGAGATTGAAACAGCTAAAAGTTGCTTATAGGAGGCAGCACAATTACATAATCCAGATCTCAATCTACCTTTCTCATTACCTTCTGCTGCTACAGATTGGTCTCATATGTATTTTGTAGAAACCGAAGTAGTGCTAGAAAGTAAAGGCGATGTTAAACATCACCCAATGATGACAAAACGCAAGAGAAACTAAGGGATTATGGCAAAAGAAGCTTTGTGGTTGTATGGGCATTCAAAAAATTTAAATATTTCTTAGCAGGACAAGATATTGTGGTATATACTGACCACAAGGAATTGACATTCTCGGAAAAAGTTAAATTAAACAATGGAAAATCCAGGATGGTATGTAAGATTGTTATAAAAAGGATAGTCATACTCGCCATATAAGGGAGATACTGAGTCGCACATAGGCACAACAAAAATAGAACTTTTGGCCAACTACGCCTTCGTTGAAAATAGAACACACACGCACACACACACACACACACACACACACACACACACACACAAAATTGCAAGTCACTCTGGCTACTGAAGCCACATTGTGAGTAGCAGCACATAATGTGATAGGCGACGAGATGGTGAGGGTAAGGAGGAGTTTGGGGCAGGCAGGGGGAGGGACTCTTTGACAGCTGTCACCCATACCATACCAAGAAACCCCTTTCATACAGCCGAGTCATACATGGCCATCACATCTGTAGTGACAGGTGGTCCCTCTTGAAATACACCAAGGGTACCACTGAGGCCTTTCTATACCACAAGTACCCTCTCAACCTTGTATAAAAACAGATCTCTTGTGACTTCTCTCTCCAGTCACTCACCACCTTCCAAAATCCCACCGTCCGGCCACAGAGTCTCCTTGTGACTCAGCACCACCCAGGACAGGTGCAACTGAATCACATTCTTCACCAAGGTTTTGGAACGTCTTGTCCTGCCCTGAAATGATGAATGTCCTACCCACTATTCTCCCCACCCCCTCCCCTTACCGCCACTGTGGTATTCTACCGCCCACCAAACTTATGAAATATCCTTGTCCATCCCAACACAAACCCTGCTCCCGAACCACTGCCTCATGGCTCACATCCCTGTAATAGACCTCGATGCAAGACCTGTCCCACACATCCTCCGACCACCATGTTCTCCAGTCCGGTCACAAGTATCACCTACCCCACCAAAGGCACAGCTACCTGTGAGACCAATCATGTGACCTACAAGCTAAGTTGCAACCACTGTGCTTCATTTTATGTGGGCATAACAACCAACAAACTGTCTGTCTGCAGAAATGGCCAGCAACTAACTGTGACCAGGAAACAGCTTGACCACCCCATTGCTGAGCACGCTGCTCAACACAATGTTCTTCATTTCAATGATTGCTTGACAATCTGTGCCATCTGCATCCTCCCCCCAACACCAGCTTTTCTCAATTGCACCAGTAGGAACACTCTGTGTAATATACCATATGTTCCTGTAACTCTCCTGGTCTCAACTTTCATTGGTAATTGTCCTTATCCATCTAGCCCCGTCCCTGTTGCCATTTCAGAACTACACAGCCCTCTATCACACCGATGCACCCACAGTCTTTTTACTTCCCTCTTTTTCCATTACTCCTCCCGCACCTGCCTGGTCTAACCTCCCAACTGCACCTGGCTGCCCTACCCTCACTCCACCTTTTCACTCTACATTCTCTCAAGCAGCACTTTACTGTCCCCCACATGTACCCTGCATCCTTCCCCCTCCGCAGCCCGACCTCCTCCTTACCCTTACCCTTATCCTTACCCCACCACTTGGTTGCTACTCCCATCATGCATTGTTCCTCGCAGTCTCGCTTCAGTAGCCAGAGACTGTGGTCATATGTGTGATGTGTGTCAGTTGCATTTGTGTGTGTGTGTGTGTGTGTGTGTGTGTGTGTGTGTTTGTTTTGTCTGAAGAAGGCCTAGCTGGCCAAAAGCTCACTTTCTGAGTCTTTTTGTTGTGCCTATCTGCACCTCAGCATCTCCGCTGTATGATGAGTAGCAACTATCCTTTTTTTAATATTGTTGGCAAAAAGTAACTTTACAGTACGGTAATTCAGTGGACAGGATTTTAGATTCCAAATGGACACTCAAAAGGTTGGAAAACGAGTAGTATATGCTCTTTTGATACTATCATTAGGATTAAAGGGACATGAAAAGATTTACAAGTGAGGAAAGTTGAATATTTTATTTCTAAGAGCACTGAAGAAAAAGAGGTGAAGCAAATTTGTGTAAATCTTGGGACCATACCATGGTGGGACAACTATTTTGGACATATTATTAAAAAATCTGGAGTTGATTCCAAGTAAGGAGTTCAAAAGTTGAAACTTTACGAAGGAGTGCTACTTAAATATGTATATTCAGGAAATGACTAATGGTTAATATGTGTACCACAAGAATTTGTTGAGACCGAGGTGTGTTATATTCACAAAGAATATTAGCATCTTTGTGCTAGAAATGTTGGATGCATAATTTTAGCATACATATTTCCTTTTAAATTTGCACCAAAAGATTAAGCAAGTTATTAGGACATAAATTGTTTGTCATAAGTTGAAAGTATCTACTTTAAAAATGAGTACACATTTATACTCATTTTTCCCAGAGGGATGGTGGGATATAGTGATTGTGGATGTGTATGGTCCATTGTCTAGTGTGTGGAGAGGAATCCATAGTTATTAGTTGTTGTTGAATGTTGGTCAAAACTTGTGAAGCTACAGGACATGAGAAAAGACAATTCATGAATATTGAGGTTGACTCCTCATCTGTGGTCAAGTGGGAGGTTATTTCAAGGCATGCTCGGCAGTGAAAGGCCTTCCTGGGGAGAGGGGTGATCAAAAGGCCTCGCCACTCACCAGTATGTGTGATGAACAATTTTCTGGCACTATCTGTGTCTGATAAAGAACCTGAGCCAGATGCAGTCACTTGTCCTTCTTGAGCAGAACACTCTCGACCCGCAAGATTTGCGCAGTCACAGAGGGTGGGATTACTGGAAGCTCAAATGTAAGGTGCATAATTGGGCCCCTTCAGAACATAGCTGCCAAGGAGGGGAAGAAGCCCAGTGCGTACTATGTAAGCATAATAGCGAGTCATTCCGGATGTGAAATGAATACTTCCGGATACCATGAAGAGCACATGGTGCAGCCAACTGCATATGGTATCTCATGAAAGTAGTAATTATGTGTGTCTTTTGGATTGAACGAGATTCTCTCTGGGTTTGGGAAGCTACCTAAATTTTAAAGACTACCATCCTCGCTTTCAAGATGAAAGCAGAGCACACCGTCTGTAGAATTGTCGACAGGACCAATCATGGTCCTTCAGTTCAGAGCCTAGTGAAGGACCTGAATCAGCAGCTCAGACAGTTCTACAACCACGTAGGCTGCAGATTTCTCAACTTGCAAGTGGGCTTTAGGGTTACACTTAACACATCAGAGGTACATTACACACAGGAAGTAGCTACACATGTAGCAGGGGCAGTGTGGAATGGACTGAGCAGTCTCTTAGGTTAGACGATTTTGGGAAATTACAGAAAGAGCTTCAGTCTGAAAGTGTGCAGGGCAACAGAGAGTGAGGGGAGTCCTAGCAACAATTGGTATTGTAGTTGTAAAGTGTGTTGGGAAGGAACCAGAGCTCCATATGCTAATAGAAAACCCTAAAGCTCAAATCACTATAGGTACTGAAAGCTGGCTTCAGTTCGAAATAAGTTAAGCCAAAATATTACAGTGGACCTAACTATGTTCAGAAAGGATAGGTGAAATATATTGGTGGCACAATGTATATAGCTCTTAGAAGTAGTGTATCTCATAGTGAAATTGAAGTAGATATTTCCTGTGAGTTAGTTTGGTAGAGATTATATTTGATAACCTGACTAAATTAATAATTGGTTACTTTTACCAACCCTCTGACTCAGATTATACAGTTGTTGAAAGTTTCCTACAAAACCTGAGTCTCATATGAAATTGGTATCCCACTCATATAATAGTTAGTTATGACTTCAATCTACCCTCGATATGTGGGTGAAAATACATGTTTATAAGATTGGTGGCAGGCATAAAATATCATCTGGAATTGTACTGAATGCTTTCTCTGAAAATTATTTTGAACAATTAGTTCAGGAGTCTACTTAAAGTGTAAATGGTCGTGAAGGTATACTTGACCCCTTAGAAACAAATAATCCTTAACAAATAGAGTGCATCATGAATGGATACAGAGATTAGTGACCACAAGGTTGCTGTAGCAAGACTGAATACCATACCATCCAAATCCACTAAAAATAAATGCAAAATATATATATTTAAAAAAGAAGATAAAAATTTGCTTGACACGTTTCTAAGTTACAGACTCCATTCCGTCCAATCTGTTTATGTAAGTGTAGACCCGAGATGGCTTAAATTCAAAGAAATAGTTTCGACAGCAGTTGAGTGATATATACCAAATAAATTAATAAGAGATGGTTCTGGTCCACCATGATAAACAAGACAGATCAGAACACTGTTGCAGAACACAACGAAGAAAGCATTCCGATTTAAAAGAACAAAAAACTACGAGATTTGCAATGTTTTACTCAAGCTCAAAATTTAGTGCGGATTTCAATGCAAAATACTTTTACTGGTCTGTTGTTGTTGTTGTGGTCTTCAGTCCTGAGACTGGTTTGATGCAGCTCTCCATGCTACTCTATCCTGTGCAAGCTTTTTCATCTCCCAGTACCTACTGCAACCTACATCCTTCTGAATCTGCTTAGTGTATTCATCTCTTGGTCTCCCTCTACGATTTTTACCCTCCACGCTGCCCTCCAATACTAAATTGGTGATCCCTTGATGCCTCAGAACATGTCCTACCAACCGATCCCTTCTTCTGGTCAAGTTGTGCCACAAACTTCTCTTCTCCCCAATCCTATTCAATACTTCCTCATTAGTTATGTGATCTACCCATCTAATCTTCAGCATTCTTCTGTAGCACCACATTTCAAAAGCTTCTATTCTCTTCTTGTTCAAACTATTTATCGTCCATGTTTCACTCCCATACATGGCTACACTCCATACGAATACTTTCAGAAATGACTTCCTGACACTTAAATCAATACTGGATGTTAACAAATTTCTCTTCTTCAGAAACGCTTTCCTTGCCATTGCCAGCCTACATTTTATATCCTCTCTACTTCGACCATCATCAGTTATTTTGCTCCCCAAATAGCAAAACTCCTTTACTACTTTAAGTGCCTCATTTCCTAATCTAATTCCCTCAGCATCACCTGACTTAATTAGACTACATTCCAATATCCTTGTTTTGCTTTTGTTGATGTTCATCTTATATCCTCCTTTCAAGACACTGTCCATTCCATTCAACTGCTCTTCCAAGTCCTTTGCTGTCTCTGACAGAATTACAATGTCATCGGCGAACCTCAAAGTTTTTATTTCTTCTCCATTAATTTTAATACCTACTCCGAATTTTTCTTTTGTTTCCTTTACTGCTTGCTCAATATACAGATTGAACAACATCGGGGAGAGGCTACAACCCTGTCTTACTCCATTCCCAACCACTGCTTCCCTTTCATGTCCCTCGACTCTTATAACTGCCATCTGGTTTCTGTACAAATTGTAAATAGCCTTTCGCTCCCTGTATTTTACCCCTGCCACCTTCAGAATTTGAAAGAGAGTATTCCAGTCAACATTGTCAAAAGCTTTCTCTAAGTCTACAAATGCTAGAAACGTAGGTTTGCCTTTTCTTAATCTTTCTTCTAAGATAAGTCGTAAGGTCAGTATTGCCTCACGTGTTCCAGTGTTTCTACGGAATCCAAACTGATCTTCCCCGAGGTCGGCTTCTACTAGTTTTTCCATTCGTCTGTAAAGAATTCGTGTTAGTATTTTGCAGCTGTGACTTATTAAACTGATAGTTCGGTAATTTACTGGTCTATACAATGAAATTCTGTGTCACAATCTGTCAGAAAAACCAGAGATAATCTGGTCATATGTACTGAATTTGTATTTGTATTTCTTTATTCATCCTGTAAGTCGTCATTAACAGTAAACTTTGTTCAAACGATGTAGGATAAGTCATGTTTGATATACTTCACACAAGTTTATACATACTGTGATTTAGAAAACAACAGTAATTAAATCTTGAATACTGGTAACATAATTATAAATACAATAAGATGATTGAAAGAACAGTCTGGTGAAGAATAACTATGTGATCAATTACATTATATTACCTTGGTGCTCCAAAAACTCAGAAACAGAACAGAAGCAGTGGTCAAGCAAGTACTCTTTTAATTTCACTTTAAATTTAGGTAAATTTTGTATCTTTCAGAAAGTTATATAACATAATGCCAGTACAATACAATCCTCTCGCACAAATGTTTGTACTTACAGAATTTGCATGTGGGTAATGCTTCTGTCTAGTGTCACAAGTGAGGAAATCACAATTATGCTTGAAGATATTTTCTTCTCTTAATATGCTTACTTTTATTAAGATTAGTACTTCATAGATATAAAAAAAAGTACACCAGTGGCAAGATAGAATCAATTCCTTCGCTGTGTGACAGCAATGTTAATGTTACTGATGAAAATGTCACTAAAGCAGAGTTACTATACACAGTTTTTCGAAATTCCTTCCCCAAAGAAGATGAAGTAAATCTCCTGAAACTGGAGCAACATAAGTGACTTAGATATTCTTCATGTAGTAAAGCAACTTATATCACTTAATAAGGCCTCTGATCCAGATTGTATATCAATTATTTTTCTTTCAGAGTATGCTGACATAATAGTTTCATACATTGCAGTCATAAACCACCACTTGCTCAACAAAAGATTCATACCTAAAAGCTGGAAAGTTGCACAGATCACACCAACACTCAAGAAAGGAAATGGGAGTCACCTGCTGAATTACATATCACCGACATCGATTTTCAGTTGGATTTTGGAACATACACTATGTTCAGACATTATCCATTACCTCGAAGAAAACAATCTATTGACAAACAGGCAGCACAGGTTGAGAAAATATTGTTGTGAAACAACTAGCTTTTTATTCACTCTAAGTAATGAATACTATTGACAGGGGACCTCAAAATGATTCCTTTTTTTTTTTTTTTTTTTTTTTTTTTTTTTTTTTTTTTTTTTTTTTTTCAGAAAGCTTTTGACATCGTTCCTTGCAAGTGAATTCTAATCAAATTGCATGCCTATGGAGTGGTGTATCAATTGTGTGACTGAATTTGTGATTTCCTGTCAGAAAGACCACAGTTCATAGTGACTGATGGAAAGACATTGAGTAAAATGATCTGTGTAAACAATTTAGTAGACAATCTGAGTAGGCCTTTTAGATTGTTTACAAATGATGCTGTCATTTACAGTCTCGTAACATCATCAGAAGATCAAAACCAATTGCAAAACGATTCAGACTTGATATCTGTAAGGTGCAAAAAGTGGCAATTGATCTGTTCAATGAAAAGTATGAAAAAATGTTCAAGAGTCATAAAAGGAATCAGCTAAATTCTGGTTACATGATAAATCACACTATGAATAACTGTAACATCACATTGATAATGTTGTGGCAAGAAAGTGAATCAAAGGCTGTGTTTTATTGGCATAAAGCTTAGAACATGCAATAGATCTACTAAAAACATTGTCTAGTCTACAGTTGTCCTTCCTCTTCTGGAGTATTGCTGCACTATATGAAATTCGCATCAAGTAGGATTGATGAGGGACACTGAAAAAGTTCAAAGAAGTTTAATTCGTTTTGTATTATCACGAAATAGGGGAGATCCTGTAACAGATATGATAAGTGATAAGTGAGTTGGGGTGGCAGTCATTAAAACAAAGGTGTTTTTCGTTGCGGCGGGATCTTGTCACAGAATTTCATCACCAATTCTCTCCTCGGAATGCAAAAATATTTTTTGCCACCTATCTACGGAGAAACAATCATCATAATAAAATAGAAAAGTCAAAGCTCAACATTGAAATATTTAAGTGTCTGTTTTTCCTGTGCTCTGTTTGAGAATGGAATGGTAGGGAAATAGCTTGAATGTGATTTGGTGATCCATCTGCCAGGTCCTTAATTGAGAACTGCGGATTAGTCATGTACATGTATCATGAGAGTGTTGTTCAGAATTGAAGGTGGGTAGAATTTGTGTCAGAAGTGGAGGTGGTTTTGAATGAATTACCACATTCAGCAAAAGTGTTTTCACCAATAGAAATAATGAGCAGTCAGATAAAGGGAGAGCTAGTATTAAAGTGGGTAAAGACTTGGAATCTAGAACAGGTAGTTTAGAAGGCCACTCATGATGAAAATATATTAGACCTAATGGAAACAAATAGCTCTGACATCTTTGATGATGTCAGTAGCTAAAGTGGTATCAATGACCCTGAAGCAGTTGTAGTTCCTTCCCTGGGGTCCCTAATCCTCTTGGACCATTTTCATGCAAATACTTTCCTTAATTTCAGAAGAACTTTAAATGCTAGGGAACCATAACGTGGTTGTTTTCATGGCTATATGTATCAAATGTCCATGGTGGTTACAAATATGAGTTAGTAACACTTACAACCAGTCACTTGAGACTAAATGCATAGCGGCCAGCATCAGACTACATAACACTCACGGCACTCCGCTTCTTTTTTGTTACCCACTGCGATTCTAGCATGCCAAGCGGCCAGAAAGTTATACTGTTGACTTCAGCGAGAGCTTGTGAGAGTGGTAGTGAATCATAATTGTTTATATTGGTCTGTACAATGGTTTTTACAAATGGGAGCATCAGTAGTGCAATAAATTGCAGTAGCAAGAAGAAGGAGACACCACATTTGTCTCTTTTCAGGTCTACTAACAATCCTAGGAGGTGTGAACTACTACATTATAGAACAGTTTATTTATGAATTTCTTGTAACCTACAGATATTTAGTGGAAAATGTTACATTTTGAAAGAACAAAAAAATTGCTAGTAAGCAGCAGAAGACCTGACCTTTTGTAGAAAGTCGTCATGTTTCTGCTCAAAAAGTGAAGTATTCTACATTACACCTCCAGTCAAATCAGTGAATATGGGAAACGTGTAAGGAATGAAAAACCTGCATTATTTATCAAAGCAGATAAGGTACCACAACTGTAGCTGCAGGAAAAACCACTCACGCGTGATAATAAAAGAACAAAAGCAATAAAGCTGGTTCCAATTACAGAAGAAACCAATTCCACAACTGTTGCTGCATTTGAGCCACAAATGGCAAGAATCTTCAACACATTCACTTTTGAAACAAAAGTAATTATATTTACAAAAATATTTATGTACTGGAAGTTGAGTGTGTTGTGAGATGAGACCGTGCAAAACATCAGGTTCCCTACAAAATAGTTACACATCAAGGAAAGTGTCTGTCATAATAAGAACAGACAATAAAATAAATATATTCTTCTCATGTGTGAAATGTATGTTTATATACTCTTGTTTTCTGTAAATAAACTGCAATTATCCACATGTTCAAAAGTATTTCTCCATGATTAAGCTGTAGCTTATGTCACTGAATCATAGAGTTTCAGTTGTTTTTACGTGTATTTCATGATCATTCATGTCTCTTGATAATTTACTAATGCTTGGAATGCAAAAATGTAATAACTATTTCCCTTAGAAAAATAATTAAAAACAAAATTTAATCTTACAGTTGCTTTCTCATTGCTTGAGCTTCCTCCTCTTCCCTCTTGTCACCTTGCAGCAACAATCACTATCCCTTCCTTCCTGCACGTCATGGACAGGAGTTATATGCTCAGACTGCAGCAGCCATAAACCATTATTGCATACCTTATTATGAAGCATTATTGTCAGTATTACCAGTTTCTGTTCACCTGTAGACAGAGCGTGATGCATTTGTGATTCACTGATTTTCTTGCAAGACCAACTGATCTTGCAGACATACTGAAATCAGGCTTTTTGCAGATGATGCAGCTATGTATAATGAAGTACGATCTGAGAGAAACTGCATATACACTCCTGGAAATGGAAAAAAGAACACATTGACACCGGTGTGTCAGACCCACCATACTTGCTCCGGACACTGCGAGAGGGCTGTACAAGCAATGTTCACACGCACGGCACAGCGGACACACCAGGAGCCGCGGTGTTGGCCGTCGAATGGCGCTAGCTGCGCAGCATTTGTGCACCGCCGCCGTCAGTGTCAGCCAGTTTGCCGTGGCATACGGAGCTCCATCACAGTCTTTAACACTGGTAGCATGCCGCGACAGCGTGGACGTGAACCGTAAGTGCAGTTGACGGACTTTGAGCGAGGGCGTATAGTGGGCATGCGGGAGGCCGGGTGGACGTACCGCCGAATTGCTCAACACGTGGGGCGTGAGGTCTCCACAGTACATCGATGTTGTCGCCAGTGGTCGGCGGAAGGTGCACGTGCCCGTCGACCTGGGACCGGACCGCAGCGACGCACGGATGCACGCCAAGACCGTAGGATCCTACGCAGTGCCGTAGGGGACCGCACCGCCACTTCCCAGCAAATTAGGGACACTGTTGCTCCTGGGGTATCGGCGAGGACCATTCGCAAGAGTCTCCATGAAGCTGGGCTACGGTCCCGCACACCGTTAGGCTGTCTTCCGCTCACGCCCAAACATCGTGCAGCCCGCCTCCAGTGGTGTCGCGACAGGCGTGAATGGAGGGACGAATGGAGACGTGTCGTCTTCAGCGATGAGAGTCGCTTCTGCCTTGGTGCCAATGATGGTCGTATGTGTGTTTGGCGCCGTGCAGGTGAGCGCCACAATCAGGACTGCATACGACCGAGGCACACAGGGCCAACACCCGGCATCATGGTGTGGGGAGCGATCTCCTACACTGGCCGTACACCACTGGTGATCGTCGAGGGGACGCTGAATAGTGCACGGTACATCCAAACCGTCATCGAACCCATCGTTCTACCATTCCTAGACCGGCAAGGGAACTTGCTGTTCCAACAGGACAATGCACGTCCGCATGTATCCCGTGCCACCCAACGTGCTCTAGAAGGTGTAAGTCAACTACCCTGGCCAGCAGGATCTCCGGATCTGTCCCCCATTGAGCATGTTTGGGACTGGATGAAGCGCCGTCTCACGCGGTCTGTACGTCCAGCACGAACGCTGGTCCAACTGAGGCGCCAGGTGGAAATGGCATGGCAAGCCGTTCCACAGGACTACATCCAGCATCTCTACGATCGTCTCCATGGGAGAATTGCAGCCTGCATTGCTGCAAAAGGTGGATATACACTGTACTAGTGCCGACATTGTGCATGCTCTGTTGCCTGTGTCTATGTGCCTGTGGTTCTGTCAGTGTGATCATGTGATGTATCTGACCCCAGGAATGTGTCAATAAAGTTTCCCCTTCCTGGGACAATGAATTCACGGTGTTCTTATTTCAATTTCCAGGAGTGTATATTCAGTAAGATCTTGATAGGATTCCAACGTGGTGCAGATATTGGCAACATGCTCCAAATGTTCAGAAATGTAAACCTTTGCACATCACAAAACAAAAAATGAAGTATCCTAAGACTGTTATATCAATGGTAAAGACAGCTACTCAAACTGGTGGCACTAATGTGCACCTGTTTTAGTGTCATGATCAGCCTCATCTTAATGCTGCTGTTAGGTGCCGTTTGAGTCTATCAATACATCAGGTTTCATTAGGCATGGCCTGCACCTCGACAGGTATGGGAAGAGGAGGCTGGCAAAGCTTACAGGTGACAGTGTAGTGGATGGTGGTGGGATGACTCATGGAAAAATTTCTGTAGTAGTTGGTCTTAGAGCTGAACCTTTTTTAGACTGAAGTCAGCTGATACGTATACCTGCTTAAAGGAAATCCCTCTGAAAAACGAATCATTTTCAGAGCTCAGGTATCCAAGTCGAAAAGGAATTAGCACATTTCATCAAAATATAAGATTTATTAGAGATAAAGTTAGTGAAGTGCTTATAGATATTGACTGGCATTATTGGTATATTGAAGCACCACTAAATAATTTGACAGTTCAGAGGCTTCCTTTACTAGGCTACAGATCAGCTGGCTGTTTTTCAAGGAGTTCTCTGCAGAGTGGGGGAGTGGCCACATACACATGATCTAATGCAGACTGTGTTCTTCCCAACCAGGGTGCAGGGGAACAGTAGCACAGCTATAGGCAATATTTTTATTCGTTCTTCATTACTAGATGGGCATTCTGTTAGTAAAAGGGTGAATGCACAAATTGTAACACTAAAAGGCTTCTGTACTCAAACAAATGTTATATATAATTACAAACAATGTAGGGAAGCTAATCCGATGGCAATAGAAAGTTTTTTAAGTTTTGTTAAGGAACAAGAGTGGCAGGATGTTTATGGTGCCAATAACATAGATGACAAATATAATGCTTTCCTTAACACATTTACCACACTCTTTGAGAGTTGCTTTCCATTATAACATTAGAAACAGGGTACTACCACTAAAAGGTAGCCTGGGTGGCTCACTAATGGGATAAGGATATCATGTAAAACAAAGTGGGGATTATATCAAAATGTTAGAAGAAGTCACAATCAGACTACAGTGGCCCATTACAAACAGTATTGTAAGGTGCTTAAAAACATTATTATGAAGCCAAAGATTATGTGGTAGGCAAATAGAATAGCTAACTCACAGGATTAATTCTGTTACTGATAAGTCTCATATATGTACAGTTGATATATGTACAGTATTTAACAATCATTTTCTGAGCACTGCTGATGAATTAAATAAAAACTTAGTTTCTACAAGGAATCATACAACTCTCTTGGAAAATGTCTTTCTGAGATTGATGTCTTAAATACTCCTCTGTGATACTGACAGAGGCTAGATGGAGTCAATAATGAAATCACTGAAGACTAAGGACTCTCATGGATATGATGGAGTGCCTGGCAGAAAATTAAAGTACTGCACTGCACCTGTTAGTGTTGCACTTAGTCATGTTTCTAATTCTTTCTTTATGAATGGTCAGTTTCCTGGACGCTTAAAGCACTCAGTAGTAAAGCTGCTTTATAAAAAGGGAGAAAGGGATAATGTAGATAATTTTAGACCTACTTCTATGCCATCAGTGTTTGTTACAGTTATTGAAAGGGCTTTGTACGTAAGGATAATGGATCATTTTATATAACATAATTTGCTATCAAATGTACAGTTCGGCTTTAGAAGTGGTTTAACAACCGAAAATGCTATACTCTCTTTTCTCTGTGAGGTAATGGATGGATTAAACTAAAGGCTTCTAATGCTAGGCATATTTTTTGATTTAACTAAGGTGTTTGATTGTGTTGATCTCAAAATATTGCTCCAGAAGTTGGACCATTATGGAATATGGGGAGTAGCTCACAACTGGTTCACCTCTTACTTTAACAACAGACAGCAAAAGGTCATTATTCACAGCATTGAGAATGGTTGTGATGTGGGGTCTGAGTGGGGCATGGTCAAATGGAGAATGCACCAGGGATCAGTGTTGGAGCCACTACTTTTCCTCATTTATAGAAATGATATGCCCTCTAGTATTACAGATAATTCTAAAATATTTCTGTTTGCTGATGACACTAGCTTTGTAGTAAAGGATGTTGTGTGCAACATTGGCTCTGTTTCAAACAGTGCAGTTCATGACGTAAGTTCATGGCTTATAGAAAATAAACTAACACTAAACCATGGTAAGACTCAGTTTATAGTTTATAACACACCATTCAACAAAACCTGACATTTTAATTTCACAGAATGGGCATAGTGAAACTGAACAGTTCAAATTTCTAGGTGTTCAGATAGATAGTAAACTGTGGAAAGCCCACATTCAGGACCTTATTCAAAGACTTAATGCTGCTATTTTTACCACTCAAATGGTATGTGGTGTAAGTGATCGTTTGACATGAAAATTAGTCTACTTTCCTTATTTTTGTTTGCTTATGTCGTATTATATTATGTTTTGGGGTAACTCTTCCCATTCTCAAAGGATATTTTTGGCTCAAAAATGGGCAGTTTGGGCAATAGGTGGTGTAAGTTCATGAACCTCTTGTCGACCCCTGTTCGCTAATCTGGGTATTCTGACATTGGCCTCTCAAAACATATATCCTTTACTGTTGTTTCTTGTTAACATTATCAGCTTATTCCCAAGAATTAGCAGCTTTCACTCAGTTAATACTAGGCAGAAATCCAATCTGCGTTTGGATCATATTTCCTTGACTCTTGTGCAGAAAGGTGTGCAGTATGCTGCTGCATCCATTTTTAAAAAGCTACCACAAGAATTCAAAAATCATAGCAGTAATCCACGCACTTTCAAATAAAAAATGTATTTCCTCATGGGTGAGTTCTTCTATTCTGTTGAGGAGTTCCTTTAAAAATTAAGCTGATTCCTATGTTATATTGGTGATGGCATTTATTTAAACTTGTGGCTTGTCTTTTTTTGGGTTCATAAACATTTTATTTTATTTTATCTGTTATTACTTTTAAGTTATAATTTCATGTATTGACACATTCCATGACCTTGGAGATTTGCTCCTCAGTTTGGTCCAGCGGAACTAGGCACATAATATAAAATAAAATGAGTCACTGTTGGAATTGACCAACTCATACAAATACCTGTGTGTAACACTTTGTACGGATATGAAATGGAATTATGCACTAGTGTCCAAAATTAAAGCAACAAACTGTTATTTCCCCATCCTGTTTCTAATTCATGGTATAATCATACAAAGTGTCAGCAGATGTCATTACGATCATGTAAAACACGGGAGATGGCATTCCAATCAACAGACAACCATGCCAACGAAGACATCAGGGCACCTATCAAGTAGTGTATTGTTTGAAGGGTATGGCACACAGAAGACACCTACAGACTCTCTGCTGTGGAGGGCCACAGGAAGAATGGAAGCAGGAGTGTTGCAAACTGATGTGGCCCAATGGCTTAATATGAACTGTTCAGTTGTTTCTGAGATGAGGCGACAGCTTATAGAGACCAAAACTGTATCCCGGAGACCAGGACAGGGCCGACCACGTGTGACATCAGAAAGAGTGGACGATTATTTGGCTGTAAGGGCACAGCAGTATTGCCTTTCTATTGCACTGCAACAGGCATGTGGCCTTGCAGCATCCGCTGGATCCATCCTATTGTCAGATTTAGATTGTTTTGGTGCCTCATTGCTGACTGAAAGATTCTAATGGAAGCCTGACAGACTCGCCATATACAAATTCTGCTACTGATCAACCAAGGTCCAATTAGAATATTGCATATAAATCAAGGCAGGAAGAATGTTCAGCCAAGAAGAGTTGCAACTCATTATGGTAGACCTGAAGGTCTGATGGCAACCTTGTACCATGCCATTGCTAGATTGCTAGAGGGGTGGTAGCTGGTGGTATAACGATGCATAAAAACACATAAATTTGCCCATTCACGGAACAAGATTGACTCAATTTGACAGCCCTGTTCCATTGCCATGTCGATAGGACACCAAATCGTGCTATCAATGAGGTTAGAAATATTTGTGTGACAGTTTCTGCCAAGATGCTTCTACCCATCAGGCAAATCTATGAACTGCAGTGAATACATATTTGAAACCTTGACAGGGGGTCCGGCATTTGATTTCTTGGTAAACTCCTGTAGCCCAGGGTCAGTTCTTGTGCCACACCCAGTTGTGTGAAGTTGCTGGCCATGGATACTGCACTTATTCAGAAGTAATCAGGCACAACATTATCAGCACGCCACGAGTGACAAATGTCAGTAATAAACTGGATGATGAATTCTAGGCATAATTGATATGATGAAAAAAGTCGCCAGGGTGTTCAATGCCAAAGACGGAAAAACTGTGAAATGGCATGCATCTATATCTGTTCTAAAATGCTTAATGGCTTCATAGATCACGAAACGTTTCCTGTCATAGCCATTCCATATTGTCTCTGCCTCTATCAGTTTATGGGAGAAGAACTGTAGCGACTGCCAGAACCTTTCAGTATCTGTTACAGGGCTGCTCCACTCATGGTCTGGTTGGTGTTGATAACAACAGCTACTAAACATAACTCTGCCTCGCAATTATGGAGTGCCTGACTGTGGTTGGTTGATGAACTGTAAAAATAACACTTCACCAGCCATTATTTTTATAGCTTTTTATTTGTTGTTGTTGTTGTGGTCCACAGTCCTGAGACTGGTTTGATGCAGCTCTCCATGCTGCTCTATCCTGTGCAAGCTTCTTCATCTCCCAGTACTTACTGCATCCTATATCCTTCTGAATCTGCTTAGGGTATTCATCTCTTGGTCTCCCTCTACGATTTTTACCCTCCACGCTGCCCTCTGAAATATGCTCACTATTTTTATTTACTTAAATTTGGCATATTTCATGACAGTACCTTTTCCGTGAAATGTTTACAAGATGATATTTGTCTTGGCTTCAGTCGTCTAGTGGAAGTATGATTCCACAATGCAGTTTCGTCAGCTGCAGAAATGATCTGGTTCAATGCGTTTGCCTCATTTTTGGTACTTCAAATACCATTTCTTCGAATTTGGTTTCTTCTTAAAGTTTATATAAAAAAGGTAGTAACATAATTCATTTTTTCCTGTTCACTAGCAAATTATTATAATGGCAACCTGCACATTGTTCTACCATCAACACACACCAAGAGTTCACTGCCGACTGACTACAGTCAAAGACGACTCCAGTGTCAAAGACATTTTACACAACACACAACCTTCCACTTGGAACCAGTCTCTTTGATATTCTTCGTCACATCTACTAATAGCAATCAATATGCTGTCACTCTTAAAAATATAAGTAAATTAACATAAAATAAGGCAAATGACAATAAAAAAAATTCTGACAAAAATATAAGAAAACATTTACAATTTGGTATCGACAATTCCGGTATAAAATAACACATCTCCCAGATCCATTACACCTCCAATACTAAATTGGTGATCCCTTGATGCCTCAGAACATGTCCTACCAACCGATCCCTTCTTCTGGTCAAGTTGTGCCACAAATTTCTCTTCTCTCCAATCCTATTCAATACCTCCTCATTAGTTATGTGATCTACCCATCTAATCTTCAGCATTCTTCTGTAGCACCACATTTCAAAAGCTTCTATTCTTTTCTTGTCCAAACTTAGTTATCATCCATGTTTCACTTCCATACATGGCTACACTCCATACAAATACTTTCAGAAACGACTTCCTAACACTTAAATCTATACTCGATGTTTACAAATTTCTCTTCTTCAGAAACACTTTCCTTGCCATTGCCAGTCTACATTTTATATCCTCTCTACTCCGACCATCATCAGTTATTTTGCTCCCCAAATAGCAAAACTCCTTTACTACTTTAAGTGTTTCATTTCCTAATCTAATTCCCTCAGCATCACCCGACTTAATTAGACTACATTCCATTATCCTCATTTTGCTTTTGTTGATGTTCATCTGATATCCTCCTTTCAAGACACTATCCATCCCGTTCAACTGCTCTTCCAAGTCCTTTGCTGTCTCTGACAGAATTACAATGTCATTGGCGAACCTCAAAGTTTTTATTTCTTCTCCATGGATTTTAATACCTACTCTGAATTTTTCTTTACTGCTTGCTCAATATACAGATTGAATAACATCGGGGAGAGATTACAACCCTGTCTCACTCCCTTCCCAACCACTGCTTCCCTTTCATGTCCCTCGACAGGGGACGCTGGAAGATCACCTACACACAGTGTTTCTCAAGAATACGGCTTATCTTCTAGGAAAGAGCACCCACATAGGGCAAAAATGCACTAGATCTGAAGGAATTACTATCTTCTGTCCCGTCACATACCAGCATTCTTGGTTTTGCATTGAATGCTCTACGAATTTGTTGTGGAGAAAATCCATTTGATTTAAAAATGTTCTTGATGTATGTGAGCTCTTCTTGCAAATTGTCTTTACTGGATATACAATGGGCCCTATGCACTAAGGTCTTAAGCACACCTATGGTCTGTGAAGGGTGATGGCAGCTACTGGCATGAAGATATAGATTTATGTGTGTTGGTTTCTGATATATGGCATGTCCTAATGTGCCATCAACTTTACGGCAAACTACAACATCTAGAAAGGGGAGGCAGCCGTCTTTTTCTATTTCCATATTAAATTTTATGCTAGCATGGATGGAATTCAAATGCTCAAAAAATCAATGTAATTCATCCATCCCATGCGGCCATACCACAAATGTGTCGTCCACATACCTCCAGAAGACCGTTGGTTTAAAACTTGCTGAGTCCAGTGCCTTGTCCTCGAAGTCTCCCATGAAAAAATTAGGTACCAGAGGGGAGAGGGGGCTCCCCATAGCAACACCATCAATCTGCTCATAAAACTCACCATTAAACTGAAAATAAGCTGATAAAAGCACATGCTCAAATAAGGCCGTAATGTTCTTATCAAAATGTTGGCTGATAAAAGATAAAAAGGAGCCCTTTAAAGGTACCTTGGTGTATAATGATACCATGTCAAAACTAACAAGCACATCCGTACTATTTAGCCTGACATTGCTAAGTCTCTGAATAAAATCCACAGAATTACGAATGTGGTAACTACATTTTCCTACCAATTGTTTTAATAAGGAAGTTTTGGCAGAAAAATACATTGGTGAACCAATAGTGCTCGTTATAAGTCTCATAGACAAGTCCTCTAGACGCTCATCCTCACCCATCTTGGGAACTTTAGGAAGACCATAAAATCTCGGTGGTACTGCACCCCGCCCTTGTAACTTCTTACGACTTCCTTCGGTAGTGATGAAGTGTTCAGCAAGGCAGCAGTCCTTCTTGTCACCTTGTTAGTAGGATCTTTGCTAATCTTCCAGTATGTACCAGAACTAAGTAGACCACACATCTATTCCTTGTAGTCTTCCTGAGGCAAAAGGACAGTAGCACTACCTTTATCAGCATGCTGGACAACTGTGTCAGTATCCTCACGCAGTTTTCATATTGCACATCTTTCTTCCATGGAAACATTACTTCTTTGTGGACAATGCTTCATAATTGCTCAGCAGGTTTCTCATCTGATCTCTTCAGCAGAATCCTCTGATAGTGCTCAGATGGCACTGATGAAAGATGATATCGGCAAAGTCTTTGGAGTAGGGGCAAAATTTAGCCCTTTACTTAAGACAGACAATATAGCTTCAACCAGATACTTACCCGTCAAATTTATGACAGGACGTCGAATAACAGAGTCCACCTGAGAAGGCTGGTCCAACTGGCTATACCAAGTACAAGAGTCTCTTACATAACTTGCGGAACAAAATGAACATAGCAACAAGAAAATTACTGGTAGATGTACTTAACAGTTCCTTGAGTGAAACAGTTGGAAATATAAAGATAGACCAGATGCCCAAAAAGTCAAGATGACTTAGTGGAAGTTACAAATAGAGGAACAGTTTTTTTAGGTGATTCGTCCTTGCAAATTATGGTAAAATTAACAAGAATGGTGTAGTGAGCAAAACGTTGCTGTGCCATGTTCAAATGGTTCAAATGGCTCTGAGCACTATGGGACTTAACTTCTGAGGTCATCAGTCCCCTAGAACTTAGAACTAGTTAAACCTAACTAACCTAAGGACATCACAAACATCCATGCCCGAGGCAGGATTCGAACCTGCGACCGTAGCGGTCTTGCGGTTCCAGACTGCAGCGCCTTTAACCGCACGGCCACTTCGGCCGGCACTGTGCCATGTACTATTAATAAAAGGAGTTTGTGAAAAAGCAATACGTATAAACAGAAAGGTATAGCAATACTAAGTAATTACTAGTACTTGCAAATTCCAAAGACTGAAATACCGACATAAGGGTATGGGATTTAGTGTAAGCTATGTCCTCATTTTGAAATGAGCTCTAAAACACTATAAAATGATATATTGTAATCTGTTTGTGTAAGTAGATATAAGTAATGCAAAGAAGGGCTTATTGTCTACTTGTAATGAGTTAAGTGCAAAGTCACTTGTAAAACAGTTAAACATATTTTTACAACATTGAAGGAAAAGACAGATTGCTAATTAACATAAAGCAGAAAAGTCAAGTTGCAGACAGGCACAATTAAAAGACACTTACATAAAGCTTTCGACGTTACATTGTTGAATTCCTACATGGAGTTTCCATTGTTTGATTTGTTAAACATATTTTTAGTTGTTTACATAACTGAATTGTCATGACAATCTTTGTCTAAGTGGTGGGATATGAAAGGTAACATCCCTTTGGGAAAAGTGATGTGTCATTCCCTCCATCTCTGTAACTGGCAAAGGACGGTCATGACCTCGAATAAGCATTTTTGTTACTTCACTAAGTAAGTGTTTGTTTTGGGCCGAATATTGTGCAGGAAAATTTGTTTCTTTTATGCATGTCATGAGAATGGAAGTGGACGCAGTGTACCTGCATGGCACGGATGATGGGCATCTGGATTTCCTGTGCATGGAGAACCTGGTCATCGGGAAAGTTATACCACGAGAAAGGCATTTCACCTCAGAGATTTGCTGTGGACCACAGAACCTCGCCATGCATGACGCCACTTGTCCAGGGAGGCTCATAAAAGACAGACAGAGCTAAATTACAGAGGCATATATGTATTAAGAGCATGTCAAAATTTGCTACAGTAAAATCTAACACTGAATGAGGTAAAATACGTGTGTCATAAAGAAGCAGCGCGTTAACTTATTTTTTAGCGGCTAGTGTTTGAGGTTTCCAGTTGTCAAGGACTTGGCATCTTCGAGAGCAGTATCTGCTGTCTCAAGATAGAGCAACATGGTCCAGTCAAACAGTTAATAGAGATAAGAAAAGGCGACCACAAAAACTGATGGCCTATATACTCCACCTCCGTACAAACCTGAACAACGGTAGGCGTGTTATGTTCTTTGGAATGTATACATTTTTTTACGTGGAACCATAGACTAAGCAAAATTGTCATTAAAAGCTAATAAAATAATCAGTTAAGTTGAACATGTAAATTATTTTTTTTATTCTTAAATTTCTTTGTCAACTGTAAGTAATGACTCCTGTGACCAGGCAGCTCTAGCTCAAACAGTTCCATCAAATCAGATTAAAAGATCAAAAACTGGTTTCTGTGCTCCCATGAGAAGAATCTCAGCTTTAGAATATTAAGGACACAACCAACTTCCTTCCTCACTTCTCCTCTAATACCACCTGCATCATTACTGCCACCTACACATTAACGTCGGATGCCAACGGATGAGCTGCTGCAATTGAGCCCTACCTCTCCCGCTGTCCAGCCAGTTTGAAGCCCACAAATTCATTCCTCGCACTCATGACCGACTTTATCTTTTTCCACAATTAGGTTTCTTCTGAGAGGAAGATATACAATCAAGTCGGTGGCGGCACCCACATAAGCTCATCTGTTTGTTGAATAACTGGAAGAAACCTAACCAGCAACCTTAGATCTTAAACCTCTTGCCTCCTTCAGGTTCTATTTCCTTCCAATATTCAAGAAACTGATTAAAATATGTGGGTGTATATGGCTACGCCACAGCAGAAAAGTTTTTGTCTCTTCTTGGAACAGTTCTAGAAAACAGACAGGATGACTTTAGTGTAACATTTCCTTTTCCATGTGTTATCCACACAATCCTGAAAAATGGAATGCTGCATTAAATTTGTGTCAGTCCTGTACTGGACTTTGATACTGTCTGTGATTCACTGATGATATCTTCATTATCTGTACCTCAAGATATTCTACCCATTTATCCACAAACTTTACAACTTTCCCCTTATCCATTTCACCCAGTGCATTTCAGTTTAGCATGCCACTTTCTTGGACATTGACTTCCATCTCTCCCACAGCTCCATACAAACCTCTGTCCATAAAAAGCACACTAACCATTAATGTCAATACCAATCATCCCTTCGCCACTAAAGGCCTCTCCCATGAAACCTAGCTGCCAGTGTACAGTGTATAGCGTCCCCAGTGCTATATTATGAAAAGTCTTAAAAAACAGTATTTATAAAGAAGAAACATTTAAAAATTGAATAATATATTTTTATCATGTAGCCGTAAAATAATAATTTCTCTGGGTAGGTTTCGAGTGCAAGGAAATGTAGCAAAATGATCTAAAGAGATAACAAGATACGCTCTTTTGTTAATTTTTTAGTCATCTTCACTTCTTCTCTTGTCTTGATTGTGTATAGACGGACATCTTGCGAGTGCTGGCAAATGTAAGCATATTTGTATGAGTTAAGCATATAATATATTCATTTAATATTATTGTGCACATTTACTCTGTAAGAGGTGATCCCAATTTCATGTCCGCCTTCCTTGAATTAACCTGCATTCAAGTAATTTACAGCGGCCGATGCAGCCAACGACGCCATTACATGGCGATATTAACTTATGAAAAATTTGCGGAAGCAAAACACTTGCCCGCTATTGACATAATATTAATTTTTCTCCACAGCCGCACGACGTTGCAGAAATACGTAGCTTTAAGATTCTTATTTTCAGTAGCATAGCCAACAGCCAGAGCCAGGACTCCGACTACAATACAATGGTTAATGGAGGTAAGAAATACTCTCGCACATGTGTGGGCCGCAATTGTAATTAAAAACTAAAGATTTCTTGCTTTAAAGTGAACTGACTAGCCGAGGAAATTGATATGAAAAGTTTATTCCATTGTTCAACTTGTATGCACATGTTTTAAGATTCAGCGAGTCCAACATTCATTAATGTAACAAATAATTTGAGATTAATATTGTTAAAAAGGAGAACTTCACAAAAGCATTTAACCGTAAATCGAAATTGAATGAAATATCATTTTTATTAAGGCCCACCACGTAAGTCGGCAACAATCAAAATAATAATAATAATAATAATAATAATAATAATAATACATTAAATTACGACGGCCGACGGACGCGAGATTGGCGCCGCAACTTTGGGGCCCGATCAAAGAAAATACGAAATTTACTAAATCTGACTCTATTGTAATGAATGTAATTATGTATGTGTATAATTGTTGTAAAATATTAATGCCTATATGAATTCCTTTACATGTACAACAACAAAACCACACCCTGAGGAGAGCTGGAGAAGAAAAAGTGTAGAAAAGAAAAGGGATTACGAGAAAGAAAAATAAAGGTAAGGCCTATTGTGCAAGCATCCTGTGTAGCTCTGTGCGGAGTATCGAACCCATGTGCACATGAGATACCTTTGGTGTTTTACGTATTTATGTGTTTATTTTTTGGAGGGGATAATTATTCGTTTTGTGTATTTATATGTTTATTTTTGGAGGGGATAATTATTCATGTGTGTATCAGTGTTAAAGATTCATCAGTGGCTTAAAGTGAATTTATTATGGGTAAGATAGGACAAGCTAAAGCATCCGTACCAGACGAACAAAATTTTGTTAATATGGAAAGTGAGGGTCATTTGCAATACGCAAACGAATCCCAAGCCACCGCCTCGGATAACATAATTTCTGGAGCGGGGGGCAAGGATCTGTGGTCGGTGAATGACGCTCCACAGCACAATGGGAATAGAATAACAACTACTCCACTGCCTGGGCAGGGGGGCCAATCGAGTGCTAGATCAAGCGGGGCACAAGTGTGCTCACCGATTGCAGACCCATTTGCAGAATTTCTGCGCAGGTTAGAAGAAAGAGATAGGGAAAAGGAAAGAATGTCAGAACAGAGGGGAAAAACAAAGAGACGAAAAACTGGCTCAGATGCTACATGAGCAAGAGAAAAAATTAACGCAAAAGCTCATTGAGCAAGAGCAGTGCAGTGAAGCGAAGCTAGATAGTATCCAAAGCGAACTTGCCGAGATGCGGGACGCTTTCAAAGAAATCTCCGATCTTGTGCAAAGCTTAGCCGGTGAGATGCAAAAATTATAGATATCGCAGGCTAGGCTTGAAGACAATGTCCAGGCTTTAACCAACCACGTGGATAATGTGGACATAGATGCACGGAAAAGTATTGACGCATATTTGGAAGTGCAAGCTCAAAAAGTAGAAAAAGAATTAAATGAATGGCTAGAAATAAAGGATCGCGAGATATCTGCAAAGATTGAAAGCGACGTAAAAACAGTTGTAGAACAAGCGACTGCAGCCGCGAGTGTAAAGATTGACGCTAGCACTGCCGCACTACGTGCCGAATTAACACAGATCAAATCCCGTGTGACAGCGGAGTTGCCAAATTGGCAACAGGAGGTCGCGCGGAGACTGTCTGCGTTGGAAAGCAATGTAAACAGTGGCGGACAGATAATGAATCCGACTCCGCAGACTGATTACCATAATAACGCTGACGGTAGGCAGGGTGCGAGTGCGCAACCGCAACCTAATGCGAATTATGAACACGAACAACATGCGATACTGTGCAGCGCACATCACAAAGTAGTGAATGTCCCAGAATGTAGCAATCAGATGTGCAAAAAAGAGGACAATGTAATAAAACACAGGACATTCCAACCCTTCAATAGCGAAAAACGAAATGTCCACCCTGTTGTATTTATTAAGAGCTTCAGGAATGTGTTTCCCAGAACATGGATGGAGAGACAAAGAATACAGTTCGTGGTCTCCTTTATTCAAGGTGACGCGGCACTGTGGGTGACCGACATGTCCAAAAAATGTCTAATGATGCAACAGTTTGAAGGTGTTTTCTCGCAAAAATTTTGGTCCGATAGCGTCCAAGAAAGACTACGAAAGGAGTTGTACAGTCCAGAAATGTACAATCCTAAGATGGGAAAGTTACGCAAATATTTTGAAAAGTATATAAACAAAACCAGGTACTGGGATGAGCCAATGTCCGATCGTGACATAATCAGATTAATAAAAATGAAGTTGTCCAGTGAAATTAAAAGATATTTCATCAATGTGCCGGAATATGATATTCATGGAAATAGTGGACTCTGTTGACTTATTGATCGAAGATATGAAAACCGAAAACAAGTGGAACCATGCATGCTGTAATCAACAAAAAGCCTGTTACAGTGGCAGCCACAGTAATGGTAGTACCAAATGGTAACGGGAATAGGCACGAGCACCGGCAACAGAATTGAGGCACAAACAATGGCAATGGTTATAACGGCAACGGTTATAATCGTTAAAATCGAAAGGGACATCATGATGGACGCACGACTAATGGATATAATGGTAACGGCAATCCGCAATGGCGGAACAACCGAAATCAGTGGCGTGGTAGTAATGAACCGACACCACAGTGGCAGCAAAACACAGCGCCACAATGGAACGCCAACCCAGGTCCATCACAGAACATGTCAGGAAGTTACAACCGACCACCGCAAAACCAGGGCCATACACAGTATCAAAATACGCCATCGGGGAGGCAGGACGGCCAACCCAACACCAGCAACAACAACAACCAGAACCACAATGTGAGGTTAGTGGAAGTGACAGACAACTGTCAACCCACTAATGGTCATCCGTTAAACTAATGACAGCCACAATATGCTCTCTGTTGTTGGCTGCAGGATGGTGTAGTGAGGGCATATTCACGAATGACAGCCATAAACTTTGTATGTTGAGATACAATGAGGGAATAAAAATAGAAAAGGAACTTGTAGACATACCGCAGAAACGTAACCGAACCGACAAAAGTGTTGTGCAGGCTATATTGCAAGCAGATATGTACGGAGCACCAATACAGATAATAGTCGATACCGGCGCATCAACCAATGTCATGAGTGCTAATTTTTACAAGTACTTGAGTCAAAATAATAGAATACCAGTATTGCCAGTGAAGAATTGTCGTGTAACAGGTGCAATAGGTGCACACTCTCATATCATAAAGCACCACGTGCAAGTCGAGTTTACGGTAGGAAATGAAGCAATGAAAAGCTCGTTCCTAGTAGTTAAGGGATTAGGTGTCGATTGCATCCTGGGGATGGAATTTTTACGCCAGAGGGACGCAAAAATCGACCTCTTGTGCGGGGAAGTAAGCCTTATGAATGAGGGTAGATGGGTTCAAAAAATGGTACAAATGGCTCTGAGCACTATGGAACTTAACATCTTTGGTCATCAGTCCCCTAGAACTTAGAACTACTTACACCTAACTAACCTAAGGACATCACACACATCCATGCCCGAGGCAGGATTCGAACCTGCGACCGTAGCAGTCGTGCGGTTCCGGACTGAGCGCCTAGAACCGCAAGACCACCGCGGCCGGTGGTAGACGGGTAATTTTGCCATTGGTGAGGACACGGGAAGTGCACGGTAAATATTGCCGGAGCTTTCAGTCTAGATTCGAAGGAATACAGGTAATGAATTTATATTCTGACTTAAGTACAAGACAAGCATATTATAAAGAATTTATTACTGAAGCAAAGAGGAAAAAAGGAAACTGATAGCCATGAAAGTCAGGGAGTCAGAAAATTTGACTGAAGCACAACAAAACGAATTGACTCGGCTACTTACAGGTTATGAGAATGTGTTTTCGGAAAAACCCGGTATTATCGAGGGCTACACCTATAATATCGAAGTGGTACCTCACAATACTTTCTGTCACGCGAACTACACCATCCCGTGGTCAAAGAAGGAGGCAATTATGAAGGAAACAAGAAAAATACATACAAAGACTTAAAGAAGTTCGCTCAGTAGAGCAACGTTTACATATATGAGTAGTAGGTTAAGTTTATAGTGTATTTTTTTTGTGAGTAAATGTTCAGATTTTAGTGTAACATTTAAAGACAATGAGGCACACAAGATTAGTGCAATTCAATTTTGTAGATGTTAAGGAATAATAGTATTTTTAAGCAATTGCATTTTGAAGAAAAGAAAATGAACGTAGGTTTAAGAATATTTTACAAATTTCATGTTTAAAAATGCTTTAAAAATATTTTTAAAAAAATTCAACAACATGTAATGATGAAGGAATTTTTCATTAGTGTGTCATGAATCTTTTTGAACTGTAGTAGTAATGAAACTTATGAAATTCAATATTATAGTGTATATGTTGTTCCATGTATTTATGTCTATACCGATCTTGAAATATGCTCAATCATAATTTACTAAACAACATGAGTGCAGGGTGTACATCACCCAAGGTACCTCATGTGTTGTGGACAAGGTACAAAGCAAATCAGTAAATGCGACTACCGCTAAGCACTGTTAAAATATATTGCCTTCTGCTAAGGCAGAGATTTGCACGAATTTATCATGTAAACAAAAGTCACAAATCTAACATTAATCTAGAAACTTGCACGCTAGGCCTAGATTATAAAATGTGTACAATAATGCGAGAGGCAAAGTTTTGTAAAGTCGAGCCTGGCTCTGGAGGGCAAGTACGCAATGAGTGGGCAGACATGACATGGAGACTCACCTCAGATGAGACGAAAGTACAATTGTATAGTCAAAAAATCTGAAAGCAAGTACGACTCTAAGTGGAAAATGAAAAGAGATAATTAGTGCGAGAGACTGGTAAAATCCAGCACGAGCCAAAATCCAGTTCAGACTGAATGAAATACAGTAGTGCTAGTGAACTAATCGAAACAGTTACTTTAAGCCGTGTGAAAAACTGTGAAGGTGAAACTGTGATACGAACAGTGAAGTGCTAGTATTGAACGTTCAACAGCGGTAAGGACGCCAAACGCCAATATTACGCACGAAAAACTGTGAATTTGCTTATAAATGTGAGCTGTTAACGTGAAGGGAACCCACAGTCAATATTTTTGAGACAGACTGTAGTTTCAGTGAGCACAATAATGCGAGATTGGAATGCGATGCGTGGACTGTAGCAAAACAGCGACCGCAGAAACGGCGAATGTTTGTGCTAAGCTTGTACTGGGACACTCACCAGTGCCTGCGAGTGCGGCGAAAACATAAATAATTTTATCAAGACAAAAACTGACGTGTAATGGAAACAGTGGCGCATCAAAACTTCATTCACGGGAGGAGATCCATGTCATGTATTCTGCAAGACAGTGCTAGCTCGACACTCAGAAACTGGCGAAAACTTAACAACAACTGCCGCACTAATAAATGCTTCTTTTCCACTAGCGTAACCATCTGCAGCAGGAAACAAATATTACGTTGGTTGTGTGTATGTTTCACGTACTACGTCGGAGATGCGTAGCAGAGCTGACTCCTGCCAACAAGCGCGGGGGGCGGATATCATCCCACTCCACCACGCCCGTCCGAGACAGAAACGCATCGCCAACCGTGCAGACGATCAGCTGATTCTGACGTTCCGCGATGGTGAGAGACACGCTGGCGTCGAGCGGGCGTTGACCTCTCCGCAGCCGCCGCGAACGCCGAGCACCGAACACACCAACCGACACCGTCGCGGCGTAGATCATCAACGCCACCGCAATCAATTGTTATAATGACCTCATTTCTTTGCATAGTGCAACAAAAAAATATTTGTAATGTATGCACATCCTGTACTCCAATGACATCCCAGAAACAATTAAGTGAAAGTGACCAAAGCAGTTAGTCTGTCGCTCCGCCGAGGTTTTCCCCAGGGTTTCCCTACGGCCACGCCAAATGGGGAGCGAACAGTTGACACCCCTGGGACTTCAAATATTCCGGACTAACTCGTGATTGTATACCTTTGAATGCTGCAAAAGTTGCAACCCTAAAAAGAAGCAGCCAAAATGAAACTAATTGTATTCTATATCCTTTTGTACATGACTGTATACATAACCAATTGTATATTATATTGTTATGTAAATAAGTTCATCTGTATTACACTTTGTGTGCAACATACCTCAGTAATTACAACGGTTTAAACATACAATGTGACATATGTAGACTGTGAAAGAAAAATCTGCGTGTGGACACTGTGGACATGAAAGAGGAAATATCTATGTCAAAAAACACGAACATTTTTTATGACATAAACATTTCGGAGGGCAATATAGCGTCCCCAGTGCTATATTACGAAAAGACTTAAAAAACAGTATTTATAAAGAAGAGACATTTAAAAATTGAATAATATATTTTTATCATGTACCCGTAAAATGTTAATTTCTCTGGGTAGGTTTCGAGTGCAAGGAAATGTAGCAAAATGATCTAAAGAGATGACAAGATACGCTCTTCTGTTAATTTTTTAGTCGTCTTCACTTCTTCTCTTGTCTTGATTGTGTATAGACGGACATCTTGCGAGTGCTGGCAAATGTAAGCATATTTGTATGAGTTAAGCATATAATATATTCATTTAATATTATTGTCCACATTTAATTTGTAAGAGGTGATCCGGATTTCATGTCCGCCTTCCTTGAATTAACCTGCATTCAAGTAATTTACAGTTCAACAATCGCAGCGGCCGATGCAGCCAACGACGCCATTACATGGCGATATTAATTTATGAAAAATTTGCGGAAGCAAAACACTTGCCCGCTATTAACATAATATTAATTTTTCTCCATAGCCGCACGACGTTGCAGAAATACGTAGCTTTAAGGTTCTTATTTTCAGTAGCATAGCCAACAGCCAGAGCCAGGACTCCGACTACAATACAATGGTTAACGGAGGTAAGAAATACTCTCGCGTGTGTGGGGGCCGCAATTGTAATTAATAACTAAAGATTTCTTGCTTTAAAGTGAACTGACTAGCCGAGGAAATTGATATGAAAAGTTTATTCCATTGTTCAACTTGTATGCACATGTTTTAAGATTCAGCGAGTCCAACATTCATTAACGTAACAAATAATTTGAGATTAATATTGTTAAAAAGGAGAACTTCACAATAGCATTTAACCATAAATCAAAATTGAATGAAATATCATTTTTATTAAGGTCCACCACGTAAGTTGGCAACAATCAAAAAATAATAACAACAATAATGATATATTAAATTACGACGGCCGACGGACGCGAGATGTGCTCCTGCAGTACGGAGCAATTCCTTAACCAGCATACTGAAGATATTACTGAGGCTTTCACAGGCTGGTATTACTCTGCAAATCCAATCCACAAACATATCTCCATAGTCATATCCCCAGGTATCCAAGAGCCCGCCACAAACTATCTGCAGAGGTGCACCAATCATTACCCAAAATGACCCAGGACTGGACTGCATCAACCCCCCCCCCCCCTCTCCCCAATTTTCTCACAACTGTCAGCTTCTCTGAATTGCACAGATGAGATTGGTTTCACAACTCCTCATTGATCCCCTCCCTACCAGCTGTCCCTTGTGCCTCTCTGCAGTCTCCCCTCCCTCTGTTCTAGCTATCTCCAATTATCATCATCTCATTTCATTGCAACTTTTCTTCAAAGCAGCCAGATGGGCTAGCAGTGCCACACCTGTAGCCAGCCAATCCCCTGCTGCATCTTCTTCCCAGCCGTCACCCTCCCTGCCTTCCCTGTTCCTGAACCCATTCATAAGGACTTGTCTCAATGGTTACATTAACGCAGAAACTGTCACACTGAAACCTTAATTTAAATTAATACCAACTCATGAGAGTATTATTTAACACTGAGTCAACTGTGCAAATATTGATTTTATTAATCCCAGAATGAGTTTTTGTATCATCTCATTAGGAGATGCTTTATGGTGGTGGTCTTTTTCCAAGAATGTGCAGAGTTCTGCACAACAGACATTTTCTCAGAATTTTATGAGAGAACAAACCTCACCTGTATGATTTTCTATGTAACATGATGTTTAAGCATTTAGGATCTGCAGTCATGGGAAAATTATTTAAAGTTTATATATTACAGAGAATACATGCAAATTTAACATTTCATGCACAATCATACAATGCTGGCTTTCACAGTCAATATTTATGCCCTGGGTGACATTGAGTATATGGGCATTAGGTTGCGGTCTAAGGCTAGCATTTTGTCCTCTAATACGTTAGACATTCTTAGAGACTGTAAAAATGTAAAAACTTCCTGACAGATTAAAACTGTGTGCTGGTCTGAGACTTGAACTCAGGACCTTTGCCTTTCGCGGGCAAGGGTCACAGTTTTAATCTACCAGGAAGTTTCATATCAGGGCGCACCCAGCTGCAGAGTGAAAATCTCATTCTGTAAAAATGTAGTTTATTCATTTTCAATTATAAACTTGTTTAATCAGACGAAATTGCCAAATTGTTTATTAGTAACCATGCAATAGTTGATCTGAAATGTCATCCGATTGCTGTCAATGATCCCCAGCATCTCACTTCATATGTTAGGGCATCTGTACAGCAGAAGAGTTGGTGCTCTTTGCTTTACTCTGAGATGACAGAAGTCACGGGATATTGCTATACACATATACAGATGGCAGAAGTATCACGTACACAAGGTATAAAATGGCAGTGCATTGGCAAAGCTGTCATTTGTACTCAGATGATTCTTGTGAAAGGTAATGGCTGCATGATGGGAATTAACAGACTTTGAATATGGAAGAGCAGTTGGAGCTAGCTGCACGAGACATTTCATTTCGGCAATCATTACGGAATTCAATATTCTGAGATCCATAGTGTCAAGAGCGTGCCAAGAATATTAAATTTCAGGCATTACCTCTCACCACGGTCAACACAGTGGCCGATGGCCTTCACTTAATGACATAGCAGTGACATGTGCAGACTTGTCAGTGCTAACAGACAACCAACACTTCATGAATAACTGCAGGAATCAATATGGGACATACGACATATGTAATGTAGACAGTGTGTCAAAATTTGGTGTTAATGGGCTACAGCAGAAGACGACAGATGAGTGCCTTTGCTAACAGCATGACATTGCCTGCAGCACATGTATATCGGTTTGACCCTAGACAACTGGAAAATCATGGCTTGGTCAGATGAATCCCAATTTCGGTCGATAAGAGCTGACGGCAGGGTTCAAGTGTGGTCCAGAGCCCACGAAGTCGTGGACTCGAGTTGTCAACAAAGCACTGTGCAAACTGGTGATGGCCCCATAATGATGTTAATGGTGTGTTTAAGTAAAATGGACTGAGTCCTGCTTATGTTTGGCTACTTGGAGACCATTTGCAGCCATTCATGGACTTTACATTCTCACACAATGATGGAATCTTTACGGTTGACACTGCGCCACGTCACTGGGCCACAACTGTTCACGATTGGTTTGAAGAATATTCTGAAATATTTGAGCAAATGATTTGGTCACCCACATTGCCCAACACGAATCCCATGAACATTAACGGTACAGAATTGAGAGGTCAGTTCGCACACAAAATCCTGCACCGGCAACACCTTTGCAGTTATGAATGGCTATAGAGGCAGCATGCCTCAAAATTTATGTAGGTGACTTTCAACGACTTGTTGAGTTCATGCAACATCAAGTTGCTGCACTACATTAGGCAAATGGAGATATTAGGAAGTATTGCATGACTTTTGTCATCTGAGTGTATATTGCACTAAGGCTAAAAACTTGTCTTGTTTCAGTCTTCCTTCTTTTGTTAAAGGTATTTTTGAATTTCTATGGCCTCTCTGTACAAGCTATGATAGTCACGATTGTACCTCCACAAAACTGTAATATCAGAGACTAGAATTTGATGGTTACCTGGCTCTGACGGATGATCTGCTACTGGCGTTGTATCTGTGTTGCCCAGGACACAACTGCTTGTTTCTTTAATGGAGGTGTTGATGCCTGTTGGATTGTTCCTACGTTGAGTTGACCATGTGTGCAAAAGATTTGTATATTCCTGCCAGAGCCAGCAATGGGTGTAAGACATTTGCATTATTCAAATAGTCACACATCTTTTGTGCCAGTTTAGATGCTGCGTCTTCTTAGCACTTGACTGACGTGATCTGTGATAAGAACTTCTTAAGAAATGTGAAAACTTTCCCCTTAGCTAATCCTTTTTTCTAGAAACAACAGCACCGGGATGTAATGCCCTACTTATCTCTTTCTTCTGAACATATTTCTTAAATGATCGAGTTCTCCCTTCAAATACTGTAGCTCACAGATTCTTGTAACATAGTACACTTCTCTCTCTCCTTACGACTGGGATTTTTGCGACACTATCTATCCACGTGAGCGCGGTTTCTGTGTACTTTGTCCCTTAAGTTCAGTTACTTTTTCTGAGAGCCTTACGTCAAAAACTAGAAGTTGTTCTTCATTCTCCTCTTCCGTTATGAACTTTGCATTAGCAGTAATATCACTCAGTACCTTAAAAAATTCTGAGAGGCCATTTTCTCTGGGAGGTCATAACAGAAGTGACATCTGCTTACTGAAACTGACAGGAGGGTTTTATTATCGGTTGTACAAAGAACTATTTTTGAAGTTCTCCATATGGAAATTCACTACAACTGCACCGAGTGAGCCCCCGCAGCCTTACCATCAGTTTATATTTGCCACAGCTTTTGCAAAACTACATTCAGAGAAATCATGGAAATCATTGATACAGCATCAAAACTGGCCCTAATGTGACAACTCAACTGTTGTTTGGTTACCAGCAGTTCAGCAGTTTTGGCTGATGAAACAAGTTTACATTTGAAAATTAACTAATGATGTCTTTATATGCGTTGAGGATGTCTACTGCATTAAGGGATCAAATATAAGGCACAGACACATTTCTCACACCAAACACTAATGTCAAACAGTATATTTCATGCTTGATATTACCAGCTAATCACCACCAAGTTACTACTCACTACTTCTGCTATTATCTGTGAAACTGTTATTGTGTGAGTACATTTTTCAATTCTCTGTATGTTTTAAAGATCAGATGCTTTTGTTGTTGTTGTTGTTGTTGTTGGTGGTAGTGGTGGGTGGTGGTGGTGGTCAAACTTCATCATCCCTGCTGCAATGTTTTTATTACAACATACTGATGATGTATCTGAACATATAAAAATATTTATTTCACCAAAAGGACACATGTCTAAGTATAACAACATACAGTCATCTGAAATAATAGAATTGCAAGTTTGTAATCTGGTATGCTGTAGCACAGCAAAAACTGCAGAAAATATTCAAGTACATCAAAAATTGGTCACACACCAGAATATATTTTTATATTCTCAACATTTCAGTCAGTTTTTGAAGCTGATGTTGCAGGTGGTGGATCCTTGTAGTGTCTGTATTCTGGCTTCAGCTCCCACATATTCTTGTGTGGATTTTTCATATTGTAATTACACACTTCTTTCAATATGTCCTTGAGGTACACCTAAAAAAATTGTTTACATTAGTGAGACATACGTTCTCCTTTTACTTTTTTAACATATTCTGAAACAGTGTGGTAAGAGCAAAGAATGTGGAAAACAAATAACTTTCAAGCACTAACAAAATATGATAGATTCACACCATCACAATACGTTTGAAACATCAATTAGGTTTCTAATATAATAGTGGCCTGCTTATGAGCTGCAAAACCATATGTTTATTTCCAAAAATAATATTCAAATCACTCAATACTATCACAATACACATCATAGTTAATGGGGACATTGTATGTGAATTCGTTGAAATTTGACATTTTCTGCTTTTTACTCCATAATGTACTTTGTACTTTCTTGAAAATTTTGG
The DNA here is from genome assembly GCF_023864345.2 of Schistocerca serialis cubense. NCBI lineage: Eukaryota > Metazoa > Arthropoda > Insecta > Orthoptera > Acrididae > Schistocerca > Schistocerca serialis. The sequence goes on along the minus strand of NC_064639.1, from coordinate 90,452,758 downwards.
TATATAATTCATTAAAATCAGGCAATTGTGAGACCTTCAAATAATTTCTTGTATGTTGACATGTGACTGTCAAATTTCGAGGCTACACATATACTGCCACAGT